>NC_060140.1:855987541-856639629 GCF_021461385.2 Schistocerca piceifrons | reverse complement strand
ATAGAGAAGATCCGACGGAGAGCAGCGTGCTTCGTTACAGGATCATTTAGTAATCGTGAAAGCGTTACGGAGATGATAGATAAACTCCAGTGGAAGACTCTGCAGGAGAGACGCTCAGTAGCTCGGTACGGGCTTTTGTTGAAGTTTCGAGAACATGCCTTCACCGAAGAGTCAAGCAGTATATTGCTCCCTCCTACGTATATCTCGCGAAGAAACCATGAGGATAAAATCAGAGAGATTAGAGCCCACACTGAAGCATACCGACAATCCTTGTTTCCACGAACAATACGTGACTGGAATAGAAAGAACAGATAGAGGTACTCAGGGTACCCCCCGCCACACACCGTCAGGTGGCTTGCGGAGTATGGATGTAGATGTAGATAAATTAAGAGAAATCAGGGCTCGCACAGGAAAATTTAAGTGCTCGTTTTTCCCGCGTGCCGTTCGAGAGTGGAAAGGTGGAGAGACAGCTTGAAGGTGGCTCATTGAACACTCTGCCAGGCACTTTGTGGATAGCAGAGTAATCACGTAGATACAGAAACTGTGTCTACTAATAGCGGCAAGAGCGCTAAATTCATCGGAGAAACCCATCAGCAACAGCCAAGTGGACACTAATTGCAATAACAGCGTTCTTATTTCTATCTCTGCTTTTTTTCCTTTTTGTGTCTCTTTCTTCCTTATTTTCCAGGTCTACTGAGGAGCACAGATTCGAGTTTAAGGCACTTAAAACAAAGGGATCCAGGGAAGCCTTCTTACAGTGTCTGCCGAGGTACGAACCCGAGTGTCTCCCGTACGCGAAAGTAATACTTGAAGAAATTTGACATCTCTTACGGTAACTTGGGGTTTTAACTTTAGATACGTATTGCCTAGGATCGAGAGAAGGCCACAATTAATCCTAGCATCAGCTTTCTGACCAGCTACCAGGGTGAAAACAGTGGCTCTGGGCACTACGGGACTTAACATCTGAGGTCAGCAGTCCCCTAGAACTTAGAACTACTTAAACCTAACTAACCTAAGGACATCACACACATCCATGCCCGAGGCAGGATTCGAACCTGCGACCGTAGCGGTCGCTCGGCCGCACGGGCCGGCTACCAGGGTGAGGTCGCCTCCAACACCCGCTGGCGCCAGATGATGAGCTCCCTGCGACGACACCTCGTTGAAAGGCCCACGAAGGGGATGCCCAAGAAATTAAATCGAATACGTAGCCTCAGCACAGGACATTCTTCGCAGGCATTATTCTTGAATAGAAAGGGGTCAAATGATAATGCTACCAGAAGTATCATCCATCGCACACCTTAATGCGGCTTGCAAAGGGGAGATCGACAATTAGATATCTGCTGGGGGCAGAGACGGGGTGACTGATTTTTCAGGCGCCCGTCACGCGTGCACGCACATGCCAGAGGTTGCGCCGTGGGGGCGAGCCCCGATAAATCCGCTTTACGACGCCGGCCTCCACTAAAAACAACCTCGGTGGAGGCGGCAGCGGCGGCGCCGAGGGGCGGACGCGCAATTTTTAGCGCCGCGCTGCCCGCCGCCGCGGCAGGTGCCCGCCCGCCCGCCCCCGCCCCGCTCGCTGCTCTGGATGTCAGTTTACAATGGCGCGCGCGCCTCGCCGCGCTAAAAATAGCTGCCAAGGTCGGCGGCTGAGCGCCGCGGCGGCAGAGGCAGAGGCGCAGTACCGCCGCCCGCCCCCACCCGCCCCTCCCTGCGCCGGCCGGCTATATTTAGCTCCGCCACTGAAATAGAGCGCCGCGGCCAGGAATAGCGGCGCTCACCCACAATCGATACCTCGCAGCGGCGCGGACCCGGGCGCCGCCCCACGCTTCGCGAGGCGCGACCGCAGCGCCGCGGTGGCCGTGCGGCCAACTGAATTAGCGACCGGAACCGATGGGATACTTTATAGCCGTAATGTTGACACATGCAGCGCTCTGTTATTTTAATCGGCCCAGCACGACTTATTCGACCGCTGTCAACGTGTGTGATCAGTACCGCGTAGTCATGTCCAAGTACATGTCTCGTGTACGAGGGAGTACGGCAAGAATCTTCACAGGCGCGTGAAATTGGTGGAACAATCACAGAAACGCTGCGGAGTCGTTAACGGGTGGACTCTCAAGTACGTTGAGGGAAACCTTCTAACAAAGATCCACGATCCACTTCACGGAGCTAAAACTACTGTAGGTTGTAATTAAAACACTCCTCACAATGAGGCGTAAATTGTTCCAGTCAACGAAGACCAAAAGGTCGAAAACGGGAAAAAATTCGTGTAGTCGCAAAAGTTTGTGCAGTGTACGGGTGAGTCTGATGAATAACATACCAAACATTCCGGCCGGTAAGGTGTGGGCGTGGCGTGTAGGTGGGGACATTTAAAGATCACTGTTTTACGTTTCTCTTCAATAACTCGAAAACCGCGGCCTCTTGCGAAAATATTTCCCAGTACAAAATTAAACTATATCAAATTTCCTGCAATACGAATACTTATCGCGTTGCGGGTGATGAAAAAACCGCTAATTATTAAAAATAACATTTTAATAGTTTGGAACTGTTGTTTATTGTTAAATGAATGGATACACCGTGCTCTGGGGCTGTAACATGGTGGAGGTGATGGTGTGTGTGTGTGTGTGTGTGTGTGTGTGTGTGTGTGTGTGTGTGTGTGTGTGGGAGGGGGGGTAGAAGCGCAAGGGTAGGTAGGTCGACGGATGGTGGTCGTCACTTCCCCCCACCTGCATCGGTCTGCAAAGTGAAGAGGGACCAGGTCATCCCCACTCTAAGTACCACTCTGCGTCACAAGGAGCAACTACAGGACGTTTCACGGAGTTATGCCGACGTTGCACAGCACGCCTGATGAATCACAGGGGACGCCGTGTGCAGACATCGCCGGGGTGATTATTTTCCAGAAAGTGCGATAACACTAAATAGAATAGAGATATGAATTACTAATACAGTAATAATAATGCAAGAAAAGCATACAGACAGGTTCCACGAAAATCTCTGCACACTGTTCCTCAATGCTAGAGTGAAACTGATTCTAAATATACCGTAGGGCAGCCGTAGTGCTCTTCCGGGATAGGCGACTTCCCCCAGCAGGAGTCCGCAGCTCGTGGTCTAGTGGCTATCGTTGCTACCTCAGGATCACGGTGTCCCGGGTTCTATTTCCAGCCGGGTCGGAGATTTTCTCCGCCTGAGGACTGGGTGCTTGTGTTGTCCTCATCATCATTCAGGAAGTGGCGAGATTGGAACTGGAAAGACTGGGTACTTGTACGAGCGCCGATGACCTCGATACTGAGCGCCCAAAAAAAAAACCAACATCATCATCATCATCCCCCAACCAGGAGCGCTTCTCGTTTTTCAGTTTATAGACAGACTGCACCTCCCCACCAGTTCTCCCATGTGAGTAGACAAAATAACTTCACCGAGCTAGTGTTTATATAGTGGAGTTATTTTCAGTTTATGAAGTGGGTATTTATTTACATTTGTTAAGTAAGTTGCTACGTAGAAAAGCTGGTGCTGTCAACTGTCTACCAGATTGAAGAGCCTGTGCCAGGTGTAACATGCCGGCAGTATATATTCACAATGTTGATTTCATTGCCTCCACAATCGCTGGCTGTAATGGTTTCCACGGCTTGAGGTGTCAAATGCATCACCTCAGACTCAGCTCTTCAAACAACTGGGAGGCTTAAATTGGCTTCCACTGTAACATCAGGAGGTCGCCTAGGTGTTACGGAACTTAAGATATTTCAACCCAAGTCAAGCAATGCATTGCAGCAGATTACTGTTTTAGATTTAAAAATGATCAGTCCTATCTCATCACACATACTGACACCCACCCTGCAAGATATACTGTGGCTGCGTGGTAAAGTGGTTCCACTCATTGCAGCCCACTCTTACAAGTCACAGGAACGCCAGAACGGAAGAGAGATATGCAGTCGACCAGTAACACAATTAAAAGCGACGGAAGTGCAATAACTTTCTGGTCAGTCATTAATTCACCACCAGGTGACTACAACACAATTACAGGGCTTCGAATACGCTTTTAACGATAGACAGCAGCAGGGTGCCACTTTACCAATTCAATCCCTTTCCCACAAACACTACAAAAGTCACTGGCATCACAGTTACAAATTACACACTTCTCAATCCGTTCTCAACCAATGCACACGTGCTGGAGGAAGATGAACTTTTCCGTATGAATGCTACAACTGCAGGACAGGATGACTACGAATTTCCCCTCTATCAGTGTAGAGCAATCTACAGAGATATACGTAGTTTCCGTCAACGTGCGTTTCTTTGTTAGTATTATCAACAACTCATATCCATATTCAACGTAGTGTTAACATACTTTGTGGAAAGCCAAAGTCTCCCCCAGGAGTGTCCGCGCCCTACGTCGCCAGTGATTCACAAAGCGAGCTGTGGAGGGTCGGATACCCTGCAGTTGCTACTTGTCAGGCACTGTAGAATCACCTGCTCGCTCTTCAGTTTGCAGTTGAAGGCAATGTGGGCCAACTTGGACCATAATGAAAGACACTGATCATCTCGATACATGTAACAGTTAAAAAAAGTGTTTCAATTACTGTGATACAAACATTAGCAAAGCTGTCATCAAAGCCTGTGAGCATAGAGCGATAAGCTGAGCGAAGAGCCGAAAACGATAGCTGGGACGGCTACATTACAAAGTCCCAATTCGGGCGTGACCACGTGTTCTCGACTCGGCAAGAAGCGAATTTTTTTTTTTACCTCGGTGCCACCAGCGTAATAAGGGACAGGGCGAGAGATCGGACCGGACAAGGACGGCAGAACGTGCGTCACGGGGACACGGTAAATGTAAATCGGGCTGGCAGAACGAGGTCTGATCACAGCCCTTCGCCAGAACGAGTGCACCAGAGGGCATCGAGTTTTTGTGGTAACTTTTGGTGAGCGTCGAGGGTCTGCGCACTCCCCTGTCTCGTTTATTCTGTGTACGCACGTCCCATCCTCGGATATTCAGGTTTCCCTTCTTCGAACGGTATCTTTTTCGCCTCACAACCCGCCAACACGCAAAGAATCTGACGCTGAGCAGGAAGAGTCATTTAAGCAACAGCGCCTAGAGGTTAAACCCAAGAAAACTGAGTGTATGGAAACTGTACCGCGGACGTGTGGCACCGTCATCACAGAAAATAAACGGCGCCGAGCGACTATTGTGTCCTGAAGCTAGAAATTTCGCAACCGTCTTAAGGGATATGTTTCTACAGCAGTTACCCGACCAGTAATTCTATATGACAGTAACAACAAATCACGAAACGTATATGTAGAATGTAAGTGTAAATGTTGCGCTGGTGCCACGCAAGGATCGACCATACGGAAAACGAACGTGGAACGACACGAACGGAGTGACGGCAATCCTCACGCCGTAGGTGGAGCGGGTACAAAGAGCAAGAGCGGCGCCGGCACCCTCTATCACAGCCTGAAGGGGTGTCGACCCCGTGGTCGTCACCCTCTCAAGAACCGACGCATAGGGTAGTTTTGGCGAAATCCTGCTGTCACGCGGCCTCCGTCGTATAAAGACTGTCCGAAATCCGTAAGTTCAAACCTATCTGTGTGGTTGTAGATCCTAAGCTACTCACTTTGAAGTAAGGAACTAATTAGTTGTTCTATAGTTTCTGGTAGAGACATAATTTTATTGAATTATACCTCTTTTCATAAATCAATGATCGATTTTGACAATTTCTAATCGAATACTTTTGGAAGAAGGCGCTTTATTCATAATAACCTAAATTTTCGCGTGACAAAACTTGATTCTGGTGAAAAATAAGATACTTTCGGCAACAACATAAAATTACTTGAAATTATCCGTCTCTTTGAGTATCGACGTTGTTACCTGAATTTGCTTTATTAACTTTCTTCATCTGACTCGAGTTTTCATACTTGGTTAACATATAGAAAATTACCACCGTCATTACTAATACTTCAAGTTAGAACAACCTCTTATCAGCAGTAAGATGAAAGGTTTGCGGGGGATAGCTCACATGCATTAGTCTATGACAGTTTCATTGAAAAGTATTCTCAAATATTTGAAGTATCAAAGTGAATGCACAAGATCGAAATACGTCGATAATGGCCATTCGTTTCATTTAAACGACAATGTTGTAACCGACCGAAACACTCATAGAAATGCACCCATTACTTAAGAGATAATTTTCCCAAGAATATACAAGGCCAAATTTATAATTGATCATTAAAATGGAATATATCATCTATCTGTCAGGGTCCCTAAATATCGTTTTGACCCAATGAATTTGCTTTCGTCGTTATTGGACATTATGGAGCTACACATTTCTCTCAGAGACATTTTACATTTCTTTCGTGGGGCTTGTTTGATGGCGCAGAAATGATGTCACAGTGCTCTATAGTTAAGAGAAGCCGCTCGGCCGAAGGAGAGCAGCTGTGCGCAGTTCTGGAGAGAGTTGAGAGACCATATTCTTTGTTCTGCGCCGAACAGTTATAAACAAACATTACAGAAAGTTTTAGTTTTTCTTCTTCTTTTCCTTCAGCGTTTGTACCGCGTGCGTGCGGGGTCCGCTACATGGGTCCGTTGTCTCCATTTCGCTCTGGACTGATGACCATAGATGTTAAGTCCCGTAGTGCTCAGAGCCATTCCATCAAGGGCTGCAACTGGGTGAATGTCCACGCATTTAAAATCTTTATGAATTGTATCGGCCCAACGTTGCTTAGGTCGTCCTTTGGCTCTACAGCCGACGACTTCAAGTGTGTAACCCGCCTTGGCAATTGAGTCATCACCGGCCCGTAAAACATGCCCAAACCATCGAAGACGACTCTCAGGCATCTTGTCTTGGGTCGGTGCAACACCAAACTGTTCCTAATGCTGTCATTAGAAACGTGATCTAACTTAGTGAGGCCCGCTGTCCACCTTAGCATCTTCATTTCCATTACACTTAGGCGGCGTTCTGTCTCAACTGCAGTCGGCCAGCACTCACAACCATACAAGGTGAATGGTCGAATGACAGTACGATAGATTTTTGATTTTTAATTATCTTTCATCCTGCGGTCGCAAGTGACTCCGGTTGTTGTTCGCCACTTCATCCCGGCTGCCTGAGTTCTGGTGCTGACCTCCTCGGTGAGTGGTGGTGGTGGTGGTTAGTGGTTAACGTCCCGTCGACAACGAGGTCATTAGAGACGGAGCGCAAGCTCGGGTTAGGGAAGGATTGGGAAGGAAATCGGCCGTGCCCTTTCAAAGGAACCATCTCGGCATTCGCCTGAAACGATTTAGGGAAATCACGGAAAACCTAAATCAGGATGGCCGGAGACGGGACTGAACCGTCGTCCTCCCGAATGCGAGTCTAGTGTGCTAACCACTGCGCCACCTCGCTCGGTCCTCGGTGAGTCGGCCGTCAACGGTGATCGTGGAACCAAGTTACTTCAAACTTACTCACACGAGTCAGATCCTCACCATTAATCGTGCTGGTTCCCATTTCATGTTTTTCTGATGTCATGTACTAGGTTTTCTTCAAATTAAGGCGCAAACCGTGTTGCGCTAACCGGTCACTCCATTCTTTGGTTATGCTCTGTAGATCAAGCTTGTTTTCTGCTGCCAGCATCACGTCGTCGACATAAAGTAGAGTCCACGTTAATGGCTGGTGCAGGTCAGCTGTCACGGTGTTCATTACGAGAATGAACAGAAGTGTTTTTCAACCACTTAAAATCATTTCAGACAAAGAAGTCGTCGACCAGTAACCTTGGACAAACCAAAGACCACTAGGTACGTATAAATAAATTCACGGCAAGTGTGGATTTGACAAATACCAAGGCGTCGGCACCACCTCACCATGCATAACGTAAGGAAACGGGAACAATTCATATTGGGGTCAACTGAACACAGAATCGTTGCTAATGATTTCGGACGAGCGTGGCTTGTGGAATACCACAGCCGACACGATGTCAGCACAACTACTGCGACAACTGAAAACGTCATATTTTTTTAAGAGGTCATGTCTTCACTCTCACTGGTAACTGAATGTTTTCTGCAGGCGGAAATATTTTCAGCCACTGGTTCCCAAATAAGCAGTTTAGTGTGCACAATTTTAATCTTAATGGTTTGGACCACGCTGTATTTCGCGTTGGAATGCCCAAAATCAGGACTCACACCGAAGCATAGAGTCATTGTCCCCTAGCTCCAACATACTACAGGATGGCTTATATTTCTACGAAGTAGCGTCCTCTCTGCACTACACGGTTTTTGCGTGCTGGTGGCTCACAGGACATCCAGATGCTACAGAGCTTGTGCAGATTTACAGACATCTGCGCGTTAAACATTAAACGAAGCACAAGGTTTAAGTCCCGCCAATGACGAGGCCGTGTCTTTTACAAAGGAAGCGTCCCGACATCTGCCTCGAGCGATTTAGGGAAATTTACGAAAATCTAATTCCGGACGCGACTCGGAACACGACGCAGTCGCTGCGCCAGCTCGCTCGCCGACGCTTCCGCAACCCCAGTGGCCGCGAAGTGCAGCCGCGTGACGGCTCGCTCTGCCTCAGCTGGTGACGGCGCTATTTGTGAGGCTGCGGCTGCGCCCCGTGACGTCATGGCCAGGTCCGGGATGAATGGCGCACCTGCTGCCGCGCGCGTTCATAAGGCGCGTCACACCACGTCGTGCTACCGAAATAAACACCGTCCGACGGCGACGGTTCGTGCAGAAGTAGTCGTACCGCTCGCCTGCCATTCACCGCAGAAATTTCAGTAGACTGCCTGGCTGTTGTAGATGTCGTCGTCTTCAGTAGGTGGAACGGTTCGATGCAGCTCTGCACGCCAGACTATCCTGTACGAGTCTCTTCATCTCTGCATAACTTTCGCCCCGTACACCTATCTGAACACGCTTAGCGTATACAAGCCTGTGCCACCCTCTACAATTTTTGGCCCCAACATTTCCCTCCATTACCAAAGTAACTATTTCTTAATGTCTCAGGATGTGTCCCGTAAAGCGATCCCTTCTTCCGATCAAGTTTTATCAACGCAGTTCGCTTCAATACCTCTTTATTACTTATTGTAACATTCAGCACTCGTATGTAACGTCACAAATTGAAACTTACGGTTTCTTTTTGTCTCCACTACTTATCGTCCTTGTTTCAATTCTGCATAATCCTACACTCCAGCCGAATACTTTCTCAACACACTTCCTAACACACAAATGTGTACTCATCTTTTTCAGGGACGCTTGTCTTTAGATTCTTTTGGAGGCTGTTCACTCTGGAACGATACGACAAACTGCAATATGAAGGTGGCGGGAAGCGACGTTTACCGATGTGACACCCGTGTCCCGCTTGGGACGGTACAATATGAGACACAATTCACGATGCCACTCGCACAAGACAGGAAACAGCATGAACCACGTTTCTGTTTCAGTTGCAATCATGAGCTTTTCTGAAGCGGGCGGGCGTAGTTTTAGCGTGTCATTATATAAAGGAGGTACTGGAGGCACCTATGCAATGCTGTAAATATCAAATGTAGTTCGGCTGTGGTTTTTCGTGTGCTCTCTCAACGCGAACACAAATTTCGCGAATTGTACAGCACGAGTACAGATCTCTTCCACTTTTTGAAGCAACTGCTATCAGCTAGTCTGACGAAGTAGAATACAAATTTTCGACTTACTACTTCTTTTACTGGGAAGCTAGTCATTACAGTAAAGTAAGTTAGATGAAAACGTGTGAATGACGTTAAAAATTCTACCAGGAAAAGTTTATATTTTGTAAGACCAGCTGGTATCGTACTTCATTCAATGTCGTACACATATATATACTGGTTTACAAATTAACAAAGCTAGAATAGCGTTTCTACAACCGATCAGTTTCGCGAAGTAGTGTATGTTTCAGCTCGAGGACTATTCAGAAGAAATGTTACTGGATTTCAAATGAGAGCAGTCACCGTCTAAGCTGAACTCTGCATAGGGGTAACGAAATGTTTGAAAAAAAAATGGAGTAAGCCCACCATGATGATAAAAATCCCGACGCGTCATTCTCGGCTTCGTCCAGCTGCTCATTCGGAGGTAACAGGAATTTAGATTTCAGGTACTTCCTGAAATCAGGGAACAGAGACTGTGAAAAAAGCATCCCGTCAGCACCATCGGCTGCTGACTGCCGGTGTCAGCTTCGGCTGGTGTGGTCAGCAGCCTCGCGCGCTGGAGTTTGGTCAGCCGGCACTGTGTGCGGGCACAGAGGCGGCAGTCACTCCACACACAGGCTGTAGATCTCGGTCATTACTATCCGCGGAAACCACGCTGGATTCGTCTCACACGATTCGGCGTGAACAGCGTCAACTGAAAGCCGAAACACTATTCTGTTCCGTCTTCACAACTCAGGAAGAAGAAGAAAATTATCAATCGTTACCCCACATTTCAAACGACGTATGCCTACATCTACATCCATACCCTGCGAGACATTGAAGTGCGTGACAGAGGGCACTTCCCACTGCACCAACTATTAAAGCACACGCTCATTCGCCACGCGTATAGAGCGCGGCAGAAACGCCAGCTCCAGTCCCTCTGAGCATGCCGTACCTGGTCTGATCAAGTCTTCGCCGTGCCTGCGGGCACAATACGTGGCGGGCTGCAGTATATTCCTAGGCTCCCCACAAAACACTAGTCCCCGAAACTGTATCAACTAGGCTTTCGCGGCATAGCCGGCGCTCGTCCGCCGGTTACGGTCTCACAGCAGCGCCGGTGCGCTCTCCCGTGCACCAAACAAACCTGTCACTATCCGTGCAGCCTCCCTTTATTCAGTATCCGCGGGTACTTCTATTTGGCACATATGCCAATTGCTTGACAAATAGTCTAGAATAAGCGTCGCCCCTCTCTCCTGGTGCTTCAATATATGAAAGAATGACGAACTGTGAAGAGCGTGCTAACGTACTCTGCTTCTCTCTCTTCCACATCCGTCCGTTTCCTTTTCTTTATTCCCATTCTTTCTTCCAGTGTACAGTGTCAGCCTCTAACTAAGTATGTTCCATCGAAAAAGTCTAGGCGAGTTCGTGCAAAGACAACAACGCAATTACCTATGCTTAGCCTAAATACGTAACCCGAAGAAAAAAGAAAAAAAAAAAAGGCTCTGAGCACTATGGGACTTAACATCTGAGGTCATCAGTCCCCTAGAACTTAGAACTACTTAAACCTAACTAACCTAAGGACATCACACACACCCATGAGCCGGCCGGAGTGGCCGAGCGGTTCTAGGCGCTACAGTCTGGAACCACGCGACCGCTACGGTCGCAGGTTCGAATCCTGCCTCGGGCATGGATGTGTGTGATGTCCTTAGGTTAGTTAGGTTTAAGTAGTTCTGAGTTCTAGGGGACTTATGACCTCAGCAGTTGAGTCCCATGGTGCTCAGAGCCATTTGAACCACAGCCATGCCCGAGGCAGGATTCGAACCTGCGACCGTAGCGGTCGCGCGGTTCCAGACTGAAGCGCCTAGAACCGCTCGGCTACTCTCGTAATCCGCAAGTCATTCACAGAGTTGGACAAAAATATAGAAGTACTAGATACACAACAAATACGGTGAAGGTGACCCGAAGGCATTCAAACGACTTTCAGTCGTCTAGGAATGGATAGACACAGATCCGGCACGATTTTCAAGGGAATCTTGTACCGCCGTTCCTGCAGATATTACCATGCTCTGGTAACGGCGATGCAGACGCATAACGACCACGCACCCTTCTCTCCAAAAAAGACCTCAAAGGCTCGATAATACTGAGATTTGATGTCTGTGATGGCTCAGAAAACGAATTCCGGGCGGTGCGACTCTGTCAACAAGCACCTTGTCGTCTTAGAACACAGCTTCAACATCGCGAACGAATACGATACTATGGGATGCACTGGATAAGCCAAAATGGCCAAATAATGTCTTACCGAGTAACCGTGGGGCCCTTGCAAAACCACGATATGGTTGCCCAAATCGCCACGGAACCCCCGCTATGTTTCATTCTCGTGACGAGAATCGGGCAGAAGCTGGAAACAATCGGAAACGACTTTCATCCGACTGCTAATGCTGACAGGTTTCGCGAAAGCAACATTCAGTTCTGCACAGAATTTTGCAGATGTTGTCCCTTTATTTTTCGCCACAATCCTCTTCAGCGACCGTCCGTCACGTTCACTCGACATACGCTTTCTTCCACGCTGTGACTTGGGAGATGTTGGTTTCCCGCTTTCCCTGTATGCGGTGGCTTCAGAGATGTTCGATAGAGTGGCTCTCGAAACACCAAACACTTCGGTTATGGAAGCACACACCACACGAGCATCAACAATGTGCGACTTTGCTCCGACATAACGCATCCACAACATCGTGATCACCAGTGACACTTGCAACATGTTGAGGACATTGCGCAGGTGGCGTTCGTGCTCAAGTACAACTTGTAACCTGCACGCTCGGTTAGCGTATGCATTAATGTTCACGCAAGCATTCCTCGCAGTGCTTCCACATATTTATCCGACTTCTGTATGTTGCTTGCCGGCGTTATCTGCTACTGTTAGCAAATCTGTGAGAACTGGGCCTGCATTAGGATTGACGTGTCGGCGTACATAGCAGTTAACACGGCAACAGCCCTTGACTGTTACCCCTGCAGTTCGACAGCCAGCCTCAGCCCCAGCGCCGGCACTACCCCAAGGGCAACCATGTGTCTCGTGCGGCGCGGCGCCACACGCGACCAGCGCACGCGGCGCCGCCCTTAGCAGGCGCGTCCAGAACTCACGTGCCACGTAATGATGGCTGCAGCTGCCGCAGCACGTCCAGGGGTGTGCCGTTAGCTTTCTTCCCGGTAGGCTCGATCAACACGAGAGTCTTACGGAAACCACGTTGTTTTCGCGAGCGAACACTACTGAGAAAATTCAAGCAACCGGCATCGGAAACCGACTGTAGAACGATTCTACCGATACCAATGTACATTTAGCGTAAGATCTGCGAAGACAAAATCAGAAAACTCAGGGATCGTACGGAAGCACGTCCACGGTTGGGGTTTCTCCTCGCTCTACTTGCGAGCGCAAGAGGAAAGCGAATGAGTAGCAGCCACCGCCACGCACCGTATGGCGGCTTGAGGAGTAAGTACGCAGACGTAGACTGTTCACAATGAAGCTCAAATTAAAACGCCCAACAAGCATGACCAGTCTGTGACGAGCAGGGTGTGAAAATTGCCCCTGTAATTTAATTCGTGTTTGGCTTCCAGTTTAAATACGATTGGTTCAAATGGCTCTGAGCACTATGGGACTTAACATCTATGGTCATCAGTCCCCTATAACTTAGAACTACTTAAACCTAACTAACCTAAAGGACATCACACAACACCCAGTCATTAAATACGATTACTCACTCGAGTAGGCGCACGTCTCGCATTCCTAAACTCAACGCTATTGTAGTCGGGACGTACCAGGGAAGCGCCCCGCTTAACGAGTTACGGACTCCTGCTAAAGATATCCTCTGTAGAGGGATAGATACCGGCGATATTCACTTCATCACGACTCAACAGCCAGCACATATTTAATAAATCGCAGATTACGCGGGGTTGCCGGTCACTTACAATTCTACGCTGGGGGTGGGGGGGGGGGGAGTCATGGGATACCTTCTAATTTTGTGTCACACCGGCGTAGTGCAGCAACTCGGCGTGGCGTGCACTCAACAAATCGTTCGAAGTCGCCTACGTAAATACTGAGCCATGCTGTCCCTATAGCCGTCCATAAACTCTTGCGAAACTCTTGCCGGTGCAGGATTTTGTGCACGAACTGACCTCTCGATTACGTCCCAAGAATGTTCTATGGGATTCCTGTTGGGCGATCTGGGTAGTCAAATCATTAGGTCGAACTGTCCAGACTGTTGTTCAAACCAATCATGAACAAATGTGGCCCGCTGAAATGGCGCATTGTCACCCACAAAAATTCCATCGTTGAATGGTTGCAAATGGTCTGCAAGTAGCCAAACATAACAATTTCCAGTCAATGATAGGATCAGTTGCACTAGAGGATCTACTCCATTCCATCTAAACACAGGTCACACCATTATGAAGCCTCCACCAGCGTGCACAGTGCCCTGCTGACAATTTGGGCACATGGCTTCGTGCGGTTTGTGCCACACTCAAACCCTACCAGCAACTCTTACTAGCTGAAATCGGGGTCCGTTTGACTTGGCCAACGTTTTCCTGTCGTCTAGAGCCCAACACATATGATGACGAGCCCGGGAGAGGCGCTGCAGGTGATGTGCTGTTGGCGAAGGCATTTGAGTCGTTCGTCTGCTGCCACAGCCCACAACACCAAATTTCGCCGCACTTCTAACACCAATATCGATTGTAAGTAGTTTAGACAGTGTAATTATGTGTATGTGACTATGAAGTAGTTGTTATTTACTAGTTAAGATCTTTGAATTGTCAGAGGGAAGTTGCCGCGCGGTCTACGGGCACCTTGCCACGGTTCGCGCTGCTGCCCCCGTCGGAGGTTCGAGTCCTCCCTTGGGCATGGGTGTGTGTGTTGTCCTCAGCGTAGATTAGTTCAGGTTAGATTAAGTAGTGTGTAAGCCTAGGGACCGATGACCTCATCAGTTTGGTCCTATAGGAATTTACACCGCCACCTCAGAGGGAAGTTGAAGTTTGTAATGTACTTATCGTAAAAAAAAAAAACTTAAATAATGTTTAAAAGTAATGAAACTTTATAAAATATGAATGTTAAGAAAGAGAAATGTGTACGTAAAAAACTGGTTCATGCTTAGGGATCTTGTATTGTATAGTTAAAAAGGTGTAGGGAACCCCCTCCGCTACGAAAGTGGCCTGGCGCGCGCTGAGAGGTGGATTTGGCGGTCGATCTGGGCGGCAACTGAGGGAGTACGCTATGCTGTCAGTGGCCAGTCGTTGTACAGTTAACATCGAAGGTGCCAAATGAGGCATTTGAAAGCCAATTTATATTGAAATTGCCTCGAATATGGTTTCGGTTGTCGTATTATGCTCTCGTTATTATGGAATGGCTCTAAAACGAGGATAATACGTTGCCAAGAAGAATTTACAAAGAGCATTCAACAGTAAGAGTGTGAGATCAAATAGCCGCCACGTGCTTGCCACCACATGCTCCACTGCTCCGTTTGCTTCATGAACTCAGATATGCCTCATAGTATGGACCAGTACGTTTCTGTGAGTGGTTTTCAATAATAATTCCAGTGATATAAACATGCGTGTGAACCTTAAAATTGTCCTGATCATGAAACCAAGGTAGGGGCCCATCCTAAACGTGCAGAAGACCGAGTATCCTGTTTCTGAATAACTATTTATTTGTGTCTGCATTAAACGTGGCAAAGTTCAGTGCCAAAGTGTCTAAATGTTGCTAGTTAAATTACCTGCTTCACAGGTAGTGAGAAAGGCACACAAATTGAACTTATACGAAAGTAATTTTGCTTTGATTATTACTATGAGCTTCTTTCTGAAGTTAATAGAACTTAATATTTGAATTACTTGTTTTAAGTATGAACATATAAATTGTTTCAAGTGGGGTTAGAAATCAATATTGACAAATTGCAGTTTGTTTCTGAAATAGTCACAGAATTTGCCTGTAAAGGCAGTTTCAGTTTATGGGTCCCCACTACATTCTTTTCTATTATAAGTAAGACATACGGAATATTGCACTTGCTAAAGAAATCCGACACATTTCCATTATAGTGTGAGTATAAAAAGTGTTTATGTAGTGTTATTTAACTTCATTTGTGGTGTTTGTATGTTAGTTAAACCAGGGCTCTTGTCATGCCCAATTTTAGTATCGTGATGTCTTGAGTAACATCTTAGTGCTGAATTGGTTAACGACAGAGATAGTAACTATTATTGCTATGAGTGAAATATCATTTAACTTCCTATGATTGCTGATTTGTGGAAATAGTAACTACTGCTACCCACTACTCAGTAAGTCCGGTAGTCGTGTGTATTCATTGCACTATTTAAAAGGAGTATTAATGAAAGTCACTTGAGCAACTTCCTTTCATTTTTATTTATACTTAATGTTTCAAATTATTATGCCTAATAAGGCTGACGACCGTTTGTTGTTTCATTCACGTGATCTTCACTACTTACATTACTTCCAAAATAAAGCCTTTCAGTTTTCGATTAATTGACATAGATACGAAATTACTGTTCGATACCCTCCACCCATTAGGTAAACACACGGTCAAAACACTTCTAAATTTCTCCCAGAGGCTAACGCTAGCTTGCTATATACGAGGGCGGTTCAAAAAGTACCCTCCGATTGGTCACAGTGCGGGTTGTGGGGGGAGTAGCGACGCCATCTGTGCGTTCACGCACTCAAACAGGTCAGTCGACATCAAGCCGTGGTCGAGTGAACGTCGTACCTGCGCTAGTTTATTTTTTGTGGCAGTTTGAAATGTGTGCTGCAATAGAAAACCCCGCCAAATGTGAAGTGCGTGCTGTCATAAGGTTTTTTACAGCCAAAGGATATTCTGCAGCAGCTATTCATCGTGAGCTTTGTGCCGTGTACGGACCAAGAGTTATGAGTGAAGGAGTTGTCCGTGAATGGGTACGTTTATTTAAAAGTGGACGAGAAAACGTTCATGATGAAGAGAGGAGTGGTAGACCATCATTGGTGACTGACGAACTCGTTCAGACAGTTGATGCAAAAGTTCGTGAAAATGACGTTTCTCAATGTCGGAGTTGTCTACTGGTTTTCCACAGATTTCTAAGACTCTCTTGTACGAGATAGTGACAGCAAGATTGGCTTACCGTAAGTTCTGTGCACGATGGGTGCCCAAAATTCTTACCGACCACCACAAAACTCAAAGAATGGCCTCTGCATTAGACTTTCTGTCACGTTATGAGGACGAAGGAGAGCCATTGTTAAACAGAATCGTGACCGGTGACGAAACCTGGATTAAGTACGTGAACCCTGAGACAAAAGAACAATCAAAGATGTGGGCACATTCAAATTCGTCTACCAAACCAAGAAAAGCCTCGCAAGATTTTTCTGCCAGAAAACTGATGGCAACGGTGTTTTGGGATGCCAAAGGGGTGTTGTTGGTTGAATTCATGGAACGTGGTACGACCATTAATCAAGACGTGTACTGTGAAACAATAAAAAAGTTACGACGGGCTATACAGAACAAACGCCGTGGTATGCTGACTTCCGGTATCGTTTTTTTGCACGATAACGCCCGTCCTCACTCTGCTCGCAGAACAACGGCCCTTCTTGAGTCCTTCAAGTGGGACGTTATCAACCATCCACCTTACAGCCCAGACCTGGCGCCAAGTGATTATCACCTCTTCATGCATTTGAAGAAATGGCTCGGGTCACAGCGGTTTGATGACGACGAAGAGCTCAAAGATGCGGTCACAGGCTGGTTCCAGGCACAAGCGGGTGATTTTTATGCAGAAGGAATTTCAAAGCTTGTGAAGAGATACGATAAGTGCCTCAATCGCTATGGAGACTATGTAGAAAAATAGTGCAAAGATGTAGTTGTAAGATGTATATATTAAAATATTTTTATTTAACTTGGTGTATTTTTTTAAATCAACCGGAGGTTACTTTCTGAACGGCCCTCGTAGTATTATACGTGGCTTTTACGGATCAGAACTTAAGGTTCACTTGCAAGGGAACTGCGGCTCGCATTATACACTGTCCTAACCGATATATTCGTCGTACGTCCCACATTGATTTCTGCGGGTATTTTACGCATTGTTGCTCGTCTGTTAGCACTGACAACTCTATACGAACGCCACTGCTCTCTGTTGTTACGGCCACTACGCTGTCCGCGGTGAGAGTTAACGCCTGAAACTTGGTATTTTCGGCACACTCTTGACACTGTGGATCTTGGAATATTGAAATCCCTAACGTTTTCCGAAATGGAATGTTCCATGCGTCTAGCTACAACTATCATTCCGCGTTCAAAGTCTCTTAGTTCCCGTTGCACGACTATAATCGCGTCAGAAAGTATTTCACATGAATCACAGGAGTACAAATGACAGCTCCGCCAATGTACTGCCGTTTTATACCACGTGTTCACAATTCTATCGCGATACGTGCATAGCACTATCCTGTTACTTTTGTCACCTCAGTGTATACAAGGTGTATCAAAAAAGTATGGCAAGATTTTCAGGAAACGTTCCTCACACGTATAGTGAGAGAATACGCTGTATGGACAAGGGTCTAGAAATGCTTTAATCCATGTTACACCTGACTTTATATAACTCTTTAACATATCATGGGAAACACAGGTAAAAAAAAAGGACGTTCCAGCACAGTAACAAACACTTTCCTAATTAAATATTGAAAATGCTCTTGGTTAATACGGGTACATGCATCAACCTGACATCGCTCTGAATGCTTGATCCGTGATTTATCCCTGGAGAACTGCGAAGTGTTTCACTGTCTTTCACAATACGGGCAAGAAGACATCTTTTACCAGGGTTCGGTGCACAAGAGCTTTCAGATGCCCCCACAAACGAAAGTTTAGAGGGTGTAAGTCTGGCGATCGTGGAAGCCAAGGCACTGGTCCACCTCCACCTATCGTCTCTCAAAGAATCTGTTATTTAGAAGCCAAAAAATATTAATACTGAAATGAGGAGCCCCATCGCGCATGAATTACAGGTTTTGTCGCACTAGTAAAACTACGTGTTCTGACACAACAGATCGGGTATTCTCAAAGCCTACGGCCCATTTTCCTCGGTCTAAAGCAGTTATTCGCAGTGCGGCCGGTTTTTCTGCTGGAACTCTAGCTGGCTGAGCGAGCGGCAACAAGACCAGCTTCTCACGCAGCGTTCAGTCTGTCGCGCTCCCAACCAGGACGCAGTTACGGTGTGCAACGTGGAGCGTGTAGAAACTGATTTCCTAATTCTGGAAGTGCAAAAATATCCGTGTAATTATAAGGTCCCAGAGAATAAAGACGGAAGTATGAACATGGAGTACTGGCAAACAAGTACCATGGACCTTATTGGGAGAGAGTGGAAGAAAATGGAACCGGAAGAAAAAAATACAGTTGGCAAGTACGAAAACTTTACAAAACTTGTATTTTTTTACTTATATTTATTTATATTTACAAGCCCGTTCCTCTTAAAATTCCAGTTAGAACACAGTTTTAAGATTTACTCTCTGCAGCAGTTTTGCGAAGACTAGAACAACAGCAGTCTGCAAAGTGGTGTCTTAGAAGTTTTCTGTTTGTGTTTCTTCTAATCCCGCATGCAGACATAATCGTCAATAGACGTGGCAGTGTGCCCTCAAGGTTGTAACCGTTAACAATTTTCAAACAAATGTGAAGTAGACAACATGTTTGAACCGCACTCTCAACAAAATCAATAATTCATATCCAGGTGTCACTTTTCTGCTGGATAGTGTCTTACGAAGTTTTCACACGGGGTAACAGCCTCGCCAGACACAAATACAAATGGAAGAGGTGTATCCCAGGATAGCTTGGCAGAAGTTTAGATTGTGGAAAATTTAATGCCTGCGTGTAGATTTTTTTCCACAGATCATTTGCTTCACACAAATATGAATGTCCTTGATGCCCATAGCCTCCCACATCACTGTATGTGGAACAGTAATTGTTATCTGCCACAGCAACTAGGACAATCGAAACTTCTTATGGTTGAAAAATTCACATGTCAATCGGAATGGTTTTGTAATCATAACGTGTTTCCGATCAACGGTTCCTACACGATGAGGAGAACTGGCTCAGACTGATTTCCACACAGTCCTCAGTTTTTGGATGTTCCATGAACTCTTTTCTGAGTGCTTCCCATAAGCAACACCATCATCACGAATAATGCGTACAATCGAAGGACGACGACGTAGAACCTCAATGTGTAGTGAATAGTATGAGTTCCCCGATCCTAGATACCGGAAAATTATAATCAGCGCGTTATAATGCATATAAATATTATTTTAGGTAAGGAGTTACAGTAACGTTGGAAAGCATGAAGGACAGCGATATGAGAACCTTAAAACAGCAGGAAGGCAGAAATAGAGATGTAGTAAAGAACAAAAAGCCTTATCTGTGTAGCAAGCAAATGACCATTCTCCAGTCATGTTTTCAATTAAGCGAGTAAGTTATTGAGACGTATTAAAATTTACGTTGTGTGTTCCATTAGTTTTAATAACTGAAATACAGGAAGAGAAACTTCTATTTGGCCGTCTGACTGCCACTACCCGACAGTTTTTCCTGCTCTGTGTCGCCGCCTCACTTGCTGGAATTCCTACCACCCCTCTTCCAGCCCAAAGCTCGCTGGAAAAACGCACGCGGGGCCGTTAACCTAAGAATCCATGGTTAAGTTCCTCCGTTGAGGCTGGGTGGAACAACAAGAGGCAACGACAAAGTGTCACCAACGACACCGGCCCAAACGTTGACAGATCTGAGGATGGACATTACAGACTGAAACCAGTCATCGTCTAAAGAATTCATTTGTGATCAGAGACTGGAATAAAAAAGCATTTTACAGTATTGGATCACTGTTTGTATACGCGATTATGTCGCGGTTGGTGAGACTCGTACAGGTATAACCGTGCAGGTTCAAAATTGGTTCAAATGGCTCTGAGCACTATGGGACTTAACATCTCTGGTCATCAGTCCCCTAGAACTTAGAACTACTTAAACCTAACTAACCTAAGGACATCACACACATCCATGCCCGAGGCAGGATTCGAACCTGCGACCGTAGCAGTCGCTCGGTTCCGGACTGAGCGCCTGAACCGCTAGACCACCGCGGCCGGCAACCGTGCAGGAAAATCAGCTGCTTATAGTGCTTGCATACACCGTACATAGTACGGATACAGCAGGTTCTCATGCAGCTCTGTCCAGACAGTCATGCGGAAAACAGTACATACTGCAGCTAATTGCCTTACGCTGACATTACGACCGTCGTGAATTGCACGTAGAAGTTCCTCCTCCGGCTGAGGTGTTGTCGTCCTTCCGGGCCTTCCCCAGCCGCGAATAGTAGGCTTAAACGTCCCGTGCTCCCTAACACCACCATCAGTTGCTTCAAACGTCCTCCTCTCGGGGCACCATGGTTCTGGAAATGTCTCCAGATACAAACAGTGAGCACCACCTCTGGTGATCCGTACAGCAAATGGAAGTCTGCCAATTCCGCATTTGAGTGCAGTTCCCCTGAACTATAACCGAAACAACGTTCGCGATTAACACTAAACAGTCGACGTTACGCTGTTGAACAGTCCGTGATGAACACAACACAGTTGATGCTACATACCTTATGCTACTAGAGCAATGAAGTTAGTCGCATGTCAACAGAAGCAATGGAGTGAGTCGCATGGCAATATTATTATCGTTCACTTGCAACAATAAACACTGGCGCTGAACGTAAGAATTACAACTTACTGTATATTCTAACCAAACGTAACCAAGAGGGTATTCTGAACATCTGATGAAAAAAAGGGTTCATGTAATGCTTGTACATTCTGTTTCTGTGTGTTTCCCGTGATTAAAGTGATTAAAAAGAGAAGCAGAAAATGCGCTCTAACTAGGAAATACAGCGTTCCGGATCAGTTTTATTCCTCTACGTGTGAGGTATGTTTCCTGAGAGTCTGGTCGTGCATATTCGGTTGGCATTGCTTCAAGGAGCGAAGGAGGGAAGATTGGGTTTAACGTTCCGTCCACATCCAGGTCTTCAACAACGGAGCCCAAGCTCGAATTGTGTCAAAGATGGGAAAGAAAATCAGCCGCGCCTTTTTCAAAGGAACCATTGCCTGAAGCAATTTAGGGAAATCACGGAAAACCTACCTCTAGATGGTCGGACGTGTGTTTGAACCGCCGTCCTCAGAATACGAGTCTAGTGTGTTAACTACTGCCACAGCCACCTCGCTCGGCGGCACTGCTTCGAGGCACCAGTTATATGCCGCCTTAATGTCGCCCCCCGTACACACCAGTGAAATGTCGTCGGGTTTGTCGTCAATCGACCCACCAACTCCAGAAAACTTTAGATTCAGCGCACTAATATGGTTCGTTTCCGATATTTTTATGTGACATAGCCTTCACACCAACATCCCGTTCCTGAGTACGACAGCACGAGGTTCCTCACCTAACTGTGCCAGTGTGGTACACTATACTCCAAACTTTCCGCATGTACCGCGGAATGACGACATGGAACACTGTTGGTAATGATCAGTCCGTAGGACAGGCAAGCTAAGCCCCTGCCCCTAACTCTACCCCTACCCCCAGCCCCCACCACGGTGCTACCAATTGGACCAGGCTGTGTGCAGGCTTCTTTCTTCTCATCATACAAGACCGCACTGTACAAACATCCATTACACATTTAGTGAACAGACACACTCAGAACAACTCTCTGACACCGCAAGGGAAGGGTCGCTGTGCGTGGAGGGAGCCCAACAACTCCTCGGGGACTACCAGTCGATGGCGCTACACGATTTTCTCTTTACTAAATGTACCTGGATTGTACTCTAGCTCTCAACGGAGCAAGTCGTCCGAACTTATGCAGTTCATTAAGTGACCGTGACCCTGACGACATCGGCGTTCAAGTATTTGATGCGCTCGAAAATGACTCGTAATGTAATAAAAACCGGTTGTAGCAACTCATTTGGCCCCTGGGGCGTTTAATTTCAGTAAAGATGCAATCAATCGTTGTGCTTTGAGAAGCTGTAACTCCGTTACTATCGATATGTCAGAAGCAAGGCAAGAGCCAATTACGACCGTTGTGAGGAAGACTCGGAGGTGCACAGAGGAAGCCGTGTGAAGGCGTAGCAGCTAGAGCGAGGGTTCACTGCTGGATTCCAAGTGGTACGAAGATACATATGACTATAAGGCCTATTAGGTACTTGGAAACCTCCCCATACTACACACACGAAGAAAAGCCAAGATCGCGACATTCCACACGAAATTTATTTTGTATTTCTACGGAAACCTGCTTAGTCACTTAACGAAAAACCGATTTAATATTCGCAATACTTTTGGCAACTCTGGCAAATAATTGTAGGTAGCACTAGAAATTAAAGTGACTCGTCAATATCGTGAAACACACAATAGCTACTGGTAGTGGTAAGGTTTTACCTCTGCAGAGCAGTATGTGGTATACACGGAACTTGTCTCCTTCTTGTGCTAACTTTGGAGGATGAAACGAAGCTTAGGAAAACCATTACTGGTCAAGTACAATCTGCGACTGGACCAAGACAGGGAAGCAAAAAGACGTGTCTGCAATTGCCGAATGCAACATCAGGAGTCCACAGTTACACATCCGATGGCGAAACCAAAGATTAGAAATTATTAAGCATACGTTATCATTTGTGCGTTAATAAACTAACATCCTCGATTGAGGCTGTCTTTTAACTGTGACATAACGTACCCTGACCACATTACTCACCCGTTTCAGCACTTGCGTTGCTGCTTTCGTCATCATGCCTATGATCTCCACATGTCGCTTACCAGCAACCCTTTCATTTCAGTATAACCGCTGAATCACATGTCATCAGTGATCTGCCTCAACTACCTCTGTGATTCTTTCCCCTTGCCTTGAGCAACGAATCAAATCTTAATATGTCCCAACCATTCTGTTTCTTCGTCTCACTATGTTTTGTATAAGACTTTTTTCTCGCTGAATTTGCCGCGCATTCTCAGGCGCCTTGTCACCGTCCGGGCTGCTCCCCCCGTCGAAGGTTCGAGTCCTCCCTCGGGCATGGCTGTGTGTGTTGTCCTTAGTACAAGTTAGTTTAAGTTCGATTACGTAGTGAATAGTCTTAGGGACCGATGACCTTAGCAGTTTGATTCCATAAGACCCTACCACAAATTTCCAAATTTTTAGCTGAATCTTTGTAGAACTTCTTCACTTCTCACTCGATTAAACTGTCTAATCTTCAACAGTCTCCTGTAACACAACATATCAAAGGCTTCTAATCGCATCATTTCTCTCTTCCTCACTGTACATATACCACACCTATACGGAACTGCACTCCACACACAGTTTTACGTCATCGTTTATGTGCTCTCAAGATTTAATTTTTGAATGATAGAACCTGTTTCTTTTTACAGAAAGCCTTGGTAATCTTTGTCAATGTGTATTTCTCGAACATCCTTCCTTCTCAGACGGTAACCGGCCGGAGTGGCCGAGCGTTTCTAGGAGCTTCAGTCTGGAACCGCGCGACCGCTACGGTCGCAGTTTCGAATCCTGCCTCGGGCATGGATGTGTGTGATGTTCTTAGGTTGGTTAGGTTTAAGTAGTTCTAAGTTCTAGGGGACTGATGATCTCAGATGTTAAGTCCCATAGTGCTCAGAGCCATTTGAACCATTTTTCCCAGACGGTAAAATGCGCCAGCTCGTCAATGGTCTCTTGTGCAGGTTTCGGATTAAGCCATCCAGCATACGCACGCCATTACGCTGACGGTGTCTCGGTTTATATGAACATCACGGCCACCAATTAGCACATCGTCGGCTTCATTCACCACCCGATTCAGTTCCTTCAGTTGCAGCTGTGTCGTGAGCGAACCGAACTCACGCTGACTCTGTACTCGTGATAGACTCTTCCTAGATCGTGGTAGTCGTGTACTTGCCCCAGTGCCCCTTCAGCTCACACATTACATATCGTGAGCAGCCCTGCCTGCGCAACACACCTCTCCTGAGTTTGGCCTCTATTATCATTCTGTCAGTACTGAGTAAACTAGTATGCTCCACATTAATAGAGTTGCTTATAATTATATAGCTGTAGTTCATACTACACATCTTACGACTGGAAAATATTGTATTCCGTCCCACACACTTAAAATCCCTCTCCAAATCCAAAAATACAATGCAAGTTTCGTTATTTTTCCTGCCCTCTATTATTATCTGCAGCGCATAAGCTACTTCTCGAGTGCCTCTGCTTCTGATAAATCCAAGCGTGGAGACGTAATAAATCAGCAGTAAAGACACACCGAGATAATTCATCAGTTCTGACCCCAGGGCTCTGACTGACATTGTATGTTGCAGAACACGATCAACGCAGGATGCTAGCTCGCGATACTCAAAAGGAAATTACTGAGCACAAGAATCTACAAAACTATTCCGATTTCAGGCAGTCTTCTCTAGAAATCTATGAACAACTGGACGACACCGGGGCTGAGTTATATCGCAAGGATTTTATAAGGAGCAGTCAAATGCGTATCGGGACGGGAAGATTAACGTCTCGTCTACTCCCGTACCACAGACACGAAGCACCGGCGCAGCTGGGAAAGGCAGCGGAAGGAGCCGACCGCGATCTCGTGGGAGGAACCGTCCCCGAATGGGCCTACAGCCGTTTACAGCAAGCACAGAAAACGTATACAAGGATGGAGGACAACCCGACGCGCACGTGGCCGCTCACGAAGAACATTCGCCCATCACTGACCGAAGTTTCCCGACATAGCGGACGGAGAAGCCAGTCCCCGGCGTGAGGAAGGCGCAGCCCTGTACACAAAGCCGCGGCGTGTATTCATCGACCTCGGTGGCGTTACGACAGAAATGCTACGAGGAAAAAGTGAAAGACGGGAAGCGTGTGTTATTTTGGATAGCCAAGGACGCCTTTCCAAGGACAACGCCATTGCGAGTGAGCGGCGGGCACGGCAAAGTTGTCGCTGATGGCGCAACGTAAGGGCGATTTTCTGTTTCTTTTATCTGCGCTTAAGAAAATCACAGCACTAGCTGCTTCCCAGGAAAATTTCTGAGGCATTTAAGTGAGAACATCGATGTAGTTTCAGCACGAAACAGAGAGTTGAATTTCTTTGGACTTTTGCTTCCCGTGTTGAGAGTCATCGTCTGAGGGCACGGCGACCTTTGCTCGGAGTTTGAGGATGTAGGAATGTGTGCAGAAAGCCAAAGAAACTGGTACACATGCCTAATATCGTGTAGGGCCCCGCGAGCACGCAGAAGTCACGACGTGGCATGGACTCGACTAATGTCTGAAGTAGTGCTGGAGGGAACTGACGCCATGAATCCCGCAGGGCTATCCATAAATTCGTAAGAGTACGAGGGGGTGGAGATCTCTTCTGATCAGCACGCTGCAAGACATCCCAGATATGCTCAATAATGTTCCTGTCTGGGGAGTTTGGTGGTCAGCGGAAGTGTTTAAACTCTGTTCCTGGAGCAATTCTGGACGTGTGAGGCGTCGCATTGTCCTGCTGGAATTGCTCAAGTCCGTCGGAATTCACAATGGAAATTAAAGGACACAGGTGATCAGACAGGATACTTACGAACGTGTCACCTGTCATAGTCGTATCTAGACGTATCAGGGGTCCCATATCACTCCAATTGCACACGCCCCACACCATTACAGAGCCTCCACCAGCTTGAACAGTCCCCTTCTAACGTGTAGGCTCCATGGATTCATGAGGTTGTCTCCATACCCACACACGGCCACCCGCTCGATACAATTTGAAACGAGGCTCGTTCGACCAGGCAACATGTTTCCAGTCATCAACAATCCAATATCGGTGTGGACGGGCCCAGGCGAGGCATAAAGCTTTGTGTCGTGCAGTCATCAAGGGTACAAGAGTGGGCCTTCGGCTCCGAAAGCCCTTATCGATGATGTTTCATTGAATGGTTCACACGCTGACATTTGTTGATGGCCCAGCATTGAAATCTGCAGCAATTTTGGAAGGGTTGCACATCCGTCACGTTGAACGATTCTCTTCAGTCGTCGTTGGTCCCGTTCTTGCAGGATCTTTTTCCGGCCGCAGCGATGTCCGAGATTTGATGTCTTACCGGATTCCTGATATTCACGGTAAACTCGTCAAATGATGGTACTAGAAAATCCCCACTTCATCGCTCCCTCGGAGATGCAGTGTCCCATCGCTCGTGCGCCGACTTTAACACCACGTTCAAACACACTTCTCGATAAACTGCCATTGTAGCAGCAGTAACTGATCTAACAACTGCGCCAGACACTTGCTGTCTTATACAGGCGTGGCCGACCGCAGCGCCGTATTCTGGGTTTTAACATTTGTATATATTTGAAAATTTTGCAGATTTGTAGTAAGTTCGTATGGGACGAAACTGCTGAGGTCTTTGGTGCCTAGGCTTACACTCTACTTCATCTAACGTAAACTAATTACGCTAAGGACAAGACACACACCCACACCGGAGGGAGGACTCGAACCACCGACGGGGGGAGCCGCGCAAAACCTCCGACGGGGGGAACCGCGCAAACCGTGGCAAAGCGCCTGAGACCGCGTGGCCACTGTATTTGAATACGCATGCCTACACCTGTTTCTTTGGTGCTTCATTGTATATAGATCAGCATCCAGTGCATATACGAAGGTGTCTTCATTATTGTTGGCCTCTTCGACAACTGAATTTACGGGATTCTTTCGCCAGAAAACATGGAATTTGCAACGGCGAAACTTCAATAGCAAGAAAGCTCTGTCGTGTTATTCGAGATAGTTCACATCTGGACCTGTAAGTTCCTCGTGATGCGGTGAACGTGAATGGTAACGTGCAGAATGCCGGATAAACTGGCCGAGGAACCCTAATGCCGATGTGTGCTTCACTGATGATTTCGCATTTACCTTACACGCTTTTCCTAGTCGCAGATCGCGGGTCCTGGGAATACTGACTGGGCATAAACGGGTCGCACGTATCCGCACGGCACGTCTTCCTCTGAAGATACCCAAGGGGAAAGCATGTGATCTGGACGCCTGACAGAAGAGCAGTACTGGGGAGGGGGCCGGTTCTCGACAACACTACTCGCCGCACTTTCCCGTTACACGAGCTCCGCCGCGAAGTACATTTGCAGGTGTGACGAGAACATCGCGACTGGATGGCGGAACAATGCAAAGGCATCGTCGACGTTCGCGTCGCGGCATGCCGGCTCCCGTGAGCGCCGTCTGAGGTACTGCACGCCGCGGTCAGTCTTACGCCGCGAGACAGGTATTCCGGGGCCAGATTCAGACTCTGTTCAAATGGCTCTGAGCACTATGGGACTTAACATCTGAGGTCATCAGTCCCCTAGAACTTAGAACTCCTTCAAACTAACTAATCTGACATCGCACACGTCCATGCCCGAGGCAGGATTCAAACCTGCGACCGTAGCGGTTCCAGACTGAAGCGCTTAGAACCGCTCGGCCACACCGGCCGGCTCAGACTCTGTAGCGACGCTCGAACCGCTGTTATACATGTCCGTCTCTTCCTCTTCACCGCTGATGACTCCTGACCGGACACGGTGCATTGCAGCAAGTAACTACAATGAATTTACACAAGTGCCTACGAACACCAGAGAAACTTCTCAAAACCCCACGCCCGCTCCCGCGCTTTCAAATTCTTTTAAGTTTTCCGTACAGGAAAAAATACTCCGTTCGCTCTAACTGCCGACATTTAGGGCGAGCACCACCTTGGCGCAGAGGCCCCAGAAATCGTCGCAGGCAGACTTGCAGAGTCGGCTCTACCTGCAGACGTTGGGGCCTGCAGGGCGGTGGCAGCCGCGGTTGCCCTCCGGCCCGGAGGGCGCCCGCCACGTTCCCGGGCCGGGCCGCGCCGCCTTAGCCGTGGTCAATACGCGGCACGCACGGCGCGCTCACACGGCGAGGCGAGGCGAGGCCGCTATAAATAGCTCGCCTCTCGCCGGCGGCGGCGCGCCGCGGTCGATACATCGATAGCGGACGGGACGGCACGTGGCGGGCCGCCGCACTAGCCTCACGCTTCTTCTGCTGCTGCTGCTGCTGCTGCTGTTCTTCTCGTGGACTCCAGACATTAATAACAGTAAACACTATATAGAAATGTAGACTGCCAACAGCAAGGAGAGCTCCTCTCAAAGAGACAAATACGTTACCATTTATTCGTCTGAACTGTAGCCTTGTACGTAAGTGCAATGCGCACGATAAACACTTCACACCAAAAGAGAATGTGGTGCTGTACATGAATGCTGAAGATTAGATGAGTACATCCAATAAGATAACAAGGTACTGAATGGAAGCGAACGGGGAAATGGCTTATGCCAGAACCTTACTAAAAGACAAGGTCGATAAATAGGACACAACCCGAAGCATCGAGCAATCGTCAATGACAATGCAGCCAAGCGTCGGCCGTAAAAACTGTTGATAGAGACCACACGGAATTGAAAGTGGTGAAGCATGTAATGATGCAGAGACGATGGGACTGGCACATGCGAGATCAGCGACTGGTTTGCTGTATCTTTCCAGACTCGTCTATCCTGTGCAGGGCTCTTCATCTCTGCGTCACTACACCAACCTACACTCATTTCGATCTGCCAACTGTATTCGAGTCTTGGTCTCGCTCTACAAGTTTTAGGCCCCAATACTTCCCTCCACTACCAAACTGAGGATTCCTCAATTCGTCAGGACGAGTCCTATCTCAACACATCCCATCTTTTCGTCATTTTCTGTCATAAATTCCTGTTTTCTGCAATATCATTCAGTACCTCCCGATTAGTTAGGAAACTACTGCGAAAAAAAAAGAAAGCTTCGCTGCAAGTTTAAACGCAGCCAAAACCTCTCAGACAAACAAAAGCTAAACGATGCCAAAGTTAGCGTAAGGAGGGCAATGCGTGAAGCGCTCAGTAAATTCGAAAGTAAAATACTATGTACCGACTTGACAGAAAATCCTAGGAAGTTCTGGTCTTACGTTAAAACAGTAAGTGGCTCGAAACAGCATATCCAGACACTATGGGATGATGATAGCATTGAAACAGAGGATGACACGCGTAAAGCTGAAATACTAAACAGCTTTTTCCAAAGCTGTTTCAAGGAGGAAGACCGCACTGCAGTTCCTTCTCTAAATGGTCGCACAAACGAAAAAATGGCTGACATCGAAATAAGTGTCCAAGGACTAGAAAAGCAACTGAAATCACTCGACAGAGGAAAGTCCACTGGACCTGACGGGATACCAATTCGATTCTACACAGAGTACGCGAAAGAACTTGCCCCCCTTCTAACAGCCGTGTACCGCAAGTCTCTAGGGGAACGGAAGGTTCCAAATGATTGGAAAAGAGCACAGGTACTCCCATCTTCAAGAAGGGTCGTCGAGCAGATTGTAGAATGTTAGGACATGTTTTTTGCTCGCGTATCATATCATTTCTGGAAACCCAGAATCTACTCTGTAGGAATCAACGTGGATTCCGGAAACAGCGATTGTGTCAGACCCAACTCGCTTTATTTGTTCATGAGACCCAGAAAATATTAGATACAGACTCCCAGGTAGATGCCATTTTCCTTGACTTAACGGAAGGCGTTCGATACAGTTCCGCAATGTCGCCTGATAAATAAAGTAAGAGCCTACGGAATATCAGACCAGCTGTGTGGCTGGATTGAAGAGTTTCTAGCAAACAGAACACAGCATGTTGTTCTCAATGGAGAGACGTCTACAGACGTTAAAGTAACCTCTGGCGTGCCACTGGGGAGTGTTATGGGACCGTTGATTTACACAATATATATAAATGACATAGTAGATAATGTCGGAAGTTCCATGCGGCTTTTCGCGGATGATGCTGTAGTATACAGAGAAATTGCAGCATTAGAAAATTGCAGCTAAATGCAGGAAGATCTGCAGCGGATAGGCACTTGGTGCAGGGAGTGGCAACTGACCCTTAACATAGACAAATGTAATGTATTGCGAATACATAGAAAGAAGGATCCTTTATTGTATGATAATATGATAGCGGAACAAACACTGGTGGCAGTTACTTCTGTAAAATATCTGGGAGTATGCGTACAGAACGATTTGAAGTGGAATGATCATATAAAATTAATTGTTGGTAAGTCGGGTGCCAGGTTGAGATTCATTGGGAGAGTCCTTAGAAAATGCAGTCCATCAACAAAGGAGGTGGCTTACAAAACACTCGTTCGACCTATACTTGAGTATTGCCCATCAGTGTGGGATCCGTACCAGGTCGGGTTGACAGAGGAGATAGAGAAGATCTGAGGAAGAGCGGCGCGTTTCGTCACACGATTATTTGGTAAGCGTGATAGCGTTACGGAGATGGTTAGCAAACTCAAGTGGCACACTCTGCAAGAGAGGCGGTCTGCATCGCGGTGTAGCTTGCTGTCCAGTTTTCCAGAGTGTGCGTTTCTGGATGAGGTATCGAATATATTGCTTCCCTCTACTTATACCTCCCGAGGAGATCACGAATGTCAAATTAGAGAGATTCGAGTGCGCACAGAGGCTTTCCGGCAGTCGTTCTTCCCGCCAATCATAGGCGACTGGAACAGGTAAGGGAGGTAATGACAGTGGCATGTAAAGTGCCCTCCGCCGCACACTGTTGAGTGGCTTGCGGAATATAAATGCAGATGTAGATGTAGACTGGCACATGCGAGATTAGCGGCTGGTTTGCTATATCTCTCCCGACTCGTCTATCATGTGCAGGGCTCTTCATCTCCGCGCACCTACACCAACCTACACACATTTCGATCTGCCCACTGTATTCGAGTCTTGGTCTCGCTCTACTAGCTTTAGGCCCCAATACTACTACCAAACTGAGGATTCCTCAATTCGTCAGGACGAGTCCTATCTCAACAGATCCTATCTTTTCGTCATTTTCGGTCATAAATTCCTATTTTGTGCAGTATTATCAGTACCTCCCGATTAGTTATCTGATGTATCCAGCCGATCTTCACAACCATTCTGCCGCACCACATTTTAGTAGCTTTTAGTCACTTTTGTAGGAAAACAATGCTCAGAAGATACTCAAAATGTGACTACAAAAAAAGTCTAAGTACAAACCACGTAATGAAGGCCAATACTACATGAATGCAGCGATACAAAACTAAAGCTGTCCTCAAATCGAAGGTCGGTTTGAACAACGCAGTTCTTTACTACTCACTGTCACTTTGAGGGCGGCATGTCCTTCGCTTCCTCCGACATTCGAGCTGACTTACCTAGCCGGTAACGGCGAGATATATACACTTTGACGTGGACCCAAAGTTGTACAACAAATCGTACTCATAAAAGAAACCAGCGATTAGGTACTGAACAAATCCTAGAATCGACAAAGGATTGAGCGCCGGACCTTCCAGTCAAAGTCTGCCACTTCCCTTCCAGCAACTGGGGCAATTACTTTTAACCTCCTTTCCAGAAGTGTTTAGTGTATCTCATGTCACGTACATCATTATAATGAATTACAAATTTTAAGATTACGTGAACTTGAAAAAAGAATGATCGTTCCACCCGCTGTCGACTACGAGGTCATTAAAGTGGTAACATAGAGCTCCGAATGAACACGGGCAAACCAGACAGTGTGCCGTTGCTTTTTCAAAGCAACCATCCCGGAATTCACCTAAAACGATTTAGCGGAACAGCACAAAATCTAAAGCTGCATAGTTGGATGGGACTTTGAATCTGCTCCTCACGAATAGCAGTCCATTGTGGAGCAACAAATTCTCGGTTATGCGTCACTATCTCTCTTTGTCTTTCTGTGTCTTTGCGTCTGTTTTGCTGGTACAATATTCTGAAGACGCAGCCCGCCTCCACCATCAGGAGTGCTGCTGCTGCTACTGGATGTGAGGGCGGTTCGACACGCCCACGTCTGCAGGGCGGCGCTCCCTACTGGATACGAACCCAGTTCAGCGTGACCGCCCCCCGTGGTCAGATGCGGGTCGAAGCGTTCGGAGACCTGAAGGTGGATACTAGCTTCCGTGTTACGCCGTCTCTGCTATCCAAAAGCCATGCTCTGCTGGGGCAGTGTTTCACAGCTGCCGACTCACAAGCCTGCACTTCACTATCACCAGTAGCAGCCGATCATGAAGGCTAACAACGTATTCGAAATACTGTACCAGCAAAACAGACAGTCACACATACACTAAACGATTTACATTGAGTTCACCTCGATTCGTACCGACATACACGTCATTAGAGAGGGAATTCAGGCTATTTGATGAAAAATATGGCTAGAAAGCGACCTAAAGCGTTTCAGAAAAAACTTAACAAACATAAAGGTGGTCCGAAATAGACTGAAATTAGTGTCTTCCCGATAAATGAAAGTGTGTCACAGATATTGCAATGTCATAACGACTAGGGTCATGATCCAGTTGTGACAAAAAAAGGAAACTAATATCTCGCATTCGTCGCCACATTACGTGTAAGGCTTTGGGGGGGGGGGGGGGGGGGGAGGGGCGGTGGACAAATACAATTTTTTTTAATTCAGGAAGACCAACCAGGGCCAGAACCTACTCCTTTTCCAACTCGTCACACGTCTTGAGGTAGAGACTACCATCACAAGACCATGTCGTTCTGAGGGTCATCGGAGAATTTGGTCATCTCTGGCTCCGGGTACATATGTCAACCCAACCCTATTTTTTTTTAGGCCCAGACAGACAGACATATACATGGACTGTAGACAAAGACTCTACCGGTTCTCACCAGTTTTGCCGGAGCACCACTACGCAGAAAGAGCAGTAACTCAGCAGTGTTAATAACGGAGGTAGGAAAGATATGGTGAACAGTGCCACGTATCGTCGCGGCCTCGTTTACTCGGTACGAGAGCGTTACGAAGGTGTTCAACAAATGTCAGTTAGAGGCGCTACAAGAGATGCGTTGCGCATCACAGAGAGGTTTACTTTTAAAATTCCGAGAGCGTACGAAAAATGGTTCAAATGGCTCTGAACACTATGGGACTTAACTTCTGAGGTCATCAGTCCCCTAGAACTTAAAACCACTTAAACCTAACTAACCTAAGGACAACACACACATCCATGCCCGATGCAGGATTCGAACCTGCGGCCGTAGCGGTCGCGCGGTTCCAGACTGTAGCGCCTAGAACCGCTCGGCCACCCCGGCCGGCCCGAGAGCGTACGTTCCCACATAACTCAGGCAACACGTTACCTCCTCGAAATGACCACGACGGGATGATCAGAGAAACCACGAAAGGTTACCGATGGTCGTCCTTCCCAAACACCATTCGCGGATGACACAGGGAACGGAGATTAGTTAGTGCTACCAAAAGTACCCAGTGCCATACGCTCCGAGGTATCTCGCCAAGTAGACAGGTTCTTTCTGGAGGAATACTAAACATTAACATAATGCTACATATTAAACACACCATATTATTATTGTTTAGAGAAAAATTGTTATCTGCCATGTCCGTACTCCAATTGCCACGTATAGGCAGGCGAATAAACAAACTCACTGCGGATGGTAGAGTATCAATTTTTCTCGAAAGTTGACACAATACCCACGACTGTGATTGCTAGACGCTGTTCCATGCAATTCAGAGGAGCGACTTCCCAGCGCACAGGACGCTCTCTCCCCTTCACAGACCACGATACAGTGTACTGCTGTAGTACTGGAGAGTGTCTTATCACGACGAAGGAGCCACATGCGACCCCATGAAGCGCATGTGTACTTTTTAGGGACCAAACTCGGCCACCGAAGAACACGTAGCAGACCGCATCTCGTGGTGCGACTAACAGTTAAAGATGCAACGTATTGCAACAAAGTCACTGACTGAGAAATGAGTCTGCCGGTAGCAGTCTGAGAATCCCAGTCTGTCGTCAGGAGGAAAACACACACATCTCCTAGGGCCTCACGTGACACTTGCCAGGCTCGTCATCTGACACATTTCGTGCAGCAGACTACAAGGTTTTTAGGTACTCTCGCACTGCACTTTCGCTTTTCCCAAATTACTTTTCCTCGCAAAGAAAACAGAAAATTTTGCAGAACTTAGGGTTAATTTCATTAGTTATGGGGAAAATACTGGAAAGAAACATTCCGATGAATGATGCATAAGGAGAAAGATTTACACCGAGAGTGTAAGTAATTCTTTTCAAGAAGTAGTAAAAATGTGTCCGTATTTATGTACGTAGTAGCAGTATGCTCAGACTATGTACGAGATATTCTAGAACGACTATCGGAATTTACTATCAAGTATTGAAGTACAGGGTGTCCGCAATTAAAGTTCCAGTTTCAAAACGCTGTAGAAAGAGAACCACCGATCAGAATGACGTCAGCATGTTGTTGACGACAGGGGTAATGTCATGGAACAAAAATAAATAAATAATATATAAATAAAATCTGACCAATAGATGGCGCTGTAAGCGGCAGAATACGCACACCACCAGACGCTCACACTGCTGTCCCTCAGTTGGCGTCCAAGACGCCCAACGTGAGTCTCTCCCTGAAGTATCGGGAGCTGCTGGTAAAGCTCTTTTACAAGAAAGGTGACTCTGCGCCAGAATCCCAGCAGAAGTTCCGGACACTCAAGGGCATAGCACAAGGCAGTGATCGGATGTCTGCTAAGGGTCTGGAGATGATGGTTACAAAATTCGAAAAGTCAGGTTCTTTTGAAGTGCAGTGAGGCAGAGGGAGGAAAGCAATTGATTCGATGTCTGTCGAACATGTGCCCACTGCACTGCAGGAGGAATCGAGCGGTGGTGTCCAAACATGCAGGGCCGGGCAATTGCCCGAACGCTGGACATGCCTGCGAGCACAATGCATAATAGCCTACGAAACGTCCTGAATTGCTACCCACACAGAATCAACCACGCTCACGAGTTGCTTCCTGCTGACCTGCCAGCAATATAAACATTCACTCTGAAATTTCTTGCATGCGTGTTAAGTGGATAATGAATGGCCGCGGAACACTCTGTTGACAGACTAAGTCCATTTACATCTTCAAGGATATGTCAATATGCATATTTGCAGAATATACACAACGGAAAACCCACACGCACATCAACTGGTACCGTTGCATTCTGCAAAGGTGACTGTGTGATGCCGGGTTGACGGCATCGTTTATAGCAGGACCGCATTTTTTTGGAGGAGATGAGTCCTGCGGACCCTGTTACCTGTACCGTCGCTGGTAAAGCTATGAGTCTTTTGTGCACCAACATCACTGCAACCCTTCAACAGTGCAGGAGGAGGGGGTTTGTGTTTAACGTACCGTCGACAGCGAGGTCTTTAGAGACGGAGCACAATCTCGGATTAGGGAAGTATGGGGAAGGAAGTCGACCGTGCTCTTTCAAAGGAACTATTCCGGTATTTGCCTGAAGCGATTAAGGTAAATCACGGAAAACGTGAATCAGGACGGCCGGACGCGGGTTTGAACCGTCGTCCTCCCGAATGCGGGTCGAATTTGCTAACCACTGCGCCACATTTCAACGGTGGACATGTATGGGTACGACCATTTTTATGCAAGATGGCGCTCCTCCGCACAGTGCACAGCCAGTGAACCGGTTGCTGCAGACGCATTTCGGAAACGGTCCAATTATCAGCCGTCATTTCCCAACAGCCTGTCCGTCCAAATCACCTGAACTTAACCCGTATGACGTCTGGCTGTGGGGTTATCTGAAAGATGTGTTCAGTGCTCCAAATACGAACATAGCTGAACTGAAGGCACGCACTGCGCAACGCATTCTGAACGTGACTCCCGAGACACTCCTGTCTGTTGTGGAACGTGGACAGCATGTTGAATATGCCTTTCGCCAGTCTCACGACAAATAGAAAGCGATGTAATTTTGCTTTCTATGCGGTTATTGGTCTCAAGGCAAACACCGATTTCCCCATCCGATGTGGTACGACGTTGCCGTGGTGGATGGGCTTACCGAACTAACAGCGCTGCAACTGTTGACTACCGAACTTGTGCAGCCATGCACACTGAACAGTACCATGGCCGTCTAAATGCAATTCATCTGTCAATTGTAGCCACAGCCGTCGAATTGCGGTTCATCTGTCACTTGTAGCCCACCCTATTACCAAAAAAATGGTTCAAATGGTTCGGAGCGCTATGGGACTTAACATCTCTGGTCATCAGTCCCCTATAACTTAGAACTACTTAAACCTAATTAACCTAAGGACATCACACACATCCATGCCCGAGGCAGGATTCGAACCTGCGACCGTAGCAGTCGCGCGGTTCGGGACTGAGCGCCTGAACCGCTAGACCACCGCGGCCGGCTACCCTATTACCGTTAAAATGCTTACAGCGCCGTCGATTGCTAAAATTTTGGTTATTTTTTTTTGTTCCACGGTGTTTACCCCCCGTCAATAATTTAGTATTTACATTTACCGTCATTCTGAAAAGTCGGTTTTTTTATTTTTATTTTTTTTTTACAGCGTTTTGATGTTGGAAACTTAATACGAACACAATGAACGTACCTGACGCGAACGCATTCTCTTGTTTGTTGGGACTGGAAACAAATTAAAAGTTGATAAGAACGTATTTGTATTTTATGTTAAACAGGGGCCTACAAACGACGGAGAGGCTCCGTCCCCGCCGCAGCCGCAGTGGTCCACAACTCCATGACGACTACTGCAGTCCAGTCCAGCCCTCCACCGCCCCACACCGAACCACTTTTTCAGGGTTGTTGTGCGGTTTGGCCCCCTGTGGACTCCCCCCCCCCCCCTCTCCCTCCCCCGGGGAACGTCTCAGACCAGACGAGTGTAACCCCTATGTTTGCGTGGTAGAGTAATGGTGGTGTACGCGTACGTGGAGAACTTGTTTGAGCAGCAATCGCCGACGTAGTGTATCTGAGGCAGAATAAGGGGAACCAGCCCGCATTCGCCGAGGCAGATGGAAAACCGCCTAAAAACCATCCACGGATTGGCAGGCTCACCGGACCTCGACACAAGTCCGCCAGGCCGATTCGTGCCGGCCGGCCGATGTGGCCGAGCGGTTCTAGGAGCTTCAGTCTGGAGCCGCGCGACCGCTACGGTCGCAGGTTCGAATCCTGCCTCGAGCATGGATGTGTGTGATGTCCTTAGGTTAGTTAGGTTTAAGTAGTTCTAAGTTCTAGGGGACTGATGACCTCAGATGTTAAGTCCCATAGTGCTCAGAGCCATTTGAACCATTTGGATTCGTGCCCGGGACCAGGCGCTTCCTCCCATTCCGAAAAGCCGTGCGTTAGACCGCACGGCTAACCGGGCGGGCAAGAAAGTATTTACTACCGGGAACAACACTCAACTACAAATACTACCCGCGCTGGACAGACAATTCTCCTGTCGGAGATACTCCAACACAAACGTTCTCGAAATATAGCAGTAATAGTCCACAACAGGAGAAATGCAAAGCTGCAGAAATATGCATACAATGTAGGAAAATTAAAGAAACCTCTGAAGGAAAGAGAAGCAGCTGAACGAATTTAATGCTGGGATATCTGGTTGAACAAAACCTAGTTCTACAACAGTCCGCCCTGCTATCACGAGATAGGAAAGAAATGTGTGAAAGATACCATAGGAAAAATGCTCCTACAGGAACAAAAAATGGGAATATGCTCCTGTTTAAAAGAGTGACTGAAAAATAAGGTACCAGCTGCTTCATCCTACCTTCAACACCTCTTTCAAAATTTTCCCATAAAATTTGGCATGCAAACATATTCGCATTCATGCAACACACCTGTCACTCCCACAAGCTCCCCTAACCGGAACACCACTCACACCCACCAGTTCATCGCTGTAAGTCTTTCATGCCCATCCACTGCATTTTGCCCATCCTGCCTCACTCATTCGGCCCAACTCAATGTCATTACCTCTTTGTGCCTCTCCAACTGTCACTGTCTCCTGTCTCACAGCCACAGTCCCCTTCGTTCTGTACTACCACTACTACTGTCTCCTCTAACTCTCATTGCCTCCCTCTTGCTCTGTCTTACTGCTACCTCCTCACTCATTCCTACCACTGTTGCTGTCTCTTCCCACTATCTCTCTCTTCCTCGTCATTGTAATATACTCTGTTTTTCATTATCACTCGCTCTCACCTACTTGCACTTTCTCCTCCCCTTTATTCCTCTGCCACTGGCACTATCTCCTTCACCTTTTCCTTACACTGTTCTGTCACTGTTAACGATGTTCCACTGCCACTGTGTCCATCTCTTTCTCTCACACTGCCATTGTCTCCTTCGTTCCACCACAACCACTATCTATGGCTCCTATCTTACAGTATTTATTACTTTTCCGTCTCACTACCACTGCCCCCTTTTCTGTTAGCATAAAAAAGCGTGTACATGTTCATACGCCAAAATTTTTGTGAACGTTTTTAAAGGTGCTGAGGAAGCTAGAATGAGGCAGCTGCTACCTCAATTTTCAGTCACAGTCTTTTAAAGGCAGCTTATTCGTCCTTTTTGTGCTTCATATGGGCATTTTCTCAGCTGGTTTCCTCCTTTTCCCTGCTTCAGCAGGGCATGTCACTCATATGTAAACAACTTTATGGATCAGTAAAATTTTGTGAAACTGAAATAATGAAACTTAATATTACACCTCAACCCGATTTTGTGTGCACAAAAAATTTTTATGTGCTTCATCCCTACAACGGGGGTTACCCAGAATCCTTCTGATGATAACGGAGACACTTAACGGCATATTTTTCATCGTGCTACGTCACTTTATAAACTACGCTTTAGCCCCACGCGGAATTTTACGTGCGTATTTTAAGTGTACAGGTGAGATACCTTTGAACCTCTGTATCTCGGGAATGGATACAGACCGGGACCTTAGTAATACTTGTATATCCTAATAAAAATTATACCTACTTGCTACGTATAACCGTCTTAGAATCTACGGGTCGGTTTTGGTACGCAAAATCGGTGTTTTTGGGGTGTTTCTCGATAACGGATACATAATTTTGAAAATTGGAAAATGTCAGTTCTAGATAAATGTCTATAGAATACAGCGTTACGATTTGAGCAATTAGTTGCGATTAGTTATTTAGATATTCGCTGCTGACGGCGAAGAAATGGCGAAATCAACGCTTTTTTTTCCGGTTTCCTTAAGAATCGCTTCATACGCACCTTAACGCCCACTGTAGACCACATCAAATGCAATAAGAACCAACCGATTTGTTCCCATTTACCTAAGAAAGAGGAAGTGTTCAATAGTCAAACTTCGACATAGTACTGTAGGATAGTTCAGTAAGAGGCTCCTACTGTTTGGTATACAAATGGTCCTAGCCCAAGGGCTATGCAAAACACCTGACCCTACCTTTCTATCAGAAACAGAACCCGAGGCATGAGTCGCGGAAGAATTCCGTTTTTATGTGCGGTATTTTTGGAGCATATTAGGTAGTGCATGCTACCGCACGCGTTCCAATTACGCGAAGGGAAGAGGAATTACACACGGCACTGACTGGCTCAAAAATCGAAACAATGCGCCTGCCGTAGTCGACATTTCCTCAGGAGTTTTAATTCTCTTGCGGTAAGCAACTAAGACAGAACTATCTCCCCTGGTATGCAAGATACAGGAGACAAAGTAATAGCCTCAGACATCAATAAGAATGCTAGAATTCCAATAGTAAAGAAGGGAGGTGCTGAGAGGTGCGAATATTAGCGGCTATTAAATTAATAAGTCATCATTATAAATAATGATACAAATAGTTATTTAGAAAAGCACTGAAAACTGGTAGATGCCAATTGCCAATCTAGGGGAATATCACTTCGGGTTCCACAGAAATGCTGGAACACGCGACAAAAATAATGAGCCTACGACTTATCTTAGAAGATAGGTTAAGGAAAGCAAACCTACGTTTACAGAATTTGTTGATTTCGAGAAAGCTCCTGACAATGTTGACTTGAGTACACTTCTTGAAATTGTGAATGTAGTAGGGCTAAAATACAGGGAGCGAAAGGCTATTTACAACTTGTACAGACACCAGACGGCAGTTATAAGAGTCGAGGGGCATGAAAGCGAAGAAGTGGTTAAGGAGGGACTGAGACAGGATTGTCGTCCAACGCCGATGTTATTCAGTCTGTACCTTGAGCAAGCAGCAAAGAAAACCAAAGGAAAATTTGGAGAAGGAATCAACCTTGAGGTTTGCCGATGACATTGTAATTGTGTCAGAGACAGCGAAGGACTTGGAAGAACAGCTGAACGGAATGGACAGTGTCTTGAAAGGAGGATATAAGATGAACATCAACAACAGCAAAACAAGGATACTGGAATTAAATCAGGTGATGTGAGGGAATTAGATAAGGAAACTAGACAGTTAAAGTAGTAGACGAGTTTTGCTATTTGGGCACAAAATAAATGACGGCGGCAGACGAAAAGAGCATTAAAAATGCAGACTGGCAATGGCACAAAAAGCTTTTCTGAGGTAGAGAGACTGGCAATGTCACAAAAAGCTTTTCTGAAGAAGAGAAGTATTTTAACATAGAATATAGTGGGTATGGTCTTGGGTCTATCTTTATAAGGAAGTGAAAAGTGGGCGGTAAATAATATAGACATGAATAGCATACAAGCTTCTGCAATGTGGTGCTACAGAAGAACGCATCCCGAGGTATCAGATAGTAGTCAGTTTGGTAATGGATAAGAGTACGGAGAAACAGGCCAAAGTTTGAATACAGTAAGCAGTTTCGGATGGTTGTAGGTCGTTGACGCAAGGGTGAACAGACTTGCAAAGGATAGAACAGCGTACAGGGGGGCATCGGAGCGTTATTCGGTTTAAAAACCACAATAATAACAACAACGATAATCCTATCGTAAGTTAAACAAGTCACGGAGAAGAGGGATTTTCTAGTGGTTGAGGTGGTAAAGTGTCACTTGTTCCACACAGTGTGCCGCTGTAAACAGACAATGTGCTCTCTCCCACACCGCACAGTTCTGTTAGACACGTGATTACTGATAAGGAACCCCTTGAGTGCGCGGGCGAAAGTTCATTATTTAGTACGGCTCATCTGAAAGTGTTGTGTTAACAATTATGATAGGAGAAATATTACCAGCTAACGATTCACACTACGTGCATCAGGAGGGCAACAGGAAATGAGTGCCCAGGAGGTGCAGTGATCAAACTCCTATGGGACGAATGTATTATACTTCAAATGGACACCATCGACATTCAATAAATCTTCAAAACAAACCATTAACTTGCACCACAAACACCGAATTAAAGGTGGCGAGCCACAGTCATCACAAAGGTTCACACATCGGGATTGACAAGCCGTGCAAGACGTTCTGCTAGGTATCCACTCTTACAGAATGCATACAGAATCAATTTGGTGTAACGAGGTGATGAGAACAGATGAAATGTGATGGCATGTAACCGAATGTGAAACAGTCTGTCGTGGAGCTTATCGTGAAACTGGCTATCCTCTAAGGGGTAGCTGCAGATTGTGCGATATATGCTTTACAAGCAAGAAGAAGACAAACATCCAGAGGCTCAATTTGTCCAGTGGTTCCAGGTAGTATGAACTGCAGTGTCACACACTTTTCAGGAGGGATAGTTGGCTCTAAATGAGTACGGCTTTTATATGCAGATAAGGAGTCGAGCAAAAGCAAGTTATTTTGACCAGATATTGGCGAAAATCACTGCTCATACCATAGTTGTAGTTCTCTTACGCCCATGTTCCCACTCTTGCTTGGCGTGCCGTAAATATCGCCTACTGCCTTTGCAAGATCACGCACATGAGAACGAATCGTAAGGGGCAGAGCACTTTCAACTTGGCCGGCCGCGGTGACCGAGCGCTTCTAGGAGCTTCAGTCCCAAACCGCGCGACTGCTACGGTCGCAAGTTCGAATCCTGCCTCGGGCATGGATGTGTGTGATGTCCTTAGGTTGGTTAGGTTGAAGTAGTTCTAAGTTCTAGGGGACTGATGACCTCCGATGTTTCGTCCCATAGTGCTCAGAGCCATTTGAACCATTTTGAACTTCCAACTTCTCGCAGCACAATAAGTAACTTACCAGTCAGTTTACCATCCACATTAACAATCGGCACTGATGTTAGTTGATCTTGATACCTCTAATTTTCAGGATTCCTTTCATCTACATATCCTCTTCAAATCGGGATTGGTCGACGTTGAAAACAAATTCGATATTGAGCGATGAGATAAGTTTGTTTATCTCTTCTACATTTTTTTCGGACCGATTCCGCAGTTTCTGTGTATCGTCAAGTTGACGGTTTGTTGGGAATTTCAGTAATTATGTTTAGTATCCGCTCCCTGGAGAACAATTGTCCTTTACAATTTTGCAGAAAAGCTAAAATTTTGTCTCCAACTTCTTTCCCACTCTGAAAAACTCCTTGGATTCGTTTCTGACGAAATGTCAACTTCGCAACTATCGTTGTAGATATAATGTAATGTTAACTTTGTTTATCGTTGCCATCGCTCTGCTTCGTATGAACACCACTACCGCTGTTGTGAGTTACTCGTCGACTAAGCAGTTCAAGTACGCTCCGTGGCCGCACCACTGGATACCTCCAGTGCCGCACTTTGTTGCCATTAGCAGTCAACATTGTGTTTGCAAGCTAGACAATATGTGGGGCGTTGGATGCCGTAGACATCACTGACCTCATAAGACCTCGCACTCAAGGGGTCTACTGAAGCACGAGATACAACCTGTCGGCTTTAACCAATGTCACCATAGGTTGCTCATAGATATTAATGTCTTTACTTTCCAGCCATAGATAAAAAATAGATTGTCTGCTGCGGATAAGCGCCACCATTGTAAATTAAAAAATTGAATGTGGTTTTAAAAGAGAGCGCTAGATATTGCGTAAAATTTTTTTGTGTGCATTGATTTAAATAATTGGTTGTTTGCAACTCATTCGGCACTTAATTTCATTCTTAGTGAGTTTGAGATAATTTGGACTTATAGTTTTTTTTATTTTAGAAGAATTTTTAGTTTTTCATTTTCGTTTGTAGGTGTGGATTTATCTATTCCAATGAATCTGGATGATTTGGTTCAAATGGCTCTGAGCACTATGGGACTTAACATCTGAGGTCATCAGTCCCCTAGAACTGAGAACTACTTAAACCTAACTAACCTAAGGACATCACACACAGCCATGCCCGAGGCAGGATTCGAACCTGCGGCCGTAGCGCCTAGAACCGCTTGGCCACACCGGCGGGCTCTGGATGATTTAAAGGAGGCTATGGGCGTAGACATGTTGGCCACGATTCGATGTTCAGAAATGTGTGGTCTTGTTGCCGATTAGGTTCGATGTCGTGAGTGCGGAGAACATATGCGCCTGACAAGTGTGTCTGCTCGCCGTACTCACGACTTATTCGTATGGGGCTGCAGCAAAGATCGGTTGTGGCGGTCCATTAGACGAGGAACATGGTTCGAGAAATCTAAGCTCGCCTTGGGGGATATCATAAAAATTACATACTGTTGGTGTTTGAGGTATCCTATGTGGCTGTGTGTGCATGAATGTTGTAAGAGTGAGCGATCAGTTGTAGATTGGTACTCTTTTTGTAGGGAAGTTTGTGGGGAATATATAAAGTATAGGGGGTCATTGGGGGGGGGGGGGGGGGAGGAGGGGAAACCTCCGGCAGGATTATGCGTTTTGGGGACTGTAGTTTCAGGTCAAGAATATGTCGATGTAGATTTTAAAGTAGTTCCCAATCGAACGAAGGAAGTTTTGGTCACATTAATTGAAGGTCATGTTGCAGAGGGTTCCGTAGTGATTTCAGATTTTTTTTTCATATAGAGATTTGGAGAGTAGGAGTAATCAGCATCTTGTTGTTAATCACAATATTGAATTCAGACTTTTATCCACTGGGGCTTGTACGAATAGCATAGAAGTTTATTGGTCAGCTATTAAATCTGCTGTAGGGAGGGGGAAACGACGAATTTTGACACTACAGAGTCACTTAGATGAATATTCATGGAGGCGTAGTGTACCCGATACGTATTGCCCGTTTAAGTGTTCTCTTAAACGTGTATCGTCCAAAATTTGCTAGTTTAATTTCAGATTAGGATGGGGGATGAATGTGTGTGTGTGTGTGTGTGTGTGTGCGTGTGTGTTTTCGTAATGTTGTGTTTCTTGTGTATGTGGGTATGTGATTTTTGTTGATGTCTTTCTAGGCGAGATTCGGTTTTTTTGCAGACGAGTTTCCGTGTGGTAAGTTCAGTATTTTATTTTTTTGTTTTACTGCATTTGTCTATTTTGACGTATTTCATTGTTGTATTACACCGTTACGTATGTTTTTGTCAACTGCAATACGTAATACAAATTTTGCAGTTGTTGCTTTTCTTCCCTTTCCCAGCACTAGTATCAGCACGATTTTTTCGCGTCTATACTAGCACTACTAAAGGCGAAAAGACCGACAGACGTAAAATTTGTATCCGGTACTTCGGTTGACGTATAAAGGTCAACTGAAGTGCTGGATACTGGTACTACCCAGGCAAAAACAGCGATATATGTGACATTGGTGTGATTTACCTATATAGGTCAACTGAAAAGCAGGATACAAATGTTATGTATGGCGCTATTTTTCGTCTTTCGTATCAATAGTATCCTATTCTTCAATTGACATACGTAGGTAATGGAAATGCCGTGTGGCTAGGGCCACCCGTCGGGTAGAATACCTATGTTATAAATGTCGTTATTTCCCATTCTCTAGTACTACTATTCTATTCTTCAGTTGAACTATATGGCTCAACTAAAAAATGGGATACAAATTTCACTGCTGTTGGTTTTCTTGTCGTCGCTAGCAAGACTATAACTTTCAGTCGATACAATTAGCGTCCAGGGGAAAAAAAAGTACCTCATACTGAAGTACGGGATACAAATCTCATGTGTGTCGTCTTCTTGTGCCTTCGCGTAGTTCAAGTGAGGTACAGATTGCCAATGTAACGTACGCCGATTTCCTTGTTATATATCAACTTAAGTATGGGATACAAATATTAAGTACGTAGATCTTTCCGCCGTCGGTAGCACTATTATCTACGTAAGAACACACTATTAGTGGTAACGGAGGCGAAAGAAATAACACATGTAAAATTTGTATCCCGTACTTCAGTTGACCCATAATAGTTCAACTGAACAACAACATACTAATGCTAACGAAAACGAAGAAATCGACGTACGTTAAATTTGTATCCCGTACTGCAGTTAACCTATACATCTCGACTGAGGTTCGAGATACAATTCATACATATCTGACGTGAGGTATTCTATGCTACCACTACTTCTATCACTTTTTTCCCCTTTATTTTCCACAGAAGTACTAGGACAGAAACCAGCGATATGCTTAACATTAAGATCAAAATACTACTGGCATTGATATATGACTACCATATTTTTTCCCTCCTGTAATCCTTTGTTTCTGAACGCTCCTCTCAGTTGTTACGTCTATGTATTAAATGACCTCTGGCAAATTCTGATGTCATTGATCAAAGCCGACAGGTTGTATCCCGTTCTTCAGTAGACCCCACTCAAAGGGTTACTTATCAGATAAAAAGAGTTCCCAAGTTTCCACAGCACGCTACATCGCTATCTGGTAGCAAACTGAAGTAATTTCTTTATCTCTGAAGGCCACTGTTCCACTGACGTGAACGACGAATGTAAACACTCAACAGCGCCTTCATAGTAACGAGTGGTGCTTCTTGTTGATTGGTACTTTTATCCGGATATAATTATATTAGTACAATTCAAAGCTTTCTTTGATAGCAACATTTCTTATTCATTATGAAATAAAGATAATAATTTGCGACCAAGGACGGTTTTGAATTCTACAAATTTTATAGACTCGGCCGCTGTGTACTTCAATGTAATTATGTCACACTTCATCTAGAAACGTGCTGCCTTGTGTGTTCAAAACAGGTTGTACAGCGCGTGCGTTTTAATGAAGGAATACTTCTCATCTATGTTACATTTATTATTGTCGGGCAGAAAGTCATATCATTGATCCGAAGGTCGAAGACTCTGTGATTCGTCCTATTTTGGATGTTTGCTGATAAGGGACCAAAATATATTCCTTACAAAATAGTTTTGCGATGCAACCGCAGGTACAATATTTTTCAGTAAGTTACGCTGACTAATCCGAATGGACTGCTTCAGATATGTAAACCCCGCCCCATCAACTGCTCTGGCCCCCTCCTCTCCGATGTAAATGAATTCCCGTTTGGCACACTCACGGACCTAGTCCACACTGGGGCTTTTGGCCCGCATAAAATTTCATTTTTCAGCTGAGTCGTAGTTTGCGGAAAGAAGGCGAAACGTCTCAGTGGGGGAGGATTGTGGTTCGTGGGATGGAAGGACTCTAAACAAAAATGAAGCAGCACAGTGTAGTACAGTATGTAGAGTGACAGCTATATCAGAGTGTTGTACAGTCCTGCGACTGTGTCTGCGGTTTGGGTCAGGCATTAATCCGCAGTGACGGCTGGCGCCCTGCGGTTTCCCTCTCCACGCCGCCTCGTGCTGATGTGTGTGACGGGCAGCGGCAGCAGGCGGCGTGCCCCAGACGCCCTATTCTGTATCGTTCATACCCATCGGTGCGGTAGGTTATCTTCGGTAGTGACCATTGTTCATACTAAGTTCGTACTCTGCAAGCTTCTGAGACCTGTTAACGATCGGTCCTGCCGCCGATTTTCCGACAACAGTACCGAGAGGTGGTTACGTTTCGGTATGGTCACTTGTTGATTCAGTGTGATTTATTTACACCTGGAATTTATTATTTTAGACGTACTGAGCGGTTTTAACTTCAGATTTAGTGATTATGCTTTACTGAAGAATCAAAAGGACGCATCCGAGTAGAAAGTGAGTTCAGAATAGACTGTTTTCCTTTGTTAGACATATTGTTTATATTGTTCTTACTGTGAATGCTTATAACATCAAAAAACATTTTCGGTCAATATTCTCACAAAATACCTGTTATTTTCAACGTAATTACGAGTTTAAAAATCATCAGATTTCAAAAGGTCGGCTCTGCTTATGTATATGACATGCACCTTAGATGAAATTTTTAGTGACTTCGCGTACTTTTTCCTGCAAAAGGTTTACTTATTAATTATCCAAACGCATTTAAAAATTTAAGGAACAATGGAAAGGAATTTTGTGAAGCTTGACAATGGAAACCTTCCAATGTTTCATGCATTTACGACTTATGCCTGCTTCATTCGGCAACGAAGTCAGCTTGCGTCTCTCTTGATTAGAAATAGAACAACAAAGGCCCAGCTCTTTGCGAGTTGTAGTAGCCATGCGTTTAAGGCAACGAACTACAGTGATAAAGTTCGTAGGTTCGCATACCGCTGGGTATGAAAAGATTTTTTTCTGCTTCTTGTTAGTAACACATTCTGAGGCTTCGTTATTTTCCTGAAATATTTGTTGTTATTTACATGTAAGAACGCACTTTCTCAGTAATAACTGTCTTCGACTTCGTGAGTTCCATATCTTTAAGAGATGTACGAAGAAATTTCTGTGTGTGAAACAATTGACAGTGACATATCTTTTATTGTCACAAATAAGTCGCCATTTTTTCCCGAATACTTAGCGATTTCCCAGCGTGTGGCCAGACAAGAATCTAAGAGCACAACTTAAATTACTGCGAATGAAATTAGCAGCAATCATCATTGCTTGTCACAAGAATTTATCTGCGACTCAATCCTTAACAACAGTAGACAGAGATGAAAGATCCCTGCCATAATATTTTTAGACTGTACCACCAATATAAGAAACATTTTGATTCATCAGATGCATGTTATATATTACGACGAACTTTAACAGCTGCACTCGATAGACGGCGTTTTTTATAAATTTTGTTAGCTGCACTCGATAGACGGCTTTTTTTATAAATTTTGTTTTTAAGACCCAAATCGTTAATGTATCATACAAGGAAGTAGGCTACATCATTATTTGGATCTCTAGGAGCGAGTTACAACCACATTCCGTACATCTTCTTATTCTTTGACACACACCAAACAATTTTTCTGTTTCATGGAGGTATGTTGCGTCTATGCAACTAATTGAAGGCAATTTGCTTATTGTCATATGCGTTTCGCTTCTTTTATTTGTGAAGCATCAACACAAATAAAAGAGGCAAAAGATTTATGGCAATGAACAAACTGCCATCAATTAGTTGCATAGTCGGAACATAGCCCCATTAATTTTGAAGCAATTAAGGTACGATGGAAAACAGAAAAATTGACGAATTTTTCAGGTGTTTCTGTAGATGTATATGTGCAGTGTGATACTACACACCATTCCGAACTCATATTCCGAAACGTAAAATTCAAAACAAGACAACGATGTGAATGAGAATAAAATGACATAGTATGACATTTATGGCAGTTTGCAGGAAACAGTCAAATATCCTATCATTATATGCACGCATGGAAACACATAGTCAGCGATATTTGAGAAGTACTATGTACTGCGAAGAATAGGGTGTCTGTGTCGGCTGCTAGCTGTTTCAGGTTCGTGCACTGTGCGCGCAGCAGTGCGCATGCGTGGACCTGAGGCAGATTGCTTTTGATCGGCTGTCGCGAGGAGAAGTGACAACAGCGTCTCGGTTCGCTAGGACCATTCGGCATCGCTTCCGAAATGCTTGCAGAATAATGTGTGTGTGTGTGTGTGTGTGTGTGTGTGACGGGGGGGGGGGGGGATGGGGCTCTCTGAAAACAATGCTGCTCGGTGCGCTCGCCTACCGATCCGATCGGCAGAGCGGCGGAAAGATACAGAATAGGCCCCCAGGCCCTGGGTGTGAGGGTCTGCCGCGACGTGTTTCCCCCACCCAACGCCGGAGACCTCTCTATAGTTACAGGCAAGCGCTAATCCAGGAGAGCGCAGTGTTAGCATGATTTATGATGACTGCAGAGATGGTAGGGGTGGGGTGAGGGCGATACCTATCCTCCACCCACACTGTGTTCCTTAGAGATGGTATTTAGACCACATTCACTGTAGAATACTTATGTCCATGGTGAGTGTCTCCTTCCCACCCTCTTCGATTCTGACATATTGTGTATACCAACGATTTTTACAACAATAACAAGTAATATTAAGATATCTTAATATAATAATATGGGGGTCATTCAATAATTAAAGACGCGAGTTGGTCTGGGGAAAAACTGTTAGAAGGGCAAGTTTGGTACTTTTATTGCTTGAAGTTGGCGTCACTGGGATGAGCAGCTGATCAGATTATGTATCCACATTGTTTTGTTTATAATCGCAAAAATACATTTCAAGATGGCGAGTCTGCTTGAAACGTCTACATTAGTTGAAAAACGTTCTGTTATTCGTTTTCGACCGCCATGTGACTCTGGAAATGACAGTTGATAAGGTTCAAGTTAGTACTGGTACAGCTCATAAAATTATCTGTAACAAGCTGAAGTACCGCAAAAAATGTGCAAGATGGGTCCCAAAGAAGTTGACGCGGCTACACAAGGAAACAAGGTTGAGAGTGTGCACAGAGCTAAAGGAAAGTTATGAAAGAGAAGGTGAGCACTTCCTCAATAAAATATTAACTTGTGATGAAACTGGGATTCACTATTATGAGACAGAATCGAAAAGATATAGTGGAGTGGAAGCACAACAATTCACCTGTCAAGAAAAAATTCAAAACCCAAGCATAAGCAGGAAAAATCATGTTGACGATGTTCTGGGATGTTGCAGGTCCAGTTTTTTGTGATTATCTCGAACAGCAGCGTACAATGAACAACTGTTTTGTACATACTTAACAATACTAAATTTTTTGGAAATTTATGGTAAGGGCTAAAGGGCTACTGGACCAAACTGCTGAGGTCATACGTCCCTAAGCTTACACACTGCTTAACCTAACTTAAACTAATATATGCTAATGGCAACACAGACACCTATGGCCGAGGGAGGACTCCAACCTCCGACGGGGGGAGCCGCATGAACCGTGACATGGCGCCTCACACCACGCGGCTACTCTGCGCGGCAGAAATACTAGTTACAGATTTTGTGCATGGGTGCACTGGTGGGAATATCCGTTGACATTTACAACGAAGGTATGTGATGTTAATCACACTAATCAGAGTTGTTTAATTTTTTGGGAAACATTTTGGTTTTGTTTTTCAGTTTCTGTTAAAAGCGATGAACGGTTTGGAGAACGGACAATGTAGTCCGAAAGTAGTCACAATAAGCACAAATTTTTGAACGCAACTGTGACTGAATCTGAAGAAGAAAGCCGGCCGAAGTGGCCGTGCGGTTAAAGGCGCTGCAGTCTGGAACCGCGAGGCCGCTACGGTCGCAGGTTCGAATCCTGTCTCGGGCATGGATGTTTGTGATGTCCTTAGGTTAGTTAAGTTTAACTAGTTCTAAGTTCTAGGGGACTAATGACCTCAGCAGTTGAGTCCCATAGTGCTCAGAGCCATTTGAACCATTTTTGAAGAAGAAATGAAATTAATTAGTTTACATCAGTTCTCATTATGTCGCTATTCAAAGCAATTTCAAAAATGGTTCAAAGGGCTCTGACCACTATGGGACTTAATATCTATGGTCATCAGTCCCCTAGAACTTCGAACTACTTAAACCTAACTAACTTAAGGACATCACACAACACCCAGTCATCACGAGGCAGAGAAAATCCCTGACCCCGCCGGGAATCGAACCCGGGAAAAGCAATTTCAAATGAGAGTAGTAGATCACAGGAAAATTTGAGAAATACGTGAGGTTTGTATTTGTTTTATGAATCCAGATACCAACAAACTTCCAGAACTTCAACAACTTCGCAATTTGCAAGATATAAAGTCGAAACGTTCACTTAAGCACTGTTAGTATTTCAATTAGCACTAAGCTTGTGGACACCAGTGAGCGTACTATGCCTCTGGAAGTGTGTGAATGATTAGTCTTTCCGATTTCTTTTGCTGAAAGGTCTTTCCCTTTGTGCATTGGAACACTTGACTTCCTTGGACTCACAAACATGTCGGATTTGTTTCAGCACATCAGACACTGAATGGGCGCCTTAGCTGTGTGGAACGTTCTCTACAGCCCATCGTGCTGAATGTCCATTCACATGAGTACTAAGGAGAAAGCTAAAAATTAACAGTTCCTCGCCACTTTCGGCAATGTTACTGTTATACTAAATTACACTTCTTAAGTCGGCTAAAATTTGGAAATGGATGCGTGTGGAAAGGCTGGTGCTCTGATGACGCCGTCAGTCGCGTCTCGGGGACACCGCGTCGTGCCAGGGGACCCCGGCAAAATCGGGACAGGGCAAACAAAGGCTTGTCTTCAGTCACACTCTGTTTCTTTCGTTACTTGAACGGAAAATCGTAGTGACAACACTGTTCACACACTGTGAGGTGCACCACGTTCCAGTCGTTTACACAGTCGTTTACATCACGAGATACAACGCGCTATCTCGTCTTCCGTTTAGGAATAAGCATCAAGCGATCACATTTTAAGGAGAGCGATGTCTTTTGAAGCCAAACCGAGCATCTGTCCACGTACCTGCACGACGTCCACCGCCAGCTGCTGCCTCATCTGGTGACGCTATCCGATGAACAGCTGCTGCACAACAACAGTTAGGAGGAGACGGAGCTCCTGGCTGCTCCTCTCCTCACACCTGCTCAAGGGACCAGAGCGGCCGGCGGAGGCTCCCCGCGCGCTGGCCCACGCCTAACCGTGGCGCTCGCGTCCCGTGCCGATCGCTGCTGCCGTCGCTTCTGCCACCGCGGCGTCACGTTAGCGCTCGCCACGACTCGAAATACAGTGCCCCCGCGTTAGGGTCCGTCTGCTCTCGGAAGCAATGGATACGGTTCTTCACACTCGACGCCACTACCTCGCGAATAAATTTGTATTTCGGACAATCTGACCTCCGGAGCCCTCTCTCACCTCTCTTCTCGTACAGGTAGTAACTTCGGGCTAATTATCGTTTCTCTCTCGAAGAAAAAAAACCCCATGCTAAGCAATAACCAGTACTTAATAGGAAGTCTTTCTTATTATTGTCACAGGACAAACCAGTACTTCAAATTCCTTTTCAGTTCGTGGAACACGCATCTGCTTCCCAAAACCGAAATGTCCAACAGGAAGGACACACCGACGGCACCCTGCGCAGCCCCGTTCTGATCTGCAGGTGCAGTCGCCGCCCTCCCTCAAAAATGTGTGAAATCTTAGGGGACTTAACTGCTAAGGTCATCAGTCCCTAAGCTTACACACTACTTAACCTAAACTATCCTAATGACAAACACACACACCAATGCCCAAGGGAGGACGAACCTCCACCGGGACCAGCCGCACAGTCCATGACTGCAGCGCCTAGACCGCTCGGCTAATCCCGAAAGGCCCTCTCTCAGAGTTAACCGCAAAGGCAGCCCCTTCAGCTGTCCACGCCACACGGGCGGGACAAGTTGATGATCGCATTTGACTCATTAAGTCTGCTATTAGCTCCCAACATGCCAGCAATACGGAGACGAGACAAAATTTATCTTACCATCACACTTCACGTTCATGTTCAGGTAAAGAGAAATGGGACTTTGGAGAATTTTCTCTACATTCCCTAGCGTCAAGACGTAGGACAAAACGTGGGTCTCCTAGGAAAGGACAAAACGCACACGGGACATTTAGTTAACCCCATCCTTGAACGTAAAGAGGGGCCATGCAGTGCGTCTGGAGAATAAATGACTAAAACACGACTGGAGACAGACGGCCAGTACTGTCACGTGTTTCACGGACTGGACGTGAAATATAGACGGATTGCAGCTGAAATAACGTCCGTCACGAGGAAGGGCCTTGCAACACGGAAAATTCCCCTGTCGCTTCGATACGACAGGTAAGCGTCACAGGCTCCCCAACTCTGTCGTACCACTGAAAATCAGAAGCCAATTTGAAGTACATATTATATTTGTGAGTCGTAGGGTGACCGGCAAATAATTCTGTGCAACAGCTAAGCAAAAGAAAATGCTGATGTGCGAACGGGACGCCTCAGTGCACGTGACAGGCGGGCGGTGGTCTCCGGCACTCGCCGCGGAGCCGAATCGAACGGCGCGCTATCGAGCCGGTGTTACGCAAGCCGGCCGCGGGCGACCCGGCAGGCAGGCGACACGGCCGCGGGTACTCGACACGCGCGGGGGTGGGTGGCACCAGACAGCGCCGCCGGTCACCACCCACCTGCCTGTCTGTAGATGCCATATCGTCACCGCTTACGTCCCGCACTTAAAACACCACAGATAATCCTGAGGCCCACCTGCGCACATCGTTATCTACGAGTGGGATTTCGAAAAAAGTGAGTAATTAAGACGGAAGTGTCACTAAGCTGCCGATAATTAGCGCCATTCCAGGAGACCAAAAAACACTCTCACTGCTACAGGAGAATTTCTTATTGCAAAACCGTGTAATTCCATTCAAATCGCAGTCGGCAGGATCGGAGTGGAGGTAGTCGTAGTCTACAGCTTATCGTTCCAATACTGTCGTCCAAATGTCTGTTTCAGTAGGAAATCCCGTCAGCTATAGCGTCGTGCAGTTGCTGTCAACACGCAGTACTCTACCCAGGACAGCTCGCTCCGCGTTTACTGCGGCATATCGAGACACGAAACGAAAGGTGCGTAAGTACACTACTGGCCATTAAAACTGCTACACCACGAAAAAATGCACATGATAAACGGGAACTCATTGGACAAATATATTATACTAGAAATGACATGTGATTACATTTTCACGTACTTTGGGTGCATAGATCCTGAGAAGAACCACCTCTGGCCGTAATAAAGGCCTTGATACGACTGGGCATTGAGCCAAACAGAGCCTGGATGGCGAGTACAGGTACAGCTGCCCATGCAGCTTCAACACGATACCACAGTTCATCAAGAGCAGTGACTGGCGTATTGTGACGAGCCAGTTGCTCGGCCACCATTGACCAGAAGTTTTCAATAGGTGAGAGATCTGGAGAATGTGCTGGCCAGTGCAGCAGTCGAACATTTTCTGTATCCAGAAAGGCCCGTACAGGACCTGTAACATGCGGTCGTGCATTATACTGCTGAAATGTAGGGTTTCGCAGGAATCGAATGAAGGGTAGAGCCGCGGGTCGTAACACGTCTGTAATGTAGCGTCCACTGTTCAAAGTGCCGTCAATGCGAACAAGAGGTGACCGAGACGTGTAACCAATGGCACCCCATACCATCACGCCGAGTGATACGCCAGTATGGCGATGACGAATACACGCTTCCAATGTGCGTTCACGGCGATCTCGCCAAACACGGATGCGATCATCATGATGCTGTAAACAGAACGAGGATTCATCCGAAAAAATGACGTTTTGCCATTCGTGCACCCAGGTTCGTCGTTGAGTGCACCATCGCAGGCGCTCCTATCTGTGATGCACCGTCAAGGGTAACCGCAGCCATGGTCTCCGAGCTGATAGTCCATGCTGCTCCAAACGTCGTCGAACTGTTCACGCAGATTGTTGTTGTCTTGCATCCCCATCTGTTGACTCAGGGATCGAGACGTGGATGCACGATCCGTTACGGCCATGCGGATAAGATGCCTGTCATATCGACTGCCAGTGATACGAGGCCGTTGGGATCCAGTACGGCGTTCCGTATTACCCTCTTGAACCCACCGATTCCATATTCTGCTAACAGTCATTAGATCTCGACCAACGCGAGCAGCAATGTCACGATACGATAAATAGCAATCGCGATAGACTACAATCCGACCTTTATCAAAGTCGGAAACGTGATGGTACGCATTTCTCCTCCTTACACGAGGCATCACAACAACGTTTCACCAGGCAACGCCGGTCAACTCCCTGTTTGTGTATGAGAAATCGGTTGGAAACTTTCCTCATGTCAGCACATTGTGTGAATGCTCTGAAAAGCTAATCATTTGCGTATCACAGCATCTTCTTCCTGTAGGTTAAATTTCGCGTCTGTAGCACGTCATCTTCGTGGTGTAGCAATTTTAATGGCCAGTAGTGTATTATTCCACACTGATTTAATGTCCAGTTAAATGACAACAAACAACCACGGCCGCGAAACGACACGACGCGATCAGATACTGTCTGCGACAAATTGTTGTGTGTTTCCCTCCGTCGGTCGAGGCGAACGCCGGGGCGGTTCCTTTGAAGAGGACATTCCTTCATCGTCCTTTCCAAACCTGAACCTGCGACTCGTCTCGTCCCGAAGTTGATGTACTTGCCACTAGATATTTCCACTTCTGCAAGGTGCTGGAAATAAAAAGACTCAACAAATGGCGAGCAAATGAACACAAGACAACACGACAAGGCAATACTGGAGTCCGATTGTAAGCAGTATGTCTCGGACAGCCAGTAAACAACAGAGACGACAGGCACTAGCGGTGCGGTAGCGAGCGACGTGACCCTGCCTGCCATACGTGGCAGTGGTAAGGAGAGGCTCCGAAAACGGTAACGAGAAGGGCTCCGGAACGAAGAGAATCTGGAACAAGATGACAAATAAGAAGGAGAGATCACGTCAAGGATGCTGTGAATCGAAGAGGATTGCAATGAGAGTAAATGCTAAAGGAGAGACTGTGGGAGGACAGAGAAGACTGGAAGGCGCTCTGTGAATGATCTGCGTAAGCAGAAACGTTTCAGGAAGTAGAAGAAAAGAGGAGGAGGAGGAGGAGGAAAAGAGTTGCTTCGAAATGCTCTAGGCACTGCGTCTGCTGACCAGGAAGTGTATCCAAACACTTGCACTACCCTTTCCGGAGAGATACTGTTGACGTAAACGTTTTCCACCACGGGATACCGAAACGGCAAGATCAGACAGAGCGACTACCGGCTGTAGGCCTAGTGGGACATGAGACACGCACTCTGATTCGAGAACGACTTGACTAGCGGGCAGCCAGACAGTATACAACCGTCGACGTTCCTTTACTGCCTGTGTGCTGCTCTGGACAAGCGTTTGCAGCATTTCCAGGCGCTACTTGCTATTGTTACGATTTTCACTGCATTGCTCAGACGTAAGTGGCAAGGCCTTCAGTAACAATAATGATATTTTTCAGACGAAAAAATGTCACTTAGTTTTAGATAGGGAAAAATGAAGAGGAGAGTTGGATTACGTTATCATTTAACACATATCAAAAAAAGTTTGGCATCAGCTCGATTCCGAGAGTTCCGGAACCTGTTCAAATGGCTATGAGCACTATGAGACTTAACATCTGGGGTCAACAGTCCCCTAGACTTAGAACTACTTAAACCTAACTAATCTAAGGACATCACACACATCCATGCCCGAGGCAGGATTCGAACCTGCGACCGTAGCAGCAGCGCGGTTCCCGACTGAAGCACCTAGAACCGCTTGGCCACTGTGGCCGCCGAACCTGTACGGAAAATTGGAATACAGATCAACATAAACATCACTTTAGACCTTTTTATTGCTCATGAAAACCACACATTACATGTTGTACCACCACAGAACGAGACCTTCAGAGGTGGTGGTCCAGATTGCTGTACACACCGGTACCTCTAATACCCAGTAGCACGTCTCTTTGCACTGATGCATGCCTGTATTCGTCGTGGCATACTACCCAAAAGTTCATCAAGGCGCTGTTGGTCCAGATTGTCCCATTCGGCATGTTGTTGGGCCATTTGTACCGCGCTGCATGATGTGTTTGCAAAGATGGACCTCACCATGGACGTTGGGAGTGAAGTTGCGCATCATGCAGCCTATTGCGCACAGTTTGAGTCGTAACGTGACGTCCTGCGGCTGCACGAAAAGCATTATTCAACACGGTGGCGTTGCTGCCAGTGTTCCTCCGAACCATAATCAGTAGGTAGCGCTCATCCACTGCAGTAGTTGCCCTTGGGCGGCCTAAGCGAGGCATGTCATCGACAGTTCCTGTCTCTCTGTATGTCCTCCATGTTCGAACAACATCACTTTGGTTCACTCCGAGACTCCTGGAAACTTCTGTTTTTCAGAGCCATTCCTGACGAAAAGTAAAAATGCGGACGCGATTGGACCGCGCTATTACCCGTCTAGGCATGGTTGAACTACAGAAAACACGAGCCGTGTACCTCCTTCCTGGTGGAATGACTGGAACTGATCGGCTGTCGAACCCCCCACCGTCTAGTAGGCGCTGCTCATGCATCGTTGTTTACATCTTTGGGCGGGTTTAGTGATATCTCTGAACAAATGCACTGTGTCTGTAATACAATATCCACAGTCAGCGTCTATCTTCAGGAGTTCTGGCAACCGGGGTGATGCCAAACTTTTTTTGATGTGTTTATTTCTTATCTCCTTATAATGGCAGAGGTCATACGTAGACCGGATATTAACGTGGTGGATAGGCCGTGGCGAACTCTTAATAAGCCAAGTAATTTATAAAAATACTTTTATAACAAGCGAAAATAATCAACGTCGCTAAGGAAATTGTAAATTTTTTAAACTCTTAGCAAAGTCAGACAGCAAAGCCGGTCCGGATATTTCCTGCTACGAGGAATTCTGTATCCGAGAGGTAAAGCTGTAATTAATCAGTAGGGGAACGCGATGTCATTATGAAGAACAGGAATCCAGCTCCAGGGCACATCGAATGGTGCTTACCTTGGACCCAATAGAATGGCGGATACGGTAAACTTGGAAGTACACTGTTACACACGCAGAGATTATGAAAAAACTCACGGCGATACGTGGAATGCTGGCGGCGTCCTCGGTGCGCAGCGCGAGCGCACGCAGCGCTAGGCGACTCTTCTCACGAGGCGGGCGCATCTTCGGCATACACTCGTCACCTCCATTCTCTTCCCATTCCGCGATCCGTGACGGTTCCTTTGGAAGGGCACGGTCGATTTCCTTCGGTATCCTTTCCCGAATCCAGCTCGTATCCGTCTCATCGCTGACTGGACACTAAGCACTGATCTTGGTACCTTCGTATCGGTTAGGTCAAGAAGCGGTCCGTGGCAACAGGGACGCCAGCTGCTAGACGTGCAGAGCCCGCCGGGCTACGCGCGCTGTCTGCGCCGCGAGGCTGCGACGTGGGCGGCGAGCGCGCCCGGTCAGCCGCCGCCTCCTCCACTGACTGGCGGCCTCCCGCGCCGATACTCGCGGTGAGCATCCCTCGCAGCTGCAGGGCCATACTTGCTTCTCCCGTGCAAAACAGACTCCCTGCGACGTTAATCCGTCAACAACGGCCACAGTAAACACGACACACATTACGGACCTAACACTGCGCCTTCCGCCGTCCGCCAGTCTCGCGCCTATTCGATTCTTTTTCTCGCAGACATCACACGTCTCGTGCGTACCTGTATTTGCAATGACCCGAAGTGGAATGACAACGTAAGATCAGTTGTAGGCAAATCAGATGCCCGGCTCAGATTCCTCGGAGGAATGAAAGCGTGCTGCCTAACGACAGACAGCAGGAAATAACCGACTGTCGACGTTAAAAAAACTCCTAGAGGCTTCTCGCGCTGATTCTGCAAACCGGCTGCACACAGTGGCGAGCTAAAGGAAAGTATCTCCCGCGTTTATCGTCACAGCTGCCCATGGCTGACTACTGAATGACGCTGCCGTCATCGTTGTAATCTCTGACGGCGTTCCAGTGACTGCAGGGCGGCGCCTAGTTATCATAGCTTCTTCGTAGCAATCAAGCCGCCGGCAGCCCAAAGTTTTCATCAAAATTAAAACTGCTCGGTCGTTTAGGCATTTCGATTGCTTGTCTCACTTTTCGATTACACTCATACAGTGCTTCTGCTAAAAAGCGATCAGTAGCAGTGCTTACATCCTGACCACAGAACTTGGTTCAAGTGGCTCTGAGCACTATGTGACTCAACTTCTAAGGTCATCGGTCCCCTAGAACTTAGAACTACTTAAACCTAACTAACCTAAGGACATCACACACATCCATGCCCGAGGCAGGATTCGAACCTGCGACCATAGTGGTCGCGCGGTTCCAGACTGTAGCGCCTACATCCGATCGGCCACTCCTGCCGGCACCACAGAACTCATTATCCTCGTACGGAACGGACGGGAAATTATATGATATAAACAATCGAATGCCGTTTGCTTCAGTGGGATTACCGCCAGCATAAGCACGAGACTTATAACTTCGCCATCTATCGTTGCTTCTGTATTACGTTATACTATCTCCCGAGAGCAACAAAAAGGATCACTCATTAAATTCAAAACCAGAGGTGGAAGTAACTGATTAACAGCCTATTTTGGAAATCGTATGCTAATTTCATCACCTGCGTGACACTACCTGTAAGAACTTTAAATGCAGTACCTCTAACTGCGGTAGACACGTATGTGGACATACACAGACCCACACGAAGTTCTGACTGTGCAGGACGTATACAGCACTGAGCTTCGTGAGGCTTAAGCCATTGGCAAAGGCGTACATTCGAAAGTCAACGTTCAGAGTGAAGAACTTCGGCCATCATAGTGTGGAAAACCGCGTTCGAAAAGTCTTTCCGTACGTGTAAGGCAATATCAGTCATAAGAGATATTCTGAATGTGTGTTTCACTCAAGACTAATGTAATGTAAGAACGCCAACTGCATCACATCAGTCACCAGAAACAGCTGCAGACGCCATATTGGTTTTCAGTTAAAACTAGGAGAGTAAATTCGGTACGGGCACAGTTTTCATATCAAATTAATTAATTGATCAATTAATTACCCCCACACACGGATGATGTCTTGGGATTTCGCCAGCTGCCATGTGCTCCCCACAAGCTCCACTTCCCCTATCCCACCTGCCCTATAGGGGAAATTCGAATTGTGGTGGGAGTCTCAAATTTTGGCGAGAAATTTTTAAAAAATGGGAATTTCCAAAATCGCGGGAATTTGTCCCCACACTTTGTTAACGCCGTATCCGGGAATTCAAAATAGCGGGTGCCTATTCTGTGACTCGAACCCTGGTCCTTCTGGATGGAAAGCATAAGTGTACCCCCCCCCCCTTACACAGGGAAACTGTCTAGCTGCAGGAGGGGAAGGCTAGGTTAGTGTACTTCATTTATTTGGAGTGGGAAACTGAACTGAAGTAAAGATCGACCTAATTACATAATTAATCATAGAAGACTGGGCCTAATTACACTTCTATATATGATCCATTCACCTATAAGCTGACGGGAAAAGGGCGGGAAATGTGTTCAGCAGATGAGATCCTGGTGTTGGACAGGGACAAGTTTACTAAGTGTATTACCTGTAAGCATATAGCTGAGGACTGTGTCTATCGCTGTTTCACGTCGGATTTCACTACAGACGCCTCCCGCTGCGTTGCTCGACAATAACCCTGGTGCTCGAATTTCAAATAAATGGTGCTCTCTTTATTTCGCGACAACTTCATTATATTTCACTTCCCCGGAGAGGCCAGCTTAGCACAGCTGATGTGTAACTTGCATGTAGTAAGAAGGGGTAGGGCCGCAAACCATCACCTTAAGTGTTACGAAGACCAATACGTCCTACCACAACTGATGGAAAATGCTTATTTGTTCTAACTGCACATCAAAATTGTCGTGAAAAAACTAGCACTTGTAAACAACGGGTCATAATGCAACGCGTATAGTGGAAATTGAGAAAATAATTTTAATAACACAACTACCGCAATAACCGACCCCGAAAGATCGCACCATGAGAGAGGGGGCGACACCTCCACGTGTGTTCTATTTTGCTGCAAAAACTACCGATCATGTAGAACGTTCTTGGTATTTCAAAACCTTCATCGGAGTCAAGAAAAAGAGAGAATTTAAACTCCGAAAAAAAACATACAGTGTAACGAAACATGTATGTTAACCGATTTCTTTCATTTTAATGGACAAAAATTACAGGTTTGAGAGCATCCCTGGTATTTAAATGACTGTCTAAATATTTTGTCATGCACAAGAGCATCGCAAACATTTCAGATACGTGAAATAACATTACGGCTCTGAGCTGGTTAGTTCGTAACCGAGGAGAACACGCGTGCAGCTGCTGCCTCTCTCTTCTGGTGCTATCTGTTGGGGTCGATTATCGCGATAGTACATGTGTTGTATCATGACCCGTTGTTTACAAGTGCTAGTTGTTTCAAATGTCTCTAAGCACTATGGGACTTAACATCTGAGGTAATCAGTCCCCTAGAACTTAGAACCACTTAAACCTAAATAACCTAAGAACATCACACACATCCATGCCTGAGGCAGGATTCGAACCTGCGACCGTAGCAGCAGCGCGGTTCTGGACTCAAGCGCCTAGAACCACTCGGCCACAACGGCCGGCGCTAGTTTTTTCACGACAATTTTGACGTGCTATTAGAGCCGGCCGAAGTGGCCGTGCGGTTAAAGGCGCTGCAGTCTGGAACCGCAAGACCGCTACGGTCGCAGGTTCGAATCCTGCCTCGGGCATGGATGTTTGTGATGTCCTTAGGTTAGTTAGGTTTAACTAGTTCTAGGTTCTAGGGGACTAATGACCTCAGCAGTTGAGTCCCATAGTGCTCAGAGCCATTTGAACCATTTTTGAACGTGCTATTAGAACAGAAGCACGTTCGGATGCGCGGTCCGTGTAGCGACGCCTTTCGACAAGCGTGCGCCGGCGCGGTTACGCGAGGCCTGGACCGGGCAAGACGTCGCTCTGCGTGCACATGCGCCCGGCTCACCGTCACTTCCGCCCCGGTTTATGGAGACCTGCTAACGCTCGTTCTCACACTGCGGCAGAGTGCACGGAATTTTGAAACTCGCGGGCTGGGTGAGACTGTGTAGAGGACTGGAAGCTCGCCTTTCGCCTACAACGGTCTCGTCGAGTGCGCTAACCGGACACTGTTCGAGTTGGAACGCAGTGGAGAGGAGCGGCCAGAAGTCGCTGCACACGCAGCCCTCTCTGGCCGGCGTGCGGGACCGCGCCCCTCCCTCGCGACCAGTGGCGGCGCCCGCCTGCTGCCTTCTGAGAGTCCCGTAGACCATGGCATTTCAGAATAACTGCTCGTCTGGGTACGAAAACAATGCGAGACAGCTGGGGACACACAGCAAAGTGCTCAACAAGCGAAATGACGCTGTCTGCACCCCGTGCTCATGTTTTTTTCTCTTTTGTAATATACGTTATTTATTTACAAGTGTAAGCCCGCTAACACAGAGCAGACGCTGAGGCGGAGTCCCGTCGTCAAATCGGACGAGTTCACATCTGTGACACCGAGAGTTGAATATTATCACAAAAGTTTTTGGTAGTGTTGACCGCGGCGGAATGGGGCTTCCCATTAGAGCTGAGCATTAGCCGGATCTTTATAGTTGCCGTAATTGTAATGCTGCGGAAGATTAATTATTTCGTCTTAGGGAAAATTTTGACTTCATTATGGGACACATGATTTTTCTTTGAACAGCTCGAGTTTCAAATTTAAAAGAATAAAAAAAATAAAGGTAGCTGAAGAAAACTAGAGTATTCGAAATCCGTTCCTAAATCAGTGGCAGAAAAAAATTAAAAAAAAATGGCGAGAGACTCAACAGGAGAAGGTGGCAGGATGGCTTAAAAAAGGATCACTCGTGGTAACGTGGATCGCTGTATCTCTGCAGACAACCAAACAGAATTTGTGGGCGTAGTGGACAACAGTGCAAAGTACAAGAGGAACTGAAGTACGGGACTGTTTACGACCCTTCAGTTTTAGCAGCAGCAGCCGCCGCCGGCCGCTGTATCGACCGCCGCCGCCGCCTCCTCAGGGCCGATCGCGGCCGGCCGGCCCGCCGCCCCTGTTGCGCCTCCACCTCGCCTCGCCCCGCCACGCCTCTCACAGCCCGGGCCGACTCCACGGCCGCCAACACGCCACGGACGAATCCTCTTCTTTGTCCGCATCGACAATAAATTACTCACATTCCGCTCAATGAAAAGTCTCCTTCTGAAGCAACCTCTTCTGTCGGTCGTTCGCTTACGATATTTCGACGACGTGACTCGCTCCCCCCTGAGGCGGGGAGCGCCCCAAGAAGACAGCGACTCGCGTGGTCGAAATACTGTAAAAGAACGACGCAACGATCGCCAAAAGACCCGATTATTCCGACGTGCCATCATTCACAAAAGAAATTCTGACAGACACAAAAGCAAGGGTGAGATTCAGAGGAGCACTGTCAGAAGAATTTGAGATCAAGACAGGTGTTAAACAGGGAAATGGATTGTCACCATTGTTGTTCAATATAGCACTGGACGAAGTGATCAGGGAGTGGAGAGCAATAAAAGAGGAAATGGGAATACCTACGACCCATGCGGGGGACAAAAAGGACAGGGCTCAAGTGGACTGCCAAGCCTTTGCAGATGACATAGCAATAGTGAGACGGAAGACGACGCAAAGACACAATTCGACAACTTAAGTAAGGTAGCCAGAAAGGTGGGACATTAAATACCACTTCAAACTGGGAAACACCGGAAGGCACTGTGCAAATGGTGGACAAATTTAAATAACTGGGAGAATTTATAATAGGAAGGAACAGGAGCAAGGAGGGAATAACAGAGAGGATAAAGAAGATGAGGTCAGCCTTCTGCATGACGAGAGAGGTATACAATAAAAAGAATATATATCCACAGAGGCAACGATAAGCCACTACAAGGCAACAGTGAGGAATGCAGTATTATATGCTGCTGAGGCGATGACACTAGGAAGAAATGGGGCAGAGCAACTAGAGAAAGAAGAGAGGAAATTACTGAGAAAAATACTAGGTCCCAAAAGAGGTGGAGAGAGGTGGATGCGAAGACCTAGGGAAGAATTGTACCGGAACATGAGAACAATATCCGGGGAAATCAGACTCAAAAGGGCAAAGTTTGCTGGGCATGTAGTTAGGATGAGTATGGACAGAATGACGAAGAAAGTGTGGGAAACAACAGGGAGGACAAGGGGAAAGACAGGAACCAAGTGGATTGTTGAACTTCGGAAGGACTGGTTGGAATTGGGGATCAAGGTCGAAGGAAAGGAAAATTGGAGGAACAAGTATACACCGACAAATATGCCGGTGATCAATGACAGAGAAGAATACAGGAAAAGATTAGAATGTCACCAGTGGAGCCGCCAGGAGAAACGAAAACTGAAGATCTCGGAAGAAGAGCGGGACAGGAGAAGAGAAAGAATGAAGAGGTTCCGGGAGAAGAAGAGGAAAATGCAGTCCACGAAGGGGCTACCCGTGGTCCTACAGAGGCCGTAACGCAAGAAGAAGCAGAAGACATGCCGTCATTTCGCCGGGAAAGCCTGACCCAGAATTCTCGAGTAAATGCTTAGCGGAATCACATTTCCCAGATTCGAGCTTACGACGACTTACTCGAGAGACATTCGAGTACGCCGTTACGCGTTCTCCAGTCGGCCGAATTATGACACGGGGACGTCACGGCATAATGCAAGTTGCACATGCTACCCGAGATTAAGTCGATGCCAATGACTGCAGGACACTAGTAACGACCTTGATTTAGTCAGATAGGGCAAGACTCATTTATTTCTGTGTTGCCTTTCAGCATACACCGCCCTATTCCACTCACCACCGAGGTTTTAGTGGCTATACGGCTAAAGTTATAGATATACATTCTGATCTGAATGGGGTTTTTGATGGCAGAATCCCAGTAAGTAGATGTATGGGATAATATTTCTGTTTCATCAAACATAATCGTTTATTTCTTAATGAGATTGTGTTCGATGATACTTATAGTGACGTCTGAGCTGCGTGCAGCGTTCTGAAATCGTCGTCTTATCCTTTGTCACCAATGGAGTTGCTACTAAGATCACCAGATGTCAGAACCACCAACACCAACGCTGTCTTTTATTGGGCGCACCTCCTCTTTAACTTCCTCCAGTGGCTGGAAAAAGGAGTGAATACCGTGTGTGCCCAGGACTCTGCCTCTTTTATCTGCTCTAGCTGCGAAGAAAGGAACGAATGCTATCGACTGATCATCTTATGATGATTCACTGTGTCTGTGTTTTGGTTTTTTAGAGACATATAATTAAATATTTCGATCGCTAAAGCTATTTCTTAGATGTATGATCTTGGAATCTAGCTGTTCCTTGTCAGTGACAGTTTCAACTCTGTGTATCAGCTTATTTAGAACTGCTTTGTTATCGGCTGATGATGAAACCTTTCTGCGCTGAGGTATAGGTCAGTGTGTGTAGGTTCTCGGCAGAGACTATTTCATTTGTTTGACGAAACGGAAATACTATTCCGCGCACCTACCTACTGGGACTCTGCCATCAAAAAGCATTCAGATTACAATCTGTCTCTACAACTTTAACCGGGATAGGGCCTACAGCCTCAATGGCGCGGGGAATCGAGCGCTCCGAATCTAAAGGCAACAGAGAAATAAACGACTCTTCCACCGTCTGACGAAATCACCATCGCTACCAACGTCCGGCACTCACAGACATCGACTTACCAGGTGTAGAAGTATGAAACCGAAATTTGGTTGCAATAACTGGGTACGAAAACAATGCGAGACAGCTGGGGACACACAGCAAAGTGCTCAACAAGCGAAGTGACGCTGTCTGCACCCCGTGCTCATGTTTTTTTCTCTTTTGTAATATACGTTATTTATTTACAATTGTAAGCCCGCTAACACAGAGCAGACGCTGAGGCGGAGTCCCGTCGTCAAATCGGACGAGTTCACATCTGTGACACCGAAAAAATATTTTATACAAAATAATCTGCATTGCTATTTATACATTCCTGCCACCTCTCCGGCACGCTATGAATGACACAAAAATCACAGTTCTTCTTTTGAAGCGAATCAGTCAGCGAGGCATTTTCGTACATTTTCATACGAACTGAAGCGTTGTTCAGCGAGAGCGTGTCCCAATGATGAAACCGATGATAATCGGACAAAGCTTAGCGTGGAGAATAAGCCGCATGCTCCAGTATTTCCCAATTGAACGCCTCGATCGTTCCCCTGACCCCTTATGCATGTGTAATGCGGCGTTAGCATAGAGCAATACGACTTTGTGTTGCCTTTTTCCAGATTCCAGTCGTTTTTCGCGATTTAAATCGATCATTTGCTGTTGGCAGCGATCAGTGTTAGTGGTTTCACCAGGTTTTAGCAGCTCATAATAGATGACAGCCTTCTGATCCCACCAAACACAGAGCACTGTCTTCTTTCCAAAGCGATTTGGCCTTGCAATGGATGTCGATGGCTTGCCTGGATTCACCCATGATTTACGACGCCTAGAATTCTCAAAATATATCCATTTTTCATCAACTGTCACTATTCGACGAAGAAACTACTTTCTTTTCAATCCGGCGAGCATCACTGCACAAGTGGTTTTTCGATTTGTTTGCCGTTTTTCATTCAGTTCATGTGGAACCCATTTTCCCACTTTATGCACATTTCCCATAGCTTTGAACCAAAGAGAAACGATTTTCTACGCCATGTTCAATTGTTCGGCGAGTTCCTGTTGAGTTTGAGTATCATCTTCATCCAAGAAGGTCTGCAATTCGTTGTCTTCGAACTTTTTCGGTGGTCTCCCGCGCTCGTCGTTTCTCACGTCAAAATCGTCACTTTTGAATTATTTGAACCACTCGAAACACTGCGTTTTCCCAAGAGCACGTTCGCCGAAAGCTTTGACGAGCATTCGACGCGATTCTGCAGCAGTTTTCTTCAAATGATAACAGAAAATCAATTTTCTCCGTGAATCGTAGTTAGTAGGCACAAAAATCGATATGTTTACGAGTTTGAAACAGATACCGATGTCCGGAACTTGGGTTACTGTGTGTTGACATTCGTCGTCAGCCGTTACAGGAAGCAGATGGCACTGCAGACGCGGTCTCAAAGGCCCTACAATGACGGCTAGCACCATCAGTAGGGAAGCTACGGTTTCATACTTCTACACCTGGTAACCTCTCGTAGTAGGTGCAACTTGCAGTGCGCCGTCACATCCCCGTGATAAGATTCGGCTAACTGAAGTACCAAAAGGCGTACTCAAGTGTCTTCTGAGGAAGACAACGGAGGAAGTCTTCGAAAGAGAGAGGCTGACAAATGTGACGCGACAAGAACTCCGCGAAGCATTTATTCCAGAATGTAGCCGGGAAAAGCCACGTTCGTAGAGGCTGAATTCGGTTTCAGCTACGGCCATCATTCGGTCTGCTGTGGACGTGGAGGTTGAACTGTTGCCCTTCCTCCTCGCTAGCTACGGGGAATGGCGCAATACGGGGCTATACCGTGTATCGGAAAGCTACGCACACGGACCGTCACTTCCATTAAGCTCTCTGTTCATCACACGAGGCACAAGCGCAGCTTCATCGGCACCCTGGCAACACCCGCAACAACAATACGTAAGCCGTGGCATCTCAGGCACGAGACACAACGTCTACATGCGGCAAACCTTTGGCGTTCTAAGAAGCAATGGGTATCCCACGACAGGCACGCACGGTGTGGCAAGGTCCAGCAGCCCGTGAAACCACATAATCGATACAGAAATCCGAGGCACGGCCATATATCCCTAGAATCGGCGGTAATCTCCGAACGCGTGGCATAAAGACAGAATACACTCTGAGCCGCGCTCACTCCCAGCTATGCGTTTTCGTGAACTTTGCTGTCTATCTGTGTTTGGTTTCCCGCCCTTGTTGCGGTTACGTCGTGGTTCTTCTTCCTTCTACGTGTGGCAGCAGTGTTGTGTATCGATATTTGAGCCGTGTACCATCTTTGGTTTGGTGTGTACAGTTTCCTGTTAGGGGATCTGGAGGCAGTCGTTCGGTTGTTGCTGACGCTGGGGCCGGTGGCAGCCCCTGGGCAGTGTCGGAGCGTGTGTGGAGATGTCCGATCGCTACGAGCTTGGTGGTTCACCGACCCAGGACGTCAAATTTGAGTAGTGGTTTCAACTACCCAAGCCACGTCCATTCATGTCGTGGTGGTTCGTTTCGGTGGTTTGCTGTTGGGGAGGTTTTCCTGTGAGCAACCCCGAGTGTTTCTACTGCTGAAATTTAGGCGCCATGCGGTGCAACTAACTATTTTGGTCGGCTACAATTTGAGTGCACCAGTGGAATTTTCTGTCTTGTGGCCGTTAGTGTTCTGGTTACCTGCCCTGGCCACTAACGTAATTTCAGGCAGCGTCCGTTCCTCACCTGTTGTCGCTGTCCAACATGGTGTGTAATTTTGACAGCTAATACATACTCCATTGTGGATTATCACGTTTGTAACCCTTCCGGTCTGGGTTCTCAAATACTGATTGACGGGAAGCAAGTCGTTGTGTCGGTCGGTCCGTGACTGTCCCCTGGTTGGGTTCCGACGGATCAAGTATAGTTGGGCTCACCACCTGTCTCGCCTAAGTGAACGAGGGCAGACCGACCTCCTTGGAGCCTTCTGAGTGCCACCGGTGTTTAATTATCTGTTGTCAGCTACTTTAAATTTAAGGCTTATGGTTATTTTTTTATTTTTCTTAAAAAGTTTGCAAAATTAATTTTTATCTTTCAAGCTTAAACATTGCGGCCTTCTGCCTTTAAAATATTATGGTAATACATTTTAAATTTTGAAACTTAATTGTGGCCTTCAGCCACTGGTATTGCACCTTGCATATGTGTGTTCTATCTGCTTAGCCTTAGGGCTTTCCACGTAGCCATGATACCTTTTTTAATTTATTTGATTTGCCTCTTTAATTGCATTTTAATCTTGTTGACTTTTTAAGATTTCTTGTTGTTAAACATTCTGGCCTTCTGCCTTTAAAAGTCTATGGTAATATATTCTAAAATTTTGAAATCTAATTGCGGCCATTTGTATTGCACTTTGCATATGTTTGCTGTTTTTTTAAAATTATTTTATTGATATCTTAGCTGGATTTTTATCTTGTTGATTTGTTAAGATTTCTTGTTTGGAGGCCTTCAGCTGTGAAAGAGTTGCATTCGGTAAAGGTCCGGCTATGTGCCGCTTTGGTTGTAAAGGTTATTAAGTTACAATAAATGACAATTAGAAGGAGAAACTGACCTCAACCTTTGGCCCTTTCCACAATCCTATTACCTGTTCTGCCCAGCGGGTTTAGCAGGCGTATCACACTCCAATCCAAGAAATCAGCGATTACCTCGGGTCGCCCAAAGACAAACGGGACCCACTCACGGCGACATCGGCAATTTACCCAGTAGCACGCAGTATGCACCGGGGTGAGAGGTCGATCTAACAGCAGGGCGACGGAACATTATACGAAATGAAATGACAGGGTGGTACACACGGAAAAATCGGTCGTATCTGGGCACGAGTTGTGGTACACACGGAAAAATCGGTCGTGTCTGGGCACGAATTGAGTCGTGAGGAATGCTGTACAGGATTCGCTGAATCTCATGTTCCGGCAGTACCCACTGGTTCCGAGGCTCCATCGAGATGTACAAGCACAATCACGACTCGAGTAAGAGCGTGCATGCTATTGTACAGCTTTCAAATCCTGTGGACCAGTGGTGTGTTTAATTGGTGTGATCATACCAAGGAAATTATATGGAAATACTTTGTTAGCTAGTTACCGTTGCTCATTTAGAATGTGTTGCGGTCATCTGAGGATGTGAATATATATATTTCTGGTTCTTCTATGAAGTCCATTTTCTTGCCTTCGTTTGTAGTATGTAACATAGGTAAGCTGTACCTAATGTTAGAAATAGGTAAGCTGTGCTTAGTGTTAGACACAGTATGCTCGTGAGTGGCTACTGCTGATTTACTCATTTTTTTAAATTTGTTAGTTTATTTAATTTATACATGCACTCCGATGGCTTTATAATTTTTCATTAAAATTTCTGCATCCAGTCGTTGGAACAAAAAGAGAAAAAAAGAGAGGAAGGAAAGAATAGAAGCATGTTATTGGCATGTTGCACGTCCCACATATGTTCTTTACACATTTAACGTGTTAGCTCAACAGGAAATGAATAATATTTTTATATCTTTCCTAAATGGATAATCGTTATATTGTAAACAATAAACGTAGCGTTTGACGCACAAATTAACATTAAGAATATTATGCAGAGTGCCACTGTTACATGCTTACAATGCGTGTGCTGTTCGCAATGCAACAGTTTATACGTCGACCTGGAAAGCCACAAGGACGATAACAAAACAAATCGCCAAGCACTGGAACGTACGTTAAGTGAGTGCAAGCGATTAACCTTTTGTTAAAAGTAAATGCAAGCACATTAGCATGTTTGTATTAATGAAACTAAAGGTTAAGTGGCTTTAAATATTCTTGTGCAGTGCAGAGGGAGACGACGTGCTGCCCCTTCAGACAGCAGTAACGCAGCTGCCTTATATCGCAGCCACAGCGTCTGCGTTCCGAATCGCTTAAGAGTCAGCTCGCCAGAGCAACACCATGTTGCATTTAAGGCGACGCTGAAACACTTTCCAGTTCCAGCGTAATACTGGCGGAAAAAATTAACCTCACAGTGCAGCAGCGAAGGCGGCTGATTCGTCCTCCTCTGCAGAGTGTCGGCCCCGGTCCAGAGTCTGGACTAGACCTTGCCTCTGCTTCCCGCGGCGCCAGCTCAGCTCAGCTCAGTTCAGGTCAGTGCTGCGGGCAGCCGATCGCTGCACGCAGCGACGCACCCTCTGCCTTCCCCCGTCCTTTTTCATGCGAAGCGCGGCAACCCCTTTTCTCATCACCTCGGGACTGGCCGGACAACTTTTGTTTTTCAAACAGCACTACTATATTATCATCACAGGCCCTGCAGACCACGCGCTGCATCAACGGTCTGCTTCCACCGCCTTGTATCTCTCGCAGCCTCTCTCCACCCTGCGTAAATTCCTAATGCTGCGATGTCCTTCTCTATGTCATCTTTCCACCTTGTACGAGGTCGGCCCAATGGTCTTGTTGCCTGGAAAGTTACTTCAAATGCTTTCTTGGTGACACTGTTGTTTTCCATTCTGGCCACATGTCCAGCCCATTGCAGTCTCCTACTTTTTAATTTGTGTATGATAGTGGGTTGCTTCATAAACTGATAAATTTTATTGTTCTTTCGAATTCTCCATACGGCATTCTCCAACACAGGTCCCCAGATTTTTCTCATTACTTTTCTTTCGAAAACATTCAGTTTTTCTCTTTATTATTATTATTATTGTTGTTTTTTAAACGATCGATTTGTTACGAGGCGATCTGTTTGGCTTAGGGAAAGGAGAACGCGTCAGGGAGACTGTCCTGGCGTCACACTCGAGAAAGCAAGAAGGACCTGAGTGAAATCAAGATACTCTCGTGGGATTTCTTGATCTAGAAAGAGGTGGACTGTAAAGATGCTGGAAGATATCTTGAGACCTTCAGACAAATAAGCATACACTGCAGGAAAAGGCGTGTAATATACGCATGCTCGAGAACCAGGAGAGGGCAATATGAATGGTGAAGCCAGAGAGAAGTGTCCCGATTACGAAGGGTGAAGGCAGGTTGCAGTCTTTCTCTTCTGCTGTTCAACCTGTACATGGAACAAGCAACGAAGGAATTAAACTGAACGTTCACAAGTGGTAGTAAAAGTCAAGGTGGAAGGGCATGCCGGCCGGTGTGACCGAGCGGCTCTAGGCGCTTCAGTCTGGAACTGCGCGACTACTACGGTCGCACGTTCGAATCCTGCCTCGGACATGGATGTGTGTGATGTCCTTAGGTTAGTTAGGCTTAAGTAGTTCTAAGTTCTAGGGGACTGATGACCTCGGATGTTAAGCCCATAGTGCTCAGAGCCATTTGAACCATTTGGAAGGGCATCAAAGAGGAGTTTCTGCTCTGAGATGGCGGGACTGACAGAGGGGAGGAAGCCGTGGTGGGCTGCGTCAAATGAGCGATGACTCTCTCTGCCCAGAAAGGTAACTTCGTCTGAGCCAGTACAGCGTGCCATCAGACCGAGTGCCAGCAGTTGGACCGCGCCTACAAAGAGTTAAGCGCAGAGTGCCTTCGTCGTCCAAATCAACCTCACGTATAACCGAAAGGTGCAAAAGTGACCTATAGTCCCTTTTTTGACGTAGGAGGATTTCATCTAAAATACGGCGAAGCAGCTGAATGCTGAGAGGGACTGCAACTCGTTGGCTAGACTATAACGCGTACTCCAAAACATGTGCATGTAAACAGTCTCAAACAGCGACCGTCCTGTTCCACAGCACTAACAAGATCCTCGAACTGAGGAAAAAACACTGCTGGCAAGTCGTGAAACAACTGCTATACAGTCCCAAACTGGTCCCACCGTGTGACTCACATAAGGGAAAACTGGATAGAGCACAAGTCCTGGAGATCATACAAGGATGCAACCGTGTGTCCTCGCCCCCATCGACCTGTGCATGCATCAGCTGCCAACGGTAGTCGTTGAGACACCAGGAGGACGTCGGTTCGTGTCCTCTTTCGGCCATCCGGGTTCACGTTTCTGCCAATTCCCTGAATCACTTAAAAGCGAATACCGCGACTTTTTCTTTGAAATCAACGCTGCGGGTTTTGTCACCGCTTACACGGGACGTTAAAATGGTAATCTTCTTTCCTCCTCACAACCACAGACCCTCTTGTTATACATAGTGAACCACCTACTTTTGATACTTCTAGTATTTCGTAAACAGCGTCCATCAAATAATAGTTCGCAGATGGGAAAGTAATTTGTTGAATTGGTAACACTTTTATCTTTTTCATCTGTCTACTTGCAAAGTAACACGAGAGTTGCAATATCTGCAGCACTCCGATGCCTTGCGTTCACCGCCATCGATCATCCTTCGTACAGTCCCGACTTGGCCCATCAGATTTTCATGTTTCCAAAACTTAAAGAACACCTTCGAGTACTTCTCTCTGACAGTAAAGAAGCGGTGTCTCCGTCAACAAATATTCTAAGTTACGGGTATCAACAACCTAGGGTCTCGTTAGAAAAAATGTGTTCGTCGCCTGGTTGATTATATTGAGATCAAATAAGTTATGTCGACATTAAGAATAAAGATGTAGAATGTTGACAACGTTTGTTTTATTGTAAAAGCTTTAAGAGTTTTCAAATAAAAAAATTCGGAGTTATTACTTTTCATCACGCCCTCGTACCTTCAGAAAAGCCTTCCTAACACTTCAATTTAGCGATACAGCAAATTAGTATCATTTCGCATACTACCATTTGCCGCTTCGATAAATGGGACTGTTTAAGAAATATCTGGAGAGCCCAACTCACGTCCTTCATTGACTATGTGTAAGTAATGCTACACATGTACTGTCATTACAATATTCTGTGATCAACATTTATGCACACTCTACAACTCGCTTTTTTCGAATTCAAATACGGTTTATTATTTCCATTTTTCACAATTTCTACCGCCCTATGCATCTAGCGTAGAAAATGACGGCTGAAAATCTTGCAGACTGTTACGTGAGCTACTTCACCGTTGGTAGGAGACTTCAGTGTCACTCACCTGCTCCAGAAGCTGACTGGTCGGACTGGCGAGGAGGTGTGTGTGTGTGTGTGTGTGTGTGTGTGTGTGTGTTTGAGAGAGAGACACCGTATCTAATCGTGCCGGACTGCCAGACAGCGGCTACAAGAACCTGCAAGCTGGCGCTCCTCTGCTGCTACTGCTACTACTTCTACTGCTGCTAGTGAATCATTCCAGCCGCTTTCTCTGGACAATCGGCGGGCGCAGTCCTCATTGTTTTACCTGCAGACACAGTTTGTGCTTTAATCGACTAGAGTCACAGTCCAAAAATTACTCAGGAACGCCGGCTCGGGTGGCCGAGCGGTTCTAGGCGCTACAGTCTGGAACCGCGCGACCGCTACGGATGGGTGTGATATCCTTACGTTAGTTAGGTTTAAGTAGTTCTACGTTCTAGGGTACTGATGACCTCAGAAGTTAAGTCCCATAGTGCTCAGAGCCATTTGAACCATTTTCTCAGGAACTTTACTCTTAACATTTACACTGGGACCAGTTCTCAACGTCTACGTCCATCCACAGATCTATAAACTTACTACACGCTCTTGCTCTCGCTCTCGCCTGCGTTTGGTGTAACAAGCGAATGTAGTGACTGAGAACTAAAGCCTCCTAACCTCTGTGCAAGTATATTTGTCAGTGTACTATTAAGCTTTTCAAATTGATCACGTCCATAGAGAAACAATGCGGGATGTGTGGTGCCGCCTCGATGCAAACACTACGTTACCCTCAAACTAGTCTTAGCGATATGGCTCTAAGCACTATGGGACTTAAGAGCTGAGGGTCATCAGTCCCCTGGACTTAGAACTACTTAAATCTAAATAACCTAAGGACATCACACATATCCGTGCCTGAGGCAGGAGTCGAACCTGCGACCGTAGCAGCAGCGCGGTTCCAGACTGAAGCACCTAGAACCGCTCTGCCACAGCTGCCGCCTAGTCTTAGCGATAATCTCGCAGTAATCGGTGATTACACATGGAATCTAGACTGTTCTATAATGAAATACGTTAACTTTAAATTATGTTGTTGTGATTAATTTTCTGTTTACGTTCAATACAGCACCTTACATTTTATGCAGGTTAACACCATTAATAAACCACTGTGTTTCCTCACAGATCAAGCCACCCGCAACATTTAACTGAAATTTGCTTTCGACCTGACGTACCGTCCATGTTAACTTCGTAGAATTCTCCGTATAGAGATTTAGAAAGAAGAAATATTAGCGTCAAACGTTCAGTCGACAGCGAGGTCATTAGAGAGGGAGTACACGCTCCATTTGGCGGAGGAGTACAAGGAAAGTGGTCGCGCCCTTTTCTTCAGTTAATCTTGCTAGGATGGGTAGAATGTTTACCTGCCATGTGCGGACGCAGGAGGAGCTGGTCACAGTTCGCTAACAGCTGAATGCGCTTCTGGCTACTGTCAGTCACCATCAGGCTGCTGCCTCGCGTAATAGTGGTGCGAAGAATCTGGCGCGTCCCTTGGGACACCTCAGGTGTCGCTGATTTCGCCCACGAGCTCTGCTACCGAGGCACCTCATGTGGTACCCGATGCGGTGGATCCGCCCGCACAGCAGAGTAAGTGGCGGGTGGTAACGCGTTCGCGTCGCTCGAGGCGGAAGGCCAATGTGGAGACTGGCCTCCTGGCCTCACCCATCCACCCTGGGAGTGGACAGGTGGCCGCTCCTTCAGCAGGGTCCGAGCAGGCACACGGAAGAAGGGGTTTACTAGCCATCGCGGATCCAACGTTAGGCGCGTTATGGAGCCCCTATGGCAGATAGCGTTCATGGTGGAAAGAAAGCCAATGCGCACTCCGCATGTCTGTCGGAAGGCCTCATCCGAGATGTGGAGGTGGCCTTGCCTGTGGCAATCTAGCGTGCAGGGCGCATTTGACTGCATGTTTTTGCTCGCGTCGGCACCAACGACGCCTATCGAATGCGTTCTGAGGCCATCCTCGGTTCATACGGGCAGCTGGCGGAGGTGGTAGAGTCTGCTGGCCTCGCGTGGGAGTGCAAGCAGAGCTCGCAATTTACGGCATCGTTCCCAGAGCCGATCGGTGTCCTTTGGTCTGGAGCCTAGTGGAGGTTCTCAACCAGAGACTTCACCGACTTAGTGACAGTTTTGGATGCAGATTTGCAGACCTGCGTTATCGGTTGGGATTCATAGGACTCCCCCTGATAGGTCAGGGCTCACTACAGAAAGGAAGCAGCTACTCAGGTAGCAGAGTACTTATGGAGAGCACATGGTGGTTCTTTAGACTAGATGGCAGTTTGAGGTACTCTGATGAACACTCGCCAGTCAAAACGCAGCAACGGAAGTCAGACCGCGTGCAGAGTAAAGACACTTCTACTGTCAAAATTTTATTAGTAAACTGTCGAAGTATTCGTAACGAAGTTCCCGAATTCACTGCCTTCCAGGAAACTTCTCGCGCTCAGATTATCCTCGGGACCGAGAGCTGCCTCGAGCCCGAAGTGGAAAGCTCTCGGATATTTACCAAGTCATGGAACGTGTATCGGAAACACAGAAAAAAAATGGCTCTGAACACTATGGGACTTAACATCTGTGGTCATCAGTCCCCTAGAACTTAGAACTACTTAAACCTAGGGACATCACACACATCCATGCCCGAGGCAGGATTCGAACCTGCGATCGTAGCGATCACGCGGTTCCAGACTGTAGCGCCTAGAACCGCACGGCCACACCGGCCGGCGGAAACACAGATTAGAGGCCACTGGAGACAGACTGTTCATTGCAGCTGACAAAAGTAGTGTCTTTATTGAGGTCGAAGTTGAGTGTGGCAGTGAAGTTATCTGGTAGCGTGTAACAGGCCTGGGTGAAACTAAGTGAATTGCTGGATGTTTTTACGGGCCACCTCATTCTGCTGTGACGGTTCTAGAGTCATCTAAAGGATGTCTACGGTCAATAGCACGTAAATACTAGATCATGCATTACTAGTTGGAGGCGACTTTAACCTACCGACCGTAGACTGGGATATCTACGGATTCAATGCAGGGGTACTCCATCCGGTCACTTGTTAACCAGTCTGGTGTGGCAGATGAAAAAAGCAAACGAAAGCCAAAGTTGTAAATTTCACTTTCAAATAATCATACACGCAGGAAAATCGTACAAACATACCGTCGTTTGACCATCACACAGGCTCCCATATGGACGACATAGTGATAAACATCCATGGCGTAGAGAAACAACTGAAGGAGTTGAAAACAAGTTAAGTCACCAGGTGCGGATGGAATCCCAATTCGGTTTTTCAAGTAGTGCCCTACGGCAGTGTCCCCTTACTTATCTTGCACTCATCGCGAATCTCTCCCCCAGCGCAACGTCACTGCGAATGGAAAAAGAGCGCAGGTGACTCCTATGTATAAGAGGAGCAAAGAACAGACGCAAAATCACAGACCAATTTCCCTAATTTCGGTATGCTGCAGAATCCTTGAACATATTCTCAGCGAGGTGGCGCAGTGGCTAAGACACTGGACTCGCATTCGGGAGGACGACGGTTCAATCCCGCGTCCAGCCATCCTGATTTTGGTTTTCCGTGATTTCCCTAAATCGCTCCAGGCAAATGCCGGGATGGTTCCTTTGAAACGGCACGGCTGACTTCCCTCCCCGTCCTTTCCTAATCCGAAGAGACCGAAGACCTCGGTGTCTGGTCTCCTTCCCCAAACAACCCAACCCCAACCCATATTTTTAGTCCGTATAGAATAAATTTTCTTGCGACCGAGAAGCTTATGTCCACGAATGCATGGTTTTAGAAAGCACGCTCGTGCGAAACTCAGGTTGCCCTTTTCTCACATGATATACTGCCAACTACGGATGAAGGGCAACAGGCAGACTCCATATTTCTTGATTTCCGTAAAGCGTTTGACACAGTGCCCCATTGCAGGCTGCTAACGAAGATACGAGCATATAAAATACGTAAGTTCACAGTTACGTTAGTGGCTCGAAGTCTTCTTAACTTACACAATCCAATATGTTGTCCTCGACGGCGAATGTTCGTCACAGACAACGGTATCGTCGGGAGTGCCCCAGGGAACTGTGATACGTCCGCCGTTGCTCTCTCTATATATAAATGATTTGGCGGACGGGTTGGGCAGCAACTTGCGGTTGTTTGTTGATGATACTGTGATATACGGTACGACATCGAAATTGAGTGACTGTAGGAGGATATAGGATGACTTAGACACAATTTTTAGTTGGTGTAATGAATGGCAGCTAACTCCAAAGGTAGAAAAATGTAAGTTAACGCGGATTACTAGAAAAAACAAACCCATAATGTTCGGATACAGCAGTAATAGTGCCCTGCTTGACACAGTCACGTCATTTACAGTATTTGGGTGAACCATTGCAAAGCGATATATGAAATGGAACGAGCATGTGAAGATAGTGGCAGGAAAGGCGAATTGTCGACTTCGGTTTATTGGGAGGATTCTAGGGAAGTGTGGTTCCTCTGTAAAGGAGACCGCATATAGGACGCTGGTGCAACCTATTCTTGAGTATCGCTACAGTGTTTGGGATTCGTACCACGCCGGATTAAAGGAAGACATCGAAGTAATTCAGAGGAGGACTGCTAGATCTGTAAGTGGTAGGCTGGAAGAACACGCAAGTGATGGTTCGGAAACTCAAATGGGTATCTGGAGGGGGGGGGGACACGTTCTTTTCGAGGAACACTACTGAGAAAATTTAGAGATTCTGCATCTGAAGCTGACTGCAGAACTATGCCCTTGGCCTCCAACAAACAATGCGCGTAAGGATCGCGAAGGTAAGATATGAGAAATTAGGACTGATACGGAGGCATACAGACAGTCGTTTTTCCTCACTATATTTGTGAGTGGAACAGGAAAGGAAATGACAACTGGTGGTACGGGGTACTCTCCGCCACGCGCCGTAAATAGATTCCGGAGTATTGGTGTACATACAAAAAGGAATCCTGCGCAGACTAAAGATATCACTGAGAATGTAGACTGTATTTGAACCGCTGTCCCGCCGAATGATAGTCCCGAGTCTTACCACAGCCCCACTTCACTCATAAAAAAGGGCTGCACAGGGGTATTACACAAATCATCACCAATCGAGGTACTGAAGCAGTATGGTCTTTTAGACAGAACTTTCAACAGATAATGTCAAATCGTGCAGTTGAGCTGATGTCACCTTAAAATGAATGAAAAAGAACCCGGTCAATACTGTACAAGACAGGAAGATAGAACAAAGAAATGTGCTCTTGAGGTATATGCTTTTGGTCAAACATTTTTGAGAATCTAGTGATGGTTTTGGTAACATGCAATTATACTTATGTAATTTATGCTTCACAGTGAAATGGTGTAGTATCACAGAAACATGTATGCGTGAACGGAGAAAAACAAGACATTGTGCCTCCCGCCTCTCTTGCTCTTGAGGTATATGCTTTTGGTCAAACATTTTTGAGAATCTAGTGATGGTTTTGGTAACATGCAATTATACTTATGTAATTTATGCTTCACAGTGAAATGGTGTAGTACCACAGAAACATGTATGCGTGAACGGAGAAAAACAAGACATTGTGCCTCCCGCCTCTCCGCCTTCAAGGTGGAATCCTCAAAATATATCAACTGTTCGAGCAGACAGGAACTCAAAAAGGGAGAGCTTTCTGAAGAAAAGCACCACAAGATGATTATCGCTAAGCACTCTTTATATATGTACTATTACTTTACTGCCCTACTCATTTAATAATTTTACGGAGTAAATTTCACTGATGTTCATATAGTTCCTCGTGGTGTTGTGCAGGAGGTAGTACAATATAATATACGAAGGTTCAGTTGTAAGCTACAAAAGTATGCGAACTGTACTGACTGCCATTACTTACCTTATGCAAAGCTGTAAAACGCAAGCGTATACCGGAAGTCGTTATTAATTACGGCAAGGTAGTGTGATTAGTACTCACCACTGGCGCTGTTGTCGTCGTCCTTGGCGGACATGTCCCTGACGTCACATTATCCGACGCATGACCTGAAACACACATCACTTTGCTAATTGTTACTGCCTTTATTAGGCGTGGCAGCTGCGCACTGTTGCTTGCCCCAAACATGACAAATCTTTTCAACGCCTCGAGCATGCAACAGATCACATTTCACAAAAAAAAAAAAATGGTTCAAATGGCTCTGAGCACTATGGGACTTAACATCTATGGTCACCAGTCCCCTAGAATTTAGAACTACTTAAACCTAACTAACCTAAGGACATCACACAACACCCAGTCATCACGAGGCAGAGAAAATCCTTGACCCCGCCGGGAATCGAACCCGGGAACCCGGGCGCGGGAAGCGAGAAAGCTACCGCACGACCACGAGCTGCGGACTCACCTTTCACTGACGAAGGTACGAACATGGCTGCTAGAACAACATACGTCAACGAAAAATACAAGTAATTAGTTGAGAAGAAATGTCTTCGAGCACAGACAGCGCTGTAAAACAGATGAATAGATTTTTTCACCAGGTGGCGAATAACGCTGTGTTCACAGAGTTGTGCGCCCTGCAGAGGAGGACCAGAGCGACAGTACACGAGCGTAATCCGTAAGAGTGTTGGCGACCTCCTCTGCTGTTCCACCCGCGTACTCACTAATCTGTCTCACCTAATTTTCGTGCTACAGCAGAACTGCCGCACAGTCTTGCTACAATATCGGATGTCTAAATTTGTGAAAAGGTTCCTGTTTATGTTTAAGTTGCCTGAGCATTGCCGTTACATTTTTGCATGGCCTCCGCCGACCCACCAACACTGGAACAATAAAACTAGTCGCACTAGCGTTTCGTGCGAGATTTCCTTTACAGATGCGCCGCACTTTCTTAGAACCCTTTCAACAAATCCAAGTCTTCCAATCGGCTTCCCAAATAATGACTATATGCGATCGTCCCATCGCTTCTTAGTATTATCCCTAAATCTTTAAACAGTATGACTTTCTCCGCATGTTCGTCGGTAATTTTGTAATAAAGTACTATGGGCTTCTTTTTCTTTGGTACAGGTATCTGCTTGTATTCATCCATGTTCAAATACTTTGAAATGGCATCCTTACAGCCAGTGGAAAATTTGTCCAAGTCTTTCTGTACTTCCTCACAATCTACAAGCATACTGCTACAGACAAATTTATCATTAGCGAACAATCTGACAATATTGCTGACCGTTCCCATGAACTGTTTACGTACACTCAGACCACCCCATATTACGTTCGCTCGCGCAAACTTTGCGTGATTTACGCAGTATCTAAGAGAGTTCGCAAGCACTGACGTCGGCAATATGCCACTGAAGCTGCAATGTACTGTGAAAAAACTTCCGAAGTTAAAACTTTTAAAACTGCTAATCAGCTCATATATTGGTAATTTTCGAGAATGAGTGAGTTCTAAGCTATTATGCGACAACCATAAATGGTCCACAGTAAAAATTTCCACCCCATTGTAGCGAGTTTCAACAATTCGTTACAACCAGAAACGGAAGGAGGTACTCCACGCCACATACAGCCATTATCAGCGCCGAGCTCAAGCGCGATCATTTCCGCACGCGATTCTACATCTACATCTACATTTATACTCCGCAAGCCACCCAACGGTGTGTGGCGGAGGGCACTTTACGTGCCACTGTCATTACCTCTCTTTTCTGTTCCAGTCGCGTATGGTTCGCGGGAAGAACGACTGTCTGAAAGCCTCCGTGCGCGCTCGAATCTCTCTAATTTTACATTCGTGATCTCCTCGGGAGGTATAAGTAGGGGGAAGCAATATATTCGATACCCCATCATCAAGAAACGCACCCTCTCGAAATCTGGCGAGCAAGTTACACCGCGATGCAGAGCGCCTCTCTTGCAGTCTGCCACTTGAGTTTGCTAAACATCTCCGTAACGCTATCACGCTTACCAAATAACCCTGTGACGAAACGCGCCGCTCTTCTTTGAATCTTCTCTATCTCCTCCGTCAACCCGATCTGGTACGGATCCCACACTGATGAGCAATACTCAAGTATAGGTCGAACGAGTGTTTTGTAAGCCATCTCCTTTGTTGATGGACTACATTTTCTAAGGACTCTCCCAATGAATCTCAACCTGGTACCTGCCTTACCAACAATTAATTTTATATGATCGTTCCACTTCAAATCGTTCCGCACGCATACTCCCAGATATTTTACAGAAGTAACTGCTACCAGTGTCTGTTCCGCTATCATATAATCATACAATAAAGGATCCTTCTTCCTATGTATTCGCAATACATTACATTTGTCTATGTTAAGGGTCAGTTGCCACTCCCTGCACCAAGTGCCTATCCGCTGCAGATCTTCCTGCATTTAGCTGCAATTTTCTAATGCTGCAACTTCTCTGTATACTACAGCATCATCCGCGAAAAGCCGCATGGAACTTCCGACACTATCTACTAGGTCATTTATATATATTGTGAAAAGCAATGGTCCCATAACACTCCCCTGTGGCACTCCAGAGGTTACTTTAACGTCTGTAGATGTATCTCCATTCTTTCCAGCATCCTAAATTGCATTCGTGCACAACTGCCGCGTCGGCATTTGCCTTGTAGGATTCTTCTACTTCCAATGCCATGGCCTTTCACTGATTCCGATGACCTGTAACTCGCAGACCACTCTGTATGGGCGCCCACCACTAGCCTCTCCGTAAGAGAAGTTTAAGTATTCGAAGAATGGCACAGGAGAGCAGCCGCTGCGTCTGCTAGTGTACTTCACTTCGCTAGTCCACTCTCGAGACTTCATTCATTCCCACGCTTTTTTCTTCCGCCTGTTTCTTTCAGCTCTGGCAATGATTTGTGAATGCGAAGAACACGAAGTAGAACTTGTTTCAGAGGTGCGCATTAACCTGTCGATCATTAACTATCTCGGTCACAGGAAGATAAGAACAAATTTCGATGACGTCATTCAAGAACATCATGCACTGCTGCCATATTTCTCCCTCCAATCCCCTACCCAACACTCAGACATTACATGTCCGCAGTTCGTGGTCGTGCGGTAGCGTTCTCGCTTCCCACGCCCGGGTTCCCGGGTTCGATTCCCGGCGGGGCCAGGGATTTTCTCTGCCTCGTGATAACTGGGTGTTGTGTGATGTCCTTAGGTTAGTTAGGTTTAAGTAGTTCTAAGTTCTAGGGGACCGATGACCATAGATGTTAAGTCCCATAGTGCTCAGAGCCATTTGAACCAGACATTACACCGAAAGTAAGTCAATTGCCCTACTTATTAAATGGAGGGAAATTCAATATAACCCAATTGTGATACAGGGTTACTGACACCGCAGGCCATCATTTATGCTAAGTATAAAATGGCGGGATATTCAAAAATTCCAGACGGGAAGTCGTCTTACACGAGGGAAATTCAAAAATCCAAGATGGAAGGCCTGCGGATACCGATACAGCTAGCACGACTGCCAAGTAACATAAATGTGAGTTTATGATCCCAAGATGAGGGGCATAAAGAAACTGGCACAGCTTCCATGACTGTCAAAATTTCCAACTCACTGGTGCAACTTACATCGTAGCCAGGTTGCTGGTGCTAAGTAGAGAATCCAAGGTGGCAGATCCGGGGATACTGGCCCAGCCTGCACGGTTGACAGTTTTCCCAGTTCACAGGTGCACCCTGAATGGTTGCCAGGCCACTTGATAAGTACAAGTGCAGAGGCTGAGTGAGTTTCAGACTGGTCTGCAAGCTGCAGATCGTCTTTATTTAAGCAAATATGTAACTCGCCCATGAGAAGTCTCCGTCTATACAGTCTGGTGTCTACACAGCACTTATACGTGCATCTTCAACAGACCAATGCGGTACTGTCCAACTGATTTTACTTTAAAATAGGGACCTAAGAACGGTAGGGTTTAACTTGTTGAGCATGACGGAAGAGAATGATGTTAATGAAAACCACCTCAGCTGTATTATTACACATTTATTGTGTTATGACCAGTTTCGGTTGTTGAAAGTCTTTAGGTTGCCGAGTTGCGCTGCAAGGTCTTGTCACGCAGAACAGCCATTGCATTGGATTAAAAAGCTATTAAGCAGCTCTTCACTTGAGCCATCCATACTTTCCAATTAGAAGTCTGATTGGATATGACTACTGACGAATTTCTACTGCACCAAAAGCCTATACAAGAGCAAAAATCAGTGTTAGTTAAAGAATAACACTGACCCTTATCTACATCTACATACATACTCCGCAAGCCACCTGACGGTGTGTGGCGGAGGGTACCTTGAATACCTCTACCGGTTCTCCCTTCTGTTCCAGTCTCGTATTGTTCGTGGAAACAAGGATTGTCGGTATGCCTCTGTGTGGGCTCTTATCTCTCTGATTTTATCCTCATGGTCTTTTCGCGAGATATACGTAGGAGGGAGCAATATACTGCTTGATTCCTCGGTGAATGTATGTTCTCGAAACTTCAACAAAAGCCCGTACCGAGCTACTGAGCGTCTCTCCTGCAGAGTCTTCCACAGGCGTTTGTCTATCATCTCGGTAACGCTTTCGCGATTACTAAATGATCCTGTAACGAAGCGCGCTGCTCTCCGTTGGATCTTCTCTATCTCTTCTATCAACCCTATCTGGTACGGATCCCACACTGCTGAGCAGTATTCAAGCAGTGAGCGAACAAGTGTACTGTAACCTACTTCCTTTTTTTTCGGATTGCATTTCCTTAGGATTCTTCCTATGAATCTCAGTCTGGCATCTGCTTTATCGACGATCAACTTTATATGATCATTCAATTTTAAATCACTCCTAATGCGTACTCCCAGATAATTTATGGAATTAACTGCTTCCAGTTGCTGACCTGCTATATTGTAGCTAAATGATAAGGGATCTTTTTTTCTATGTTTTCGCAGCACATTACACTTGTCTACATTGAGATTCAATTGCCATTTCCTGCACCATGCGTCAATTCGCTGCAGATCCTCCTGCATTTCAGCACAATTTTCCATTGTTACAACCTCTCGATATATTACAGCATCATCCGCAAAAAGCCTCAGTGAACTTCCGATGTCATCCACAAGGTCATTTATGTATATTGTGAATATAGCAACGGTCTTACGACACTCCCCTGCGACACACCTGAAATCACTCTTACTTCGGAAGACTTCTCTCCATTGAGAATGACATGCAGCGTTCTGTTATGTAGGAACTCTTGAATCCAATCACACAATTGGTCTGATAGTCCACATGCTCTTGCTTTCTTCACTAAACGACTGTGGGGAACTGTATCGAACGCCTTGATATATCACGGATATCAGACCGTGGCTGCGGATTTACCTGTGAAATTCCTTCACCAGACTCCAACAAAGATCGGAAACTACGATAGAATAAGTCATCTTTCAGCCATAGAGATGCTGAATGTGATAGCAGTATCACCACGCACGGAAAGAAGATAGAAAATTAAAGTTCTTCAAATCCATCCCTTCCTTCTTCAAAAATTCTAAAAGAATCTATTATGCTGGAAAAATCCGTTCTTTTTCTTTTTGTAACAGGACGTTGAAAATTAGTCGAAAATGTGTTAAAGAAGTAAATGAGAGGTGCATTTAACACCTATCTGACGTAGTATCGAACCATCAAATACCTATACTTTCTGTAGCACACACCATCAAATACCTATACTTTATGTAGCACACACCAAATGCGTACAAGCTGAAAATTGAATTCCAGTTTCCAGACAACCAAGTAGGCTGCGACAGCTACGGAATGTCACAACCGTGACATCACATTCTTGTACCACAACGGGCAGCTGTCCCATTCTAACACTGGAGCATACTAGGGCCTTGGGAATGCATCTCTGTGTCTGATATGTGAGTCCCAGCAGCCCACAGATTGTCACTGTGTTCGCCGGCTGAAAGCGGGCAGATGTGATCGGCGGGGGCGCGTAGCAGGCGGTGGGTTCCAGTGACGTCACGTGGGTCAGGCACCTGGCGGGGCAGCCAGTGGGGTTAGAGTTCGCTGTGTGAGTACTGTATACCGTGCTGCAGAACTAGGGCGGACGCTCCAACCGCCAGCAGTACATGTGTGCATCCCACACGGCTGGTTCAGCGGACACGAGGCACTCGCCGCAATGCGCTGTCAGCTGTACCGCCACTTGCAAAAATTCTGTCAAAAGTGTGTCCCGTGAGCAAAGTGTAAGAACGAGAGAGAGAGAGAGAGAAACTGCGTGTTAATCTAAAATCGCTGATTACCCACAATTGTAAATAAACGTGAATCTGCAGAAAGAGAAAGAACGCTGAAATTTAATTAATGTTGTGTATGGAAAAATAAATGAAATTATATGTTAGCTGTGTACTGTAATAATCCAAAGACGCCATATTCTACGAAGTCCTAGACAATGAACTATGTCTCTGATGTTAAAGAACAATATCTTTACTTTTGTTCTCGAAGCGAAAAGCTATGAAGTATTTGCTTGTAGCACTCAGTGTATGTGTGTCTTTTTACAACATAAGTACATGTGTCTTCTTTCATTTCATCTCCCTCCAAGTGAAATAATTAAGAAAATAATAATATAAGACTCGAGTACGCAGATTCTTTTGGCCATCTGCTTTCTCTTTTTTTTTTTTTTACCTGACAAGATAAGCGTAGGAAACTGATAGTTCAGTAATTTTCACATCTGTCAACACCTGCTTTCTTTGGGATTGGTATTATTTATTCTTCTTGAAGTCTGAGGGTATTTCGCCTGTGTTATACATCTTGCTCATCAGATGAAAGAGTTTTGTCATGGTTGGCTCTCCCAAGGCTATCAGTAGTTCTAATGAGATGCTGTCTACTCAAAAATGGCTCTGAGCACTATGGGACTCAACTGCTGAGGTCATTAGTCCCCCAGAACTTAGAACTAGTTAAACCTAACTAACCTAAGGACATCACAAACATCCATGCCCGAGGCAGGATTCGAACCTGCGACCGTAGCGGTCTTGCGGTTCCAGACTGCAGCGCCTTTAACCGCACGGCCACTTCGGCCGGTGCTGTCTACTCCCGAGGCCTTGTTTCTACTTCGGTCTTTCGATGCTCTGTCAAATTTTCCATGAAGAATCATATCTCCCATTTCAGCTTCATCTACGTCCTCTTCCATTTTCACAATATTACCCTCAAGTACACCGCCCTTGTACAGACCCTCTATATACTCCTTCCACCTTTCTGCTTTCCCTTCTTTGTTTAGAACTGGTTTTCTATCTGAATTCTTGATATTCATACAGGTGGTTCTCTTTTCTCCAACGGTCTCTTTAATTTTCCTGTACGCAGTATCCATCTAACCCCTAGTGATAGAAAAATTGTTACTGGTCCTATAATAATTCACAGATAGTTTGTTCTCATTTTCTTCACTGTGTGTTGTTCAAAATTATTTTGTTTTCGCATAATCATAATTGAATTTCTGGGCTACTTTCAAGCTTACTCTATTCAGATGTTCTACTCGCAGTCAAACTTCACCAACAATGGACTCAAACAGCACAACGTAGTTAGTAACGAAACGAAGACGATGCAAATATGTTGGATCAAGGAGCATTGCTTCCCGATTTCCCGGTTTAAGAGTGTAAAAAGTTGCTGTAGGTCTTCAGAGAATTCCCTTGGTAGCGTCTCTTGTTGCCTATATGTATAACATATAACAATATAATAATATTATGTACTATTGAAAACACTGAGAAGTATTATCATGTATGTACATTAAGAGATTCGACCGAAAATGCGAGATACGTTGCGAGAGTGGGTCTCTTGTTGCATCCGGATATTTCAGCCTGTAAGCGGGCAGCCCACAAAAGAAGGTTGCTCGTTCGAGTTTCTGTGAGGTAAAAATTCAAATCCGTCATGAAATTCAGTAACATCATTCACTACGCTGCAGTGTGAAAAATCTATTAATCCTGTAATGGAAATGAATGTGCTGAAGGACTTTCCGAATTGGCCTGGAAAAATAAACCATATTGCTTTGCAACGTTCAGGTAGTTCGTTGAGGGAACAAGTCACGTTCTAGAAATCCAGGAACCAAATAATTTCATCAAGCAAACCAGTTAAGTGCTAAAAGGGTCTGCTGTAACAAAACACTGTGAAAAAAATGAAGACTGTGGGTAGTTGGCAGACTACGCTTACAGCTCTTTATGTACTTCTTACCACTTAGTGCACTTGCAAAGCTGCCTTTCACTAAAAATGATGTGATGTCACCAATTAGCGCTGAGGGAAACAAATGATTAACGGAGAAAAGTGTTTGGAAGAACCGCAATGAGCGTGGCCCGCGCGACACAGGCTGTGACAATTACCTTGTAATAATTAACTTTTTGCTCAATCTTGCGGAAATATTAGCCACGCATTTCACTCAGGTAAACCTGGCCAGTAGGCGCGTAGCTGCGATACATCAAACGTTTCTACTCAGCGAACTGTGTGGCACAGGGCACTCTTTATTGCAGCGCGCTGTGAGGTTTCTTCCTGATCGATTCACAGACGGTTACACGCCTCAGTGCGAGCTGTTATTTTCTTAATTTTATCGTCATGTCCTCTACGGGTGCGCTAGCAAGGCACTTGAAATATGGTCTGGGGTTTTCCAAGTACGTTCTCGCGTGATGTGTACCGTTTTTCTTAGACGGTCTGCCTCTCACGATCTCCCCAACGTTCCTGTTAGACTCTCTCGGCAGACACGGCTGTGCGCTCCCGCGCAGCCCTTCTCCGTAACGGTCGATATTGATCCGATCTGATATGCATCACATCGTACTGAACAGCATTCACGTAGGGCTAATACCAGTGTTTTGTAGGCAATCTCTATTATACAGAAACTGCCTGCTATTCGGTTTTCCTAGAAATGAGCCTATGCGATCGTTGCACTTCACATTACTATAGACTGTCTGCGCTGCCTAACGTTTCCACGAAGTTTTTTCCTCTTACGAAGCGCTCGAACTTACCACTCCTGTACCCATCAGCAACAAGTTGCCTCCTTTAGGTTTGTCGAGATATACCTGTTGTTGTTGTGGTCTTCAGTCCTGAGACTGGTTTGATGCAGCTCTCCATGCTACTCTATCCTGTGCAAGCTTTTTCATCTCCCAGTACCTACTGCAACCTACATCCTTCTGAATCTGCTTAGTGTATTCATCTCTTGGTCTCCCTCTACGATTTTTACCCTCCACGCTGCCCTCCAATACTAAATTGGTGATCCCTTGATGCCTCAGAACATGTCCTACCAACCGATCCCTTCTTTTGGTCAAGTTGTGCCACAAACTTCTCTTCTCCCCAATCCTATTCAATACTTCCTCATTAGTTATGTGATCTACCCATCTAATCTTCAGCATTCTTCTGTAGCACCACATTTCGAAAGCTTCTATTCTCTTCTTGTCCAAACTATTTATCGTCCATGTTTCACTTCCATACATGGCTACACTCCATACGAATACTTTCAGAAACGACTTCCTGACACTAAAATCAATACTGGATGTTAACAAATTTCTCTTCTTCAGAAACGCTTTCCTTGCCATTGCCAGCCTACATTTTATATCCTCTCTACTTCGACCATCATCAGTTATTTTGCTCCCCAAATAGCAAAACTCCTTTACTACTTTAAGTGCCTCATTTCCTAATCTAATTCCCTCAGCATCACCGGACTTAATTAGACTACATTCCATTATCCTTGTTTTGCTTTTGTTGATGTTCATCTTATATCCTCCTTTCAAGACACTGTCCATTCCATTCAACTGCTCTTGCAAGTCCTTTGCTGTCTCTGACAGAATTACAATGTCATCGGCGAACCTCAAAGTTTTTATTTCTTCTCCATGAATTTTAATACCTACTCCGAATTTTTCTATTGTTTCCTTTACTGCTTGCTCAATATACAGATTGAACAATATCGGGGAGAGGCTACAACCCTGTCTTACTCCCTTCGCAACCACTGCTTCCCTTTCATGTCCCTCGACTCTTATAACTGCCATCTGGTTTCTGTACAAATTGTAAATAGCCTTTCGCTCCCTCTATTTTACCCCTGCCACCTTTAGAATGTGAAAGAGAGTATTCCAGTCAACATTGTCAAAAGCTTTCTCTAAGTCTACAAATGCTAGAAACGTAGGTTTGCCTTTCCTTAATCTTTCTTCTAAGATAAGTCGTAAGGTCAGTATTGCCTCACGTGTTCCAGTGTTTCTACGGAATCCAAACTGATCTTCCCCGAGGTTGGCTTCTACTAGTTTTTCCATTCGTCTGTAAAGAATTCGTGTTAGTATTTTGCAGCTGTGACTTATTAAGCTGATAGTTCGGTAATTTTCACATCTGTCAACACCTGCTTTCTTTGGGATTGGAATTATTATATTCTTCTTGAAGTCTGAGGGTATTTCGCCTGTTTCATACATCTTGCTCACCAGATGGCAGAGTTTTGTCAGGACTGGCTCTCCCACGGCCGTCAGTAGTTCCAATGGAATATTGTCTACTCCGGGGGCCTTGTTTCGACTCAGGTCTTCCAGTGCTCTGTCAAACTCTTCACGCAGTATCTTATCTCCCATTTCATCTTCATCTACATCCTCTTCCATTTCCATAATATTGTCCTCAAGTACATCGCCCTTGTATAGACCCTCTATATACTCCTTCCACCTTTCTGCTTTCCCTTCTTTGCTTAGAACTGGGTTTCCATCTGAGCTCTTGATATTCATACAAGTTGTTCTCTTCTCTCCAAAGGTCTCTTTAATTTTCCTGTAGGCGGTATCTATCTTACCCCTAGTGAGATAGGCCTCTACATCCTTACATTTGTCCTCTAGCCATCCCTGCTTACCCATTTTGCACTTCCTGTCGATCTCATTTTTGAGACGTTTGTATTCCTTTTTGCCTGTTTCACTTACTGCATTTTTATATTTTCTCCTTTCATCAATTAAATTCAATATTTCTTCTGTTACCCAAGGATTTCTACTAGCCCTCATCTTTTTACCAACTTGATCCTCTGCTGCCTTCACTACTTCATCCCTCAAAGCTACCCATTCTTCTTCTACTGTATTTATTTCCCCCATTCCTGTCAATTGCTCCCTTATGCTCTCCCTGAATCTCTGTACAACCTCTGGTTCTTTTAGTTTATCCAGGTCCCATCTCCTTAAATTCCCACCTTTTTGCAGTTTCTTCAGTTTTAATCTACAGGTCATAACCAATAGATTGTGGTCAGAGTCCACATCTGCCCCTGGAAATGTCTTACAATTTAAAACCTGGTTCCTAAATCTCTGTCTTACCATTATATAATCTATCTGAAACCTTTTAGTATCTCCAGGGTTCTTCCATGTATACAACCTTCTTTCATGATTCTTAAACCAAGTGTTAGTTATGATTATGTTGTGCTCTGTGCAAAATTCGACCAGGCGGCTTCCTCTTTCATTTCTGTCCCCCAATCCATATTCACCTACTATGTTTCCTTCTCTCCCTTTTCCTACACTCGAATTCCAGTCACCCATGACTATTAAATTTTCGTCTCCCTTCACAATCTGAATAATTTCTTTTATTTCATCATACATTTCTTCAATTTCTTCGTCATCTGCAAGCTAGTTGGCATATAAACTTGTACTACTGTAGTAGGTGTGGGTTTCGTTTCTATCTTGGCCACAATAATGCGTTCACTATGCTGTTTGTAGTAGCTTACCCGCATTCCTATTTTCCTATTCATTATTAAACCTACTCCTGCATTACCCCTATTTGATTTTGTGTTTATAACCCTGTAGTCACCTGACCAGAAGTCTTGTTCCTCCTGCCATCGAACTTCACTAATTCCCACTATATCTAACTTCAACCTATCCATTTCCCTTTTTAAATTTTCTAACCTACCTGCCCGATTAAGGGATCTGACATTCCACGCTCCGATCCGTAGAACGCCAGTTTTCTTTCTCCTGATAACGACATCCTCTTGAGTAGTCCCCGCCCGGAGATCCGAATGGGGGACTATTTTACCTCCGGAATATTTTACCCAAGAGGACGCCATCATCATAGATATACACTATGTGATCAAAAGTATCCGGACACCCCCCAAAACATACGTTTTTTTATAAGACATCGAGAGAGAGCAGAATGGGGCGCTCCGCGGAACTCACGGACTTCGAACGTAGTCAGGTGATTGGGTATCACTTGTTTCATACGTCTGTACGCGAGATTTCCACACTCCTAAACATCCCTCTTTTCACTGTTTCTGATGTGATAGTGAAGTGGAAACGTGAAGGGACACCTACAGCACAAAAGCGTACAGGCTGACCTCGTCTGTTGACGGACAGTGACCGCCGACAGTTGAAGAGGGTCCTAATGTGTAATAGCCAATCATGTATCCAGACCATCACACAAGAATTCCAAACTGCATCAGGATCCACTGCAAGTTAAATAACAGGCAGGAGGTCAGAAAACTTGGATTTCATGGTCGAGTGGCTGCTCATAAGCCACATATCACGCCCGTAAATGCCAAACGACGCCTCGCTTGGCGTAAGGAGCGTAAACACTGGACGAGTGAACAGTGGAAAACCGTTGTGTGGAGTGACGAATCACGGTACACAATGTGGCGATCCGATGGCAGTGTGTGGGTGTGGCGAATGCCCGGTGAACGTCATCTGCCAGCGTGTTTAGTGCCAACAGTAAAATACGGAGGCGGTGGTGTTATGGTGCGGTCGTGTTTTCCATGGAGGGGGCTTGCACCCCTTGTTGTTTTCCATGGCACTATCACAGCACAGGCCTACACTGGTGTTTTAAGCACCTTCTTGCTTCCCACTGTTGAAGAGCAATTCGGGGATGGCGACTGCATCTTTCAACACGATAGAGCACCTGTTCATAATTCACGGCCTGTGGCGGAGTGGTTACACGACAGTAACATCCCTGTAAAGGACTGGCCTGGACAGAGTCCTGACCTGAATCCTACAGAACACCTTTGGGATGTTTTGGAACACCGACTTCGTGCCAGACCTCACCGACCGACATCAATACTCCTCGTCAGTGCAGCACACCGTGCAGAATGGGCTGCCATTCCCCAAGAGATTTTCCAGCACCTGATTGAATGTATGCCTGCGAGAGTGGAAGCTGTCATCAAGGCAAGGACGGGCGAACACCATATTGAATTCCAGCATTACTGATGGAGGGCGCCACGAACTTTTAAGTCATTTTCAGCCAGGCATCCGGATACTTTTGATCACATAGTGTACCTGGCGCGTATTGTACTGTTTCTATTGTCCGGAATTTCCTCGCAGCCGACTCCGTCGCACCGCGCGCCTGCGGTGGGCGTGCCTCGGCGTGTGACAGGGAGTACCACGAGAGGTGATCCACCCTACCACTCACGTCTTGCGGCCAGCAGCCCTATGTCGGGTCATATATATATATATACCGCAGCTACCGTACGACACACACACACACACACACACACACACACACACACACACACACACCAGCGCGATGCGCTCGACAACTTCGTACCATCTATCTACGAATATCGAGTAAGTGAAGTGTGATTCATCAGGGTGAAGGAAAGGGTAACAAAGAAATCTTGTCAAATTAGTAACTATTTAAGCAACGAATACATGAAGACGATCGACTGTCAGGTCAAAAAGCACAGCGAGACGCATCGGCTGATGTGCTCGCATTAGTTCCAACATCACATTTCGGCAGCGGATGCCAATTATATACGCAAATAGTGAAACCCCAGTTTAATAAGTCAAACAACATAGCTACACACAATAGCAAGGCAGCACGCGCTACCAACCTTCATTTACACCGCGCACTATCTTCATAATACATCCAGAATGAGATTTTCACTCTGCAGCGGAGTGTGCGCTGATATGAAACTTCCTGGCAGATTAAAACTGTGTGCCCGACCGAGACTCGAACTCGGGACCTTTGCCTTTTGCGGGCAAGTGCTCTACCATCTGAGCTACCGAAGCACGACTCACGCCCGGTCCTCACAGCTTTACTTCTGCCAGTATCTCGTCTCCTACCTTCCAAGCTTTACAGAAGCTCTCCTGAGAACCATGCAGAACTAGCACTTCTGAAAGAAAGGATATTGCGGAGACATGTCTTAGCCATGGTTCGCAGGAGAGCTTCTGTAAAGCTTGGAAGGTAGGAGACGAGATACTGGCAGAACTAGCACTCCTGAAAGAAAGGATACTGCGGAGACATGGCTTAGCCATGGTTCGCAGGAGAGCTTCTGTAAAGCTTGGAAGGTAGGACACGAGATACTGGCAGAAGTAAATCTGTGAGGACTGGGCGTGAGTCGTGCTTCGGTAGCTCAGATGGTAGAGCACTTGCCCGCGAAAGGCAATGGTCCCGAGTTCGAGTCTCGGTCGGGCACACAGTTTTAATCTGCCAGGAAGTTTCATAATACATGTTTCATACGATTTATCTGGTTATTTTGAATTCACTATTTTTTTCATAAATAAAACCACCCATAATTTAATTTATGCTAGTTATCACAAAACTAACTGCACCACCAGGAAGGGGAGGTGATTTTCCATAAGAATGATATGCCACTTTCTTTGTTAGTAACAAATTGTAGTCAATATTAGTAATATAGTAAACACATTTTTATTAATTGTGGGCAAACTACACATTGTACAACTTAAATTAATCATCAATGAGGCGCGCATCTTACTATGTAAGTACATTTTAGCTAGCATAAGAATAGACAAACTTGAAAACGCTGCTACCGCAAATTCTGAGCCAAACCACTGGTAATCGCGGAAAGCCGCGCCCGAGAGTAAGCGCGTAAGTCCAGACTAGAAGGGGGGGGGGGGGAGGGGGGGGGGGGGAACTGCCCAGTGAATGTCTACATTTCTATTGGACCTTAAAGTCTCTTCGAGTGTGTGCCCTCAGTACTTGTAAAAATTTCAGAGTTTAGTTGCGGTTACGACTTCTGTTCAAATGGTTCAAATGGCTCTGAGCACTCTAGGACTTAACATCTGACGTCATCAGTCCCCTAGAACTTAGAACTACTTAAACTTAACTAACCTAAGGACATCACACACATCCATGCCCAAGGCAGGATTCGAACCTGCGACCATAGCGGTCGCGCGGTTCCAGACTGAAACGCCTAGAGCCGCTCGGCCACAACGGCCGGCTCGACTTCTATTCCTGTAGTTTCTCGGACCATGGAGGTTTTCGAGTGTGGGCAGTGACAACTTACAAGAATTTTTTTCTGTAGTGTACGCTGATTATTTTAATTTTTCGTGTTTTAATCATTGTTGCGATTTGTAGTTATCTGCGGATGATGGATCAGTCATAAGTTGTATCTTACGTAATTCAGCGAATTGTCGAGACCGGTATTTATTCGTGGGATGTCAAACACAATTTACTGTGATCATCGCGTCAAGATAACAACACTATGACCGTGTAGGCTACATGTTTGATTCGTATACTAAAATTGTCTATGGTGTATTGCATCACACCTTGTGTATCCGCTGTGCTTATCTGAGACTGAATTGATTTTATTTTGTGGCTTGACTGTGTTTTATTTAACACTTTTTGTTAGTCTTAGAATCATTAAACTGAAAACGTTTAATACGATTTAATTACGATAATACCCTGCGATAGTGAGAGTTTAGATGTATATCGCTAGGTAGCGATATTTGATATAACACCGGAGGTACGACAGTTACGAGAGAGTTGTTGTTCGCCTGTGGACGAGCAGGGATGGCGAATTTGTAACCGCCGACATATAGGTTGTTTTCCGGTTTACCGTGGACTTAAAAGATAATGGACAAAGCATATTCAAACGTTACGCGTCCAGAATTACTTTTCAAAGCAATATTATAGACTCTGCGAGATTGGAATAACGCACAGACGGGACACTTCTCAAGAAACAAAGCGGACTTAAAAGTTCCGAAGTGTTGATATGCCACTTACCGACAACTGCTGTACCATCGAGTAATACAGAAGCAGTGACTGTAGAAAGGTACGTTTACCGACTGAATTGATTTCAGTATTGAGCACATACTCCAAACTGTCGTACCATATGCAGAAACCACAATGTTCGTGTAGTGGTTACAGTACTCATTACATGCAGTGACGTTGGTAAACATTACGTCGTTCAGAATGGATTACATCCGTTCCGCATAACCAACAAACAACGCTTCAACCGACAACCGAACGGAACGCACCTCTTACCGCATCTCCACACCAACTTTCGGGAGGAAAGCTACAGCGCAATTATTTAACAAGCGTCGCTATCACTGCAATATATTCGTGGGCCGCCCACATGGGACGACGACTCGCCATTTCCCACAGCTAAGTTTCTTTCTACGAACACTATAACTGCTAGGGAGCTCTCCTTTTGTGATAATATTTTATATATATTTTTTTGTAATGATTGGTTCAATAAAATTTAATTTTGTTTAGCTGAATTCATACGCAGGTTTTGCCATTGCTGCTATCCATTCCATGTAAGGTAGTAATAAAATCATTGCATAATTTTTCCAGTCGTTGCAGAGACTGCAATAAAACTGAATCCGCAGTCTAATGCATTTACATCAAAACAGTGATATGAATAGCAACTTTCAATGTTAGCTTCTTTTAGCACTTCAATGCGCAGTACATTCACTACGTTTACGTGCGACATATCTTTCAAAAGACGAAAACGGAATTTCGAAAACCGTTTTCCGATGTCGTGGCCGGCCGTTGTGGCCGAGCGGTTCTAGGCGCTTCAGTCTGGAACCGCGTGACCGCTACGGTCGCAGGTTCGAATCCTGCTTCGGGCATGGATGTGTGTGATGTCCTTAGGTCAGTTAGGTTTAAGTAGTTCTAAGTTCTAGGGGACTGATGACCACAGATTTTAAGTCCCATAGTGCTCAGAGCCATTTTGAACCGATGTCGTGTTTACATGTTAAGGTCTGAAGTGGATTTGCTAGACCAGTTAAATACGACGCCCGGAAGTCAGCTGCTCCGCCGGCCACGGTGGCCGAGCGGTTCTAGGCGCTTCAGTCCGGAACCGCGCGACTGCTACGGTCGCAGGTTCGAATCCTGTCTCGGGCATGGATGTGTGTGATGTCCTTAGGTTAGTTAGGCTTAAGTAGTTCTAGGGAACTGATGACCTCAGATGTTAAGTCCCATAGTGCTCAGAGCCATTTGAACCAAAGTTCCAGTTTCTGATTTAGTCAGCATTATAGCTATTTCTCTTCATTTAGAGCTACACAATTTCATGCTCAGTGTAATATTTCTGCTTCTCTTATAATATTATTTCTTTATTTTTCATTTAAATTTTTATACTTTTTTTGCTTTAAAATTTTCGATTGATACTATATTATCTGTAGATGTAAAGTAAAGTTTAAGTTCTTTACATTATATGTGAGTAATGTATGTAAAATACTACGTAAATTGTTTATTACGTTAAATAATTTTCTGATGACTTTTGTATTAAAAAATATTTGTGTGTATAATTTGTTCATGTGGATGTAAATCTGACAATTTAAGAAATCGTCTCGCTTAGGAACAATGTAAGAAACAGCTGTTATGTAACAGCCAGTGTGCTTTTGTTTGAAACGAAAGTGTATCTGGGGATCGGAATAGGTAGGAACGGCGAATTGGTGCGCCACCTAGAGCAAGCGCGGTAGGTAAGTCACACAGTCTGTAAGCGGCATTGATTGAGGCAACACCTTTGTGGAGCAGGAGAAACTTTGCCTGCAAATTCGCACAAAAATGCCTCGGATGAAGACTGCAAACGGCTTACGGCATAGCTGCGAAGTGTTGGGCTACTGTATGTAAAATTGACCAACGCCAAGAAGAGAAATTGAGCCCACACAGCAAGATACTTGCACAGGCCGTACTGTGGGTAGTGTAGCCGTCATAACTGATCGCCGCATCCAAGCCTACATCCACCAGATAAGATTTTTTTTGTATTTTTATTTTTGTACAGCGTGAACCATTAATTTAAACTGTGTTTTAATAACCATTCTTGGACTTTAAAGAAACTGGTTCACCCTGTTATTTCATCCTAATCATACTCCTATATAGGGTTCCTTCCTGGTATTTGATGAATCCGAGTAGCCTGTTGTACAGACTTATGAAGTGCCAAGTTAACGTAAAGAGGCACCATTTAAATTGTTTTTGTGTTTTCTTAGCTATTGTGAAGTCTTACTGTAAAAGTTTGCTTACGTAAAATTCAATTAGGGTGAAGCCAAGTTACTAGTATCTGTTAAATGACTATACAGACTTAGTTCAGAGTAATAGCTTTTGAAAGTAAATTTCAGTAAGAAAGAGGTTTCCTTGAAAAATGGTTCAAATGGCTCTGAGCACTATGGGACTTAACATCTGTGGTCATCAGTCCCCTAGAACTTAGAACTACTTAAACCTAACTAACCTGAGGACATCACACACATCCATGCCCGAGGCAGGATTCGAACCTGCGACCGTAGCAGTCGCGCGGTTCCGGACTGAGCGCCTAGAACCGCTAGACCACCGCGGCCGGCGGTTTCCTTAAAGTGAATTGTTCTGTTCAAAAAGTATGTGCATTAGTATATTAGTATTTGTTTGTTGGTTATAGAAAGTGCTTTTCTAAAAGTCCCCCCTGCCCAATTTGTTTTAGCTTTCTTGAAGTTATCTACGGGCTTTTTCCTTTCAAAAACGTAATGTGTAAGGGTGTAATCCAATACTGTTTAAGTAGAGTACTATTTATTTGAAGAACCAAATTAAATAGTAGCAAGAAAGTACGCAAAATTCATACTTCTGATTTTCCAATACTTCACTGTTTAACTGCCTGGACAGGCTGGCGACTATTAGTACATGTTTTAAACCACTAAATGAACTTGAAACTTAGTTGTCCTAGCTTCACTATAATACTACTCATACTGCGCTTCTTTCTAACAGCTGGGTAAAATCTTAGGAAAAGAATTGAATAGTCTGATTTACTTATCCGTTAGACCCAACATACGTCAAATCCTGTAAAAAGAGCAAGTCGATTGATTAGCTTTTCTTATAAACAGTACTATCGTCCCATAGTGTACTTTATTTGGAAACTAAATTTTGGTAACAGGGTTATACGTGGCAACACAGAGACAGGGTTTCTGTTATTTAGGTGAAAGCATACTAAATTGCAATAGTAGTGGTAGGGTCGTACACTTTCGCTGCAAAATAACTCATCCCGTCCGCAGTAGTCGAATATTTTGGTGAAATCAAGGCATAACTTGAAAATCCAGTAACGCTTCAAAACCGGCTGCGTTTACATGGGAACGAATATCGACTGCGGAATTGGAAAACCGGCAACGAGAAGCGGATCTCCAGAAACGATTCTGAAGTGTTTACAAGACCACCCAGAAGTGGCATTGGAAAACCGATTTACGAAACGCGGTTTTGGGAGCACCATGTTTACGGGGTGATTCGCGACTGCCTACAGTCATATGAACAATATTTAAAACAATTATCATTTATTCAATAAAATGTTCTCGATTTACAAGCCTCGTCATCACGAGTAAAACTCATCTTCATGAGTTGAAATCACTGCCTGCCGGGGACGTTTTTCTTTTTTTTTCTTTTTTAATCGTTATTTCAATTCCCCGCAACTGGCTGCGGAGAGCTGTGGGCTGCACGGTGTTCTGCATATATAGGTTGTTCGTAAATTCTAGAACTTGTAGACGGGCGTGAGTACATAATATTCTGAATTGGAATCCATGTCCGCAAACGTACCGCTTCTGTTCTACAACATCAATTATAATGTTTAACTCATCCACTTCTCTTTCAGGAATTGAATTAGGCGTGACGCAGTACAATTATTAGGGAACAATTCGCAAGAAACATAACCAAACATCCATATACCACTTAAGCACATTTGTTTGTATTAACACCTGAACATTACGTGTCTACGTTATTCCAAAACAAAAAAGAACACTGCTTACTATACGTACAGAACAGTACTGAAGCATTAAAACAGCGGCTCGATGTGGCGACCACCAACGTTGTTAACAGATGCTGTACCTGCGAAGCATGTTCTGGTTCACACTCCCCATCCCGCCTGGTGTCTCCTCAATTTTTAGTGTAACGGCCAGACCTCGTGTCAGTAGAGCTCTACAACTCACGTAAATTAAACTTTCCAAGGTAGACGTTACGTGAGATTGGGTGACTGCATGACGTAGTGCACTTCATCCTGTCTACCCTATTGCATACCAGGACAAGTAACTCTCAGACTTTTCCCTTTCCTTCAGCAGATGTGGACGCGTTAAACATCTGAATTGAAACCGTCGTAGAACGGAAACGGTATATTTCCAGCCGTGGTTTTCCATTCAAAATATTGTGTACTCACTCCCCTCTAAAACTCCAAGAAATGTATAACGGGAATTTCCGAACACACTGAATAGATGTAATGGCAGCGTCTGGAATCCCTCCGTCCCGCCGCTGGACATGTTTCTCTCTCTCGATCATCTTCAGATCTAAGTAGTTGCGTCAGCAACCGGTCGTGCCTGTGTCAGAACCTCCCTACATAGTACTCTGAAGTGAGCTGCTTACACTAACACGACTGGTCGCCGACGCAACAACATAGAGCTGAAGCGATCCAGAGAGATCGAAACTTATCCAGAGAGATCGAAACTCGTCATGCACTAACTGAGACTGAAGAATAAATGAGAATTGTTTTAAATATCAATACAGTTCCTCTACTCTCGCGACGAATATATCGGCTATAGTTAATATGAACAATACCATTTATTTTTGTTTGATCTTATTAGACACGTTAGTATTCTCAAGATTTGCGAGTTCTGCTCTTTCTTTTGCATCTTTGGGGAGATTTTGCAGTGGATTATTCAATATATCACTCGACGTACTGGTGAAATATGCTCCCCGTAAAGAGTTCGCCATTACGCCATTAAGCTTGGACCAATCAGAGGAGAGTAGGTAGACTTTCATTGGGGAAGCGTTTACAATGCGGGAAAGCTTTAATATGGACAGTAGTGTGCCGAATAAATGCAAGAACTTCTCATATTGCAATATGCCAGGGCCACTGAGGGAACCTGAGCGCTTGTGTTGATGAGTATTAATCATTAGCCTGCAATAAGCGAGGGCACAATTCGGTGAATTCTGACAACAGTCAAATTATATAATCTTTTTTTGGTTATTCCAAACTCGGATATGATAGATTTTTCCCGTTTCATTGGCGAGCTATCAAGTGTCTTCCTCTTTCTTTAACATTATTCGATAAATTCCACTTTTATTTAACGGGTAAATTAATTTTGTTAAATATTAGCATGAACAGGGTCATTTCTATTAGATTGATTAGAGAGGGGGGAACCTGTTTCGCTACAATCAGCGCTCGAATCTTATGGACTTTTTACTGTTACCTACATTATATAGGGGCCAAAACGTGAGTCATTGACTTAAATTTTTTTAAATTCTAAAACCCTTAGTGCAGGACTTTGATGGTACTGCAAAATTTATACTCCGTTCCAGTTCAAAGTATGCATCAGCGAATAGTACTTGAAATACTTATTTAACATTTCATTCTTTTAACACAAACATTTCATCTCGGCTATAACGGTGGCTTGCCGCAACACTATCCTAGCACTTAGATATTATGCAATTTCGGGCAACTGGGTGCACTGATAGTGGCGGACGTAACTACCCTTCTTTGACAGCAAAGAGCCGCAAACAGTATTGATAAGTTTCAGTTAAAACGACGATATCCAAGTGATATTTAATTTTGTGACTTCAAAGTGTCAAGCGCGTCTTAATGCTATGTCATTAACGTATAACTCGGACAATAATAGTCCTCTGACTTTTCCTTCGGGCACGTCAGTGATTTTATTTTCAGCGATTGCTTATGAAAGAGCCCACATTTAAATACATTAATCACAGTAGGTTGTCATTTCTGCTCGAACACGTGAAAAATTAGCACTAAATTTACAGCCATACACTGACATATGTTAACACAAAATGATTTCCTCTTCTTTTTTCTGATCTTTATCCCGTCTCTTGACACGGTTGGCATGTTAATTACTGGTTGTGGCAATGTTAGTGGTAAATGGGTGGCCGGATGCCCTACCTGTCGCCCCCTCTCCCCCCACAGGAACGGAATTTGTGTACCCCATATGTCCACATTGGGTGTTATCCCATGTGAAAGTGTGGACGTTTTCTAAATGTTTGCAAAGCGTTTGAATGAGGCGCAGCACCAGCTTGGTGTTAATCTGAGAGTAGGAAACAACCAGTAGTAGGGCAAAGACTGTACTGGCATAATTTGATATCAAATTGATACGTTAACAATTAAATTGATCAATTAAACCACCCCTCTCCTTAATTTACCGTCCTGCTAAGTGGTTTATGACCCCTGAGGGTTGATTTTTAACCCCCTGGGTAATCAGTCCTTCTGAGAAACAACCCACTCCTCCCTCAACCCACCTGGGGAAAAAAGTGCACTTACTCAGTTCTGAGCCACATTTTCCCCTCTTAGAAAATCCTCCCACCCTCATCTCCCGTCCCCCACTTCCCACACTCACCTGGAAATTGTCGGGAAAAAGACTCACAACATGAAATTCAAACCAGTGTCTATAATATACTGCTGCATATACTTCATTAATCAGTTTGTGGGAGACAAGCCACCTCCTTGGTGGGAAACTGCTAAATTGCTGCACCTCTACTCTTACGTCATCTCACAGTCTATTGCTGGATACTTGTGTAGTCAGATCAAAATCCTTACTGCACTGTATCTCCATCTCCTCATCGGTTCCCCCAAAAAGCCTTTTTGATTGATCGCTTGCATTTTTGGAGAGAAATACCTCATCAAACTAACTGTGGAATACTGCAATTTGCTGGAAAAACCTCATCACATATCCAAGGTGTTATATGCACCAATTCGTGATTACACAAGCAGACCCCTTCACCACCACAAGCCATTCCTGACAGAAACAAAAAAAAAACTTCTCATCGCGTCTTTGCATGCACTGCACAGGCAGCATTCCTCGGAGTCCCAAGTGCTGGACCGGGAGGAGCTGCTCGCCTGCAGAGCAGTGGGTGATACCGATGTTGGCTTCCTTTGAAATTTGATAGCAGACTCACTTTCTGCTTTGTTCCTAAATACATGCTTCCACACCAGGTCAGTGGAATCAGATGGTCTAAATGGTCGCCCTGCTGTGCACATTCTGAGTTAGGCCGTGTATTACATGAGCGACAGTAGCGAGCGACAGCTTCAGGCGACAAAACACAACCCCAGGTGTAATTACGGAAGTGTCCTATGTGAGCACCGAGCGAGGTGGCGCAGTGGTTAGACACTGGACTCGCATTCGGGAGGACGACGGTTCAATCCCGCGTCCGGCCATCCTGATTTAGGTTTTCCGTGATTTCCCTAAATCGCTCCAGGCAAATGCCGGGATGGTTCCTTTCAAAGGGCACGGCCGACTTCCTTCCCCGTCCTTCCCTAATCCGATGACCTCGCTGTCTAGTCTCCTTCCCCAAAACAACCCCCAACCCCCAATCCTACGTGAGCGACATCTGTGTCGTGTCGCTGCCTGTCTCCCGCTGCAACTGGCGACGTTTGAATTTTGTCGGTGCACCAAGCGAGCCACGTGTCTTCTTGGCAAAGCAGTGGAGCGAACGCGACGGCAACTATGAATTACTTAACATCCGATTTTAATAAAACTATTCGGTGAAAAAATTTGATTCTTCCGCAACCTATAGCTTGATATCCTTAAATGATAAAGGTCACAATTTTATTTTCGTTATTCGTCATAGTTACTGTGCTGCACGAAATTGAGTAGATGGCTGCACGAAATTTTTAAGAATTTGCAGAGGTAAAATCACATTGTGTAGACTTTCCGTATAGTTCATTTAAGGCCATACATTGTTGCGTATGAAATAAGAATAATATATCTAAATTGTATTTAAAGTTGAAACTGGAATGATATCTCTTTCCATTCGTGAGATATTGGTTGTTGTATCCGCGGACGGGTCGCTCGCGGTGCGTCCAAACCTTTCCTGCACTTCGTGAATCAAGTGGTCGCAAAAATCGTCGTACCTCATAAAAGGTTCAAGATATCGAAACGACGAATTTTGGAAATGACAGCACGCAGAAAGGACTATTTTATCATATGATTAACACTCGATACGTTTTTGTAAACGCGTGAGCACAGCGAAAACAAGACTCCCTATAACTTACACCATGACGTTTTGTCCAAATTTTCATAGCCAAACAAAGGGAGAGAAACAGGTGAATGGGGTATCAAAGTGACCAGCATGAGGTCTAGTTTGGCATGAAAATATTTAACTGCTTGAGGTAATCAGGGTAATGAACGAAAACTTAATTAATAAGCTGAGGAAAAATTGAAATATTTCACGAAAAGCTGCTGTAAATCAAGTATCAAAAATGTTATCTGTTCACATTTTGCACATAAAAAGATACATTGGTGCGGTATTTAAATGTAAAAAAGGCTTCCTTCGAATCAAGTACGTTAGGAAGGCAAACGAGGAGTCGGTAAGATCATGCTTTCTGAATAAAACTTGAAATTCAAAAATGGAAGAAATCAGTGATACTTTATGAAATGATTTGTGTAAAAGAAATAAGCAGATCAGGGAAACGTTCTACATGCCTTGGAATGATGCTCGAAATCATGAACAGAAAATGAGGTTCACCAAACTTTTCCCTAATATTTTTTATTTCATACTTTTAGACAAATCATTACACAAAACCTTTGACTTCCTTTTCAAAAATTTTGTAAGCTTTCCTTTTACAGACTAGTGAGACTAATTGAAACACTTGGCCTTAACACTGAGTGCTGATGAATTACGTTCGCAACATCAAATATCGGTAAAATTTCATGGTTCATTGTAATTTATTAGGGATTAAATGTGTGTGATATATACAGGGATGGGTGTGAAGATCAAGTTCTTTGGCAAAGCATTAAAAACATACTTAGCGATGCAGTGTAAACAGCATACATTCCTCCCCCGTGAAGCACGGAACTTGTCGTTGGTGAGGAGGCTTGCGTGCCTCAGCGATACAGATAGCCGTTCCGTATGTGCAACCACAACGGAGGCGTATCTGTTGAGAGGCCAGACAAACGTGTGGTTCCTGAAACGGGGCAGCAGCCTTTTCAGTAGTTGCAGGGGCAACAGTCTGGATGATTGACTGATCTGGCCTTGTAACATTAACCAAAACGGCCTTGCAGTGCTGGTACTGCAAAAGGCTGAAAGCAATGGGAAACTACAGCCGTAATTTTTCCCGAGGGCATGCAGCTTTACTGTATGGTTAAATGATGATGGCGTCCTCTTGGGTAAAATATTCCGGAGGTAAAATAGTCCCCCATTCTAATCTCCGGGCGGGGATTACTCAGGAGGTCGTTGCTATCAGGAGAAAGAAAACTGGTGTTCTACGGGTCGGAGCGTAGAAGGTCAGACCCCTTAATGGGGTAGGTAGGTTAGAAAATATAAAACGGGAAATGGATAGGTTAAAGTTACATTTAGTGGGAATTAGTGAAGTTCGGTGGCAGGAGGAACAAGACTTCTGGTCAGGTGAATACAGGGTTATAAATACAAAATCAAATACGCGTGATGAAGGAGTAGATTTAATAATAAAGAGGAATGTGGGTAAGCTACTACAAACAGCATAGTGAACGCATTATTGTGGCCAAGATAGATATGAAGCCCACGCCTACCACAGTAGTATAAGTTTATAAGCCCACTAGCTCCGCAGATGCCGAAGAGATTGATGAAATGTATGATGAGATAAAAGAAATTATTCAGTTGGTGAAGGGAGACGAAAATTTAATAGTCATGGGTGACTGGAACTCGATAGTAGGAAAAGGAAGAGAAGCAATGTAGTAGGTGAATATGGAATGGGAGTAAGGAATGAAAGAGGCAGCCGCCTGGTAGAATTTTGCACAGAGCATAACTTAATGACAGCTAACACTTGGTTTAAGAATCATGAAAAAAGGTTGTATACGAGAAACAAGCCTGCAGACACTGGAAGGTCTCAGATAAATTATATAATGGTGAGACAGAGATTCAGGAACCAGGTTTTAAATTGTAAGATATTTCCAGGGGCAGATGTGGACTCTGACCACAATCTATTGGTTATGAACTGTAGATCAAAACTGAAGAAACTGCAAAAAGGTAGGAATTTGAGGAGATGGGACCTGGATAAACTGAAAGAACCAGAGGTTGTAGAGAGCTTCAGGGAGAGCATTAGGGAACGACTGCCGAGAATGGGGGAAAGAAATACAGTAGAAGAAGAATGGGTAGCTTTGAGAGATGAAATAGCGAAGGTAGCAAAGGATCAAGTAGTTAAAAAGATGAGGGCTAATAGAAATCCTTGGGTAACAGAAGAGATATTGAATTTAATTGATGAAAGGAGAAAATATAAAAATGCAGTAAAGGAAGCAGGCAAAAAGGAATACAAACGTCTCAAAAGAGAGATCGACACAAAGTGCAAAATGGCTAAGTAGGGATGGCTAGAGGACAAATGTAAGGATGTAGAGGCGTATATCACTAGGGGTAAGATAGATACTGCCTACAGGAAAATTAGAGATACCTTTGGAGAAAAGAGAACGACTTGCATGAATATCAAGAGCTCAGATGGAAACCCAGTTCTAAGCAAAGAAGGGAAAGCAGAAAGGTGGAAGGAGTATATAGAGGGTCTACACAAGGGCGATGTTCTTGAGGACAATATTATAGAAATGGAATAGAATGTAGATGAAGATGAAATAGGAGATATGATACTGCGTGAAGAGTTTGACAGAGCACTGAAAGACCTAAGTCGAAACAAGACCCCGGGAGTAGATAACATTCCATTAGAACTATTGACAGCCTTGGGAGAGCCAGGCCTAAGAAAACTCTACCATCTGGTGAGCAAGATGAATGAGACAGACGAAATACCCTCAGACTTCAGGAAGAATATAATAATTCCAATCCCAAAGAAAGCAGGTGTTGTCAGATGTGAAAATTACCGAACTATCAGAATTTGTTAACATCGAGTAGAGATTTAAGTGTCAGGAAGTCGTTTATGAAAGTATTTGTATGGAATGTAGCCGAGTATGGAAGTTAAAAGTGGAGGATAAATAGTTTAGACAAGAAGAGAATAGAAGCTTTCGAAATGTGGTAAGAATGCTGAAGATTAGATGGGTAGATCACATAACTAATGAGGAGGTACTGGATAGAATTGGAGAGAAGAGAAATTTGTGGCACACCTTGACTAGAAGAAGGGATCGGTTGGCAGGGCACGTTCTGAGGCATCAAGGGATCACCAATTTAGTATTGGTGGGCATCGCGTAGTGTAAAAATCGTAAAGGGAGACCAAGAGATGAGTACACTAAACAGATTCTGAAGGATATAGGTAGCAGTAGTTACTGGGAGATGAAGCAGCTAGCACAGGATAGAGTAGAATGAAGAGCTGCATCAAACCAGTCTCTGGACTGAAGACCACAACAACATTCTTCCATGATAAATGGCATTTGCCAGAATCGGAAGAACTGATACTCCCTGCCAAGTAAGAGACCAACAGCACTGTTGCACTAGTCAGACGACTGCCTAGCACTCTGGCAGTCGCTGAGTAGGTGAAGAGCTATGACAACGGGAAAAGTAGGACACTAACATAGAGGAAAATCATAACCATGCAGAGTATACATGGATTGCACAAAGAAATGCAGAAGCATAATACCTACAATTCATCGATATTAAATGATTATCAATATCCCTCCTGTAAGTGTCCTGATTTCTTTTATCGTACTCATACGATTACTACACTAGAAATATGACAGTGTAATGCTGACAGCACAGTGCGTGTCTCTCTCTCTCTCCCCTCTTTATTTTTGTAACATGAAAAGGAGTAAAATTACGAGCTATAAAAAATTCGCTAACGTTACCTGGTAGAGAACTCAATAAGATTTTACTGCATCTCTCCCTCTCTTCCAATACATCAGAAATAAATACTGTCTGCCTGTTAACACTGACCATATATGGTGATCCCTTTAAATGTACATGTATTGGTCCACTGGAGTAGATGGCCAGTGATCGAAGTCACTTCCATGGATCTCTGTACAGTTTTGTTGCCACTCGTTGAGGAAGATCATATCCCACAGACTATCAATGAAGATCATATCTCTCAGACTGTAATCACAATTAAAGGTTCTTGTGTTGTTGTTTCATAAGCAGTTTGATACATTGTTTCTTGCTGTAACACGTCAAAGCAGTGTATGATTACAGCTGTGCACATTGCCATGTATTTGGTTTTTCTACCATGACTTCAAAGTCTGTGTCAGATACTAACCTGACACTAACATATTTCGATCCATTGGCTCTCACAGAAAGATGAACATTACATGGTGTGAACTAAGCTGCTCCCACAACACAAACATTGGTTGCAATAAAAGACAAAGGCAGTGTTTCTTATTGATAAAAATGCACGGTAGAGGTGTGGGCCAGCAGTTGCAGTAAGTGTTAGGGAGTGAGTTCAAGGTCACCAGCATTGTGAAGCCTAGTGCAGGGTTGGCTCAGGTGACTGACAGCATAGGGGACTTATGTAGGAATTTTACAAAAAATCATGTAGTGACAGTGGGTGGAGCAGGCAATAGTCTTGATAGGGATGGGGGATATGATGTCAGTGGTGGCCTGGAAAAGTTAGCTACTCAAAGTAGTGGCACAGATGCGCATTTCGTGCAACTATTTCAGCGCCACGATCGGCCTCATCTTAATGGTGCTGTTAGGCACGTTAACATAGGGCTGGAGAAGGCACTGACGGCAGAGGGTATGGACTGTTGAGAATATCAGTAGATCGAGTTTCATTATGCATGGCCTGCACCTCAATAGGTATGGGAAGGAGAGGATAGCAAAGCTTGTAGGTGACAGTGTAGTGGGTGGTGGTGGGGTCACTCATGGAAAAATTCTTGTAGTAGTTGGTGCTAGAGCTACACCTCTTTTTTAGATTGAAGACAGCTGGTAGGTATACCTGCTTCAAGGAAGTCCCTCTAACTAAGGGTTCACCTTCAGAGGACGTCATGTTTCCAAGCAGAGAAGGAATTAGCATTTTTCATCAAAATACAAGAGGTATTAGAGATAAAGTTAGTGAACTGCTTATAGATGTTGACTCTCCAATTATTGGTGTATCGGAGCATCACTTAAATAATTTTACAATTCAGAGGCTTCCTTTACCAGGATACAGATTAGCTTGCTGTTTTTCAAAAAGTTCCTTGTGGGGTGGGGGAGTGGCTATGTACGTAAAAATCAGTATTCCATTTGAGTTCATAGACATATTACGACACTGCACTGAACAGGTACTTGAATGTTGTGCAGGGTCAGTTGAATTTATTGAAACTAAACTTCTAATTTTTGTTGTTAATAAGTCCCCTAACTCTGACTTTAGAGCATTTCTACTCAAGCTAGAGGGGGTTCTTGTTTCACTTTATAGGAAGTACCAGAAATTAGTTCATATGGTGACTTCAATATTGACTTTGTATATGATGGTGCAAGAAGGAAGGATGTTGGTAGATCTCCTAACTTCATATGACCTGATGCAGACTGTTTCTTTCAAATAGGGTGCAGGGGAACAGTAGCACAGCCATAGAAAATATTTTTACTCGTTCTTCATTACTAAATGGGCAGTTTGTTAGAAAAAGGGTGAGTGGACTTTCAGACCACGATGCACAAATTTCAACGCTAAAAGGATTTCGTGCTCAAACAAATGTCACATATAATTACAAACAATGTAGGAACGTTAATCCAACGGCAATACAGAGTTTTCTTAAATCTCGTCAAAGAACAAGGGTGGCAGGACGTTCATAGTGCCGATAACATATATGACGAATATGTTGTTGTTATAGACTTCAGTCTAGAGACTGGTTTGATGCAGCTCTCCATGCTACTCTATCCTGTGCAAGCTTCATCTCCTAGTACCTACTGCAACCTACATCCTTCTGAATCTGCTTAGTCTATTCATCTCTTGGTCTCCCTCTACCATTTTTACCCTCCACGCTGCCCTCCAATACTAAATTGGTGATCCCCTGATGCCTCAGAATATGCCCCACCAACCGATCCCTTATTCTAGTCAAGTTGTCCCACAGATTTCTCTTCTCCCCAATTCCATTCATTACCTCCTCATTAGTTACGTGATCTATCCATCTAATCTTCAGCATTCTTCTGTAGCACCACATTTCGAAAGCTTCTATTCTCTTCTTGTCTAAGCTATTTATCGTCCACGTTTCACTTCCATACATGGCTACACTCCATACATATACTTTCAGAACCGACTTCCTAACCCTTAAATCTATACTCAGTGTTAAAAAATTTCTCTTCTTCAGAAACGCTTTCATTGCCATTGCCAGTCTACATTTTATATCCTCCCTACTTCGACAATCATCAGTTATTTTGCTCCCCAAATAGTAAACCTAATTTACTACATTAAGCGTCTCATTTTCTAATCTAATTCCGGCAGCATCACCCGATTTAATTCGACTACATTCCACTATCCTCGTTTTTCTTTTGTTGATGTTCATCTTATATCCTCCTTTCAAGACACTATCCATTCTGTTCAACTGCTCTTCCAAGTCCTTTGCTGTCTCTGACGGAATTACAATGTCATCGGCAAACCTTAAAGTTTTTACATTTCTTCTCTATGAATTTTAATTCCTACTCCAAATTTTTCTTTTGTTTCCTTTACTGCTTGCTCAATATACAGATTGAATAACATCGGGGATAGGCTACAACCCTGCCACTCCCTTCCCAACCACTACTTCCCTTTCAAGCCCCTCGACTCTTATAACTGCTACCTGTTTTCTGTAGAAATTGTAAATAGCATTTCACTCCCTGTATTTTACTCCTGCCACCTTCAGAATTTGAAAGATAGTATTCCAGTCAACATTATCAAAAGCTTTCTCTAAGTCTACAAATGCTAGAAACGTAGGTTTGCCTTTCCTTAATCGTTCTCCTAAGATAAGTCGTAAGGGTAGTATTGCCTCACGTGTTCAAAAATTTCTACGGACTCCAAACAGATCTTCCCTGAGGTCGGCTTCTACCAGTTTCTCCATTCGTTTGTAAACAATTCGTGTTAGTATTTTGCAACCGTGGCTTATTAAACTGATAGTTCGGTAATTTTCACATCTGTCAACACCTGCTTTCTTTAGGATTGGAATTATTATATTATTCTTGAAATCTGAGGGAATTTCGCCTGTCTCATGCATCTTGCTCACCAGATGGTAGAGTTTTCTTAGGCCTGGCTCTCCCAAGGCTGTCAGTAGTTCTAATGGAATGTTATCTACTCCTGGGGCCTTGTTTCGACTTAGGTCTTTCAGTGCTCTGTCAAACTCTTCACGAAGTTTCATATCTCCTATTTCATCTTCATCTACATTCTCTTCCATTTCTATAATATTGTCCTCAAGAACAATGCCCTTGTATAGACTCTCTATATACTCCTTCCACCTATCTGCTTTCCCTTCTTTGCTTAGAACTGGGTTTCCATCTGAGCTCTTGATATTCATGCAAGTCGTTCTCTTTTCTCCAAAGGTTATCTTTAATTTTCCTGTAGGCAGTATCTATCTTACCCCCTAGTGATATGCGCCTCTACATCTGTCCTCTAGCCATCCCTGCTTAGCCATTTTGCACTTCTTGTCGATCTCATTTTTGAGACGTTTGTATTCCTTTTTGCCTGCTTCCTTTACTGCATTTTTGTATTTTCTCCTTTCATCAATTAAATTCAATATCTCTTCTGTTACCCAAGGATTTCTATTAGCCCTTGTCTTTTTACCTACTTGGTCATCTGCTACCTTCACTATTTCGTCTCTCAGAGCTACCCATTCTTCTTCTACTGTATTTCTTTCCCCCATTCTTGGCAGCCGTCCCCTAATGCTCTCCCTAAAGCTCTCTACAACCTCTGGTTCTTTCAGTTTATCCAGGTCCCATCTCCTCAATTTCCCACCTTTTTGCAGTTTCTTCAGTTTTGATCTACAATTCATAACCAATAGATTGTGGTCAGAGTCCACATCTGCCCCTGGAAATGTCTTACAACTGAAAACCTGGTTCCTGAATCTCTGTCTTACCATTATATAATCTATCTGATACCTTTCAGTGTCTCCAGGTCTGTTTCACGTATACAACCTTCCTTCATGATTCTTGAACAAAGTGTTAGCTATGATTAAGTTGAGTTCTGTGCAAAATTCTACCTGGCGGCTTCCTATTTCATTTCTTAGTCCCGTCCCATATTCACCTACTACGTTTCCTTCTCTTCCTTTTCCTACTGTCGAGTTCCGGTCACCTGGGACTATTAAATTTTCGTCTCTCTTCACTACCTGAATAATTTATTTTATCTCATCATACATTTCATCAATCTCTTCGTCATCTGTGGAGCTAGTTGGCATATAAACTTGTAGTACTGTGGTAGTCGTGGGCTTCGTATCTATTTTGGCCACAATAATGCGTTCACTAAGCTGTTTGTAGTAGCTTACCCGCATTCCTGTTTTCCTATTCATTATTAAACCTACTCCTGCATTACCCCTATTTTATTTATAACCCTGTATTCACCTGACCAGAAGTCTTGTTCCTCCTGCCACCGAACTTCACTGATTCCCACTATATCTAACTTTAACCTATCCATTTCCCTTTTTAAATTTTCTAACCTACCTACCCCATTAAGGGATCTGCCATTCCACTGTCCGATCCGTAGAACGCCAGTTTTTTTCTCCCGATAAGAACGTCCTCTTGAGTAGTCCCCGCCCGGAGATCCGAATGGGGGACTATTTTATCTCCGGAATATTTTACCCAAGAGGACGCCATCATCATTTAACCATATAGTTAAGCTGCATGCCCTCGGGAAAAATTACGGCTGTACTTTCCCCTTGCTTTCAGCCTTTTGCAGTACCAGCACTGCAAGGCCGTTTTGGTTAATGTTACAAGGCCAGATCAGTCAATCATCCAGACTGTTGCCCCTGCAACTACGGAAAAGGCTGCTGCCCCTCTTCAGGAACCAAACATTTGTGTGGCCTCTCAACAGATACCCCTCTGTTGTGGTTGCACCTACGGTACTGTTATCTGTATCGCTGAGGCACGCAAGCCTCCCCACCAACAGCAAGTCCATGGTTCATGGGGGGAGGATGACGAATATAATGCTTTCCTTAACACATTTCTCATGTTCTTTGTGAGTTGCTGTCCATTAGGACGTTCTAAATAAGGTACTAGCAGTAAAAGCAGCCTGGCTGTCTGACTAGTGGGATAAGGATGTCATGTAGAACGAAGCGGGAATTATATCAAAATGTTAAGAAGTTGTGTCACTGAAGCTACAGTAGCAGTACTGTAAGGTGATTAAAACGTTATTAGGAAGGCAAGTGGTATGTAAATCATCATCATCATCATTTAAGACTAATTATGCCTTTCAGCGTTCAGTCTATAGCATAGCCCCCATATAAAATTCCTCCACGATCCCCTATTCAGTGCTAACACTGTTGCCTCTTCTGATGTTAAACCTATTACTTCAAAAGCATTCTTAACCGAATCCAGGTACCTTCTCCTTGGTCTGCCCCGACTCCTTCTACCCTCTACTGCTGAACCCATGAGTCTCTTGGGTAACCTTGCTTCTCCCATGCGTGTAACATGACCCCACCATCTAAGCCTGTTCGCCCTGACTACTACATCTATAGAGTTCATTCCCAGTTTTCCTTTGATTTCCTCATTGTGGACACCATCCTGCCATTGTTCCCATCTACTAGTACCTGCAATCATCCTAGCTACTTTCATATCCGCAACCTCAACCTTGTTGATAAGGTAACCCGAATCCACCCAGCTTTCGCTCCCATACAACAAAGATGGTCGAAAGAATGAACGGTGCACAGATAACTTAGTCTTGGTACTGACTTCCTTCTTGCAGAAGAGAGTAGATCGTAGCTGAGCGCTCACTGCATTAGCTTTGCTACACCTCGCTTCCAGTTCTTTCACTATGTTGCCATCCTGTGAGAATATGCATCCTAAGTACTTGAAACCGTCCACCTGTTCTAACTTTGTTCCTCCTATTTGGCACTCAATCCGTTTATATTTCTTTCCCACTGACATTACTTTTGTTTTGGACATGCTAATCTTCATACCATAGTCCTTACATTTCTGATCTAGCTCTGAAATATTACTCTGCAAACTTTCAATTGAATCTGCCATCACAACTAAGTCATCCGCATATGCAAGACTGCTTATTTTGTGTTCACATATCTTAATCTCACCCAGCCATTCTATTGTTTTCAACATATGATCCATAAATAATACGAACAACAGTGGAGACAAGTAGCAGCCTTGCCTTACCCCTGAAACTACTCTGAACCATGAACTCAATTTACCGTCAACTCTAACTGCTGCCTCACTATCCATGTAAAGACCTTTAATTGCTTGCAAAAGTTTGCCTCCTATTTCATAATCCCGTAGAACAGACAATAACTTCCTCCTAGGAACCCGGTCATATGCCTTTTCTAGATCTATAAAGCATAGATACAATTCCCTGTTCTACTCATAACACTTCTCCATTATTTACCGTAAGCTAAAGATCTGGTCCTGACAACCTCTAAGAGGCCTAAACCCACACTGATTTTCATCCAATTGGTCCTCAACTAATACTCGCACTTTCCTTTCAACAATACCCACAACGCTGATTAAAGAGATACCTCTGCAGTTGTTAAAATCTTTTCTGTTTCCATGTTTAAAGAATGGTGTGATTACTGCTTTTGTCCAGTCTGATGGAACCTGTCCCGACTCCCAGGCCATTTCAATTAACCTGTGTAGCCGTTTAAGACCTGACATTCCACTGTATTTGATGAGTTCCGACTTAATTTCATCCTCCCCAGCTGCTTTATTGCACTGAAATCTGTTGACCATTTTCTCCACTTCCTCAAATGTGATCCTATTTCCATCACCATTTCTATCCCATTCTACCTCGAAATCTGAAACAACACTGATCGTATTTTCACCTACATTGTGCAACTCTTCAAAATATTCCCTCCATCTGCCCAAGGCATCCACAGGATTCACCAGCAGTTTTCCTGACCTGTCCAAAATACTTGTCATTTCCTTCTTACCTCCCTTTCGAAGACTGCTAATTACACTCCAGAATGGTTTTCCAGCAGCTTGACCCATAGTCTCCAACCTGTTTCCACAGTCTTCCCAAGATTTCTTCTTGGATGTTGCAATTATCTGTTTGGCTTTGTTTCTTTCTTCAACATAACTTTCTCTGTCTACCTGAGTTCTAGTATGTAGCCATTTTTGAAACGCCTTCTTTTTCCTTTTACAGGCTGCCTTGACTGTGTCATTCCACCAAGCTGTTTGCTTCATCCTACTTTTACACACTACTGTTCCAAGACATTCTTTAGCCACTTCTATTACTGTGTCCCTGTACCTTGTCCATTCCTTTTCCAATGACTGTAATTGACTACATTCAACTAACTGATACCTTTCTGAGATCGCTGTTATGTACTTGTACCTGATTTCCTTATCCTGAAGTTTCTCCACTCTTATCCTCCTACATATGGACCTGACCTCCTGCACTTTCGGCCTCACAATCCCAATTTCACTGCAGATTAAATAATGATCAGTGTCATCAAAGAATCCCCTGAATACACGTGTGTCCCTCACAGCCTTCCTGAATTCCTGATCTGTTATTATATAGTCAATGACAGATCTGGTTCCCCTGCTTTCCCAAGTATACCGGTGAATGTTCTTATGTTTAAAAAAGGAGTTTGTGATTACTAAGCCCATACTGGCACAGAAATCCAAGAGTTGTTTCCCGTCCCTGTTGGCCTCCATATCCTCTCCAAATTTACCCTAACCTTTTCATACCGTTCTGTTCGATTTCCAATCCTGGCGTTAAAATCACCCATGAGCAGAACACTGTCCTTGTCCTTTACTCTAACAACTACATCATTGAGTGCCTCATAAAAACTATCCATCTTATCTTGATCTGTCCCTTCACAATGCGAATATACTGACACAATCCTAATTTTCTTGCTAGACACTGTCAAATCTATCCACATCAGTCGTTCGTCTACATACCTTATTGCAACTACGCTGGGTTCCATTTATTTCCTGATGTAAAGCCCTACACCCCATTGTGCTATTCCTGCTTTGACTCCTGACAGGTAGACCTTGTATTCTCCCACTTCCTCTTCTTTTTCACCCCTTACCCGAACGTCACTAACAGCTAAAACGTCCAGCCCCATCTTACTTGCAGCCTCTGCCAGCTCTACCTTCTTCCCAGAATAGCCCCCATTGATATTAATAGCTCCCCATCTCATTACCATTTGTTTGCCAAGTCGTATCTTAGGAGTCCCTGGTTTGTCAGTTAGAGGTGGGACTCAGTCACCTCCAAAGGTCCGAGGCATTTTGCTCTGATTGTTGCCAGTATCATATTTAAAGTACCAGGGAAGCAGGTTGCTAGCCTTACTGGTCCCGGGTCCCATTGGGTATTACCCCTAACGGTTGAGGGACTAACCGGTGGATTTGGTAGTCTTTGCCGTATGAGCACAAAGGTGACCACGACTCAGAATATGTCCGAGATACCCTGCCTTATTCCAAAGTAACTGGTATCCCGACTGTCGGAACCACTTAACTTGGCCACTTATACGTTGCCCGTGGTTCATGAACTAGGACATGACTACAGTAACCCACACCATGAAGTGGTATGTAAATAGAATAGTTAATTCACAGGACAAAATTAAAACCATATGGTCAGTTTTGAAGGAAGTGTCTGGTCAGCAGCACAAGGCTGACGATGTGAAGTCAGTGCGTAGTAAAAATATTTCAGTTACTGTTAAGTCAGATACATGTACAGTATTTAACACTCACTTTCTGAGCATTGCCTGTGAATTAAATAAAAATTTAGTCTCTACAGGGAATCACATACACTCTTGGCAAATGCCTTTCCGTGATTGATGTTTGAAATACGCCTCTGTGGCACAGACAAGGGGGAGATTGAGTCAACTCTCATGGATATGATGGAGTGCCTAGCAGAATATTAAAGTAATGTGCTGCACATATCAACCCTCTATTTAGCCATATTTGTAACTTTTCCTTTAGAAATGGTCATTTTCCTGAATGATTAAAGTACTCAGTAGTAGAGTCACTTTATAAAAAGGGAGAAAGGGATCATGCAGACAATTTTAGACCTATTTCTATGCCTTCAGTGTTTGCTAAAGTTATTGCATAGGCTGTGTATGTACGGCTAATTGAACATTTTATATCACATAATATGCTATCAAATATACAGTTTGACTTCAGAAGCCATTTAACAACTGAAAATGCTATATTCTCTTCCTCTGTGAGGTACTGGATGGGTTAAACAAAAGGTTTAGAACGCTAGGCATATTTTTTGATTTAACTAAGGCGTTTGATTGTGTTAGAAAAATACATCCCCAGACGTTGGACCATTACGGAATATGGGGAGTAGCTCACAACAGGTTAACCTCTTACTTTAGCAACAGGCTGCAAAATGTCATTATTCACAGTGTTGAGAATGGCTGTGATGTGGGGTCTGAGTAGGGTACAGTCAAATGGGGGTGCCTCGGGGATCGGTGTTGGGACCACTCCTGTCCCTTATTTATATAAATGGTATGCCCTTTAGTATTACAGGTAACTATTTCTGTTCGCTGATGACACTAGCTTGGTAGTAAAGGATGTTGTGTGCAACACTGGCTCGGTTTCAAATAGTGCAGTTCGTTACATGAGTTCATGGCTTGTAGAAAATAAACTAACGCTAAATCACAGTAAGACTCAGTATTATAGATTTTAACACACAATTCAACAAAACCCGACGTTTTAATTTCATAGAATGGGCACACTATCAGTGAAACTGAGCAGTTCAAATTTCTAGGTCTTCAGATAGATAGTAAACTGTCATGGAAAGACCATGTTCAGGATCTTGTTCAAAGACTTAATGCCGCCATTTTTACTATTCGAACGGCATCTGAAGTAAGTGATAGTTTGACACGAAAACTAGTCTACTTTGCTTATTTTCATTGTTTTTGACGTATGGTAATATATTTTGGGGTAACTCTTTCCATTCTCAAAGAGTATTTTTGACTCAGAAACGGGTGGTTCGGGCAGTAAGTGGTAAATTTCGCTAACCTCTTGTCGACCCCTGTTCATTAGTCTGGGTAGCCTGACATTGGTCTCTCAATATATATACATTCTTTACTGTCGTTCCTTGATACGATATCAGCTTATTCCCAAGATATAGCAGCTTTCACTCAGTTAATACTAGGCAGAACTCCAATCTGCATTCAGATCGCACTTCCTTGACTCTTGGGCAGAAAGGTGTGCAGTATACTGCTGCATCCATTTTCAATAAGCTACCTCAAGAATTCAAAAATCTTAGCCGTAACCCACGCGCTTTCATATCGAAACTGAAGAGTTTCCTCATGGGTCGCTCCTTCTATTTCCTTGAAAAACTGAGCTGATTCTTGTTGTAGTGTTGATTGCGTTTACTTAAACTTATGGCGTGACTTTTTTGGGCTCATAAACATTTCATTCTTATTTGTTGTTATTTTTGCGTTGTAATTTCATGTACTGACACATTCCAAGATCTAGGAGATTTGCTCCTCAATTTGGTCCTACGGAACTTGACGTGTAAATAACATACAAAGGGAGAGGGAGGGAGGATGTGTGAGGGAGGGATGGAGAGGAAGAGGAGGGAGGAATTCAAAGGGTTGCTAGTGATACAGTGGGCATGAAGACGCGATTGGAAGGTTTTTTCGCCGTATATGGCTTTTGGTGGAGGAGGAGGAGGAGCAGGGTGCTTGTGCAATCACGCATCGATGCATACAAGACCTTGCATGTACGCCGATTGTTTTCCCGCAAATTGCAATATTCCACACAATCAATTTGATGAGATATTTCCCTCCAAATATGCAAGCGGTTAGTCAAAAAAGCCTTAATTTTTAGGGGATCCGACGGGTTGGAAGATCAATATAGTAAGATTTTGATCTACCTTCACCAGTACAGCAACAGGATGTGAGGTGACGTCATAAGAGTGGAGGTACCAGGGAGGAGCCTTATCTCCCGCACATCGATTAAATAAAAAATATGCAGCAATACACACTGAAGCGCCAAGGAAACTGATTTGGGCAAGCGTATTCAAATACAGAGATATGTAAACAGGCAGAATACGGCGGTGCGGTTGACAACGTCCATATAACACAAGTGTCGGGTGCAGTTGTTAGATCGGTTACTGCTGCTACAATGGCAGGTTATCAAGATTTAAGTGCGTTGAATGTGCACGAACGACGGGACACAACCTCCCCGAGGTAGTGATGAAGTGGGGATTTTCCTGTACGACCATTTCACAAGTGTACCATGAATATCAGGAATCCTGCAAAACACCAAATCTCCGACATCGCTGTGGCCGGAAAAAGATCTTGCAAGAATGGGACCAACGACGACGGAAGAGAATCATTCAACATGACAGAAGTGCAACACTTCTGCAAATTGCTGCAGATTTCACTGCTGGGCCATCAACAAGTGTCAGCTGTCGAATCATTCAACTAAACATCATCGATAAGGGCTTCTGGAGCCGCAGGCGCACTAGTGCATCTTCGATGACTGCACGACACAAAGCTTTACGCCTCGTCCGGGTCCGTCGACACCGACATTGGACTGTTGATGACTGGAAACACGTTGCCTGGTCGGACGAGTCTCGTTTCAAATTGTATCGAGTGGATGGACATGTACGCGTATGGAGACAACCTTACGAATGCATGTTACTAGGGGACTGTTCAATCTGGTGGAGGCTCTGTAATGGTGTGGGGCGAGAGCAGATGGAGTGATATGGGGCCCCTTATACGTCTAGATGCGACTCCTGACGGGTGACCCGTACGTAAGCATCCTGTCTGATCGCCTACATCCAATCATGTCCATTGTGCATTCCGACTGACTTGGGTTTTTCCAGCAGGACAATGCGACACCCGGTACGTCCAGAATTGCTACAGAGTGACTCCAGTAACACACGTCTGAGTTTAAACACGTCCGCTGGTCACCAAACTCCCCAGACTAGCTAGGTGCCGTTCAGAAGAGATCTCCACCTCGTCGTACTCTTACGGATTTATGGACAGTCCTCGTGTTGCGGCACATCAGCGTGCTCGTGATGGCCGTACACAATACTAGGCAGGCGTACCAAAAAGACGGTTGTATACATGGAAGAAGCCTGGGGATACTGACAGGTTTCAGATAGATTATATAATGGTAAGACAGAGATTTAGGAACCAGGTTTTAAATTGTAATACATTTCCAGGGGCAGATGTTAACTCTGACCACAATCTACTGGTTATGAACTGTAGGTTAATACTGAAGAAACTGCAAAAACGTGGGGATTTCAGGAGATGGGACCTGGATAAACTGAAAGAACCAGAGGTTGTACAGAGTTTCAGGGAGAGCATAAGGGAACAATGGACAAGAATGGGGGAAAGAAATAGAGTAGAAGAAGAATGGGTAGCTTTGAGGGATGAAGCAGTGAAGGCAGCAGAGAATCAAGTAGGTAAAAAGACGAGGGCTAGTAGAAATCCTTGGGTGACAGAAGAAATATTGAACTTAATTGACGAAAGGAGAAAATATAAAAATGCAGTAAATGAAGCAGGCAAAAAGGAATACAAGCGTCTCAAAAATGAGATCGACAGGAAGTGCAAAATGGCTAAGCAGGGATGGCTAGAGGACAAATGTAAGGATGTAGAAGCTTATCTCACTAGGGGTAAGATAGATACTGCCTATAGGGAAATTAAAGATACCTTTGGAGAAAAGAGAACCACTTGTATAAATATCAAGAGCTCTGATGGAAACCCAGTTCTATACAAAGAAGGGAAAACAGATAGGTGGAAGGAGTATATAGAGGGTCTATACAAGGGCGATGTACTTGAGGACAATATTATGGAAATGGAAGAGGATGTAGATGAAGATGAAATGGGAGATATGACGCTGCGTGAAGAGTTTGATAGAGCACTGAAAGACCTAAGTCGAAACAAGACCCCGGGAGTAGATAACATTGCATTAGAACTACTGACAGCCTTGGGAGAGCCAGGCCTAAGAAAACTCTACCATCTGGTGAGCAAGATGTATGACACAGGCGAAATACCCTCAGACTTCAAGAAGAATATAATAATTCCAATCCCAAAGAAAGCAGGCGTCGACAGATGTGAAAATTACCGAACTATCAGTTTAATAAGTCACGGCTGCAAAATACTAACGCGAATTCTTTACAGACGAATGGAAAAACTGGTAGAAGCTGACCTTGGGTAAGATCAGTTTGGATTCCGCAGAAATATGGGAACACGTGAGGCAATAATGACCCTACGACTTATTTTAGAAGCTAGATTAAGAAAAGGCAAACCTACGTTTCTAGCATTTGTAGACTAAGGCAAAGCTTTTGACAACGTTGACTGGAATACTCTCTTTCAAATTCTGAAGGTAGCAGGGGTAAAATACAGGGAGCGAAAGGCTATTTACAGTTTGCACAGAAATCAGATGGCAGTTATAAGAGTCGAGGGACATGAATCAGTGGTTGGGAAGGAAGTGAGACAGGGGTGTAGCCTCTCCCCGATGTTGTTCAATCTGTATATTGAGCAAGCAGTAAAGGAAACAAAAGAAAAAGTCGGAGTAGGTATTAAAATCCATGGAGAAGAAATAAAAACTTTGAGGTTCGCCGATGACATTGTAATTCTGTCAGAGACAGCAAAGGACTTGGAAGAGCAGTTGAACGGAATGGACAGTGTCATGAAAGGAGGGTATAAGAGGAACATCAAAAAAGCAAAACGAGGATAATGGAATGTAGTCGAATTAACTCGGGTGATGCTGCGGGAATTATATTAGGAAATGAGACACTTAAAGTAGTAAAGGAGTTTTGCTATTTGGGGAGCAAAATAACTGATGATGGTCGAAGTAGAGAGGATATAAAATGTAGACTGGCAATGGCAAGGAAAGCGCTTCTGAAGAAGAGAAATTTGTTAACATCGAGTATAGATTTAAGTGTCAGGAAGTCGTTTCTGAAAGTATATGTATGGAGTGTAGCCATGTATGGAAGTGAAACATGGACGATAACTAGTTTGAACAAGAAGAGAATAGAAGCTTTCGAAATGTGGTGCTACAGAAGAATGCTGAATATTAGATGGGTAGATCACATAACTAATGAGGAGGTACTGAATAGGATTGGGGAGAAGAGGAGTTTGTGGCACAACTTGACTAGAAGAAGGGATCGGTTTGTAGGACATGTTCTGAGGCATCAAGGGATCACCAATTTAGTATTGGAGGGCAGCGTGGAGGGTAAAAATCGTAGAGGGAGACCAAGAGATGAATACAATAAGCAGATTCAGAGTGATGTAGGCTGCAGTATGTACTGGAAGATGAAGACGCTTGCACAGGATACAGTAGCGTGGAGAGCTGCATCAAACCAGTCTCAGGACTGAAGACCACAACAACAACCAGTTTCTTTTGCTCTTCAGTGTTTCTGAGATTAATTTGAATTTCATGTCGTGATATCTTCCTCTCCAGCACAGACTGAGTCTTTTTCCTGACAATTTGCAGCTGAGGGTGGAAAGGGGGGTGGGCAGGGGAGGATTGAGGGATTTCCGAAGAAGGGAAAAGTGGCTCCCAAGTACACTTTTTCCCAGATTGGGGGGGGGGGGAGAAGGGGGGAGGAAGGGTGTCTGTCGGAAGGACCGATTATCACCAGAGGATCATAAATCAACCCTCAGGGGTTATGAACTACTTAGGACAGAAAGTTAGAGGGAGGATGGTTTAATTGATCAATTTAATTGATTAGCGTATCAATTTGATATCAAAAGTGTGTTTGCCCTACTAATACCGCCGAGGAAGCACGGTGAGGCTGGCGGTACACCTGCCCCCCTTGTTCATATGGCGAGGGAATCCGATTCGTAGATTCAGGACCACCGCGCTTCCCTGAATCCGGGAAGAGAAATGCTAATGCGCGCGGCTATCTAGGTGTGCCCATGTTGTTTATCTCATGATGTTATACTCAATCTCAAATAATTTTTTTATTACGAAAAATTTTGTTTCTGTTGTTGTTTAAAGAAAACAGTGAACTTTATTAAGTTTTTATGTAAATTAGCTGCATAATTAGTATTAATGGCTTTCGAATTATTTTCCAGGTCATCTCGAAATAGTGATAGCAGCATGATCGATCTTACCAAATGCTCGTAGAACACCTTTAGTACTTGGTAAAATGTTCCCACAAATTGAGAGGGGGGACATAAACTAAGCCTTACATTAACATGTACCGTTATCGAAGCGCATTTAAAGTGCCTCTGCTGGTTACCGCCTCGGTCACAACACACACACTGATGCCTGGAATCCCCTGTGTTAACGAGGTTCTCACTGACGGGTGCGGCTGGTGCACACGTCTGGACTCCTGTTGGCACTACTGCAGCTGCAAACGATGTACTAGGAAGCTACGAGGTGCTGCCATTAAATTTTCACAACCAATACTACGTCATAAGCGCCACATAGTCTGTAAAGTTACAAAGAAAGGAAAAACAAAACAAAACTTTATAAGGTTTTACGACGACATCGCAATTCTGTCCAAGAGAGCACAGGACTTCGAAAATCAATTCAGCAGAATGGGTGATGAGGTAACATCGTTAACGTTTGCTGAAGATGGGTGAAGTGACGAATTAAATTAGCTGATGCCGAAGGAGGTCACGAAATGAGACACTAAACATGGTAAAGGATTATTGCTACTGGAGCAGCAGTATAACTGACGATAGCCGGAGGAGAGAGGGTATAAAATGCAAACTAGCAATAAGAAGAAAAAGATTGTGAAGAAGAGAACTACGTTAAATCGAGTATAAATTGAAGTGGATATTAGTATATTCTGAAGACATTTTTCTGGAGTGTTGTCTTGTATGGAGATGAAACGTGGGAAATGAACAAGGCAGACACGAACAGAATAGACGCTTTTGAAATGAGTTGCTGCATACGAATGCTGAAGTTTAGATGGGGAGTCATTTAACCAACGAGGAAGTGATAAATCGAAATGTGAAGAAATTAGTGATGGCACTATGGGATTAAAAGAATGGACAGGGAAAATCCCGAGGCACCGAGGAAACGTCAATTTGGCAATGGAAGGCGGTGCTGGAGGTAAAGCCGTAGATGCAAACCAAGACTTAAATACAGTAAGCAGGTTCAAACGGATGTAGGCTGCCTGTAATTACGAGAGGATGAAGAGGCTTGTACATAATGGAGTAGCACGGAGAGCTGCACAGAACGTCCTCGGACTGACTGCCATTTCATTTCGTTGTACTGCACTTGAACAAAATGCACATCCTTGACTTTTTCAACAGCCCTGAGACCCATGTCCCCCGGTTCCGTCAATACGACTGCTATAATGTAATGTAAAGCTAACACTGCAACGATAGCAACACATATCTGCGGTTATATGAAAGCTGCATCTTATATTCGCCTCGCTCCCCACTGTTCAGTAGCAGTCTCTGCTGGTCTTCTTGTACAGTCAATCACAAAACATAGTATTTTAGATCCGAAAATATTATTTGGCAACTTCCATTAGTTACAATACAAATATCACACACTCAAACAAAATAACTGATCCTAGAGCTCCTACTCTGTGCGTTTCAAAAGTCTTAAGTTTTCAAAGAAACAAAGTCAACACACAGAAGAATTATTTACAGAGCTGTAGCTGACGAACATAAGCATAACCCTGCATTATTCCCCTCCCACAGTATGTAAGTCAATTACTCGAACTCATCAGGCAATTTCAAAACGCGACCAAACCGGGCAACTGTCTTTGGTGAGACTCCTGGAGGTTTGGGTGACAGGTGAAGTCCTCTGTAGATTATCCTGCAGATCACTGGGGGATGTCGGCGGGTTTCAGTCTGTCAAGTGATATGTTAGTTGGCACATCCTTAATTTTTATAGAGAAATATTTTGTTTTTCGCTCCAGGACTTCATAGGGGCCTTCATAGGGAGGCACTAGTTTGGCTTTCACTTTGTCATCCTTCACAAATACATGATTCCTATTATGTAGATCTTTACTAACAAATGGTGTTTCCCCTGTGGAAATATAATTCAGGGCGTAGTTTATCCGTATGTTGGCCTAACTGAGAAGTGAATGCTGGTAGATCTACTTCTAGTTTGTTGAAATGAGTTGTACCACACTGGGTCTCAGCAGGTGTTATTTTCTTCTCTAACACAGCAACGCAGTTCTAGGAGAATTGAAGGAATGATGTCACTGCATTTTCGTTCACCATGGGCTCTGATGGCTGCCATCAATGTTCGATGGAGTCTCTCTATTTTCCCACCCGATTGTGGATGACATGCCGTAGTTTGAGTCGGTTAAGAACTACAAATCTTAGCTGATGCACGGGACATCTCTGACTGGAACAGTGCGCCTCGGTGAATCCCTATCTGGTTAGGTACTCCAAATCTAGTGATGCAGCAGATATAAAACGCTCGTGCCGCGGTTTCCCCTCGAACATCACGTAGTGAAGTGACTTCTGTCCAATTACTGAAACTATCGATGCACGTTAAACAGTATATGAAATCATCTGAGGGAGGCAGCGGGCCAATCAGATAGGTGTGTACCACCGTACAGCGTACATCTGTGCTTGGAAACTGGTCAATAGCAGATTTAGTATGCCTTACACTTTGTTCTTTCGGCACGCTACGCGTGACTACGCATGACTTTGCTCATTTTTGGATATCTTGTTTAAAATTTGAGTAAAGAAATCTCCACGTGAGCAATTCCACAGAAGACTTGTTACCGTGGTGTGTCATACTGTCGTAATGCTGAAAAACGGAATATCTAAATTGCTGAGGAATGTAAGGACGAATGCTACTTGTTGATACATCTAAACAAGAAATGAACATGACGGAAGGAAAAGGGAACTATCCCACACAGTGATGCGAAAATAGAAGTGGACAAACTTAGTGTGAAACTTCCTCCTTTCTCGTGTGAATAGCCGGCCGTTGTGGACGAGCGGTTCTAGGCGCTTCAGTCTGGAACCGCGCGACCGCTACGGTTGCAGGTTCGAATCCTGCCTCGGGCATGGATGTGTGTGATGTCCTTAGGTTAGTTAGGTTTAAGTAGTTCTAAGTTCTAGGGGACTGATGACCTCAGGTGTTAAGTCCCATAGTGCTCAGAGCCATTTGAACCGCTGGAGTGAATAATCTGCTGTATGGTTTTGCCAGGTTGAAGCACAATTTACAACCACATCGAGGTCACTAGGCATTGGTCTTCTTGTACAATTAATCACAGATCACAGTATTTTGGATTCGAAGATATTATTTGGGAACCTACGTTTGTTGCACTACAAATAGCTGTATGACACACTCAAAGAAAACCAGTGATCCTAGACGTCTTACTCATTGCATTCAATAAAGTCACTTGCTTTCAAAGAAAGTAGTCAACAGAAAGAAAAATTATAAATAAATCTGCAGAACTGTAAGTTATAAAAAAAAACACACACACACACACACAACCCTACATTCTGCTTTATTCTTTACCTGTCAACACGCGTTTCGACCAGCGGCAAATATGAAAGGTATCAAACAAAAGAACGAGGGTGTTACGTCATTAAGGAGCGGTACCGCTTTTAATTATGAAGGAGTCCACCTCATCCTGTGGCAAAAACTGTGCGAGCTCGTTAGCGCACATAACGGAACTACACTCCTGGAAATTGAAATAAGAACACCGTGAATTCATTGTCCCAGGAAGGGGAAACTTTATTGACACATTCCTGGGGTCAGATACATCACATGATCACACTGACAGAACCACAGGCACATAGACACAGGCAACAGAGCATGCACAATGTCGGCACTAGTACAGTGTATATCCACCTTTCGCAGCAATGCAGGCTGCTATTCTCCCATGGAGACGATCGTAGAGATGCTGGATGTAGTCCTGTGGAACGGCTTGCCATGCCATTTCCACCTGGCGCCTCAGTTGGACCAGCGTTCGTGCTGGACGTGCAGACCGCGTGAGACGACGCTTCATCCAGTCCCAAACATGCTCAATGGGGGACAGATCCGGAGATCTTGCTGGCCAGGGTAGTTGACTTACACCTTCTAGAGCACGTTGGGTGGCACGGGATACATGCGGACGTGCATTGTCCTGTTGGAACAGCAAGTTCCCTTGTCGGTCTAGGAATGGTAGAACGATGGGTTCGATGACGGTTTGGATGTACCGTGCACTATTCAGTGTCCCCTCGACGATCACCAGTGGTGTACGGCCAGTGTAGGAGATCGCTCCCCACACCATGATGCCGGGTGTTGGCCCTGTGTGCCTCGGTCGTATGCAGTCCTGATTGTGGCGCTCACCTGCACGGCGCCAAACACGCATACGACCATCATTGGCACCAAGGCAGAAGCGACTCTCATCGCTGAAGACGACACGTCTCCATTCGTCCCTCCATTCATGCCTGTCGCGACACCACTGGAGGCGGGCTGCACGATGTTGGGGCGTGAGCGGAAGACGGCCTAACTGTGTGCGGGACCGTAGCCCAGCTTCATGGAGACGGTTGCGAATGGTCCTCGCCGATACCCCAGGAGCAACAGTGTCCCTAATTTGCTGGGAAGTGGCGGTGCGGTCCCCTACGGCACTGCGTAGGATCCTACGGTCTTGGCGTGCATCCGTGCGTCGCTGCGGTCCGGTCCCAGGTCGACGGGCACGTGCACCTTCCGCCGACCACTGGCGACAACATCGATGTCCTGTGGAGACCTCACGCCCCACGTGTTGAGCAATTCGGCGGTACGTCCACCCGGCCTCCCGCATGCCCACTATACGCCCTCGCTCAAAGTCCGTCAACTGCACATACGGTTCACGTCCACGCTGTCGCGGCATGCTACCAGTGTTAAAGACTTCGATGGAGCTCCGTATGTCCGGCCGAAGTGGCCGTGCGGTTAAAGGCGCTGCAGTCTGGAACCGCAAGACCGCTACGGTCGCAGGTTCGAATCCTGCCTCGGGCATGGATGTTTGTGATGTCCTTAGGTTAGTTAGGTTTAACTAGTTCTAAGTTCTAGGGGACTAATGACCTCAGCAGTTGAGTCCCATAGTGCTCAGAGCCATTTGAACCATTTTGAGCTCCGTATGCCACGGCAAACTGGCTGACACTGACGGCGGCGGTGCACAAATGCTGCGCAGCTAGCGCCATTCGACGGCCAACACCGCGGTTCCTGGTGTGTCCGCTGTGCCGTGCGTGTGATCATTGCTTGTACAGCCCTCTCGCAGTGTCCGGAGCAAGTAAGGTGGGTCTGACACACCGATGTCAATGTGTTCTTTTTTCCATTTCCAGGAGTGAATAATTCGGGCCGGAAGGGTGTTCCACCAAAACAGAACAGGTAAGCCCTCTTTCGGCCTGTCAACAGCCTGGCGCGCAGACGATTTGCAAATCGCAATTAGTAACTACAATGGAGACTTCCATACTGCTGTCCAACCCGCGTAAGAGATCACGCCACGACACGTAATGCAAAGTGAGGTGCTATGTTATGCACGTACGTAATTTGGTTTTTATTTGTTAGACCACCACCTATCTGCCACACCTGCTTAAGAAATGCGCATCATCTGTGTTACGTGTGAAGCGCCCGAGCGACACAATCACGCGAAGGCAGATTTTAACAACAGCGGCGGCGCCGGCCGTTGTGGCCGAGAGGTTCTTGGCGCTTCAGTCTGGCTGGAACCGCGCGACCGCTACGGTCGCAGGTTAGAATCCTGCCTCGGGCATGGATGTCTGTGATGTCCTTAGGTTATTTAGGTTTAAGCAGTTATAAGTTCTAGGGGACTGATGACTTCAGATGTTAAGTCCCATAGAGCTCAGAGCCATTTAAACCATTTTTGAGCAGCGGCGGCGGCAGCAGCGCCTAAATCCCCCCCCCCTCCCGCGCTTAATTCGCACACTTCCGTGTTCTTCGTATTGAAAATGGAAGAATCATTTGGAGATTCCTTAGTTGTGGCATATAACGTAATATGTAATGTCAAATAACGATTTCAAAAACAGACGTGAAGATGTATGGTTCTGCACAAATCTTGTCACTTATCTCACAGCCAACAGTTGCCGTGTTATGCAATACATGTAGGCCTGCGAATAGCGCGAGCTGGGAGTATGTGGAAGTTATGTAAAATAATACGGTAAGACGACGTAATCATTTCTAACTTCATTTATTGAAACTGTATGAGACTCGTATAACAATATACGGAAGATTTCACTGTACGAAAGTTAGACAATGACGATAAAAGCAAAATGACAAAATGATACACCGGCGAATATGTAACAGCTACTGTAACGGACGATTGACAGAAAAGAAAGACTTCTATTAGTATTTAATTAGTACGAAAGGCTACGTCTGTTTTAACTTTTTTGTATTTTAGTTCGTAAAATTTACGATTTGAAAGAGCCTACATCCTATTAATACCTAAGAATTACTAGTGAAGAGAGATTCAAAAATTCAAAACAAAGAATTAGGAAGAATTTGCAGTTCACCATCCAGTGTAACCTGTGACGCCGATCGCTACTGCTTAGAAAGAAAAATGTGTCCTCAATACGAAGGTTGTGCTTCATTATACGTGATCATATTGGGGGGGGGGGGGGGGGGGTGGAATGCCCTCGCCCTCCTACGACCTCTGAACTGACTCGCCCAGCCACTTATAGCGCGACTACAGTTCAGCGTGGACTCCGAACCACGGCGCGACACTGCAGTTTTCACAATAAGAAACCACTGGCAGAAGGGAAAGACGCGATGCCCCGTAGGGAAAAAAAAGACCCCGCAGGGAGATCTAACACCGGGCCGTTGTATTCGTAGTCTTTCCCAACACGTCCGTGAAAGGAAGAGGCGATGTATTCCGTCGCGCAGCACCTTAGGGTCTAAAAGTGACGCGACAGTAGAGTCGCCCCCGCAACCTGTTGACCTTTAGAGGGCTGTATTTTCACTGCGACCGAGCCCGGCGCGTCAGCGACCCCGTTAACTCTGGCAGCTGGCAGCCGCGACACGTGGCGGGGTTGCACGTGTCAGGGGTGAAGGCCGGCTCCGGCCGCAGGGGAGGGGAGGGGGTGGTAGCAGCTGCGCTGTAGTGGCGGCTTCCCCCGCACAGGTACAGCGACGGGTCCCCGCCACGCCCTTTACGTCACTGACCATCCACGGTATTGAGGCAGATTGTAAAAATAAAAGGGTATAAATTAACATGAAACAATCCATCGCCCATATTTAAAAAGTAGTCAGATTCAAACAGGACCACGGCGGGCTGTTACCGGCAGAAAACGTGTTCAAAGTACACTCGTACCTGATGCAATGGCTCTTCCCAAACAAATGTCTATATTTCTTTCTTTTTGTTGGGCGCAGATTTTCAAGTCGCTGATAGCACTACTGCGTATTTTGATACACCACGGTCGCAGCGTTTACTCAAATATTTAACGGAAAATACACTGCTGGCCATTAAAATTGCTACACCACGAAGATGACGTGCTGCTGACGCCAAATTTAACCTACAGGAAGAAGATGCTGTGATGCGCAAATCATCAGCTATTCAGAGCATTCACACAAGGTTGGCGCCGGTGGCGACACCTACAACGTGCTGACATGGGGAAAGTTTCCAACTGATTTCTCATACGCAAACAGCAGTTGACCGGCGTTGCCTGGTGAACCGTTGTTGTGATGCCTCGTGTAAGGAGGAGAAATGCGTACCATCACGTTTCCGACTTTGATTAAGGTCGGATTGTAGCCTATCGCGATTGAGGTTTATCGTATCGCGGCATTGCTGCTCGCGTTGGTCGAGATACAATGACTGTTAGCAGAATATGGAATCGGTGGGTTCAGGAGCGTAATACGGAACGCCGTGCTGGATCCCAACGGCCTTGTATCACTAGCAGTCGAGATGACAGGCATCTTATCCGCATGGCTGTAACGGATCGTGAGCCACGTCTCGATCCCTGAGTCAACAGATGGGAACGTTTACAAGACAACAACCATCTGCACCAACAGTTCGACGACGTTTGCAGCAGCATGGACTATCAGCTAGGAGACCGTGGCTGCGGTTACCCTTGACGCTGCATCACAGACAGGAGCCCCTGCGATGGTGTACTCAAATACGGACCTGGGTACACGAATGGCAACTCGTCATTTTTTCGGATGAATCCAGGTTCTGTTTACAGCATCATGATGGTCGCATCCGTGATTGGCGACATCGCGGTGAACGCACATTGGAAGCGTGTATTCGTCATCGCCATACTGGCGTATCACCCGGCATGTTGATATGGGGTGCCATTGGTTACACGTCTCTGTCACCTCTTGTTCGCATTGACGGCACTTTGAACAGTGGACATTACATTTCAGATGTGTTACGACCCGTGGCTCTAACCTTCATTCGATCCCTGCGAAACCCCACATTTCAGCAGGACAATGCACGACCGTATGTTGCAGGTCCTGTACGGGCCTTTCTGGATACAGAAAATGTTCAACTGCTGCCTTGGCCAGCACATTCTCCAGATCTCTCACCGATTGAAAACGTCTGGTCAATGGTGGCCGAGCAACTGGCTCGTGACAATACGCCAGTCACTACTCTTTATGAACTATGGTATCGTGTTGAAGCTGTATGGGCAGCTGTACCTGTGCACGCCATCCAAGCTCTGTTTGACTCAATGCCCAGGCGTATCAAAGCCGTTATTACGGCCAGAGGTGGTTGTTCTGGGTACTGATTTCTCAGGATCTATGCACCCAAATTGCGTGAAAATGTAATCACATGTCAGTTCTAGTATAATATATTTGTCCAATGAATACCCGTTTATCATCTGCATTTTCTTTTTGGTGTAGAAATTTTAATGGCCAGTAGTGTAGCTAAGAACACTTTGAAGTTCGAGGCAAGCCCATAACAATGGAGGTGAGGTATAGAGTATTTTTAATACTTTGGATGACGAATAGCGACCGGTAAGAAGTCATAAGAAACTTCTAGCTCCGACTCCGCTAAAACTCTACGTAATACCGACTTTTAAATTATTTTATTGAAAGAAAAATCCCTGAGAGCTGCGGGGGGAGGGCGGCCTCCCTTGCCACCGTGCACGGGCGCCCTTATGTTCCACACACGCCACGGAGTCTCCAATGGTTACGCAGCTGTGTCAGCAACACGGCGTAGACTACGGTGTATCTTCAGCTACGCACCGTACAGAGATTTGTAAAGCTTGCAACGTTTTGTGGGACAAAACGTCAATGCCCTACCAGGAACAAACAGCAACATTTATAAGAATACTAATTACAGGCATACACTGTTTCGAATGGTCTTCGTGCATTTCTGCAGCCTGGAGACTATGGATAGGTCTTTCCAGAGTCGTCCTGAACGGGCTGTGACCGAGACGAACTACGCTAGTGACAAGGTGATTTCCAGTATGACCCGGAGACAAACTTCTGGGGAAGTCGTGGCGGGAAGCTCCACTTAGTAGATGGGCTTCATTAGTGCCAACGGGAAGTGGAGATATGAGTGCTCGCGAAATCACAAGTCGACTGGCAGCCGTCGTGGGTGTATTTGAAAGTGTTTTAACTTCCCGAAGTTGCAATTTGTGGTCCTCCGTGATCAACAGTGTCACTTTTCAAATACGGGGCGATCACAAGAATTGAGTTGTCGTCCTGTTTTCTAGGCGGAGGCCGCACAGCACAGCGTGGAGATCATCACATTTTATGAACGAGGCTGACTTGGCGAGGTCCACTCGAAGGCAACCAATTTCATACCTTCCCGTGGACACTCGCTGCTCTGAACTGGATTCTTGTTTTGCCTTTGTGCAGGTTATCGGCCGAAGTCGGCAGGAGGAATGTGCTACGGGGCGTTTACTCATTTCCATCTGGTGGGTCAAAACGAGACTGGAGACCCTCAATACATTTATTTTACAAGTCTACAGCTGTGCACAGTACAGATAAATGTCGGCCAGTGGTCGTTTCAGGATACCCGGTTCCACACACCACTTCGTTCCTTGCTGCTAGCTAGAACTCAAGACAGTTGGCGCTGGTTATCCTCGAGGCTGCAAAGTTTTTGTTCCACCGTTTGAAGCGAACAGCTCGTCCACTCTCATTGAATTGATCGATTTTGATGAAACTTGTGTCGAAGGCGGAACGCACTTTAAGAAATACAAACAATTGGTACGGCAAATAATCCATTGGTTACGCCTACAGTCTCCTCATTTGCGACGAAGCAGTATGCTGCTGTGTCCACTTCTAGACACTTGCATTTACGGCACAAAATTCTTTCAGCCCATCAGTCGAATGGCAGCTGTTCCTTTTACAGTCTGATGGTGCGTCAAAAATCTATCAGTCTAAGATAGGAACAAATATAACGGCCTGATCTACACATACACGGTTTTAAAGAACTACGCCGAAAACTTCTGGGTAAACTGGACGACCACTGGAATATTTTTGTGTTTCCTTGGCCCAAAGGCCATCCACGGTATGCTACCACGAATCTCAGAGGGGCTGGCGCCGCTTACGATGAACGTGGCTAACTTCGTGTCCATGAGTTCAGCCTCAGAACACACAATACGTATTTATCACTTAGACATTACATCATTTATTTGTGGATGCTATGCCAGGGAAAAGCTGCTGCACGGCCTGGTGAAGGCAAGGACCGGAGGTGGCACTGAGCAGCGTTGCTCCCAGAAAGCAGCACGCGACTGTTTCGTAGTCGCGATAGCTGGAAAACAAGTATAAGTCTGAGCAAGGAACACCTTCTGGATACGGCGAACCTTACGCAGATACACGCTATAACTTTTGGGTTCGCATGCTTTGCACGGATCCGATACTGACGAACGACACTAAAGAATTGGCCGAACAGCCTCTTTTGTGCTTGAAATACACTTCCTTCAGCCTCGTTGTGGCACATGCCTTACCGAGGTTTAAATCTGTGTGCCCATTTCATCTTAAATCATTCCCAGATACTTGAAGACCGTGACAGTTCCAGTGACTGACTGTGAACCACGCAATCAAATGATTTCGCATCTTTTTGTAGAGTCATGCGCCACATCTTATGTTTCTATTTAGATAGAGTAAGCTGGCAATCTTTGCACCAGACGCTAATCATCTGCAAGTCTATCCGCATTCACCAACAATTACTTAAGAACGTTACATCCTTGTGTACAAGGGCGTCTGTCTGTGAACTGTCTCGCAGGATTGCAAACTTTATACGGCAGGTCCCTCATGTGTACCCTGAACCAGCATCGGCAATTTTCAGACCAACAGTGTGCTGCACCAGTAATGAGATCACAATGACATTACCTTAACAACGATTAAAAAATCTCCACTTATGCTTTGTTAGTCGCATCGTGACTTATGGTTAACAACAGCAACCAGTCATTTTCAGTACATAACTGAAGAATCAGATAATATGATTTAAATGTTGGAGGACGTCAGCAATGAACCGGCATTTATTATTATTATTATTATTATTATTATTATTATTATTATTATTATTACTGTGTCTTCAGCCCGAAGGCAGGTCTACACGGCTAATATTTATGTCCTTGTATACTATACGGCCCTGTTCATTTCCAGGTAAAGTCATTCACCATCTTGCGTCTTATCCTCCCACATAGCGACCTGTGACTTGAGTTAATTCTTCTTTCTTTTTCTTGTGACTTCCAGTAGTCCTGTTCTGTCGCCTACTCTCTCCGTTAGTCACTCTCTGCACTCAACTAATCCTTGCCATTCTCATCCAGTCACGTCTGAAATACTTCAAATCTTCTTTCGCCTTCTCTTCTCAATATCCATGTTTCATTGAAGCGATAATGACACAAAAAACAAATATTTTTTTCAGGTTGTCATCTGCAGCAGGTGTATGTTTTCGGAATCTCATGACACAAGACTGCATTAGAACAATTAATATTCTACCGGTTTCGGTCATAGGCCAGCCATCGCCTAGTACTTGTATCAACTTTATGATGACACAGTGACTACAGAACCTTAAAATAAAAAACGTCATACAGATAACGATAATATAAAAGAATTACTTATGAAAAACTGGACAATAAAAGTTAAATGTCACTCATGTAGAAACATACAATCACTCTATCAGTATCTTCAACAACAGCAAAGTAGACACAAAAACAACTTTACATACGTAGTAAGGACATAACCGGAGTAACCAAATGGCTCTAAGCACTATGGGACTTTTAACATCGGAGGTAATCATTCCCCTAGACTTAGAATTACTTAAACCTAACTAACCTAAGGACGTCACACACATCCATGCCCGAGGCAGGATTCTAACCTGCGACCGTAGCAACAACGCGGGTACGGACTGAAGCGCCTAGAACCGCTCGGCCACAGCGGATACACAAAGTGTGATGGAATACACCATAGACAAATTTAATATACGAATCAAACATGTAGCGTATCATAGTGTAGTTATCTTGACGCGATAATCACAGTAAATTGTGTTTGACAATCCACGAATAAATACTGGTCGCGACAGTTCGCTGTACTACGTAAAATACAAGTTACGACTGATCCATCATCCGCAGATAACTACAAGCCGCAACAATGATTAAAACGCGAAAAATTTAATCAGCGTACACTACGATGTAAAATTTGAACCAAAGTAGAATAATAAGACATTAATGTAATCACAGTAGTATTTATTGGTAAGTCACATTACCTCTTTCGGCTTCCCTCTGTAAAAATGAGGCTTTGCATCGTATATATTTAATAGCATTACACTTCCGTGACGGTTATGTGGTTGTCAGAGCAGAGTATAGTTATGTTCCTGCACTGATAATGTTCACCATCATTATTGCACATTACTAGCGTAATAAATATTTTGCCTAAGGTTGTTTATGACTGATAATGGTTGATACTTATTTTTTATATGCTTTATTTACAATTACTTCCCTAAAACTAATAGCTATTTTTTATTATTTTGTTACATTTATTGCTTTGTTAGAGTGTGTAAGCCATATTTCCCTGATTCTCCTTTGTTTTTGGAATGACTATAAAGAGACGACTAGTAGTTAGTCATCCTGCTGTAAATTCTTCCTCCATTGTGGTCTTTTACATCTCCTTTTGGAAATTCGTCTTCATAATATGTCACTATTTCGCTTTGTTTGCTAGTATCCGAATCTTTCCTCCAAGTAACATTTATTAATTACCTTAAGAATCGTTTTTATATATTTGTCTCTACTACGTTTATTTAAATCTTTTTAAAAGACAAATGCATCTTTTTCTCTACCGTAATCTGTAATTTTTACACAACCGTTTTAAGTAAAATTAAATCTAAACATTCTACTTTGTATCCATCGTCTAACAAACCATTTAATTTTTCTCTCGTATCCTGGTAGTGCATATTATCCTTGTAAAACAGATCTATAATTTTAGCGTTTCTGTCTTCTTCCATTTATTACTACTGATTTTTAATAAGTTATAAAATCTGTTTTGGATTGGGGTAATTTTTTTTATTTTCTGACCACCTTAATTTTCTACAATTTCTAGAAATTGATAGTACCTTTCCACGATTTTTTACAAAAAATCTAAACGTTTTATAATATTACATGAATTACATATTTTCGGCCTTTCACTGTTACTGCTGTTGTCCATACTATTCTTTGGGTTCTTATCTCGCTTGTTTATTCTTCTGCATGTTTTCCATACTATTCTGGGTGTCAGTCATTTTAATATATCTACTCATATGATCGTTATTTAAACATTTTTTGCAAATTGATCAAGGTTTACCTAATTTCTTCCCATATTCTGTTACACTTTCTTAATATCTGCCCCATATCATCGATATTATTCAATATTTATTGTTGTTGCTTGAATAATATCTACTAGCTTCATCTTTATTTACACATTATTTACGAATCAATCTAGGCTTATCTAACTTTATCCCATATTCAGTAATGTCTTGCAATACACAACATTTAGTACATTTCTTATTGTTTGCTCTATGTTGTCCAGTTTTTGTTGTCCCCATTTCCACCAATCTCCATTCACTTCCATTTTTCGTTCATTTAGCTTCTTTCAAATATGTTGTCCATTTTGTGTTGTCCTTTCAATCTCCATTTTCATTCATTTACTTTCTTTCACATACGTTGTCCATTTTTTGGTTGTCAATTTTCATCAATCTCCATTTACATCCGTTTTTCATTCATTTACTTTCATTCAAATACATTGTCCATTGTTTATTGTACTTTCAGTCTTCATATTAAAAAGGGTACAAAATACTAAAATTAAAAAGTAGCCACAACTGGGTAGATGAAAGCAGTAGCAATGTGATTTTTTTTTTTTTACCTATACGAATTGTACGGTATCACATTATGGGCTGTGAATATTAAATGGGGAGAAAATCTGTATGGAGCTTAACAATAAATTTAAAATTACTTTGTCATACAGTAACTACCTGGCAGTTTCAATTGTTTGAAGATGGTAATATTAAGCTACAATATAATGGAATGATGAAAACTAAAAATAATGATTTTCAGGATCTGGCGTTCATTATGTGAATAAATTTTTATATTTATTTTGATTGATTTGTTATATTTATTTTTGTGGCTGGGTTGGGTTTGATCATTAAATCTTCTAGTGCGTTCAAGGGACCCACTTACTACTTTTTTTGCGTATGGCGATAATATTGTTAATGAGGGAAAATCATTGTCTACCTTGCTATCTTTGGTGAGATTGATAGTTAATGTGGTTTTATGTTTCTACATGAGTGACGTGAGATTTGCACTGGCCAATTTCTCGTAACTACTGCTTTTATACTATCGCTATCTACACAAAGTTTTGTATTTTGAGATTATGCAACCACTTTCGTCTTCTTAACGCTGATACAGGCATGCAACGATGCTCTCACACCGAAACTAATAGTGGAACACTTTGGGGAACCCAGCTCTACAGTGTGTTTCTGAGACCACGCCATTAAGTCTCATGGATCATGATGACGTGCAAATAGATAAATTTCTGAATCCCCAGAAACGACTGATAAGAGCAGTACCCCAACTCGAACAGTTAAAACCGAATAGAGTTTTTCTAAAATACGCAGATGCGTCTGTTGTACCATCCATCAAGTTGAGGGTATATGCAAAATTCTGGATTTCGTAAAGTCGATATCTCAAGTCAGCAAACTGAAAGACTACACAAACAAAAATCCCTAAAGAAACAAAATAGACAGCAGAGTCACAAGCGCCATATATAAATAAGATAATATGTTGCAAAAACCTAAACACGGCTTGAAACAATATTTCTAAACAGGAGGAGTACCTACAGTGTCGTATTTCCACAAATAGCACACTTTGTTCTAGTCAGGAATCGTCTGTGGTTGGATCTACTATAAAAAAAGGTGGCGACGTTGTGTTTAGCTTTTGATGGTCTTTACAAGGTAAATAAAACAGCAGCAGATCGCACTTGCTTGTTGGAAGATTCCGATGCCGGATCTGAAAAGGGATTTCAGGACACCAATTATGTACCAGTAACTAACGAAGTAAGATCCGTTTTTCCTTCCCTGATGTCGCATACCAGATGCAGATTAAGTAGTTAAGTATAACTGAGTGCCTAACTGTTTAAATTGTTGTTTATATGGTCCTGCAGATAACTTAGTGTGTCTTCACTAGTATTTTATTATTTCAATTGTTCTAGCATTTGAGCATATTACTGTACACCTATACATTTTTTTCGCTTTTCACGTCAGCCAGAATTGCAATAGTGCAGCTTTTGTGGTTCTTTCTATGTAATTTCTGTAATGGCCATATTGTTGTTTCTCATTTACTGCTGTTGTGTGCTTCAAATAGTTCGACAGGCATAAAATTGTAACTTCGGTTAAAAGTTTAAAACATTCTCATCTATGTAATACCCTACAAGAGGAAGAGCTTTGAAACGTATCACGAGGTCGGTACATGAAAAGATAACAAAAGAAGATGGCGAGAAGTGAGCGATGGAGAGGGGTCTCTACAGCGGGAGCTTTACACTGTGTTTTCGGAGTGTAGCGCGGACTGTTCTTGATATACTGTATACTGAAGACTGTGACGTTAATACACGTATGGATCGAAGTGATTCTCGTTATGCACTACGGTATCACAGCGTAATAATATGGAAGCTACCAAGAACAGACAGTGGGATCACGTGTTCACCAAGTGAACTGTTTCCGATGCATAACTTCGGTTGAACTGTTTCTCGCAATAAATTAATACCTAAGGAAGTGATACACAACCGAAACGTTCGAACAGTGGTGCGAAATGTTTAATAAGCGCAGTGACGTCAGTAAACGTCACGGTTTTTTATGGGACATGTTTTGTTTACATCGTTGTCTACTGATACTCCAACCAATGAGGAGACAGCAAATACCTCACTACTGCCTTACTATATATGTGACTGTTTTCAAGAGAGCAATTACAGCGGCAGTTCACATTAAGGATTCGTACACTTCCCGCTTATGGCCCGCCAAAGTGGGATTAGAACACGCCATTTCCCACCAGTAAGTGTCTCTTATACCTGTTGGGACCTCTCCTCTTGTAACTCCATTTCAAAAAGACTTCTGTAAAGAACATACAAAGCTTTTCCCAAAGTTAATTTATGTCTCTTCACTACTGTGAACTTAATTGCGATTCTAATTCAAAATCATACTTTCTGTAATTTAAAAACGTTCAAATGAAATCGATTTCCTTTATTGAATGCTTTTTCCTAGAAAAATATATTTGCAAATACTTTCTCTTTTCACACAGCTTTCATTCTTGTAGTATTTAGGTATGCTGTAAGTCATCTGTACCGATATAGAATTCATTTTATTTTTTGTTCATCTTTGACCACACATACAGGTGAGTCACATAAGACATAACACCCCTGTTAATTCGTGAATGGTTACACATATCGAAACGCGGTTTTCATCAAATGTTAGAGCATCAAGGAGGACATAAGATGTGCACTACATTATTTTCGGCTGTTTAAGCGTTGTGAGCGTGTTGGCAGAGCGTTATATATGCATTATTTTGACTATTTCACACATACTGAATGTGTCTGTTGCATTATTTTGTGAACAGGTCTGTAGGCTGTACTATGCATTATTTGCACAGTTTAGAATTAGTGAGTATGTCTGCAGAATGTTTTAAATGCATTATTTTGACAATTTACAAGTTGTTTTCCTGTCTGCACACCAGTGTACTGCATTATTTCGGTGATTTATAAGTAGTTTGCAGGCCTGCAGGCTGTGTATTGTGACCCCAAGCATGTCAGAGTGAGTGTTTGGTATCAGTGTAATAAATACACTATGTCAAATCTGTCCCTAAATAAATTGTTCCAAAATAAAAAACTCCTTCCTATCCAGCAGCAGCCCAGAACAGGCTGAGACCTTTTCCCGCCATTTTTCCCACAGACCGCCATCTTGGATTACACCACAGAAGGGAGGACAGTGCTCTCTGGTGGCAGTACTGTGTACTAGTCATGGTGAACATACTGGATGGAGCTACTGCCTAAAATTGTTTAAATAAAGACTGCATGCAAAATGAAGACTTATGTCCATCCTACCCAGCACACACTGAGTCCTTTTCCCACCAATTCCTAGGAAGAGATGGCGCTCAGATAACTTAGGTTACTGGAGGTAGCCCAAGTGACCAATTTTCCCACTGTTTTCTTAGGTTAGTGGAGGTAGCCCAACTGACCTCTCTCCCACTAAAATTTGAACTTCCCACCATTTTGCGGCGGAGGGGAGGGGCGGGGAGGGAGTTAGGTTAGTGAAGATAGGCCAATTGACCTTGCGATGTTGCCATATCTATCGTCGCCATCTTGAATAAATTTGGCAACAATGGAAAGTGGGGTGACGTCCTTGTTGTTCCACTACTATGCTCCACGGGTGTGTCCCTATAGTCCCCTACAGTCAGTGGTTATGGTGACCTCCTGTAACAAGCAAGTGGACTACATGTGGGTAAATGTGCATTTAAGTGTTCACTACTACAGACTGACTACAACAGGATGTTCCAGAAAGCGAGTATCAAACAAATAAATAAATAAACACACACACAAACATACATTCCTTCTCTTAGTCGATGGGACATTGACTTTAATCTTGCATCCTTCCTTCTTTTTCAAGCAAAACAGTTCGCAGCTAGGCTTTCTGTGGAGGATGTGGAAGTGAAGATTACAAATGAAAAGACGATGAAGTACAGTAGGAACAAGAATGTTTGGCTTGCAAGGGTTGTTACCAAACTACATGCGGTATTGTCGACTTTCAGACCGTGGACTTTGTGACCTGCGAGGTCAACGTGGATTCCCGATCGCTTTCATAATAAGAACACGCCTTCGTATTTTATCCAGGCTTAGGAATGGTTGTGCACTTAGTACCTTGGAATGTTGAAACGTCCTTTTTAAAAAATTTCTATATATTTTCACCGTTTTTCTTTCTACAACATTACTGCAGCAAATGATTAAACTTCTTATTTTATGATTTTAATTTTTTACTCAATTTTTTTGTAAGAAAACGTGAGAATTTAAACTTCTTAAATTCCCCAAGCCGCTATGTATTTTTATGTCTTAATCTTTATCCCTTATGATTACTAGCGGTTTCAGGAAAATACCACCTTCTCGATATTCCTCGACCACAGGTCATCCATTTCCATGCATGCCAAAAAACAATAGGCGAATTTACTGCTTTGTTGCCCATCACGGGGCTTCACTTGGTGCACATTCTGAATTTTGTAAGGGTATCAAAAACCCTTTGAATTGTTAGCCAGGGGAGAGAGAATTCCTGATGCAGCTAGGGCACTGGAACCAGAATCTTTGACATGTGCTGCACGGTCGAAAAGGCTGCATCAACTGCAATGTGAACAGGCCGCTCCCCTCTTCTTACTGCACTGCCTAATTCACTTGTTCCTTCAAATTTCTTGATCATATTCTTTAGCTCATTTATTGACATGGGACTTCTCCGCAGCTCTTTCTGTCGGTGCCATTCCCACAATGCAGTGATACTGCTGCTGTCGTTCTAATAAAACAGCTTTACCAGCAGTGCACGGTCTTTCTTCTTGAAAGCCATTGCGTTTCGTACGGACAACTTCAATCGTCCTAACCATTATAAGTATAGTCACTTCACAAAAGAAATTCCACACGTATCGCCAAGTGACACACAGCATACTGACATCAAAACAGGAACAATTTCAATTCTTACTGCTCACAATGCCACATTTTCACCTGGTGCCAGAAAGCGGAGCTATTATTTTTTCATCATACTCCGAGAGCGGGAATGAACATACCTACGATGTTTCAGCTTCCTGTGATGTATAAATCCCGCATTGCACCATTCGGAACATTGTCAGTATAATTATAACCGCCCAGTATGTGTAACATTCTTAAAAACGCGTGACCAATGGAATATTTTTTAATTTCAAATATAGCATTTACTGTTTCCTCGTTTAGCTTACTTATCAGAAAGTATACGTTCGGGTGTTTACCATTTACTGAGGAGTTTAGTTTCCCACACCAACATTAGACAGCGTTTGTGGTCCAGTGCCGATGCTTCAAAACATTCCATATTTCATTTGGTATACTACGATCTCCTATCCAGTGACTGACCATATAGTCTGCGAACTGGGTGGTCTTTTCTCCACCAGACATTCCTTCCATCACTATCATTCACCACTCACCAACACTGTATGTTGGAAAATGTCACTGCAGCACAAATGCGATAAAACACTTTTGACTACTACTCTGACAGTATTCTCCCGTTAATCCCAGTTCTCGTATTTTCTTTCCACAGGCATTGGATGAAATGAAAATTGCAACCGGAAGGGGAACATTGTTTTCATAGCTTGAATTGTATCCATTTCAAAGTCTAGCACTGTAGTTTTCAGTGACCACCCAAGGATTTTATTTTTCAGTCCAGAAAAAAGTCTTTCTTGGGTGTTTTTGCTCTTATCACGGAACAAAGCAAATAAAAGACGAAATACATTAGTCTCTTCTTCAGTGCTTCCAAAGTCAATGGATATGGTCTACGCTTGTTTGAATTCTTTCAAACAACTGTCAAATACCTCCTCCGTAAGAACAGTTCCATTTTCACACAGGATTTTCTCCGCTTCTTCACAACCGAACACCAGAATGACTGTCAGGAACAGACTGTCTGTCAGTTGCCATAAAAACTATTCTCTTCAGTTCATTTCGAAATGTCTTCGTTCAGCTGAATCTCCGAAGTAGTGCTGAGGTTCTGCATCGTCCCAATAGCTTTCCTCCTTGCCTTCCACACTGCTGTCTTGGAAAGGATCAATGTTTGTACACCTTGTTCTTCGAGATTATTATGTAGTGAAGGCCAGTTAATAAGATGACATCTGCTTCATGCTAAGAAAATTATTAGAAGAATACGATAAGTAGGGACAGATCGTAAATTTTCAAAAGATGGAATACCTATGCAGTGGAAAAAATAAAAAACAAATTGAGAGTTGTAGAAATGGACTACCTACGAAGATCGTGTAGAATACCTCGACGAGAGCACGTAAAAAAACGTAACGTTTAGGGAAATGGTCCAGACTTAAGAAAGCATCATCGATAGAAGAGAAGAATGGCGGCTCGCCTGGTATGGACATATAATGGAAATGACAGACGACAGGTGGCCAAAAAAACGATCTTGATGTGCCATCCTCATTGAACTACAGCAAGAAATAGAAGACCGAAGGTTGATGGGGGATAAAGGGGGCCATGAGAAAAACAGAAGAAGAAGAACAAGAATGGAAAGACGGAAACCGATGGCGACAGATTGTGGGGTGTGGCGACAGCTGTAGGAAGCCCATATGGCAATAACTGGTTTCTTTGTAAATAAAGAAATATTTAAGTAATCTTGGCTTTACAAAGTTTTTACCAAGTAAAACAGATCGCTCCTTCTACTGTGTCGGCATGAGAAAATTTTGTTTAAATGTTGGCACTGCGAATTATGCCAAAAGTTCAAATACAGAAATTCCTTTTTAAAAGTCTGGAAAAGAGACACCGTCTTTTCTTCGCGGACTCTTTTTTTTTTCCTGCAGTTACGCATTCGTTTCGTAATCTGCTCATCCGCTTCGTCGAGAGGGCAAGAATGTAGCTAGCTGTTCAGCAAATTTTTAAACGGCTTCGTCGGGAACATCTTGCTGTCGTCGCACTGCCAGATATCAGGCGACGGCTGCAACGGTGGCGACGTCTGTGGAAGCGCGAACAACTCGGCGAGTTACTTTCCAGTCTGCCCGCTTTCATCTTCAACTGAATGCCTATTTTGTTAATTAGCTTACTATGCATACCTCTATTCGTTAGTGCCATATGAAATAATTCCCTGAGACAGTTCTACACTATCAAACAAAATTGTTATTAGTTATAATTCTGCAACTCTTTACAAGGCGTATATTTTCCTCGAGATAGCCCGAAGACGGCCATTGAGATGAAATAGGTCTATTGCTACTTTATAATGTACAGGAATAAAACAACATCAATCAAACCACCATTCTGGTTGAATACTATTAACAAAATATTCACTGCACACAGAAGTGCTGTATCGGTAATATCTGGTGTCCACTCGCGATCTTGATGTACGCAACTGTTTAATTAGGCATACTACCTACAGCCTCACAATACACTTACATTCATATGAAGACTGTTGTGCAAAAATTGACTTGACAAAATGCATGACTCATAGCTGTGCACCGAGCGAGGTGGCGCAGTGGTTAGCACACTGGACTCCCACTCGGGAGGACGACGGTTCAAACTCGCGTCCGGCCATCCTGATTTAGGTTTTCCGCGATTTCCCTAAATCGCTTGTTAAATACTGGGATGGTTCCTTTAAAAGGTCACGGCCAACTTCCTTCCCTAGTCCGATGGGACCGATGATCTCATTGTTTGACCCCCTCCTCCAAATCAGCTAACCAAAGCTGTATTAATCTTTGTGATTACTAGCAGTTTCAGGAAAATGCCAGCTTCTCGGTATCTGCACCAAAGAGAAGAGAAAACCAACTACATAAAGATATGCAGAAGCATCGTTAGGCTAATGGGTAGGCACAGAGTAATACTTACGAAAAAACGCTAATACTCAGAAGTCATTACACATATTGAGCCGGAAAACTACATGTAAACTCTTCATAACGGTGCAACTTTAACACATTAGTAAACTTTCTAAAATATAATGAGCAGTAGCCATTAGAAAGCAGTTGAAAACTAAGCATATAGACCAAACAGATACCAGTGATGACAACAGTACAAAGATATAACATACACTACTTCACGTAAGTGATTTTACACATATTCTTTGACAATACATATACAAAACCTCAACTTCAATTATGAAAGTTGCAAGTTAATCTCACAAAATATAAAGAGAATGAACCAAAAATCAAATAATACAAAAACCTTGGGCAAAGGTAATTACAAAGTAATTAAAGCTAGTACGACAATTCCAAGTCGGTTGTAACACCATAAAACGAATTAGATGATGTCATGGCGGTATTCTTTCGCTTGAGTTTTTGAGAGACCTTACTTCCAGCAGCGTGTGTCAAACTGCCGAAGGTGACGAGCCAACAGCCTGTCCCCGAGAAACAGAGACGAGTGATAAGAGAGGCGAACTGTTGATGGCCTCCAAGGTAAGTGACAGCATGCAGACCTGGCCACTGGACAAGTGAGGAAGGGGGCGGGGGGGGGGGAGGTCATCTAGTCACTAATTTACTGGCGCCAGCGCAATGAAGTTCCACTAGATAACTTATTATGCATTGTACTACAGCGCTCATCACTCGCGAACCATGCGCCACGAGTGTAAAGAAGATGCAAACTGTACTGAATCTGGAACTATGAGATAATATCGTCCAGTTTAAAAGTTTTCTTGTACGGGAAAGCACATTTTATCGTCATTAGCAAATTTCGTTCAACACCAGAACTAGGCATACCATACCGTTACAGTTTAATTAATTCATGATACTGAACCCAACTGCAGAACTAAGACGCCATTCCATCTGATGTTCTAAAGCTGCATAAATATTTCTTTATTTTCTTACAAATAACTGGTTTCTTTGTAAATACAGAATACATTTAAGCGATCTTGGCTTTACAACGTTTTTACCAAGTAAAACAGATAGCTCCTTCTGCTGTGTCGGCATGAGAAAATTTTGTTTAAATGTTGGCACGGCGAATTATTCGAAAAAGGCTGATTTTAACGAGGAAATGCGGAATTTGGTGTTACCATTTTCTCGGGGAACAACTTGTGGGTTTAAAGGTAGCACCTAACCAATACTGGTCTCTCACTTTGCACTAGGCTACAATGAGTGCCTCTCACGGTTTGCAGTGTAACGTTACCCACCCGCAGGATATCCAGCTATATTGCTCGATACAAAAGAGTAAATATTATTTGTACTCGAGGGGACTATTAATGCTACAAAATGTTCCTCGCCACGCATCAATAGTTCAGGTTACAAGATCTTCATTCAGGGAATGAAACTATTCGATCAGTGATTTAAGTTGGATGCGAGCTTGCTGTGACTACTAATCGCGATCTATCGGTCGGTCAGTGCTTACACTGGTTCCCCTACACGCAACGTCAACAGGATGAAAGGCAAACGCAAATATTCTCACCCGTCCATTTAATATGAGTGTCTGCCCCCACTGTCAATGGGACGGCACGACAATTTCAACAGCTCCAGCATTCTCTGCGAGCATAATCTGATGTCGACGTTGGCCGGTCACGTGGCACTACCGTTCAGTCGCGACTTGTTTATGGTCACGCTAACTTGGCTGTTCATTTGTTTTCATCGCTGTCTGTCACTATGTACGGTACGCTGAATCAATGTGATGCATAATATCAAATAAACCTACATTACAAACTCTCTCTCTCTCTCTCTCTCTCTCTCTCTCTCTTTCTCTGTGTGTGTGTGTGTGTGTGTGTGTGTGTGTGTGTGTGTGTGTGTGTTTATATTTACCTGAACTCAACTATTTTAGTGTGGTCTTGATAAATAGGTAATAAGTAACAAAAGGCGTTAAAGGCCCAGCTTCGTTTAATGGTAACATCAGGCGAATTATGCGAGAATCAATACTACCAACTCAATAGCATCTCGTGCGTCCGCAAGAAGGGCCACAAGTTCTACTTATATGTAAAGTCAACGAACAGATCCAAAACTTCCATTCCATCTCTCGCAGATATGTCTGGTGCCATTTTCGCATTAGGATACTAGGATCTCTAGGCGCTCAGTTCGGAACCGCGGGACTGCTACGGTCGCAGGTTCGAATCCTGCCTCGGGCATGGATGTGTGTGATGTCCTTAGGTTGGTTAGGTTTAAGTAGTTCTAAGTTCTAGGGGACTGATGACCACAGATGTTAAGTCCCATGGTGCTCAGAGCCGTTTGAACCATTTGATACTAGGGTCTCGTTTGAGCGCCGGACAGACTCACATATGTGTTATATTGATTAGCGCTCCCGATATGAAAAAACAATTACGACTACTTAAATCGAACAAGGCAGAATCCCAGTAGAGCCTTACAGCGGAGTTATCTCCTTTCGTAGCTCACATTTCTGGAGCATCTCTCGGGCAACGAATAGTACGGCGTGACTGGGAAATCGCGCAGACCAGTCCTGTTTAAATTGTTGCCGGATGCTAGAGCACATTATAAGTTCGGACATTACGACGATGCTGGAAGGAAACACAACTCTCTCAAAGAATCAGTGTGGATTCAGGAAAGTCCACTGGCGCGGAGCACAGCTTGCCTTGTCATTCACGATATCTGAAAACGGACAGGTACAGCGAACAAGTTGATTTTAGTAAGCTGTTCGACACTGTGCCACATCGTAGTCTGCTAAGCAACATTCCATCACACGGACCATCTTCGCAAATACGTGATTCGCACGATGAATGTTTTACGAAAAGAACCCAGGACGTTGTACTGGACGGCGAATTTTCAACAGGAAGGAAATTTCACACCGTTTGTGCCCACGGAAGCATAATAGGGCATTTAATGTTTTCAAGTTACACAAACGAAGCTGTAGGATTGTTTGACAACGGTACTACTGTTTACGGCAAAGTATCGCCGTTCTACCACCGTAAGGAGAAAGTATGCGAGTTCTACTTAGCGTAATGCATGACAGCTCTCTTTAAATGCTGATATATGTGAGATAATGTTCATAACAAAGACATATAATATCCGATAACAAGGTTTAAGCACGTAACAGTGTACAAGTATTTAGGGGGTAATGCTGAGAAGCTATATTCACATGAAATCGGTATTAGGGGAAGCGAACGAAGGATTTGGGTCCTGCTGGTACGGATGTGGGAAACCGAGTAGGTACAACAGACATCGCAGAAGTCTGAGTCGCACTGCTAGAACCGTAAATGCTTGACCCCGTAACGAAGCATAACAGAAAAGTTGAGGAACTTAAATGGGAATCACTTGAAAGAAGACCCCGCAGCTGCGCCCAAAACTTAGTTACATCTAGATAATCTGTATTCGAAGTGTATTTTGCAATCTTCCACCATGCTCTGTACATTGGCTTGTGCAGTATGCAGGGTGGTCAGGAAAAGCATGAAACGCTTGAAGGGATGTTGCAAGGCAGATTGTACTGAGACATAAATGTTGAGTAAAAATTTCGACACGTTGCGCCGTTTCCCAGTTACTTAGCACTGAAGTTAGCCAATCGGGGTGTCGCGGGCAACAGCCGGTGTTGCCCAACGAGTGCTTTGTTTCATTAGCTGAAACTTGAATTTGCGGCACGACGACCTGATTGGCCAACTTCAATTCTAAGTACCTGGGAAACGGCGCAACGTGTCGAAATTTTTTCTTAGCATTTACACTACGTGACTAAAGTATCTGTACATCCCCAAAAAATAAACTTTTTTTCATATTAGGTGCACTGTGCTGCCATCTACTGCCAGGTACTCCATATGAGCGACCTCAGTAGTCATTAGACATCGTGAGAGAGCAGAATGGGGCGCTCCGCGGAACTCATGGACTTCGAACGTAGTCAGGTGATTGGGTGTCACTTGTGTCATACGTCTGTACGCGAGATTTCCAAACTCCTAAACATCCCTAGATCCACTGTTTCAGATGTGATAGTGAAGTGGAAGCGTGAAGGGACACGTACAGCACTAAAGCATACAGGCCGACCTCGTCTGTTGACTGACAGAGACCGCCGACAGTTGAAGAGGGTCGTAGTGTGTAAGAGGCAGATATCTATCCAGACCATCACACACAAATTCCAAATTGCATCAGGATACACTATAAGTACTATGACGGTTAGGCCGGAGGTGAGAAAACATGGATTTCATGGTCGAGCGGCTGCTCATTAGCCACACATCACGCCGGTATGTGCCAAACGACGACTCGCTTTGTGTGAGGAACGTAAACAGTGGATCATTCAACAGTGGAAAAATATTGTGTGGAGTGACGAATCACGGTACACAATGTTGCGATCCGATGGCAGGGTGTGGGTATGGCGAATACCTGGTGAACGCCATCTGCCAGCGTGTGTAGTGCCAACAGTAAAATTCGGAGGCGGTGGTGTTGTGGTGTGGTCGTGTATTTCATGGAGGGGGCTAGCACCCCTTGTTGTTTTGCGTGGCACTATCACAGCACAGGCCTACATTAATGTTTTAAGCACATTCTTGCTTCCCAATGTTGACGAGCAATACGGGGATGGCGATTGCATCTGTCAACACGATCGCGCACCTGTTCATAACGCACGGCCTGTGGTGGAGTGGTTACACGACAATAACATGCCTGTCATAGACTGACCTGCACCGAATCCTGACCTGAACCTTATAGAACACCTCTGGCATGTTTTGGAACGCCGACTTCGTACCAGGCCTCACCGACCGACATCGATACCTCTCCTGTGTGCAGCACTCCGTGAAGAATGGGCTGCCATTCCCCAAGAAACCTTCCAGCACCTGATTGAACGTATGCTTGCGAGAGTGGAAGCTGACATCAAGGCTAAGGGTGGGCCAAAATCATATTGAATTCCAGCACTACCGCTGGAGGTCGCCACGAACTTTTAAGTCATTTCCAGCCAGGTGTCCGGATACTTTGGATCACACAGTGTATGTCTCAGTACAACCTGCCCCGCAAACATCCCTGTAAGCGTTTCAGATATTTTGTGGCCATCCTGTATAGGCAGATCACAGTGCCTGGAGATATATTCAACGAAGCTTGCTAGACACGTGGCATACCACTATGAGACAGTTACGGTAGTGTCACAGAACAGACAGTATACAAAATGGGAGGTAGGGTACGGCTCCTTTGACATGCATCAAGTGACGCGTTTTGTTCGACGCCCTACTGAAACGCTGGCCGGAGTGACCGAGCGGTTCTAGGCGCTACAGTCTGGAACCGCGCGACCGCTACGGTCGCAGGTTCGAATCCTGCCTCGGGCATGGATGTGTGTGATGTCCTTAGGTTAGTTAGGTTTAAGTAGTTCTAAGTTCTAGGGGACTGATGACCACAGCAATTAAGTCCCATAGTGCTCAGAGCCATTAGAACCCTACTGAAACCGTGAGAATGCCAAACTACAGGGTGAGCACAAAGTCTTGCACTGATTATAAAAATTTATAACAGAATAACCGTTTGACATAATAAGTTACATTTGATGCCGTTACATAGGTTAGTGTTACTAGTTGTTGTGACCAATAGATGGCGCTAGTGCTCCACAACACCAACGCGGTCTGTTAGGTCACGTTAGTTGCTGGCGAAATGTCGTCGAAGCAGGAGAAAGCGCAACGTGTGCTTTGATTTCACGAAACTAAATCGTCCATCAGTGTTCAGCGTAAATTCGATGGTATGCAGCGTTGAAGATCCTCCTCGAAGTGGCAGGCCTCGTGTGAGTGATGTAACTGTTGATCGCGTTCGGAAATAGTTTCACGTGAAATTCAAATACCGCAAGCAAGTGTGGTGAAGATTCTTCAGGAAAGGCTTAGGTTGTATGCTTACAAAGTGCAAATCGTGCAGGCCTTGCAACCGAATGATTTGCTGACACGTACTGAGTTTGCAACTGAGATTCTCAACAGGTTTGATGACGCTAACGATTACTTAAATCGCATATGCTTTACCGATGAATCCATTTTTCATGTCAGTGGAATGGTAAATAGGCATAATGTCCGTATGTGGGTTTCAGAGCCTCCACTTGATACTGTACAGTTACAGCGAGACAGCGAAAAAATGAATGTTTGGTGCGGCCTCATGCATAACAAGGTTTTTGGATCTTTTTCTGCGCAGAAAAAAATCCATTACCACAAACATTTACTTAAACGTTTTGCAACAGTTCATTGCCCCACAGTTAGAAGAATATCAACCATGGTAACTTTTCCAGCAAGACGGATCGCATAACCCCCCCCCCCCTCCTTCCCCCTTACTGGGCTTTGATAGTGCGTGATTTCCTGGATGAAACATTTCCGGATAGGTTGATTGGAAGGAACGGTCCAACACCCTGACCACCCCGCTCTCCAGATATTACGCCCTTGACTTTTTTTGTCTGGGGCTATATCAAGGACAGAGTCTTCGTCGCACCAGTTGCTCACGTCGACGAACTGAAAGCTAGGATACAAGCTGCTGTGGGTACTGTGACAGAACACATGTTACGAAACACTTGGGGAGACGTGGAATACCGCCTCGACATTCTCCGAGCTACCAAGGGAGCACACGTTGAGGTTTACTAACGTAAGTGGTCTTAAAAAAACAATTAACACTAACCAATGTAACGGCATCAAATGTAAATTGTGTCAAGCGGTTATTCTGTAATAAATTGTTATAATCAGGGTGAGACTTTGTGCTCACCCTGTATATTTCCGTACCACTGGGCTCTAGATATTCTTACGAAACGGTGCTAATACCACCAATCAAATGAAAAAAACGAAAGAAACGCTAATGTTGTGATGAATCTTTAAACATTTAGCATATACGCTTTGAAATTCATTACTGTCTTCTTCTGAAAGCTGTGAACTGCCACTGCTTTTAGCTTCATATGAGAAGGAAGCCACTTTATTTTGCAAATACAGGTTTTTTTTTCTTGCAGCACTTTTATTTTACTTAATTTTTCTTTTCTGGGACTTTGTGCTGATAAATCAACTTCAGTTCCAACAGAAACAGCTATTATCGGATATACTGCAAGAGTTTCAGTATCTGTATATGAATCACAGTCCTATTCGTTCAATAAATGACTATTGATAATTGTCGCAAATGTCAAGTTTTGTTCTAAATATGTGATGAGTTTCAGCTTTTTCATTACATAACTGTCGGAGTAGAATGTCTACTTCTTCATCATTTTCTTCCAGTAGAAGTATAATAACAAATCGCTGTCACTAATTTGAGAAACGTGCGTGCACTTCTACGAACTGTTCACGACAGAGCTGCAAGCTATTTTGGACGTGGCGCAGTCAAGAAGTGGGATCAAGTAAAATACTTTAACTTCTATTTTCTCAATACTTTAGTGAGATGTGGCTTTCCTGACAAGTACAAAACCAGTTTCGATATTTACGCTACATTTGCTACACAGCAACGTATCAACCAAAATGAGCCAAATGTAAACTAGCCAGCGATCACATTTTTCACTGCGAACCCTACAAATTTTAAGTTGCAGATCACTAAGGTGTTAAGTTCATCATCGAGCTGCGATACGAAACTGTAAGATACAAAAGAAATCAATTTTGTGCGCTAGTTAGTTTTTTCAGAATCAAATTAGAAGAATTATGCACAGTAGTGGAGAAACCGCGCAAATTCGAACAAGTCGTTTTTTTAATTTTTTAAAGGATAAGGAGGACCCCTTCCAACAAACGAAGCCCTGGAGTTGATGTAGCTTAGCTTCATTTACGTAGAGTATTTTTTACAGTTTAGTGAGATTATACTGTTTACAGCGAGGAAGTCGGGAAAGACATTTTTCTCGTGTCGTCTTCTCTCTTACTACTGCTCGTTATGTTTTTAACTATTACCATACATCGAAGGACTGTTTACTTGTAGGTAAGCCCAGCAGGTAAAATGCACAGTTAATATAAACAAAACGTATCCGTTCGCGTTTGTTTCCAAACACAGCTGTTTACTGGGTTTCAATATGACACTTCGCGCATGCGCACTAAATATTAGCGCGTGAATTGCACCGGAGTTTCCATTCTGTGTATTCTCCATTCTGCAGCAGTAATAAACTGCCAGCAGTCGGCATAAGGGAGGGAAGGAGACGGCGTGTAAAAGGAATCGGAAGCGACCGACATTAGTGTCGAATTGGCAGTTTTCGGCGTGGCTTCGCTGACGCGCGACACCGCAGCACGGGAGGAGGCGGCGACAGGTGAGTGGGCGGGTGACGCCGGAAAATCGACAAGTAGCCACAGTGGGAGATCGAAAAACAAGGAAACGAAAATAAGGAACAAAACGGAAAAATACACAGTCAGGGGGCATCAGCGATCGACATGCCGTTAACCTACACGTCCATTTGCTGTAGACGTAAGTTAAAAGAGGCAAATTCTAGCTGCCCACGCTTTTGGGTCGGTGCTTTCGGAATAATGCAGTTTAAAACTCCCCGTGCTGCTACGGTCGGAGTGTGTCTCGTGGCGTCAATACGATTATCAGGATGGAAAACGGCTAAAAGCAAAGTGAGCGCTGGCTAGCAGACGCGTGGGCGAAATACCGACCCGACAGGATGGTGCAGCACTTCGCTGCCGGCGTGAATTCCGCCAGTCCAGAGTCCGTACACCACCAGCAAATGGGAACGCCCCGAAAGATCCCAACCTGCAATGTTAATAGTGGAACCTTCCAGGAAGAAGGCGTGACAGTAGGGTTCCAAGAGCAGATCAGTGACGTCACAGTGTTTCCCCGAATATAATTCTGTACGAGACTTGCCACCCGTGCAGTTTTTGCTCTGCCCGCTACCTCATGACCACTTTAACTGTCTTCTCATTCTCCTCTCATCTGTAGAGAAGGATTATTTATTTAACTTGATCACACTACGGTCTTCAGGCGCTCTATTACATCGGATCTGGATGTTACGGATACGAGACTTTCACATAATATTACTTGAATAATATGGATGATAAAACCAGCTGTTGTATTTGAATGTAATGTTTATTCTTTTTATCACATGTTACAAGTTCCAACACCACATAGTGTGATCTTCAGGCCCCGAACGTAACCTGCCCTCCACAACAGTTTTCATGTGCAATGAACAGAATAGTATGCCGTGGGTCAAAATTAACTCGATTCCGTAACTTCCGTGTGAATAATAAACCCCGCATGCTCAGACGACTTGTCGTGAGAAATGATAAAGTGGAAGACTATTAACTGTCAGCTATGACATTAATGCCTGAAAATCTTAAACTATCAAAATATTTGCATACAGATGAGATAATCCGAAATGTTTTGGTTCTTTGTAAATTATTTTCTCTAAAATCCTGAATATACTAAAAATTGCCTGGTATGTTAGTTGGTCATTGTACTTGGGAAAGGTACAGAGTGGGCAATATTTTGCAGTTCAAAATTTGAGAAATTTTTATGTTAGTCCTAGCTACTCTCAAGGTCAAAAATCCTGGACATTTAAAAATTTAATGTGATTGATGATGTTGAGTACATGTAATGCAAAACTGATATGTTGTTGTTGTTGTTGTTGTTGTTGTGGTCTTCAGTCTTGAGACTGGTTTGATGCAGCTCTCCATGCTACCCTATCCTGTGCAAGCTTCTTCATCTCCCAGTACTTACTGCAACCCATATTCTTCTGAATCTGCTTAGTGTATTCATCTCTTTGTCTCCCTCTACGATTTTTACCCTCCACGCTGCCCTCCAATGCTAAATTTGTGATCTCTTGATGCCTCAGAACATGTCCTACTAACCGGTCCCTTCTTTTTGTCAAACTGTGCCACATACTACTCTTCTTACCAATTCTATTCAGTACTTCACCATTAGTTATGTGATCTACCCATCTAATCTTCAGCATTCTTCTGTAGCACCACATTTCGAAAGTTTCTATTCTCTTCTTGTCCAAACTATTTATCGTTCATGTTTCACTTCCATACATGGCTACACTCCATACGAATACTTTCAGAAACGACTTCCTGACACTTAAATCTGTACTCGATGTTAACAAATTTCTCTTCTTCAGAAACGCTTTCCTTGCCATTGCCAGTCTACATCTTATATCTTCTCTACTTCGACCATACTCAGTTATTTTGCTCCCCAAATAGCAAAACTTAAGTGTCTCATTTCCTAATCTAATTCCCTCAGCATCACCCGACTTAATTTGACTACATTGCATTATCCTCGTTTTGCTTTTGTTGATGTTCATCTTATATCCTCCTTTCAAGACACTGTCCATTCCGTTCAACTGCTCTTCCAAGACCTTTGCTGTCTCTGATAGAATTACAATGTCATCGGCGAACCTCAAAGTTTTTATTTCTTCTCCATGGATTTTAATACCTACTCCGAATTTTTCTTCTGTTTCCTTTACCTCGGGGAAGATCAGTTTGGATTCCGCAGAAATGTTGGAACACGTGAGGCAATACTAACCTTACGACTTATCTTAGAAGAAAGATTAAGAAAAGGCAAACCTACGTTTCTAGCATTTGTAGACTTAGAGAAAGCTTTTGACAACGTTAACTGGAATACTCTCTTTCGAATTCTGAAGGTGGCAGGGGTGAAATACAGGGAGCGAAAGGCTATTTACAATTTGTACAGAAACCAGATGGCAGTTATAAGAGTCGAGGGGCATGAAAGGGAAGCAGTGGTTGGGAAGGGAGTAAGACAGGTTTGTAGCCTCTCCCCGATGTTATTCAATCTGTATATTGAGCAAGCAGTAAAGGAAACAAAAGAAAAGTTCGGAGTAGGTATTAAAGTCCATGGAGAAGAAATAAAAACTTTGAGGTTCGCTGATGACATTGTAATTCTGTCAGAGACAGCAAAGGACTTGGAAGAGCAGTTGAACGGAATGGACAGTGTCTTGAAAGGAGGATATAAGATGAACATCAACAAAAGCAAAACGAGGATAATGGAATGTAGTCAAATTAAATCGGGTGATGCTGAGGGGATTAGATTAGGAAATGAGACACTTAAAGTAGTAAAGGAGTTTTGCTATTTAGGGAGTAAAATAACTGATGATGGTCGAAGTAGAGGGGATATAAAATGTAGACTGGCAATGGCAAGGAAATCGTTTCTGAAGAAAAGGAATTTGTTAACATCGAGTATAGATTTAAGTGTCAGGAAGTCGTTTCTGAAAGTATTTGTATGGAGTGTAGCCATGTATGGAAGTGAAACATGGACGATAACCAGTTTGGACAAGAAGAGAATAGAAGCTTTCGAAATGTGGTGCTACAGAAGAATGCTGAAGATAAGGTGGGTAGATCACGTAACTAATGAGGAGGTATTGAATAGGATTGGGGAGAAGAGAAGTTTGTGGCACAACTTGACTAGAAGAAGGGATCGGTTGGTAGGACATGTTTTGAGGCATCAAGGGATCACAAATTTAGCATTGGAGGGCAGCGTGGAGGGTAAAAACCGTAGAGGGAGACCAAGAGATGAATACACTAAGCAGATTCAGAAGGATGTAGGTTGCAGTAGGTACTGGGAGATGAAGAAGCTTGCACAGGATAGAGTAGCATGGAGAGCTGCATCAAACCAGTCTCAGGACTGAAGACCACAACAACATTCTTCCATGATAAATCGGGGAGAGGCTACAACCCTGTCTCACTCCCTTCCCAACCGCTGCTTCCCTTTCGTGCCCCTCAACTCTTATAACTGCCATCTGGTTTCTGTACAAATTGTAAATAGCCTTTCGCTCCCTTAATTTTACCCCTGCCACCTTTAGAATTTGAAAGAGAGTATTCCAGTCAACATTGTCAAAAGCTTTCTCTAAGTCTACAAATGCTAGAAATGTAGGTTTGCCTTTCCTTAATCTTTCTTCTAAGATAAGTCGTAAGGTTAGTATTGCCTCACGTGTCCCGAGATTTCTACGGAATCCAAAGTGATCTTCCCCGCGGTCGGCTACTACTAGTTTTTCCATTCGTCTGTAAATAATTCTCGTTAGTATTCTGCAGCTGTGACTTATTAAACTCATAGTTCGGTAATTTTCACATCTGTCAACACCTGCTTTCTTTGGGATTGGAATTATTATATTCTTCTTGAAGTCTGAGGGTATTTCGCCTGTCTCACACATCTTGCTCACCAGATGGTAGAGGTTTGTCAGGACTGGCTCTCCCAAGGCCATCAGCAGTTCTAATGGAATGTTGTTTACTCCCGGGGCCTTGTTTCGACTCAGGTCTTTCAGTGCTCTGTCAAACTCTTCACGCAGTATCGTATCTCCCATTTCATCTTCATCTACATCCTCTTCCATTTCCATAATATTGTCCTCAAGTACATCGCCCTTGTATAGACCCTCTATATACTCCTTCCACCTTTCTGCTTTCCCTTCTTTGCTTAGAACTGGGCTTCCATCTGAGCTCTTGATGTTCATACAAGTGGTTCTCTTATCTCCAAAGGTCTCTTTAATTTTCCTGTAGGCAGTATCTATCTTACCCCTAGTGAGATACGCCTCTACATCCTTACATTTGTCCTCTAGCCATCCCTGCTTAGCCATTTTGCACTTCCTGTCGATCTCATTTTTGAGACGTCTGTATTCCTTTCTGCCTGCTTCATTTACTGCATTTTTATATTTCCTCCTTTCGTCAATTAAGTTCAATATTTCTTCTGTTACCCAAGGAGTTCTACTAGCCCTCGTCTTTTTACCTACTTGATCCTCTGCTGCCTTCACTACTTCATCCTTCAGAGCTACCCATTCTTCTTCTACTGTACTTCTTTCCCCCATTCCTGTCAATTGTTCCCTAACGCTCTCCCTGAAGCTCTGTACAACCTCTGGTTCTTTCAGTTTATCCAGGTCCCATCTCCTTAAATTCCCACCTTTTTGCAGTTTCTTTAGTTTTAATCTACAGTTCATAACCAATAGATTGTGGTCAGAGTCAACATCTGCCCCTGGAAATGTCTTACAATTTAAAACCTGGTTCCTAAATCTCTGTCTTACCATTATACAATCTATCTGATACCTTCTAGTATCTCCAGGATTTTTCCATGTATACAACCTTCTTTCATGATTCTTGAACCAAGTGTTAGCTATGATTAAGTTGTGAACTGATATATCTTAGACAAAATGATTATTTTACAGCCTTATAAGTGAGTGAGAAAGCAACTTTTCATTTTGTTCAAGCATTTTACAAAAAAAATTAGATGTAGAAAATAGCTTTTAACATATACATTTTTCTCTTTCTGATATTATTCATAAATTTTTATTCTATCGTTATTTTTCTTCTTAGTGACATTCCATGAATTAAAATTGCCGACACTACAACGAATACTGCAATCTTAATACGAGTTCATTTGCTTTTTTCATCAGACAGGGTGCATTTCGTGGAGAACTGTTCTTGCAATGTATATATCACTCCAGGATGCAACTTCTCTTATAGCAACAACAGCTTCTTGCTGAAGATTAAATCTTGTTGCAAGATGTTTATAGAGACCTCCTACCCAATCAAATGCACGTCTTCCATGACATGTAGCTGAAAATATCATTTTTTTGTCTTAATTCCTGTACAGTCTTTTCCAAGCTCATCCAGCTGAAAGATGAGATGCTGCACCATCAGTCACAAACACATATTTAGAAAACGTATGGCCTCAATATACTATATCATCCAAGTTTCATGCTGACAGCATAGCACAAATATGCATTGTCGTCAATGAGATCATCACTGACAACAGCAAAACAGTGTGATGTTCTAAGGAAGTGAGCAAAACTTGTGATATCTGCCAGTGGTAACTTTGAACTTCGTCCTGCAAAGCAATCGACCAGACTTCAGCAAAGTCGAAATGAAGAACTAATGTGACATATTCACGGACGTGGGGATTTTACTTCTGCTACGGCCTGCCCCTGAATCCTGCGGATATGATGAGCTCTTCCTTTCATAATTCAATGCCTAACCTCTGTAACAAACTTCTGTAGCTCTAATGTCTTCTTCATCAACTCTCCTCCCTTCCACAATGCATATTACATTTATCTTACGCCTCCTGACGTACACACAAAAGAATCAGGCCCATCTCTGGGTACTTCCTCCCTGCTACACTACTTATGGTGATACAAACAAATTTCAAATTAGTGCAATGAGTACATTCACGATAAATAATAAGTACATTGCATACGTCTTACAATGGCTGGCATTTTACCCAATTTGGCCGTAAGAAGGAGAATTTTGTGAGATCAGTCTCTAAAGTTCTTCATTATGAGCTATGCTTCTCTTACTGGTCTTGTAACAACTTTTTCACCATCTTCGCTAACAGATATAACATTGGTCTGATTAGGAATTTGTCTGCTCCAATGTCTGTCATGACTTATGTAATATTCCAGAGCAACATTAAGCGTATCATCTTGCAATGGATGCTCACAGTATGATTCTGGGCATACCTAAATACCTTTTTCATTCTCCATTTTACGAGCTTTTGAAACTGAATAACGTGAGGAATGGGTATGTCTTTTAGCCGTGCTGTTCTAGGCGCTACAGTCTGGAGCCGAGCGACCGCTACAGTCGCAGGTTCGAATCCTGCCTCGGGCATGGATGTTTGTGATGTCCTTAGGTTAGTTAGGTTTAATTAGTTCTAAGTTCTAGGCGACTGATGACCTCGGAAGTTAAGTTGCATAGTGCTCAGAGCCATTTTTTGGGTATGTATTTCTGTATCTGCTGAGATAGCAGTGTTTACGTTTTGAAACCACCCATCACATTTCTTGCACATGCGTATTACTACGTTCAGGTTCTGTACCAAATGCATCTACATTACACACTTCACAAATTTTTGAATATGTTGCTCATGTAAATCTTGTTTCAACTTCTTCCACATCTCTTTGTAGATACCGTTTTCTTCTTGTTCTTCTTATCGTGCCCGGGCATTTCAACGGGAATATATTTGGGGCTACAACAGAAATGCTAACATTCAACGCAAGAACAACTTCATAATCACGGAATATAAACATCTGCACTGTCTTATTCAGTGACGGTGATCGTTCAGGCGGGTTATCATTAAGTTTCTTGTTGTATCGAGTATAGCAATTCCTGCACAATGGATGTGATGATAACATAGTTACTTGAGGACTAAGCTGCTTCTGCAATACCTCTGACAGATTTCCAACAACTGTGAAGCGCAAAATAAGGCTTCCGTAGCCACTTGTTGACAAACTGCCTATTGACTTCTGTCTAGGGTTCTATGGCCTACGATTGTTTGACGATTTTTCTGACGTTTCGCAAGCACGAGTGGCTGGCACTGTCAAGGCTTCACACGCCATTGCTGGTCGTGGACGCTACCAGCTACGGTGCAGTTGTATCTGGTAATATAACAAGTTAGTATTCTGTTACTTTCCAAATTAGAAGGGAATTAATTTTTTTGTATTTTCTTCTTACATTTGAAAGTTAAAAGTGTGTGTGTGTGTGTGTGTGTGTGTGTGTGTGTGTGTGTGTGTGTAGCTTTAAAGCAAAAAATCTACCAGTTCTCCAGTCTTTTCGATTTATTAGTTATATTTTTCTAGTTGTATTGCTTGCCTTTCAGATCTCAAGAATAATAAGAGTGACTTTCGGATGAGAGAATTCAACACTTTATCCTTCATTCTGCCACCTCCCGTCTCCCTACCTTTATAGTTAACAACATTTAAACATATGAGTTTCTCCCCGTAACCAAAATGTTTGAGAATATTTTTGACAACTAAGGACGTACGATTGTGATAAATATTTCAGGGTCGACTATCGAATTTTGAAGCAAAGTCAATCATTACTACTAGAAACAGAATCACTGACTCAAAACTAAATTTCATATTACGTAAGTTCTATTCTTTATGCATCACCCATGTTTATAACAGTAGGACTACATTACTAACAGCTTGCTAATTTCACAGGCTCCATAAAATGCCTGTGAAACTATATTTTAGGGTTCATGTAAAAACTCCATCGAATCTTGGAACCAGATAAATTCATTACACCGTGTGTTGCTACTATGAACAGAGATCTATAACAACTGAAGATCATAACAGGATAACAGGTTTCATGGGGCACCTATTTCTTTGGCTGATTCCAACACTGTGTAAACTATCAAGGACAGTGTTTATGATGCAATAGTGAAATTCAGTTAAACGACTGTTTTAAAAGGTAATGTTCATTCACCCATTGGTAGAGAACAAAAAATCATCTTTTACACGTACACCTGAAACCCAACATCATAATTTCAAATTGCCCATAACTTCGGAAATACACTACTGACCATTAAAATTGCTACACCACGAAGATGAAGTGCAACAGACGTGAAATTTAACCGACAGGAAGAAGATGCTGTCATATGCAAATGATTAGCTTTGCAGAGCACTCACACAAGGTTGTCGCCGGTGGCGACACCTAAAACGTGCTGACATGAGGAAAGTTCCCAACTGATTTCTCATACACACAGCAGTTGACCGTCGTTCCCTGGTGAAACGTTGTTGTGATGCCTCGTGTAAGGAGAAATGCGTACCATCACGTTTCCGACTTCGATAAAGGTCGGATTGTAGCCTTTCGCGATTGCAGTTTATCGTATCGCGGCATTGCTGCTCGCGTTGATCGAGATCTAATGACTGTTAGCAGAATATAGAATCGATGGGTTCAGGAAGGTAACAACGGAATGCCGTGCTGGATCCCAACGGCCTCGTTTCACTAGCAGTCGAGATGACAGGCATCTTATCCGCATGGCTGTAACGGATCGTGCAGCCACATCTCGATCCCTGAGTCAACAGATGGGGACGTTTGCAAGACAGCAACCATCTGCACCAACAGTTCGACGACGTTTGCAGCAGCATGGACTATCAGCTCGGAGACCACGGATGCGGTTACCATAGAATGCTGCATCACAGACAGGAGCGCCTGCGGTGGTGTACTCAACGACGAACCTGGGTGCACGAATGGCAAACCGTCATTTTTTCGGATGAATCCAGGTTCTGTTTACAGCATCGTGATGGTCGCATCCGTGTTTGGCGACATCGCGGTGAACGCACATTGGAAGCGTGTATTCGCCATCGCCATACTGGCGTATCACCCGGCGTGATGGTATGGGGTGCCATTGGTTACACGTCTCTGTCACCTCTTGTTCGCATTGACGGCACTTTGAACAGTGAACGTTACATTTCAGATGTTACGACCCGTGGCTCCACCCTTCATTCGATCCTTACGAAACCCTACATTTCACCAGGATAATGCACGACCGCATGTTGCAGGTCCTGTACGGGCCTCTCTGGACACAGAAAATGTTCAACTACTGCCCTGATCACCACATTCTCCAGATCTCTCACCAATTGAAAAGTCTGGTCAATGGTGGCCGAGCAACTGGCTCGTCACAATACGCCAGTCACTACTCTTGACGAACTGTGGTATCGTGTTGAAGCTGCATGGGCAGCTGTACCTGTACACGTCATCCAAGCTCTGACTCAATGCCCAGGCGTATCAAGGCCGTTATTACGGCCAGAGGTGGTTGTTCTGGGTACTGATTTCTAAGGATCTATGCACCCAAATTGCGTGAAAATGTAATCACATGTCAGTTCTAGTATAACATATTTGTCCAATGAATACCCGTTTATCATCTGCATTTCTTCTTGGTGTAGCAATATCAATGGCCAGTAGTGTACATTGTAGTGTACAAACGATGATAATTTCATAAAAATTGGATGGTTTATCCAAGAGAAAGCGCTTCACCAATTGAGGATGTCAATAACGCGTCGGTCCTCCTCTGGCCCTTATGCAGGCAATTATTCGACTTGGCATTGACAGGTAGAGATGTTGGATGTCCGCCGGAGGGATATCGTGCCAAGTTCTAACCTATTGTTGCGTTAGATCGTCAAAATCCTGAGCCTGTTGGATAGCCCAGCCCATAATGTTCCAAACGTTCTCAATTGAGGAGAGTTCCGGCGACCTTGCTGGCCAAGGTGCGGTTTGGCACGCACGAAGACAAGCAGTAGAAACTCTGGCCGTGCGTGGACGGGCATTATCTTGCTGAAACGTAATCCCAAGATGACTTGCCACAGAAACTCTGGCCGTCCGTGGACGGGCGTTATCTTGCTGAAACGTAATCCCAAGATGACTTGCCACGAAGGACAACAAACGTGGGCGTAGAATATCGTGCACTCAGCCCCTGTCAGATGAACGGTGAAAGGCGGCCGCGGCGATAGCCGGGCCGGTGGTCCGCCACAGACCAATAGCCGCTGGTTTTCTGAATATAATCAAGCAAAGATTTGGGTGCAATGTTTGCCTTAATGAGATCTTCACTCTGTAGCGGAGTGTGCGCTGATATGAAACTTCCTGGCAGATTAAAACTGTGTGCCGGACCGAGACTCGAACTCGGGACTTTTGCCTTTCGCGGGCAAGTGCCCTACCGCTGAGCTACCCAAGCACGACTCACGCCCCGTCCTCACAGCTTTACTTCTGCCAGGATCTCGTCTCCTACCTTCCAAACTTAACAGAAGCTCTCCTGCGAACCTGGAAAGTAGGAGACGAGATACTGGCAGAAGTAAAGCTGTGAGGACGGGGCGTGAGTCGTGCTTGGGTAGCTCAGACGGTAGAGCACTTGCCCGCGAAAGGCAAAGGTCCCGAGTTCGAGTCTCGGTTCGGCGCAGTTTTAATCTGCCAGGAAGTTTCAATGTTTGCCTTGCTCGCTTGAACCCAATTCGACTGTGCAGGCACACAGATTGTATTTGTGATTTTCGCAAATAAAATAACCGAAGTTCATTTGTGAACTGTACAACATATAAAGGTTGGATTACATAATTTTTTTCCAAATGCTATTTTCTGTTTTGAGGAGTTTATTCCACATTAGACGGCTGTTTCGTACGACGAATCCATTTGATATTTTATTTCATTTATTTTTAATGTTTTTTTTATACAAATTACTTTATCCCGAGATATAACTAATCGCAATACGTGACAATGTCTATTACTTTTGGGCCTTTTAATCATTCTGATAGTAAATTATGCTAAGAAATATGAATGGTATTCCACATATCCCTAATGTCCTGCACGTGTGGTGTTGATACGATGGCGAGTATACGCTGCGTTAGGGATCGCGCAGGCTGTTCTTCCGGCGGTAGTGTTCGCAGCCGGGACAGGGAGAGGGCGACGCGGGGTGCGTACGTCCGCCATTGACCGCGTGGCCGCGCCGTGTCACACGCGCGGGGCGCAGCCGGCGTGAACTGCTGACCTTTGGCACGGCGCGTGGGCCCGGCTGCGGCCGCGGCGGCGGTGGCTGCCCTAGGAGCGGAGTGGCCGCTGGTCGCCGCAGCAGCTGGGCTGGGACTGCTCTGCAGTGCGAAGGCAGACGGACCCGAACAGAGGTTACAACTCTCTCCCCGTCTGGCAGCTGCCGACCGTTGGTAGCTGCAGCATCGAAGAGTACTGAGGATGTTTCCGTCTGGGGAAGAAACTACAAGTCAGCTTTCGAGGAAAGACGAGCGGGCAAGTAGATACCGTGTATATCGCTGGCGTCAATTTGTTGCTGAATTAAAGAGCATACTGCATCCTTAGACGTTATCACCTTCTTGGAGAACGAATGTCTCCTACAAAAAGGTTAACGTGGATTCCGTAAACAGTTCTTGCGAACGACAACTCCATGAAATCCAGACGGCTCTAAACGCGCCCAGCTGGGGCCGTCTTCTTTGACTTCCGGAAGGCCTTCGATACAGTTCCGTACAGTCGCTTACTGAACAAAATTCCAGGTCATCTAGTGTTGGACCTGCTTTCTATTTCGATTCAGCAGAGACAAGTCAACAGATCCCCTTCAAGAGAGCCATGTCGCTAGTTGTAAATCGCTAGTTGTAAATTTAGAACTCCAAAGGAACATTATGCAAGTTAAGGAAACGCAGTTCAACCACGTAAAGAAGTGGCTCAAAAAATATTTTTTCGACCGATTCCTAATTTTAAAAAAGGGAACGTTCGGTGTTTAATCTCTCGTCGACGCTTTGGGCCTTTAGTGACGCAGCGGAAGCTCACGCTTGGGGAACACTCGACATAGACTAGCCGTGTCTGTTTTCCTTTCAAAGCAGCCATACCTGCACATTTGCATTCAACGGAGTAGGGAAACCACGTATCTCGCTCGGTACCGGCCCATCAGTGTGGGACCAAGGAGCACGAGCGACTTATCAGAGGAGGTGCGACTCGCCGCAGGTTCGTTTAGCGAGCGCGAGAGCACTGAGATGACCGTCAACTCCAGTGGCAGGCAGACGCTACGAGAAGGGCAGGTTTACACTTGAATTTAGAAGGCCCCACGTTCCACCAAGAGTCAGCCGAATTATTACTTCCTTCTATATACTTAGATAAAACGACCACGACGACAAAATCGTAGTAAATCGAATACATACGGCTCTTCGACAGCCGTTCTATCTGTGCACTATTCACGAATACAACAAGAAAGGCGGGAGACGAGTGTCCTACCAAAATTACGGATTGTGGAGTCTAGACTTAGGTGTTATTGTTACGACATGTGCGGCAGGAGACAAAGTGACTCCACATATTCTACCCACTCTAGTGACAGATGACTGTGACGAATGAAGCATCAGTTGAAACGCACGCTGCAGCTCCACGCAGACGGGGCACTTAAATGAATAAACGTCGCGTGCCTGTCATTCGGTCTGACGCCGCTTCGCGTCCTGCCTGTCAGTTTTGCCGCGTGTTTTTCCACCAACTTCTCATCTGGCCTCACGAAGATGACTGGACATCGTTCCAGACCTTCCCACCACATTCTCCAGCAGCGAAGAAAGCTGGTAAATACGAGCCGATTCAAGTCAAAACACGCGTTAGGCTAGAAATGCGACGAGCTTTCAGGGAATACGTAAAGATCATCTTATGTTATTTCCTAATACTTCGGATCAATAATACACTCCTGGAAATTGAAATAAGAACACCGTGAATTCATTGTCCCAGGAAGGGGAAACTTTATTGACACATTCCTGGGGTCAGATACATCACATGATCACACTGACAGAACCACAGGCACATAGACACAGCATGCACAATGTCGGCACTAGTACAGTGTATATCCACCTTTCACAGCAATGCAGGCTGCTATTCTCCCGTGGAGACGATCGTAGAGATGCTGGATGTAGTCCTGTGGAACGGCTTGCCATGCCATTTCCACCTGGCGCCTCAGTTGGACCAGCGTTCGTGCTGGACGTGCAGACCGCGTGAGACGACGCTTCATCCAGTCCCAAACATGCTCAATGGGGGACAGATCCGGAGATCTTGCTGGCCAGGGTAGTTGACTTACACCTTCTAGAGCACGTTGGGTGGCACGGGATACATGCGGACGTGCATTGTCCTGTTGGAACAGCAAGTTCCCTTGCCGGTCTAGGAATGGTAGAACGATGGGTTCGATGACGGTTTGGATGTACCGTGCACTATTCAGTGTCCCCTCGACGATCACCAGTGGTGTACGGCCAGTGTAGGAGATCGCTCCCCACACCATGATGCCGGGTGTTGGCCCTGTGTGCCTCGGTCGTATGCAGTCCTGATTGTGGCGCTCACCTGCACGGCGCCAAACACGCATACGACCATCATTGGCACCAAGGCAGAAGCGACTCTCATCGCTGAAGACGACACGTCTCCATTCGTCCCTCCATTCACGCCTGTCGCGACACCACTGGAGGCGGGCTGCACGATGTTGGGGCGTGAGCGGAAGACGGCCTAACGGTGTGCGGGACCGTAGCCCAGCTTCATGGAGACGGTTGCGAATGGTCCTCGCCGATACCCCAGGAGCAACAGTGTCCCTAATTTGCTGGGAAGTGGCGGTGCGGTCCCCTACGGCACTGCGTAGGATCCTACGGTCTTGGCGTGCATCCGTGCGTCGCTGCGGTCCGGTCCCAGGTCGACGGGCACGTGCACCTTCCGCCGACCACTGGCGACAACATCGATGTACTGTGGAGACCTCACGCCCTACGTGTTGAGCAATTCGGCGGTACGTCCACCCGGCCTCCCGCATGCACACTATACGCCCTCGCTCAAAGTCCGTCAACTGCACATACGGTTCACGTCCACGCTGTCGCGGCATGCTACCAGTGTTAAAGACTGCGATGGAGCTCCGTATGCCACGGCAAACTGGCTGACACTGACGGCGGCGGTGCACAAATGCTGCGCAGCTAGCGCCATTCGACAGCCAACACCGCGGTTCCTGGTGTGTCCGCTGTGCCGTGCGTGTGATCATTGCTTGTACAGCCCTCTCGCAGCGTCCGGAGCAAGTATGGTGGGTCTGACACATCGGTGTCAATGTGTTCTTTTTTCCATTTCCAGGAGTGTATATTAAATTCTGAGGCCCCATACTATTACACCACAAATCCATGCTATATGGATCTCATCACCAAACAATGATGAATTACAGCAGCTGCGGTCCAATCCAAGAGTTTCGTCCCAAGGTATCACTTGCGCCGGCACTCTGTTCCATATACCGAGCAACAGACCAACACGTGACTTCGTGTAATTATATAAGGTGTCGCAAAAAGAATGACCCGATTTTAACTTTTAATAATATTGAGAAAAATATCACTAGGTAACTGAAACAGCGCTGGATGTAATCGGCATGGTCTACACTGTAGACTCTACAGTTTCAAAAAATCCGCTAGATTTCGCTACGAGCGCTTACCTGGAGCGTGCAGCCAGTCTCGCGCAATATGGCGTCCGCGCAACGAAGGAGTATTGTGCTACTGAATTTAGTCGTACTCAATCAGTGATCGCAGTTCAGCGGGCATTTCATATTCGATTTCGTGCCAAACCACCATCACCAAAAAACATTCGACGGTGGTATAAACAGTTTGAAGAAATAGAGTGCCTCTGTAAAGGCAAAAGTCCTGGCCGGCCACGCGTTCCTAACAAACAGTGGAACAAATCCGACGAGCATTTGAGTGGAGCTCCCGCAAGTGCACGCGTCGTGCTAGCCGAGAACTTGCGTTACGGCGCATGACAGTGTGGCGTGTGTTACGGCGTCGTTTAGCCCTCAAACAATACCGATTACAACTGGTACAAGCTCTTCGGGATACTGACAAAGTGAAGCGAGTGGACTTTAGAAATGCTATTCTAGAGGACAAGGAAGATGACACTTTCATGTCACGGTTGATATTCAGTGACGAAGCAACTTTCCATATTAGCGGTGAGGTTCACCTTCATAATGTGAATATTGGGGGCTCGAAAACACTCATGAAACAATTGAACCCGAACGTGATTCACGAAAAGTGAATGTTTTGTGCTTTTTCGCAAAGCAAGGTTTAGGGACCCTACTTTTTTGAGGAAGAAACCGTAACAATCATATCTTGCAATGCTACGGAACTGGTTATTCCCACAACTTGACTCGGACAATTTCATCTATCAGCAAGATGGCGCACCACCACACTGGCACAACAACGTGCGCAGTTTCCCATTGCCAACGAGCCTCAACGTTGGATAGGGCTTACAGGACCGCGAGACCAGGCGTTACACTCTTGGCCTCCTATGTCCCCTGACTTAACACCATGTGATTTCTTCCTGTGGGGATATGTTAAACAATGTGTTTATGTTCCTCCCTTACCTAGTGACATTGATGAACTAAAAACCAGAATATCAGCTGCTGTAGCTTCAGTGACAGGAAACACCTTACGCTCAGTTTGGGATGAATTCGGCTATCGGCTAGTGTCGTCCGTGCAACCATACAGGACATATTGAATATTTATGATGGATTTTTATAAACTTCTGACTTTTCTGAGTAATTTAGTATCTAATTTGTTGGTGTTAAGCCCTTCTTCCTAATAAATAATTCTATAAAAATCGGGTCATTCTTTTTGGGTCACCCTGTATTTATAATGTAAGCACGGCTGACAAACAGCGGCAATATCAACAGCCACTGGCTTTGTTTTTCCAGTAACGCCAACCCAATTTTGTTGGCAATTACAAAAATACGAGCATTGTCGATTGCTACATCACAGATAAATAGATGCTCTTTGCTAGCTCTTGTTGGTCCCGGACGAGACCAATATATGCAACTATACACACAGAATAAAGTGTATTGAAAATATTATCCCTGACAGATAAATGATTGAGGAACTGTGAATGGAGAAGCTAAAACTTGTTACTTCCACAAAATAATCGTCAGCCTGCACGTGCATCAGCAAGAATAATTACTTGTAAAGCAAGAAAAACAATTTACAGGGCCTCCGCAAGGGGTGGTTAGTTTTCGTAAATGTCGGCTACGTTGCAATCCAGGGGCGAACCATCGCATCTGTCGCATCAACCCTACCGAAATTCAGTCACAGTTTCAACATAGGCAGACAGGAATTTGCGGTGAAATAATGTTCTCTGCTCACAGCGTTTTAAATTTTAACAAACTGAGTTTACTTCAAAGATAAAGTACCACTTATCACAATTAACGGGTCCGCCCCGGTAGCTGAGTGGTCAGCGTGATAGACTGTCAATCCTAAGGGCCCGGGTTCGATTCCTGGCTGGGTCGGAGATTTTCTCCGCTCAGGGACTGGGTGTTGTGTTGTCCTAATCATCATCGTTTCATCCCCATCGACGCGCAGGTTGCCGAAGTGGCGTCAAATCGAAAGACCTGCATCAGGCGAACGGTCTACCCGACGGGAGGTCCTAGCCACACGACATTTCCATCACAATTAACGATCGTTCATTACTGCAATAGCCGGCCGCTGTGGCCGTGCGGTTCTAGGCGATTCCGTCCGGAAAAGTGCTGCTGCTACGGTCGCAGGTTCGAATCCTGCCTCGGGCATGGATGTGTGTGATGTCTTTAGGTTAGTTAGGTTTAAGTAGTTCTAACTCTAGGGGACTGGTGACCTCGATGTTAAGTCCCATAGTGCTCAGAGCCATTTGATTACTGCAATAATAATAACCGTCTGAGCGAGGGCTTAAATAAACTTAACAGTGTCACACATTCCCGGGAGATAATTAAAGTTCCTTTAGCACAAGTCTAAAGTTCCACAACTGCGATCTAACGAAATTCCAAGTGCAAATCACTCTCAAAATCAACCGGAGAAAAGTTTTTAAAGTTCAGACTTGATCACCTGACCAGAAATATTAACACTTAGAAATATTCCGACTCATTCCTATCTGTTCGAGATCGCAACCCCGACTGATGCAAAGACGCTCCGCGCGAAAATGCCCGCCGCCATTTAACACGTTCGGTGCCCCCGCCACGGGAGGAGAGGTAGCTCGGGGAACGGCAGGTAGCCGACGCCGCGCCTAACGTATGCTGACCGTCGGTGCCGTCTAGTCTAGAGTAGGTTTTGTTTACTGTACGGGTCGGATTTGCCTCCGCTCGTGCCCGGGCACTCAGCAGTGATCGTCGGCTGCGATGTAGCTGTCGGTTTACCTTTCTGCCACTCTGTGGTGAAACTCGTGCAGGTAAATGCAATTGTTTTCAGTTTACCTTCCTTTATCTATATAATAATTATTTTCGACATAATTACAGCCGGCCGCGGTGGTCTAGCGGTTCTAGGCGCGCAGTCCGGAGCCGCGCGACTGCTACGGTCGCAGGCTCGAATCCTGCCTTGGGCATGGATGTGTGTGATGTCCTTAGGTTAGGTAGGTTTAAGTAGTTCTAAGTTCTAGGGGACTGATGACCACAGATGTTAAGTCCCATAGTGCTCAGAACCATTTGAACCATTTTAACATAATTACACATAAATTTTATTTTTAAGAATGTTTCAAAACAAGCGTGGGCGCAAAAGTAAATATTTTTCTGTTGACGGTAAATTTTGTGTGTAATACCCTGAAAATAATTATTTTATAAACAAAGAACGATAAACTGAAATCAAATGCATTTACTTGCACAAGTTTCAAGACAGTGGTAGAAAGGTAAACCGACAGCTACATCACAAGCGACATTCATTGCAGAGTGCCCGGGCAAGGACTGACACAAATCCGAACCACACAGTAAAGAAAACACACTACAACCTAGACGGCGCTGACAGTCACGCGCTACTCGTGGCGTCAGCTACCTGGCGTTCCCCGCTACCTGGCGGGGTGGGGGCACAGTACGTGTTCAACTGACTACAAATTTAATGTCATATACATGTACTATACAAGAAATTGTACGTAAATTTCCTCAGATTTCCAATTCTGTTCGTAGCCCGTCTGTAACTCAAAACGTTTGATCACAAATAATGGTTTTGTCCACGTAAATGCTATTATGCGTTGTTATATTATCAATGAAAATAAACAATTAGAACTAATTACTCATACATCCCTAACCATATCTACTCAGAATTGCAACTACTAAGCCGGCCGGAGTAGCCGAGCGGTTCTAGGCGCTACAGTCTGGAACCGTGCGTCCGCTACGATCGCAGGTTCGAATCCTGCCTCGCGCATAGATGTGTGTGATGTCCTTAGGTTAGTTAGGTTTAAGTAGTTCAAAGTTCTAGGAGACTGGTGACCTCAGCAGTTAAGTCCCATAGTGCTCAGAGCCATTTGAACCATTTGCCGCTGCTACTTTCAATGTTTCATATCTTATTTATGGGAAAATTCAGCTTTTTTTCACATAATGTGCATGCCACGCTGTAACTCAGAATAGGCGAAATTTACAAAAAAGTGTACAATGACAGTTTCATAGCGCATTGTAAGTATCGCTTCAGGCGCTATCGAGATATGAATTAGGAGAGCATTACATAACATTAGACAACGAGGGCGCGCCTTCGCACCCGCGCACTCTTCTTAATTTTGTGTTTCTAAGCCGTGTTGCCACCTTCTCTGTCGCTGGTTGGGGTGACGTCCGTCGTGGTTGGTCGAGTCGGCCATGGCGGCTACCCTTCCGCGCCTGCCAGTCTCACAACTTTAGTCAGCCGGTCGGCCGCGTCTGGTTTAAAGAGTATCTCACTACAATTTCCGGGATGTAGCGTCTCACGACCACACGACCTACCTCAAAATGTTGACCTCACCCTCAACTGCCTGCTGTCTCACAATAATCTAATTACAAACACGCCCCTTCCCACCCGTTTAAGGTACATGGGGTCACGAATTACGAAGTATAAATACAGGGTGTTTCAAAAATGACCGGTATATTTGAAACGGCAATAAAAACTAAACGAGCAGCGATAGAAATACACTGTTTGTTGCAATATGCTTGGGACAACAGTACATTTTCAGGCGGACAAACTTTCGAAATTACAGTAGTTACAATTTTCAACAACAGATGGCGCTACGGTCTGGGAAACTCTATAGTACGATATTTTCCACATATCCACCATGCGTAGCAATAATATGGTGTAGTCTCTGAATGAAATTACCCGAAACCTTTGACAACGTGTCTGGCGGAATGGCTTCACATGCAGATGAGATGTACTGCTTCAGCTGTTCAATTGTTTCTGGATTCTGGCGGTACACCTGGTCTTTCACGTGTCCCCACAGAAAGAAGTCACAGGGGTTCATGTCTGGCGAATAGGGAGGCCAATCCACGCCGCCTCCTGTATGTTTCGGATAGCCCAAAGCAATCACACGATCATCGAAATATTCATTCAGGAAATTAAAGACGTCGGCCGTGCGATGTGGCCGGGCACCATCTTGCATAAACCACGAGGTGTTCGCAGTGTCGTCTAAGGCAGTTTGTACCGCCACAAATTCACGAAGAATGTCCAGATAGCGTGATGCAGTAATCGTTTCGGATCTGAAAAATGGGCCAATGATTCCTTTGGAAGAAATGGCGGCCCAGACCAGTACTTTTTGAGGATGCAGGAACGATGGGACTGCAACATGGGGCTTTTCGGTTCCCCATATGCGCCAGTTCTGTTTATTGACGAAGCCGTCCAGGTAAAAATAAGCTTCGTCAGTTAACCAAATGCTGCCCACATATATATCGCCATCATCAATCCTGTGCACTATATCGTTAGCGAATGTCTCTCGTGCAGCAATGGTAGCGGCGCTGAGGGGTTCCCGTGTTTGAATTTTGTATGGATAGAGGTGTAAACTCTGGCGCATGAGACGATACGAGGACGTTGGCTTCATTTGGACCGCAGCTGCAACACAGCGAACGGAAACCCGAGGCCGCTGTTGGATCACCTGCTGCACTAGCTGCGCGTTGCCCTCTGTGGTTGCCGTACGCGGTCGCCCTACCTTTCCAGCACGTTCATCCGTCACGTTCCCAGTCCGTTGAAATTTTTCAAACAGATCCTTTATTGTATCGCTTTTCGGTCCTTTGGTTACATTAAACCTCCGTTGAAAACTTCGTCTTGTTGCAACAACACTGTGTTCTAGGCGGTGGAATTCCAACACCAGAAAAATCCTCTGTTCTAAGGAATAAACCATGTTGTCTACAGCACACTTGCACGTTGTGAACATCACACGCTTACAGCAGAAAGACGACGTACAGAATGGCGCGAATTACCCGATTGGGACGGAAATCGCTACATGTGATTAACATGACCAGCAACCAAGAGATAACAATTTCAGAAAAATTGGACGATTTATTATTCGAGAGAAGGGGCCTTCACAAACTGAGCCTACAGTAACGCTCCTATCCGGGACTGAACCGGAGACCTGCAGGGCCAGAGTCTGCTGCTCTAGCAGCTGCACCACCATGGGCTCACTTCCGAATTGCACGAAGTCCATTTCAGGCGATAAAAAAGGAGCGATTTCAAATCGCCATTTGAGTCACCTTTCGAAGCAGATTGTATTTTCGTGAAGAATTTGTTTCTTTTTTTCTTCTGACATTCCGGTCCTTGCATCTTAACTTTTCGGCGTCACTGTACATGATGTCGCAGATTTTCCACCTCTATTATAAACATTCTTTTTCGGTGACTGTGGTAATTTAAAGGGTACAATCGAAGTTTTCGATAAACAAGAAGTGGAAGTATAAGAAGACGCGACAGTTGCATCACAGCTCTTACATGTTCCATAAAACCCGACATGCCATCTCGGTAAAATATCCTTTCTACTGCTAAAGAAAATGATTTTCATAACTGATGATGCGTGACTACAGCAGCCTAAAAATTAATCTTATGCACCTCAGTGTACTTAACAGGTACATATTTCGTGACAGGTTATTTACTATCTTTTAAATGAAGATATATTCATGTTTCTTCTTTTTTTACTTATTCCACATCCAAGAGGACTACTTCACTTGGAAGCTGTGGAAGGTACATCAGCATATTTGTTTCACACATAATAGTTTTCCGAGCATGATACCGTGCCACAATGTAAAACCTATACTGCAGAAACCAACGTTTCTGCGACGGTTACAGTGGCTTCCTTCTGTATCTACCGGTGTGATTTAGCTGTGCAGCCTAACTTATATTTCTGACATTACTGCTCACTGAGCATAACAGTATGTTAAAATTTCTTAAAGATTATTGTTATATAGTCGGTCACTTGAGGCGGAAGGAGCGGGCACTTTACTGTGGTTTCTATACGGCCAGCTTGGGGGAGTCATGCATCGATTGTACGATCATGTTACCGACGCGCTCTCTCTCTCTCTCTCTCTCTCTCTCTCTCTCTCTCTGTGTGTGTGTGTGTGTGTGTGTGTGTGTGTGTGTGTGTGTGTGTGTGTGTTTATATAATGGAGTGCCTTCTGCGCTTTGACTTCATGTCGTACTTTGCACAAGGTTACTACTAGTCTTCTGGTGTTCGGCTACTCTGAATTTGCTGTGTTGCCCTAGACGAATGTAGCTCTCGTGATCCACTACGTGCGTTGCAGCAACACTGAGGCCAGGAAACACAATTTAACGAAACCTATGTACTGGTCAAGCAGCCGGCTTTGACGAAACGCAAGATCCGAGAAACCATCGAAATAATGCAACACACCAACAACATGAAAAGAGGGGACGGACTCGGGCTCGCCCCATTCTGCCTGCCAGCCCTCAGAGTGCAACAGGCCGCACCAACAAACAACACGAGAAGCAAGCGCTACTAGCGAGTTAAAAGTGCCTGCGTCCAGCAGGAGGGAAACGGGAGTCCACGCCTCATTCGCCGACGTCCACCAATAACGGCACACAATGCGGCAGACAACAGCAGACCCCCCCCCCCCCTTCGCGCCAACTCACCCCACCCCAGTAACCTACTACAGTAAAGTTCCCGCTCCTTCCGCCTCACGTGACCAATCGTATCAACTTAACACAACTAAAGCACGTCAGAAGACTCAGAAGAAGCCACTGTAACCGTTGTAAGGTGGCTATAATTTCGCACCTTACAAGCACTCATCCACATACTTTGCCGTGAACTACAACCACAATTAGGTATCATTTGACAGGTTGTACATCGTATATATGCATATTTAAAGAAGACTGACATTGTCACGTACGCCTTGTAAATAATTGTTAACGCTTATTGCATGAAAGGTGACGGAGTGTCTTTATTAACAGAACGGCGTAATGAATGATTGCCTATACTAGTAGAGGTTGGAACGCCAGTGGAGATGAAATGGCAGAAAGAACTCAAGCTCTGGGTGGAAGGCCCGCTCAGGTGTTGGTCCTGCTTAAAAACAGGAAGTAGCTATACGGACGTCGTGGCACCTGGGCTCTGGAGCACAATAGGGTGACGGCCGGCCGCTATCGTAGCAGCACCAGAAGGATAACCGGAACTCTGTAAATCCTGGACGCAGGTGAGAGGAATATGATTCGTTTTCGGAATTACGAGGGTGAGGAGCCGAGCCTTGCTGGGAAGCCAGCGGTGGAGAGTTGAGGTCTTCCGCTGTGAGCGCCCGTGTGTGACGGTCGCTTGGCATCAGCTTTGCTATCAGGAGAGTTTATACTTAGAACAGTTAGGCACTGTACTGTTCCGCGAACATATACGATTCTGGACTTCACCTCCGGGTTGGAAGTTGTTGAGTACGCAGCGTTCAGTAATTGAGAGCACTTCTTCTGTCTATACTTACGTTGAGACGTTATCTAAACTCCGTCCTTGTGGCTGGGAGTTTGCGTTTCTCGTCTGTAGAACACAGAGAGGAGAAGACAGTACTAGAGTATATTAGTCAGAGGACCACCTTCTGCCGTCCTAGTGTTTGAAAGTGTTTATTTGTGACTGGAGTTCTTCCATCGTCGCAAACGAGTACGAGAACCATCACTTCGACGTTGTGGACGCAGTACATAGGGTGATATCGCAAATTGCTTCGGCTTATTAGTGCTATAAAGCTAAACAGCTGTGATCATGTTAGTTTATTTCCACTGAGGTTCCACACCACCACAGATCATCTTTGAAAGTAGTGTCTTCTAGTGTTTGGTACGTAGATGATGTCAGTCATTTTGTGTTATTGATATTAGATCGCGCAGTCATACTAAGGGGCAGAGTTGGGCAATTGATTGATAATTTTAGTTAGGAAATATAGACAATTGTACTTAAAGAGTTGCTTTTAATCTATAATAAATATATATTGAACAACAACGTTTATCATTTAGTAGTATTAGTTGCCTCCATCATACATTTATGTTTATATATATATATATATATATATATATATATATATATATATACACTCCTGGAAATTGAAATAAGAACACCGTGAATTCATTGTCCCAGGAAGGGGAAATTTTATTGACACATTTCTGGGGTCAGATACATCACATGATCACACTGACAGAACCACAGGCACATAGACACAGGCAACAGAGCATGCACAATGTCGGCACTAGTACAGTGTATATCCACCTTTCGCAGCAATGCAGGCTGCTATTCTCCCATGGAGACGATCGTAGAGATGCTGGATGTAGTCCTGTGGAACGGCTTGCCATGCCATTTCCACCTGGCGCCTCAGTTGGACCAGCGTTCGTGCTGGACGTGCAGACCGCGTGAGACGACGCTTCATCCAGTCCCAAACATGCTCAATGGGGGACAGATCCGGAGATCTTGCTGGCCAGGGTAGTTGACTTACACCTTCTAGAGCGCGTTGGGAGGCACGGGATACATGCGGACGTGCATTGTCCTGTTGGAACAGCAAGTTCCCTTGCCGGTCTAGGAATGGTAGAACGATGGGTTCGATGACGGTTTGGATGTACCGTGCACTATTCAGTGTCCCCTCGACGATCACCAGTGGTGTACGGCCAGTGTAGGAGATCGCTCCCCACACCATGATGCCGGGTGTTGGCCCTGTGTGCCTCGGTCGTATGCAGTCCTGATTGTGGCGCTCACCTGCACGGCGCCAAACACGCATACGACCATCATTGGCACCAAGGCAGAAGCGACTCTCATCGCTGAAGACGACACGTCTCCATTCGTCCCTCCATTCACGCCTGTCGCGACACCACTGGAGGCGGGCTGCACGATGTTGGGGCGTGAGCGGAAGACGGCCTAACGGTGTGCGGGACCGTAGCCCAGCTTCATGGAGACGGTTGCGAATGGTCCTCGCCGATACCCCAGGAGCAACAGTGTCCCTAATTTGCTGGGAAGTGGCGGTGCGGTCCCCTACGGCACTGCGTAGGATCCTACGGTCTTGGCGTGCATCCGTGCGTCGCTGCGGTCCGGTCCCAGGTCGACGGGCACGTGCACCTTCCGCCGACCACTGGCGACAACATCGATGTACTGTGGAGACCTCACGCCCCACGTGTTGAGCAATTCGGCGGTACGTCCACCCGGCCTCCCGCATGCCCACTATACGCCCTCGCTCAAAGTCCGTCAACTGCACATACGGTTCACGTCCACGCTGTCGCGGCATGCTACCAGTGTTAAAGACTGCGATGGAGCTCCGTATGCCACGGCAAACTGGCTGACACTGACGGCGGCGGTGCACAAATGCTGCGCAGCTAGCGCCATTCGACGGCCAACACCGCGGTTCCTGGTGTGTCCGCTGTGCCGTGCGTGTGATCATTGCTTGTACAGCCCTCTCGCAGTGTCCGGAGCAAGTATGGTGGGTCTGACACACCGGTGTCAATGTGTTCTTTTTTCCATTTCCAGGAGTATATATATATATATATATATATATATATATATATATATATATATATATATATATATATATATATACAAAGTATGAAGAGATCATAAGATCTGATTCAGGGGGTAGTCACACAGGGCCAAATCATCATTTTAGCGTTTATTATTTTCCGATGCGCACATTCATTTTACACCCGCCTGGAGTAGCATCTTGGACCGTGACTAAGGCGTTGGTTTCTCAGAAAACTTATGTCAACTGACGCATGCCACGGAAGCCTATGCAATTATATACTGTATTTGTTTTCCTTTGTAAAAAATGGTGTATCTTGGAGCATCACCTCAATATGGATCTTTCGTCGCGAAAGTACGTCTAACTTAATCTACTAAAAGTCGTCCAATTCAAAAGGCATAATGAACTGCTAATCTTCGAATGCGCATTATACTTAATATCTAGGTTAGGTATATGTTGCTTAAGGGGATACGGAATCACCTATCCCCGCAATGTTAATATATGCCTACTATAGGGAACATTTTCTCACAAACTACTGGAGACAGAGAGGTAAAAATTTTACTGTATGTGCATTCATATGTTACAACAATACTGAAACAACAGTTTATTGTCAAAGTATTTTCTTACAGAGATATTGTACATTTATTTGTAAGTAAATTTTTTCCATCGCTTTTTACTAGACTATCACCCCTAAGTCTTTTGTAAATCAAGTAATTAAAAAATCGTTGTTTCAGTATGTAATAGGGACCTATGTCACTACGTCATAAAAATTTCAGACTTCTAGGTTGACCAGTACCTGAGATAATGTTCCTAGATGAAGTAAAAAGTAAACTTACGGGAAAGGGAGAAAGAAGATTAAAACATTCCTGATCCGTAGCTAATACCCCCTTCACAGTCTTCATAATCATCTTCAAGTCTTCTTTTGGCACCCCTCTGCACCTGTCTTGCTTTTTTCACTAATGTCTTGATTATATTATCAGCATGCCTTAGTCTGTGCTGATCTAAAAAGAACATAGCACGTACCGTACGGGAACCAACACACATACCCAACTTTTGAAGGACCTGGCATTTAGTTATATTTCCAAGATTGAAGGTTGCCACAGCATCATACACACCAAAATGTAGTGTATTAATTCCGACAAACACTGTTTTTGGGAGACGATGCCATATCACACTATTCAAGCACTCGTTGGGGTTCTGCGTTTTTCCGTGAAGACATTTCATCAGAAGACTTCTGTCAGCCAGATCTCTGAAAATGGGCTTTATTTCTGCCATGATGGCTGATGGTAGACTGTGGTGGTGAATGTATTTCTCTCCTGTTGTTAGTCCCCTATTGTATTTACACCAGCTGTTTTCACCTTTGGGGCACAAACCATGTTGTGGATGCTCATCCGTGGATGCGGTGTGGAAATATAAAGCCCATATAGCTCTCCTCATTTCTTCAAGATTGCCTGTATTTTGCCTGATTGCAAGGCCATAGCAGTTCTGAATGTGGTCTATTATGGAATCAGTCAATCTTCCTCTGCCATCCAAGGTTTTCCCATCATCTAGTTTTTTCCCTTTCATAACTGATTTTAACCTTCTCAGCCTGGCACCCATTCTCTTCTGCACATGTCCTATACATTCAAGTTTGCTTATATTTACACTGTTCCCATATGGTTTGCTTTCCAAAACTTCTTTGAATGCTTTAGAGTCACCATCTCCCAGATATTTGACATAGCGAACATTATACCACTGTGAAGAGCGATGAAAAATTTTCTTCACCCCAGCAACCTCCATGCCACCACTACTACCATAATAATTAGCAATACAGTCATCACTGTGTTCATTTTTCAGCCTGCCTGTGCACCTACAGTATTTAGACATTATTGCAACATCAATAACCTTGCCAGTATCAACACTAGTTGCTGTTACAACACCATTGTTGGAGGTGTGGCCCCTTTTCTGCCATTGCCATCAAACGCCACTGTGAGGTCACGACTGCCGTCATTTTCTTCCACTGCTTCTTCCACAGCAACCTGCATTGACTTCTGTGCTACATCTTCAACTGCAGATCCTAGTACATAATTGTAAGCTTCAAACTTTGAAGGTGCACTTGGAAGGTTTAGAACACCACATAGCATATCACCAGCTGCTTTGCCCTTACCAATTGCTCGCAATCCATAAACTAACCTAATATTTACACTATAAAGTTCAGTTTTCTTGTATCCATTATTTACAGTTACTGAAACCGAACTTGGAAACTTACAGCTGTATTTACAAACACTGCATATTAAATTAAACTGGGCAGCCAGGCCAACATGGGATTCTACTTTCAGAGAAACGTTTCCATGACATTTTTTGCAGCACAAACTGTTTTCAAGAGCTTCACACAATATATTCGTATCAATGAGTTCAAAAACTTCATTCCCTCTATCAAGTAAATTATATTTCTCTTCCAAATCTCTTAGTTTTTTATGAGAAGCACTGTTTTCATTTGGTGTAAGTTCGTTCGGCAAATCAGTAATAAGTGGATTCACATTTTCCAACAGTGATGATGATGAACTGCTTTGCTTTGCTAATGAATCATTATTTCTTTTCTTTTGCCAGTTCACACGCTTTTTAAATACTTTTGCTTTAGCTCTAGGCATTTTCACTGCGAAAAATGAAGCACTAAATACGAAATAACTCAACAACAACTACTTTCTTATATCACACTGTTTACAAAACAGTCCCGCCACAAAGTCAAAGAGTAACTTGAGGAAACCAGAGAGAAACATTTTCGGGCAACTAGTGTATAAATAGTGGCTGGAAACCGGGATATTTGAATTCATGTCACTTTAAAGGTACTGCCAAAAAGTTCATGGTCAGCCACGAGAGACGTGTATAACTAAAGCGCAATACCCGATCTCACAAATATATAAAAATAAAATAGTTATAATTGTAGTAGAGCTATGTATGATACGTCATTTTAAAGAGGAAACATGGCAGAATATAATACGCCAATAAAAAAAAATTCGATTTTTTAACCCAAAATCCGATTCCGTATCCCCTTAATGTATATTTTTGAAAAGTTACCTACAGAAGTTTCACGAAACACAGACAAAAGCTTTCTTATTTAGCAAGCATAGACATACTCGCCAATTGTCGAAACAGTTCATGCTAGTCTCACGAAGCAGCAGCAGCACCACCACCACTACCACCTGTTAGAGCAGAAATGTCGGTATTTAATACTACTCAACTATTCCACAACACCCGAATCTCCTCAAGCACACGTTCAAACCACCATACCCACTTCTCTCGCATTTTTTTCGAATATTAGTGCTGATTCGGTCCCAAACATCATTCAGTTTCTGTGGGCGGATGAACGCCTCGCTATGGAGAACGGCCTCACTGGACGTCTAGCTGTTATCTTCATTGCCGGCCGCGGTGGTCTCGCGGTTCTAGGCGCGCAGTCCGGAACCGCGCGACTGCTACGGTCGCAGGTTCGAATCCCGCCTCGGGCATGGATGTGTGTGATGTCCTTAGGTTAGTTAGGTTTAAGTAGTTGTAAGTTCTAGGGGACTGATGACCACAGCTGTTAAGTCCCATAGTGCTCAGAGCCATTTGAGCCATTTTTTTTTTTTTTTTGTTATCTTCATTAATTATTCTGTGACAAATTTTTTTTCATCTTACCCCGCTCTGGCTACTAGTATTTCATCCTAGAGATGGCACGTTTTACGATACTATCATTTACATTAAAGGGGATGTCATGATATTACTTGCAGACACTCTGAATTGGTACCACACTAAAATTAAATTTACATATGAAACAGAAAAAAATGGTTCAAATGGCTCTGGGCACTATGGGACTTATCATCTTAGGTCATCAGTCCCCTAGAACTTACAACTACTTAAACCTAACTAACCTAAGAACCGCTCGGCCACCCCGGCCGGCTATGAAATAGAAAACCGGCGTAATGAACTCAGCTTCAATGACCTAAAACTACGTTTAATAGACGGTAAAATTAACTTTGGTATTTACAGGAAACCCGCCACAACAGGTAACACTGTTCATGCTGCTTGTTATGACCCCTTTAAGCAAAAACCGGCGTTGTGTAACGCTATGTCGACCGTATGTTCAAAGTCTCCCTAACCCCTTCTGCTGTTGAAATTAGTTAGTTGCGTGTTCCACAGATCATTTGAACGAGTCTTTCTATCGAAATGTTGTTGAACGTATCAGTTTGCAGGATGATATGTATACACGATAAGCTCAGTAGCATGCTTCTTCCACTTGGAAGTTTTCATCAACACGAACACCCAAGAATTACTGAACTTAACAATGTGAAGCATACGGCAGTCAACAACGGGTATCAAAAATTTTATAAAGCTAAAACAAAGGGAAATATTATTTCCTCTTCACTCAATAAAAATGACCTCACTGTAAAGAAATACATTACAATATTATTACTAGGTGACATTTCATATCGTACTGCGAAGTGTTTAAAAAATATGACGCCAATTCGTCCTTTACCTCCAATGAAGTCACCACGCTGCTGTTCATGGATAATACTAATTTCTCTAACAAGGGATTCACTGCAATGGATGTCTGTTTTTTATATAAGACAAATAGTGAGGTCGTTTAAGACCCCCTTTCGTGAGCACTTGCTCAACAAAGAAGGTGAAAATACAGGTAAGTCGTAAAACACTCTTTTCCTCCGATGTGAGCTTAATATGGAAATTTTGCGTATGGTTGATAAGAGCTACAAATTGAACATCTTAGAATAGCCTGAAATCTACAAACATTTCCGCCTAAATTCTAAAAATATGCTGAATGATCAGCTCGCAATGAAAAATAGACTCTGACTGCACATCTCTTATAAAATGATGTGAGCTGGTTCATTTTATGTAAAACCAATGCTGTAATTGTCTCACTCGTATTCTACAAACTGAGATGTCACGTTATGGCCTTGATCTACAATATAAGAACTGTTTAACTCTCATACGCTGGTTTGCTAACGATGCTTCACTTCACCAGCTGATCTGCTGCACCGCCGGCACCCACGCCTGCCACTCACCTCGTCAGTGTTTCCGCAAACCCGCTTCCGTCAGCCAGTTTCGTCTCCAGGATGCTGCAAAATACAATGGATTGACGTTACACCAGAGGCCCACGGCCGTCACCACCAAACTATTAACAAATAAAATTCTATACTTACTTTATGTTAGTCTCCTTCACCCAAAAAAATATACTGACACTTTGTGATTGAACCTTTTAAATAGCGCATAACTTTCTTTTAAGTCATCCACTTTACATGCTTTTATAATGTTCCACGTTGAGTGTTATCAGTCTGTAGTTGCAATAAATTTTCGCGTACTGTATGAACATTTCGCGACGTGTCGTGTTATTATTGTTCTTTAAGGAAGGTATGCAATTTTTCTTACTTTCTGCAAAACAGACTGGAAAAACATCTTGCTAGATTATTAGTGCCAAAACTGGGACATAGTGAACACCGAGTGTAAGCTGTCAGACATTTGTTGAAACACTCAAGAAAATGAAAATAGACCGGAACGACATAATGGTTTGCCTGGACGTGGTGTCACGTTTCACGAGGATGCCAGTGCAAGGAAGACACGCTGGATCTTTTGGCTGAACAGTTTCAATCAGGAATCGTCAAGTTGTTCCGTCATTTTCTAATGACAACGTACTTCTTGTACCGCGGCGACTATTATGAAGTGACAGATGGCACAGCGAATGGTTCACCACTGTCACCTGTAGTCGCGAATTTCTTCTTGGAGCACTCTGAGGAGCAGGCTCTCAACTCAGTTGCGTCCATCTTGCTTCTTAAGGTACGTCGATGACACCTTCCTGATATGGCCTCACGGTGAAAATACACTGCATAGAGATTGAGAAGGATGGCAAGCTACTGTTCTTGGGTATTTCAGTTGAGCGGAATGCAGGAGGACGGCTTGGTCATTCAGCGTACAGGAAACCGACGCACACTGATCCGTATTTGAACGGCCGTAGTTTTCATCATCTTGTACACAAGAAAGCGGTCCTGAACACGTTAATGCACAGATCCAAAGTAATTTCTGACGACGACCACCTACAGCCTGAATTGCAGCCTTGAGGTACGTGTTCGTGAAGAATGTTTACAACAAGAGAGATTTCCAACCGCTTTCACGTACCACCGAAGGAGGACGCCTTGTGGATCGGCGGAAAAAGCCAAGCCGGCGGCTTTCCTGTCACACTGTGGGGCAACGAGCAACAAATCAGGACGTCTACTGCAGAGACACTGAAAGAGACCAGTGTTCCGGCCCGCCTCCAAATACGAGATATGCTGCGCCCTGCTAAAGATGACATAGCTCTTCGTTCTAGGCGCTACAGTCTGGAACCGCGCGACCGCTACGGTCGCAGGTTCGAATCCTGCCTCGGGCATGGATGTGTGTGATGTCCTTAGGTTAGTTAGTTTTAAGTAGTTCTAAGTTATCGGGGACTGATGACTTCAGAAGTTAAGTCCCATTGTGCTCACACTGGACTCGCATTCGGGAGGACGACGGTTCAATCCCGCGTCCGGCCATCCTGATTTAGGTTTTCCCGTGATTTCCCTAAATCGCTCCAGGCAAATGCCGGGATGGTTCCTTTCAAAGGGCACGGGCGACTTCCTTCCCCGTCCTTCCGTAATCCGATGAGACCGATGACCTCGCTGTCTGGTCTCCTTCCCCAAAACAACCCAACCCATAGTGCTCAGAGCCATAGCTCTTCGTGTGCTCGGTACGTATGGTGTCCCTTGCGAGTGCGGCAGCCTCTATATAGGTCAGACAATTCGTACAGTTGCAGAGCAGAGCGTAGTGCCGAGCACAAGAGAAATCTTAAGCAAAGGGAGATTGACAAGTCGGCCATAGATGAGCATTGCCTGGAAAACGGACACCAAATACAGTCGTAGAACACCAAAGTCTTGACTCGTGCGTCACCATACTGGAATTCCAAAGAGGCGGCTGAAACTAGAATGAAAACAATAATTTTACCAGAGACCATCGGTTCACACTTAGTAGGGCCTGGAGGTAGGTTTTCGATGTCAAAACGAAGCAACGACGGACGCTTAATACTTTAAGGGAGGCGGCAGCGGCAGTTTTAAACATGGTGCCGGTCCCCTGCGCCCGCTGACGTCACTGGGTCCGGCGACGGGCCGGAGCTGCTATGAGTTGCCCAACTCAACTTCCGTGTACGCGTCGTTTCGGCCCTCTCTGACTGGTGCCAGCGGCCGAAGTCAGCTATACAGAGTGATTTTTTCCCATAGAGTACAAACTCTAGGAATTGGTCGATGAGAGGATACGGAACAAAAACGGTCTAATGAACTTATGCCCGGACATACATGGTTTCCATGCTAGAAACCATTTATTCAGTCACACATCGTTACAGAGACTGCGGTTTAATACGCGCTGTATCATGCAGCCACAGTTACAGTATGTGTTGAAAACTGTTTCTATGTGCCTCAACACATGCGTGTAAGCGCCGTAGAACCTTCTGTCTCACACGTTCACATCCGCCAAGCAGCATCCGAACAGTGTAAAAGGCAGCATGAATACACTGCTCCCGTGTCTCCACATCTGGAATAGGCTCTGCATTCACAATACTTTTTGAGACGGCTCTAGAACCAGAAATCGCACGGGTTGAGATCCACTGAACGAGCAGGTCATGCAACTGGACCCTTTTGTCCGATCTGGTGACCATGGAAGACACGATTCACATGCGTCCGGACGTTAACGGCGAAGTGGGCTGGAGCACCATCACGTAGCAGCCATATAACCCTTCGGATCATCAATGGCCTTTGTTTACCAGGAGAGGCTAAGTCACCCGCAAGAAATACCAATAGTTCTGCCCTATTACGCGACGTGGAAGGTAGACTAGTCCCAAATTACGGTCGCCAATTATACCGGCCCAAACATTCTGGCTGCACCGATGTTGATGATTCGCTGTCACCATACCATGGGGGTTCTGCATACTATCCCATAAATGACTGTTGTGAAAGTTGAAGCTACCACTCCTCATCTGTGAGTAGGATGCATGACACAAATCCCGGAATCGTTGCCTTCTGAAGAAACCAGTGACAAAACTGCTCTCGATGTGGAAAGTCTGTCGCTTGTAAGCCCTGCACACGCTGTAAGTGATAAGGGTACACAGTTGGTCATGGAGGATGTTCCACATACGGTCGTCTAGTTTACCCTGTATTGGCTGGCCAACTGCCTGGTACAGACACGGGGGGGGGGGGGGGGGGGGGTTGACTTCCACAGTGTTAAAGTGTTAACCACTTTTTCCTCCATACCTAGTGTCAGAACATTTCGGATACGTCGTTCATAATTTCCTATTTCCTGAAACGACACTGTCTCAGACAATAGGCGAAAGACTGTTGCAAGCATTAAATGATGTGGTGGTTGTCGATGGGGATAGGCTTCTTGATACAACCTTGGTGCCCGCCGCCGTTGCCATTTGCCTTTCCATAGGTACACACCATGTAGCCAAGCTCTCGATTCGAATACTGAACCATTATGTACAACGCTGTGCCACATCCACTACAAGATGAATCAGCAAGAGAAGTGAATCGGACACATTAACGATTACTACGGCAGGAGAGGGCGCTAAGGGATGACGTATGAGGAACAATACCACCCTCTAGGAGGAAACAGTGCATACTGTAAGTGTGGCTGATGGTACAGCGCATATTAGACTGCAATCCCTGTAACTAAGTATGACTGAATAAACTGTCTCTAGTATGGAAACCATACATTTCCAGGAATAAGTTCGTTACACCTTTTTTGTTTCGTTGACTCTCATCGATCACTGCTTACAGTTTGTATACTGTGGAAAAAATCACCCAGTATAACCGGAAAATGGTGCTAGCCCCGGCAGTCAGTAGTAGACGACGGTCGCGGAAGTAGCCTTCGAAAGCTCGAGAATTTTATACGAATTGGCGCGGTTTGAAAACCGAAAAGATTTTATTCAGGAAGTAATACGGACGAAAACAAGATGAAGTGTGAAGTACATATAGGCTCTGAGATGCATACCTTAAGAGCTATGGGCAGTTGTTAGTCTTCGCTACTGTAAAAACATAGCTTCTACTAAAAAAGTGTCCATTGCTCTTAAGGTGCGCATTTTCGAGTGCACACGAACTTTTTTTATTTTGGTCCATAGTACTTCCTCACAAAATATGGAAACGAAAGGGCTTGTAGTAGAAGAGACGAGTTGCACAGTAGTGAAGACGACCAAGTGCTCATAGCTTGTAAGTATGCATTCAGAGGCCATGTTTACTAGATATTTTTCTTGTTTTGATCCATGCTGACACCTCTGAAAGTTTCCCACCCTACAATCTTAGCAACAACAGTATCGCTACGTGTATTCTACTGTCATGTCGTCGGAACGATTTTCGCTTATAACTTTCTACTTGGTCGTTTTCTGACCAGGGTCCCTTACCTCAAATTGATGCAAGTACCCCTCTTCAAAATCCCTGAAAGTTTGTAACATCATCACGGTTCAAATGGCTCTGAACACTACGGGACTTAACAGCTGTGGTCATCAGTCCCCTAGAACTTAGAACTACTTAAACCTAACTAACCTAAGGACATCACACACATCCATGCCCGAGGCAGGATTCGAACCTGCGACCGTAGCAGTCGCACGGTTCCGGACTGCGCGCCTAGAACCATGAGACCACCGCGGCCGGCCATCATCACGGAATCACCCTGTATGTCCTACAGGGATAGCATAGATAAAATTAAGTGTAGATAACTGCTGACATAGACGCGTACAAAGTCATTTTTCCCTAACCCCATCCGTGTAGGGAACGGGAAGAAAACGTAAAGCATGGTACAACGGCGTGCCCCCTGCCACGCACTTCCGGATACTCGTAGTGTATAGCTGCAGGCGTTCAGTCTCTCTTCTTACTCGTGGTCGTGCGGTAGCGTTCTCGCTTCCCGCGCCCGGGTTCCCGGGTTCGATTCCCGGCGGGGTCAGGGATTTTCTCTGCCTCGTGATGACTGTGTGTTGTATGATGTCCTTAGTTTAAGTTAGGTTTAAGTAGTTCTAAGTTCTAGGGGACTGATGACCATAGATGTTAAGTCCCATAGTGCTCAGAGCCATTTGAACCATTTTCTCTCTTCTTATCATAAGGATGACTATACAAACACCCGAAACACGTTAACAGTGCCTCTTTGTGCAATGCTTGCTCTTTTGGACCGTGCCACCCAAATACACTCTGTCCTAATCACTCACTAGCACCTATTCTCCGTCACCATCTGTCAAGACTGCAAGGACTTTTGTGTTGAACAGTTCTTTAAACAGTGATTTCGTCAATCACTGGAAAGGGAAAAAATGACTGAACTACTGAACAAGAGAGACCTGTCCACTATCAGTTTCTTCATGAAGTCTTTGCACAATTTTCTAACAAATGGTCATTAATTAAATTATCGTCACAGACTACAGCTGTTTGAATTTCGGGAGGGGAAGCTTGCTCTCAATAAAAAAGCGTATGAGAATTATAGCTGTCGGCCAAGTAAGATTGCTGATTCTTTCGCACATCTTGAGGGTGTTTAAGAAACAGGCAGACTAGTGTGCCGCCCCTCGGCTTGTCGCACGCGGGGGGCCTCAAGTGGTGGTGTTAGCGCTGTGTGGCCTTCACAGGAGCTACCTCGCCGACCCTCTGACAACGATATGGCTAACAGCTGTCAACAGGTCGGTACATGTGGCGTAGGGACACTGGTATCAACAGTCTGTGTTAATGATTCAGCAGACGTCAGCGGATCACGAGGTGCTCCCCAGATAAACTTATCAGCGACGAAATGTTATCGCGAGACGCTTGCACAAACATCCGACCCACTTCAACAGGCAGCATGATGGGGCAGCAGCTGTCAGGAGATCCCTGTCTTGTAACGTAAAAGCAGCTTTTCCTTTGCTTTCGTAATGAAACTAATGAGACGATCGATACATTCATAAAAAATCTAAATTCGCAAATTGCGGTAGCGAGCGAACGCATACGGTTCCACCGACATTTGGGAAATTACATCACCCAAAAAGAACGACCCTAGTGAATACAATTCGGAGAATGTTTACAAACGCCTAGCGGCGAGAAATTACTAACATTCTACAGAGACAAACCGCTTATGTCATTAGAATTTAATAAAACAAACGGTCGCTTTCGGGCAAAAAATATGTGCGATATCGTACTGTCGAACATATTCGCCAAAAGGGGAGGAGCTTGAGCTTCGACTTAGCTACATACAGGCAGCACATAGACATGCTTATGCTCCAAGATTACAGAAAAAGCTGTCGCTGTTTGAATAGATGTATCCATGTTCCAGCACAGCTCTGGAACCTGTGAAACAATTTCAACCAAACTTGAAACACGTATAGCTTAGTACAAGATGACGATCACTCTTGGGTAAGTCAGCCTTAGCATCGTTACGGGCGGCGTGCAAGTGTGACACATGAATCAGTTTCGTGTCCTTCGTTCAGCCATGGCGTACCTCAATAATTCATTTATCCCTGCCACAGGATACGAGACTACAAACGAGGAATAGAAATTGAAAACGTCCCGAATGCCTTTTTTTTATCACGAAACGCGTTTTCAATGCTACTATGTTCTCGGTACTCTGCTGCATGTCGCCAGACTTGATCCAGGTGCCAAATCACAGTGAAAGTGTTTCATATGTGCGTCAATAGACGACGCGCGGTCTTTGTCCCAAGCAGTACTTCCCTGCTATGCGTCAAAGTCTTTCTTCAATCAAGATTTATACAAGATTGTTGAGTCGGTCAAAGCTATGACCCCATTCCTTTAATTACAATACACACAAATGACGTCTCTGATTTGAAAATTCTGCTGAAACATTTTTGTCATTGCAGACGTGTAATGTCTCTAAATGCAGTATGTTCAAAAGTCTCATACTCATCTATCTCAAACAGCTAATTATAATTCGTACTCTGAAACAAAAGAATGGAAAAATGTCAGTGCGTTGAAAAAAGGAAAATCCATGGCTGATCTACGCCGTGCTATACTTCATCTGAAACACGAGACCTAGTTACCGCTTGCAAAGTAGAAACACTTGTTGACAACGTTGCCATTTCTTCCTCAACAGCACAGGGAATTCTACATTGCAACACTTGAGCTCAAAAATGGAGTTGTATAAGAACCAGAATTTAACACTGCGAGATTTTTCCTGATTTTTATTTTGTGACTGTCTTCTAGTAAATTTAAAAGATACGAGATAACTACAGTTCCACTAGCAAATTTAAAAGATGCGAGATAACTACAGTTCTACTAGTTAAAATATGTAGTTCTTAGCGTGTATAATCACAAAAAAGCCCTTAGTGCCTTTGCATTAATTACACTTTAAGCAAAAAAAAAATCTCTTATTGACACTTAGATACCGGCAGCGCGCTTCGAGGCGCCACGTCACGGATTGTGCGGCCCCTACCGCCGGAGGTTCGAGTCTTCCCTCGGGCATGGGTGTGTCTTGTTTTTAGCGTAAGTTAGTTTAAGTAGTGTGTAAGTCTATGGACCGATGACCTCAGCAGTTTGGTCCCTTAGGAATTCACACACATTTGAACTTCGAAAACGGTCAGTTCCCCGGTACGGTACCTACAACGTTCTCAATAAGTTATTTATTTTCTAATATGTCTGCAGTTTTTGCAGCGATGATGGGGGCAGCATAATTCTGTGGTATCACAATACCTTTTTAATTTTTGGGATACAAATGTAGAAACACAATAACGCTGTTTTTGATTCTCTTGACAAATGCAAGATTTAGCACTTTCTCACTTTCCATCCATCAAATACTGTATGTAACCAACTTGTGTGATGAACTAATACCACAAATGAAATAGCTGAAGATTTTAGTTTATAATTTGTGTACTGGATTTATTCTTTCAAAACATGTAAGAAAACTAAGTTTGTTTTTCGACTATAGACAGATTGGTACAAATAATTAACTGATAACACTGGTTAGTCCGCTAGCTATAACGGTTTAAATCAGTGTACGAGTCCGTGTTGACAGCAAACTCTCCTGGCCTGGCAGGCAGCTAGTGTGAACCACGGGTCAAGTTGTCGGAGGTCCGACAACAGCCATGCAGTAGTCACAAGTGTTGGAGGAGAAACCCGGCAGCAGTGGCCTAATGGAACTCAAGACAACGGCTTCAGGCCAAGGAGAATACACAGTGCCCACATACTGCTACACCACGTTTGGCTGAGTAGACAATAACGTGGACTTTATGAACCGAACTGCTTCTACATTTTACCTAAGGACACTAAATTTCAGTATTCTAGGATTCTGTGGCAGTTTAGAGGAGCTGTAAGAGGCATTTCATAACAACATCAAATGAGGTTATCACAAGTATGGCGAAGGAATGAAGACTAAATAAAATTAAAGCCATGTCACATATTTCGCTGCAGAGCAACTTAAGAGAAAGGAAATTCAAGAGTGAGCTTTACTGTAAACAAGAATTCTAAAAACAATATGACTGATATTGAAGGAATTTCTGACACGTTATTACGAGTCTTAACAATATGTATTCCGCAGAAATTTTTCAAGTCGATGCACTCACATTGTCACACACTGACAAGAATATCTCTCCATAGAGGTTTAGGAGCTGATAAATGACACTAAATCGACCTACAAGATGATATTGGGAGGCTAATGTTAAAGGGGGACAAAAACTAAAGAATAGTTCTTCGGTCGGAGAGTTCAGTTATGATATCAGAAATGTGAGGTCATATGACAGTGAATTATGTAGACAAGAACTACACTTCGACGCTTTTAACACATGCGCCGAGAAGAGAAGAAAGAAAACTGATTGGGGAAGAACCAAATGGAACTAAAAATTAAACTAAATACTTTCTTTCAAACTGTATAAAATTGAATCACAGTAGAATTTCATACTATCATAGGTCAGCAAGACGCAGATTAAGAACAGATAGAGAGAAAAAGACTCACGAGGCCGGACGTAAGAAATTTACAGTAAGAGAATTTCGTTAGGAATAGTGAGGTATGCAAAAAACACTTTTCTTGCCGCATGATACATACTCTATTCGATAAAATTAACAAAATATTTTTCTTGTACGTGAGAATAAGGACTTCCATCCGGACTAGAAGTCTAATCAGGAAAGCTAAATTTGAAGTTACGAAAAAGAACAGAGCATGAAGAAACCAGCTACGCGTTGCATTCCTTTTAGCACTGACAGATTAAAAATGTGGCACTAGTATCGTCTAAGGCAATATCAGCTTTTATTTATTAACCTGTGAAACATGTTTGATGTGAAACATTACTACCATGAAACTTCTATTCTAGTGTCCACGGCTCGTGGTCTTGCGGTAGTGTTCTTGTTTCCCGCGCACGGGGTCTCGTGTTCGATTCCCAACGGGGTCAGGGATTTTGTCTGCCTCGAGATGACTGGGTGTGGTGTGTCTTTCATCATCATTTCATCCTCATTCATTTGCAAGTCGCCGTAGTGGCGTTAAAGAACTTGGGGAGCGGCGGCCGAACCGCCCCGCGAGGGGTCTCCCGGCCACCAATGCCATACGCTCATTATTATTATTATTATTATTATTCTTGTTTGATAAGTATTATACACGGTGTGGCTTCGCAAACTATGAGGCTAAAGACAGCTGTACATTCTTCTGCTAATCTGAGCAGTCTCATTCTATTTTTAACTATGTAACCACATAGTGCTTTCAGACTGACAATTAGAAAACATGACACTTTTAAAATTCACCTGAGCTGGAAAGTTTAATTCTTTATGATCAGTGCGAGAAATAATACCCGGAACCGACATCACGGTAACCGCTTAGCGCGAAGGAGAACTGAAATTGGCGACGCCGCTGTCTCACCAGTGACGTCACGAGGCACTGACAAATGTCAGCGCACTAACCAGGACGTGCCTACTTGACGTGTTTCTACCGATATAGTTTTGGAGGCTCCTATCCGCTCTTGTCCTGCTGCGGCACCACCCTCAAGTCAGCCTACAGAACGCCGACATCAGTAGCCAATACGATACCAGCCCAAAACGTAACTGACCTGACGCTCTGTCCGCCTGAGGCGTGCGCCGCTACCTGGCGGCCTCCTACACTGTCCAGACGTCAGGCAAGTCCTGCACTCGTCCACGAACAAAACCCGACGCCACCGATCCAGGCCTCCCCTTGTTCGCTTTATTCGCGCGCCTCGGTGCTGAGGATGTGGGGGAGGGGTGGGGGATGTACAGTTTTTTCGTAATGGACGACTTACGGCCAAATTTGTGTGGACGCAGAAGGTTGCGTACTGTCCAAGGCGGCACGACCCTTCCAGCCAACTAAGGCCAGTCCTACTGCCTTCTCCTCGAGTACCTGTGGCAAAGTGGGGAGGCTAACTGCGCTCTCATTCGGAAGGGCAGCTGTTCAAATCCTCGCCCAGCCATCGAGATTTTAAGTTACCCGTGTTTTCTCAAATCCTGAAGGTACATGTCGGGATGGTGCTTTCGAGGGACACGCCCAATTTCCCTCTCCTTCCGCCCCCAATCTGAGCTTGTGATCCGTCTCTACTGACTTCGTCTTCGACAGGACGTAACACCCCACCTTCCTTCCTTCCTTCCTTCGGGGACGTACAACTTCGCAGGTCGCGCTCATCAGCTAGTGCGACCACTACGAGGCAGATAACGAGATTTCTCCATATAACGGCAGCGGCCGAACTTCCCGTTACATCGCTGTGGTTGACAATTTGGGTGGGCAGTTTCCCGTGCTGTCCAATCGCGATCGGCCTAAGCTTGAAACGACCGTTCGAGTCACGGGGACAGCCTCGACAGCACATATAGTACATATCGCGCTGGCTCGTTCCGATCGCAGACACAGCCTGCTCTGCTGAACTTCACTCACGCGGCCAGCACAGCAGCTCCGACGGCTAAAATCGACTGGAAGCGCGCTTAAAATATAGCGGTGTAACCGACTGACTAGCTTTCAGCGCCATTCGTCTGTAAACATATGTGCGCGGCCGCTAGCGCCATCTGAAGCTCACAGACCTATGTAGGCGTGTCACAATTAATCCTGTGAACGTTGTTAAGCAGGAGATAAATTTTTAATTGTCATCCATACTCCACGTTAACATAGTTCTCTTTTTCGAGAAAGCTGTCCTTCCTATTGGTGGTCTATATTTTATATCCTTTTTGCCCGCCGGTGTGGCCGTGCGGTTGTAGCCGCTTCAGTCTGGAACCACGCGACCGCTACAGTAGCAGGTTCGAATCCTGCCTCGGGCATGGATGTGTGTGATGCCCTTAAGTTAGTTAGGTTTAAGCAGTTCTAAGTTGACCTCAGATGATAAGTCCCACAGTGCTCAGAGCCATTTGAACCATATCCTTTTTACTTCTGTTGCTCTCAATTACGTGGCTGCCATTTGTCAAATACTTTTTGTGTCTGTTTCCTAACCTAATTTCCTCATTATCGCATAATTAAAATATTTTTGCACTACATTGCCCTTAAATGAGATGACGCTGAGGAAATAAAAACAGTGATGAATTTCGTTATTTGGACAGCAAAATAACTGACGACGGCTGCGGTAGAGAGGATGGGTCATTCCAAGTCCACTGACCTTGGCTCCCCACTCGATAATCGCACATTTCGTTGAAATTTCATATGAACATTTGCACATGTCCGCGATGAACATTCGTAAAGTTGAGCGATCGACACAGCAACACTGGCCGAAATATAGATACTTGCCTGACTCCATGTGCGATTTTGTACAGAGCGAGTCTGAACTCCTGGCGACTTAGAGCTGTTACATCTCCGACAATATTTTCTTGAAAGAATTGGACTTTGGCTGTCTTGTATAATTTTATGTCTTCTCTCCAGAATAATAACGAAAACAACTTTACGAGTTGTACGACGCCAGAAATTTTTTCACAAAATCGCCCGAAAAAATTCAAAGTTTGGCTTCTTACATTCGAGGGATTCAAGGTATGACGAAAACACAGCCTAACAATACTAGATAATTTGAATCAAACATCAGAGTTGGGCGTGAAACTAGCAACACGATCGGTAGCACAAAGATGTGAAATATAAAATTTCATTCGCCTACCATTTCCAATAATCTATGCATCCGTCAAATAATGACGATTTTTGCGAAAAGTAGAAAAACACCGTTTCTATTAAAGCTTCAAAACCAGTCTCATTCGAAACAAAGTGTTTTAAACCGTCCCAGAACAGTGGGTTTAATTTTATTTTAGTTTACATGTCTAGTTTCGTAGGACCAAATCGAGGAGCTAATATCCGTGGTCATGGAGCGTGTCAGTACCTGAAATTACAACATAAAAGTAATAACAGATAAAACAAAATGTTTATGAACCTAAAAAAAGACAACCCATATGTTCACGTAAACGCAATCAACAATATAACACAGGAATCGACTTAATTTTTCAAGGAACTGCTCGACAGATCAGAAGGAGTGACCCAGAGGAAACTGTTCAGCTTCGGTTTGAAAGCGTATGGATTACTTCCAAGATTTTTGAATTCTTGCGGTAGCTTATTGAAAATGGATGCAGCCGAATACTGCACGACTTTCTGCACAAGAGTCAAGGAAGTGCGATCCAAAAGTAGATTGGAGTTCTGCCTAGTATTAACACAGTGAAAGCTGCTATATCTTGGGAATAAGCTGATATGGTTAACAAGGAACGACAGTAAAGAATATATATGTATATAGAGGGGAGACCAATGTCAGAATACCCAGACTAATGAACAGGGGTCGACAAGAGGTTAGCGAACTTTTACCACTTACTGCCAAAACCGCCCGTTTCTGAGTCAAAAATACTCTTTGGGAATGGGAAGAGTTAGCCCAAAATATAATACCATACGTCCAAAACAATGAAAATAAGCAAAGTAGACTAGTTTTTGTGTCGAACTATCACTTACTTCAGATGCCGGTCGAACCGTAAAACTGGCAGCAATAAGTCTTTGAACAAGATCCTGAACATGCGTTACCCAGAACTGTTTACTATCTATCTGAACACCCAGAAATTTGAACTGTTCAATTTCGCTAACCATATGCCCATTCTGTGAAATTGTTGAATTGATCATTTGAAACTGTAAAAACCGAGTCTTACTGTGATTTGGCGTTCATTTATTTTCTACAAGATATGAACTTATATCTTGAGCTGCATTATTTGGAACAGTGCCAATGTTGCACACAACTTTCTTTACTACCAAGCTAGTGTCATCATCAAACAGAAATACTTTAGAGTTACTCGTAATACTAGAGGCCGTATCATTTATGTAAATAAGAAACAGTAGTGGCGCCAGCTGGAGAACCTCCCATTTGATCGTGTCCCACTCAGACCCCACATTATACCCTTTCTCAACACTGTGGATAATGACCTTTCGCTGTCTGTTGATAAAGTAAGAGGTGATCCAGTTGTGAGCTGCTCCCTGTATTTCATAACGGTCCAACTTCTGGAGCAATATTTTGTGATCAAAACAATCAAACACCTTGGTTAAATAAAAAAAAAAATGCCTGGCGTTGGAAACCTTCATTTAATCCACCCAGTACCCCACAGATTAAAGAAAAATAGCATTTTCAGTTTTTAAACCACCTCTAAAACCAAACTATACATTTGATAGCAAATTATGTGAAAAGAAATGATCAATTATCCTTACATATAAAGCTTTTTCCAACTTTAGTAAACACTGATGGCATAGAAACAGGTTTAAAATTGTCTACATCATCCATTCCTCCGTTTTTGTAAAGTGGCTTTACTATTGAGTACTTTAAACTAACCATTCCTGAAGGAATATGGCTGAGTACGGAGCTAAAATGTGCAGCACAGTACTTTAGTAATCTGCTAGATATTCCATCATATCCATGAAAGTCCTTAGTCTTCAGGGATTTAATCTCCCCCTTATCAGTATCACAGAGGAGTATTTTAGATATCTGTCTCGGAAAGCCATTTTCCTCGAGAGATATATGATTCCGTATAGAAACTAAGTTTTTATTTAATTGACAAGCTATGTTCAGAAAGTGATTGTTAAGTACTGTACATATATCTGACTTAACAGTAAAAGAAACATTTTTACTACGTACTGACTTCATGCCCTAGACCTTGTGCCATTCGCCTCTTTACTGACATACGGCTCATCCAGTAATGAAGAATAAATAATACTATTGTCTATGGTTGTGGTACTGTTTCCCTGCACCTTGGTTGGCCAAAATACAGTCTGCATAAGATCACATAAACTGATAGGTCTTGCAAGATGCTTTTCCTTGCACAATCACATACAAAATTAATACTGAACTCACCGTATACAACTAAATTTTGGTACTTCCTATAACGTGAACCAAGAACCCTCTCCTTCTTGAGCAGAAATGCTCTGAAGACAGAGTTAGGGAGCCTATAAATAACTATAGTTAAAAATTTAGTTTTATCACATTCAACTGCTTCCGCACAACATTCAAACACCTGTTCGGTGCAGTGTTTTGATACATCTACGGACTCAAATGGAATACTGTTTTTTTTTTTACATACATGGCCAATCCTCCACTCTGCAAAGAACTCCTTGAATAACACCCAGCTAATCTGTAACCTGGTAAAAGAAGCCTCTGAACTGCCAAATTATTTAAGTGGTGCTGTGATGTACCAATAGTGTCAGAGCCAACATCTATTAGCAGTTCACTAATTTCATCTCTAATACCTCCTATATTTTGATGAAATATACTAATTCCTTCACTACCTGGATACCCGACCTTCTTTGAAGGTGGTTCCTTCGTTAAAGGCACTTCCTTTAAGCAGGGGTACCGATCAGCTGACTTCAAGCTATAAACGTGCCGCTCTAACACCAACTGCTACAGGAATTTTCCAGTGTGTGATCCCACCAACACCCACTACACTGCCACCTATAAGCCTTACCAACCTCTCCTTCCCACATCTATTGAGGTGCAGGCCATGTCTAATAAAAACCGATCTACTGATAACTCAAATGGCACCAATGAAATATGAACCATTCCCTCCGCTAAAAGTGCCTTCACAAGCCCCCTGTTAACACACACAACAGCAGCATTAAGATCAGGCCGATCATGAAGCTGAAACATTTGCACGAAGTGCACATCTGTGCCACCAGTTTGGGTAGCTATCTTTTCCAGGTCATCACCTGCATCATGCTGCCTTCCAACATGGGCTAACAACACTACATGAATTGAAGCAAAACGAACCGAAAAAAACGTGCTGCGAATAAATTTTTTAATTTTGGCTTCTTATACGTATCATTAATTAAAGGCATCGTAAACATTAAGAGTCCTGCATGACCGAGTATGCGAGCACAAAATACGAGGTGGGGCGAGCACACCCTAACTGGATTGGCTACCCACACTAGTTCTAGTGACCGAGCATAGAAGCCGTGACCGAATACGTAGCACGTAACTTCAAGCACATTACACGTGTCAGTATCCGTGTGAGACTGCACCCAGTACGGGCTTCTCATTTGCGGTGTGTCTCTCTCTGCAGCCATGCAGCGCGAGGAAGCCAGTGCAGTAAGACGTAAGACTAAAACCAATGTTAACACATTGAAGAAACGGGAAGGCCTAAAAAGCCAAGTATGGAGTACATTTCTGTTGGTTGTAGACGAAAACAGTGCGTCTACTGGGTACTTATCGTGCATAAGCTGCTCCACATTATTGTGTTTCCAGTCGGGAACCACTCATTTAAAGAAACACAGTTGCAAGAAACATCACAAAGATACAGCTCCTTCTGGGATAGCGGCAATAATAAAAAATAGTATTACAGCAAAGCGTGTTGCAATGTGTGCTAAAGATATGAGACCTTTTAATACTGTTCCCAGTGAAGGTTTCAGAGAACTAGGCCAAAAATTAATACATCTAGGTGCGCATTATGGAGAAGTTAACGTGTCAGATGTCATGCTACATCCCTCTCCCATAAGCAGACATGTCAAAGAACAAGCTGAAGCAATACGAAACAGCATAATACCTTCTGTTATTGCGGAAGTTATTAATAAAACATGTGCTGCGACAGTTGATATGTGGACTGATTCGCATAATCAGGTGCACTATTTGACGCTTACAACACATATTAACACAGATAGGTCTCTTGTGAACAATGTTTTATTTACAACAAAATTCCCGGAGTTAAGAAGACGGGAGTAAATATTATGAAATAAATTTAAGAGAGGATGGCTGATTAGGACATTTCGCCGGACATGTTGCAGAGTTTTGTTTTTGTCTCCGACCAGGTTGCCAATGTAATAAACGCTTTGGAAAATCACGAAAGGATTCCTTGTGCTGCTCATTGTATAAACACAGCACTTAGCCATACTTTCGATGAAGATAACTTCTTGTTAAATCATGCCCCGAACATTGCATCAACAATAAATACTGCAAAATGCATTGTAAGGTAGATTAAGAAAAGTGGCCTCTGCTCGTCTTTGAAATCATCGTTGAAACAAGAGGTGTGCACACGCTGAAACAGCTTGTACACTATGCTGGAATCCTTACACACTCAGCATAACGAAGTTGCTGCTTTGCTGACGGAAAAGGACTCCGCTTACAGACTGAAAAATTGCGCATATTCTGAGACCATTTAAAGAAGCCACAGAAGAATTAGAAGGCGAAAAAGAGTCGACAATCCAGTTAGTTCTTCTTTGGTTTCACAAATTGCAACAAATTTGCAGTGTCAATGACAGTGACTGTCAGGTGAGTAATTACTGCAGTTAAAAGCACTGTTTCATTATGATACGTGATAGATTTATAATTAATTAGCGCAATTGATGTGTACTTGTGTACTAACAGATATGTATTTTTTAATAGAAGGTACAAAGAATTAAAAATCGAGCCTTGACTTTCGTTTTTGAGAAGATTGTGATCACTTCCAGACATAAAATTGCTACGTTTATTTGGCCGTCTTTCCGTGATCTTAATATGCTTGAAATAAATGAAAAGCAGGAAATTCTTAGGAATTTGCGACAAATGTGTGCTACTTACGCAGGTTCAACATGCAATCATTAACATAATCGTTTTTGCATAGTTAGTGGATAGTGTATTATGGAGAAACGGGAATGTTATAATTCGTACAATATTTCATTAACGTAAAACGTTTTTACAGGAATGTTTCGATGATTTCCACATCAGTTCTGTTTTACTTGTCTCTTTTGTTTATTGTCATAGATCCTTCAAGTACTGTGTCATCGGCCGGCCGCGGTGGCCGTGCGATTCTAGGCGCTCCAGTCCGGAGCCGCGCTGCTGCTACGGCTGCAGGTTCGAATCCTGCCTCGGGCATGGGTGTGTGTGATGTCCTTAGGTTAGTTAGGTTTAAGTAGTTCTAAGTTCTAGGGGACTGATGACCACAACAGTTGAGTCCCATAGTGCTCAGAGCCATTTTTTTTTACTGTGTCATCACCCTCCAGAGAGATCGTTTAATGGAATGGAGGAACAACTGATCATCCGCAGCAGATGAAGTAGATCTCTACATTTTCATGCACCCCGGAGATGATGATATCTTAAAGTGGTGGAGCAGACATGAAACAGTTTTGCCAGGCCTGGCTGCAGTTGCAAGACGTATGTATCCCAGCAACAAGCGCACCTAGTGAAAGATGCTTTAGTTAAAGCCGGCAAGTTACTAACAAATCGCCATAGCCAATTAAATCCGGAACGCGTTAGTGATTTACTGCTGATCAACAATAACTATAATTTTGTTTCTGTTGCAAACAAGTGAAAAGTATGACAAGTTACGTCTGTAAATGTTTAATGTTCTTTGTATGCTTTCTTTATGAAGAAAAATGCTCAAATGTGTGTGAAATCTTATGGGACATAACTGCTAAGATCATCAGTCCCTAAGCTTACACACTACTTAACCTAAATTATTCTAAGGACAAACACACACACCCATGCCCGAGGGAGGATTCGGACCTCCGCCGGGACCAGCCTCATAGTTAGTTGATGACTGCAGCGCCCAAGACCGCTCGGCTAATCCGGCGCGGTCTTTATGAAGATGGGTGTCTTCTAGATTACAGGGACAGCACTTATTTAATGTTTCCTATTAATGAAAGGAAAAATATATCTTCTGTTTGGAAATGAGACTCGTCTTCTATCCGCGATTGTATTGAAATATCATTTTGTGTGTGTGTGTGTGTGTGTGTGTGTGTGTGTGTGTGTGTGTGTGTGTGTGTGTGTGCGCGCGCGCGCTCGGTTATCCGCGTGTCCGGAATCCGGACAACACACTTGAGGCGAGTACGTGACCGAGCCGAGTCGTGTGGGGCCGGACACGAGCGGCTCGGTTCCCCCGTCAACAGGCGAGCCGTGACCGGTCAAACATTGAGAGTTGCAAACTTTCGACGCAAAAACTTAATGATACAAGGTTTCCCGATGTCAAATATCATTCCCGTAGCACTTTCTAAATTCCTACAAGATCAGTTCAAACTTGAATTTCGTAAAGATTACAAAAATAGATCAAATTCAATTTGCTTTTAGAAAATCTGTTTTCCACAACAGATTCCAAATTAATATTGAGCGAGGTGGCGCAGTGCTTAGCACAGTGGTCTCACATTTGGTAGGAAGATGATTCGAACACACATCCAGCTATCCTGATTTAGGATTTCCGTGATTTTACTAAATCGCCTCAGGCAAATGCCGGGATAGTTCCTTGGAAAGGGCATGGCCGATTTCCGTCCCCATCCTTCCCAAATACAAGCTTACGCTTCGTCTCTAATGACCTCGTTGTCGACGGGTCGTTTAACACTAATCTCCTTCTCTTCCTCCTTCAAAGTAATTACAGTTGGAAAGAGCATGCTGTTAAGTATTCAGAAAACCATATTCGATTTTCCAATGTGTGCTAACAATAACTGAAAATCGCGGACAAATTTGGGGCAATGTACCTGACTGATTAGTTTGAAATCAGTTATGGAGAACAGATCTTCCAAAAGCAAAATGAATGTTAACTATTTTAGTAATTTTAACGAAACTGAAATTTGAGCTGATATTGTAGAATTTTCGAAAGCTGTATTTTGTTAGTCCATGTTGGAAATTAATCCCACTGTTCAAGGGCGGCTTAAAACACTTTCTTTCGAGTGAGCCTGGTTTTGATGCAGCATCAACAGAAAACACTATTTTCTTCAAGAAGTGTCGAATATACCCTATTTTCACCTTCACAAAAATCTTTATCTTCTTGACGAATTTACAGATTATTGGAAAATAGTAAGTGAATGAAATTTTGTGTTCCACATCCTTGTCCTACCGATCTACTGCGTGTTAAGTTTCATGTTAAACAACTATTTACTCTAAGAGATATAAGAATCCGAAGTTTACATTTTTTTCGTGTCGCGATTTTCGCGCCGAACTTTGATTCAAATTATTTAGCAGTGTTAGCTCGCGTTAGACAATTAAATACACTATTCCCGGCAGTTAAAACGATAGTTTTTCCTAGTGAGCCTAGTTTAGAAAGTTTCAAAGAAGTTTTTTTTTTGTAAAATCAGGTCGAAAATACCGCAGTTTTGATCTTTTTACAAAATCTTCAAATTTGCACTTAATTAATTCTGTATTGAAATGTGTTATCTAAATGAAACTTTATGTTTGAGAATCTTGTGTTGTTAGGTTAGCACCTATCAAGTTTCACGTTCGTCATACCTTTACCCCCTGAGAAGCCAAACTTTGAAATTTTTTTGGTCGTCGACTTTTTTGGGCCATGTAATGTAAATTTTCTAGAGGTATGTGGCTCGTAAAATTAATTTCATTATTATTCTGAAGGGCGCGCATAACGTTACACAAGATGGCCAAATTTCATTTTTTCAACATCTTATTTCCCGAGGTATAACAGCCCAAAGTCGCCTGAAATTCACGCTCGTTTTGCGCAAAGTCGCGCATGGTCTCAAACAAGTCGGTGAACATATCTCGACCGGTATTGCTTCGACGGACTTTAAACTTCACTTTATTTTATTCACTGGGGACATGTGCCAATGTTTACATAATATTTAGTTGAAATCGACGATGGTCCGGAAGGAAAATGTTCCGAAATTAGGGAATGTGACAGGGAATGAACGGGATATAACATGTAGACGGGCAAAAGCAAGTAAAGCGACTCTGAAAAAGAGAAGAATGTTAACATCTATATATGTTATGAACTATAGTCCCCTGCCGCGTTTTTCTTCCCGTATGTGAAGGCTACTCTCAGCAGCTCCTATAGGGGTTTTGACACGACTGACCCACCAGGAAGGTTTGTTTACATAGTTCACTGTCGCTACGCCACACAAGTCGTCCGACCGTAAATAGTTACCGGTGCTACCCTTGCAAAGCCGGGGCGAGTCGCTGGAAGAATATACACTTAAGTGTATGGAATTCGTTTTCTGAATGTGTTGGTCTGCAACATAGGAGTCTAGAAGAAACATAGAAGATAGACAGTTTACACATGAAGGGAAGAAAAAGTTTTGAAATGACATGCCAGCCGCTGTGGCCGAGCGGTTCTAGGCGCTTCAGTGCGGAACCGCGCTGCTGCTACGGTCGTAGTTTCGAATGCTGCCTCGATCATGGATGTGTGTGATGTCCTTAGGTTAGTTAGGTTTAAGAAGGTCTAAGTCTAGGGGACTGATGACCTCAGATGTTAAGACCCATAGTGCTTGGAGCCATTTGAAATGACAATCTACAGTAGAATGCTGATGGTTAGATGTGTATATCGAAAGCTAATGAGGAGATACTGAACAGAACTGAAAAAGTTTATGGCACAGCCCAGCAACAGGAAAGTGGAGGGAAGTTGTGTGCGTGTGTGTCGGTGGGGGGACTGCGGAGGAAGACAGAGCCTTGACTACAGTAAGCAGGTTCAAAGTGATGAAGACGAAGGGTGCAGTAGTTCCGCAGAGATGAAGAGTTTTGCACAAAACAGACCAGCGTGCGAAAGAGCATCAAACCAGTAGTCGGACCACGATTACAACCACCGCTGTTTTCCTTTTGTTGATGTCGATCTCATAACCTATTTTCAAGACACTATGCATTCTGTTCAACTTATCTGGCAAGTCCTTTGCCGTCTCTGACGGAATTACAATGTCACAGGCAAATTTCGTCTCCACGGACTTTAAAGCCTTTTCCAAATTTCTCTTTGGATTGCTTTAATGAGAAATGATTACAGGTCAAATGAGTGAAGAGTACGACAGACAGGGAGACCGTGGGGCCGGTCCGCTTCAGAGCTGGTACCGACGTACCGAGGCAGCCTGGCCGTGCCGTCCGGTCTGTCACACAGGAAAATGGCTCTCAGGACTATGGGACTTAACATCTGTGGTCATCAGTCCCCTAGAACTTAGAACTACTTAAACCTAACTAACCTAAAGGCATCACACACATCCATGCCCGAGGCAGGATTCGAACCTGCGACCGTAGCGGTCACGCGGTTCCAGACTGAAGCGCCTAGAACCGCACGGACACACCGGCCGGCCACACAGGAAATGTAGGCGTCTTAAACTAAATGTTTTCATTTGCGCTCAAAATAAACGAAACAGTTTGCATTAACTGCTGCATCGATGTTATTTTGCAGACCGTAATACCCCGATTCCGTTACGGCGGAACTGTCCGAAGGCGGCGCGCGTCACATGCAGAGGCTGCCGATAGGCGCGGCGGTGGGAGAGGCTTCTTCTGTAGGCAACAGATGCACTTGCGCTATTTCCTCACGTATCAAAATTTATGGAGAACCGTACCTGTTACGCGATATTCAGGATTTAGAAGCAAACAGTGAGGCCTGTCGGCTCGTTCTATGTTTTTACACCTTTGCCTACTGGCGCGACCCGTCTCTATCTAGTCGCCGGATGGAGCTTCGGTCGCCTCTTAGTTGACTCTTTGTTCTGTTATTCCGTGGGATGCTTTGCAGACCACATCGTAGTCAGAGGGTCGCAGTCAGGGCGGGCGGGCGGGCGAGAGAGAGAGAGAGAGAGAGAGAGAGAGAGAGAGGTGGGGGGGGGACGCACATGTGACGTACGGCTGGCTGTTTACGGAGCTTACGGGCCCACTGCTGTCTGAGCAGCCGGTGGTCGGTAGAGCTGTATTGTTCGACAACACTTCAGCCTAATGTAGACACAGCCGGTTTAACTTGGGTTAAGGAGGCACAGTTGCTGGTGTGGGTGTTGAAGTGCTGTTCACTTTCTGGCGCCGTCTATTCTGCCCTTTGGGGGTAAGGTACTCGTTACTTGATTGACACACGCGCTGCCGTGTTGAAGTTGCTCTCGCTACGTTTGATTGCCTGTGGCTATCAGTCACCCTGTCTCAAGTGTTAAATTTACCCTGTGGTGCTCTGTTTTAAATTATCCTAGTGCCATATTTGTGTGTTTCAAAATTGCCGTCAAAAATGGTTCAAATGGCTCTGAGCACTATGGGACTTAACTTCTGAGGTCATCAGCCCCCTAGCCGGCCGGAGTGGTCGAGCGGTTAAAGGCGCTACAGTCTGGAACCGCACCGCACGACCACTACGGTCGCAGGTTCGAATCCTGCCTCGGGCACGAATGTGTGTGATGTCCTTAGGTTAGTTAGGTTTAAGTAGTTCTAAGTTCTAGGGGACTTAAGACCACAACAGTTGAGTCCCATAATGCTCAGAGCCATTTGAACCATCAGTCCCCTAGAACTTAGAACTACTTAAACCTAACCTAAGGACATCACACACATCCATGCCCGAGGCACGATTAGAAATTGCGACCGTAGCGGTCGCGTGGTTCCAGACTGTAGCACCTAGAACCGCTCGGCCACCCCGGCCGGTATAATTGCCTTCAATTGTAACTTGTTCAATGTCTGCTTATCTTGTCAAGCGGGGCTGAAATTGTGTCATATGTTCGAGGACGCCACGTGTATTAGCGACCAGTGAGGTCAAGACAGAGTCTTCTTTCTATTGCAAGTTGTTGCTTCCCTGACTGATGCAACGACTACAGCCGGCCTCTGTGGCCGAGCGGTTCTAGGTGTCTCAGTCCGGAACCGCGCTGCTGCTACGGTTGCAGGTTCGAATCCTGCCTCGGGCATGGATGTGTGTGATGTCCTTAGGTTAGTTAGGTTTAAGTAGTTCTAAGTTCTAGGGGACTGATGACCTCAGAAGTTAAGTCCCATAGTGCTCAGAGCCATTTTTGTTAAGTCCCATAGTGCTTAGAACCATTTTGTAACGACTACAACATTACCTACGGTGGTGGTCAGCAAACGTCAGCGGCCCAGTCAATCTTGCCTCATTTGGATAATTAAGCTCCATAGCTCTGAGATTCTACTTCATTCAAAAAATAACAATATTTATTGTTTTAAATATAATTACTATCGTAATTGTTCGAGTGTTAGCCCTCCTTAACTTGTTATATTTTATTGTAAGATTAACCGGTTAATCCTGTTAGTAATTGTTATTCTAATATTCTTGTTGTGATACGTAAGGTTTGGTTGGGGCTTGAGGCCACGCACACATTGAGTTTCTTGTCTTGGTCTGAGCACTTTCATATGTTCTTCGATTATGATGCATGAATTACATGTTTGCTTCCTTGCTCTCGGATTTCCGAGCTGTTCGCAGCTTTTGGAGGCGATGCCCAGGGTGTTACCTGTTACCTGCAAGTTCATCGGGTGCAGCGTCTACTGTGTACGAACGCGCGGACGGCGCGCCGCTTTCCCATCTCGCCGTAGTCTCCGAGACGTTGAAGCTTCCTGACTAGCTGCGGCGTCAATCATGTTGAGTTTCTATTTCGTTTGAATCGAGCCTTAATTTAATCAGTAGTGCCCGTTATTATAAACCATCTTATACGGACGCGGCCTACCGTACCTGCCTCTTCCATGTTTTCCCTGTCTGAAGTTTGTTTTAACGTAATGTTTTTAATATTGATGTAATGCTCAATATGTTAAACGGTATTTTATTATTTTTCCAAGTCAGTATGCTTATTATAACCAAGAGGTTTCTCTGATCAAATATTGGGTATCTGTGTTGATGTCAGACTTGTATAATTTTATGTTAATATACACTCCTGGAAATTGAAATAAGAACACCGTGAATTCATTGTCCCAGGAAGGGGAAACTTTATTGACACATTATTAGGGTCAGATACATCACATGATCACACTGACAGAACCACAGGCACATAGACACAGGCAACAGAGCATGCACAATGTCGGCAGTAGTACAGTGTATATCCACCTTTCGCAGCAATGCAGGCTGCTATTCTCCCATGGAGACGATCGTAGAGATGCTGGATGTAGTCCTGTGGAACGGCTTGCCATGCCATTTCCACCTGGCGCCTCAGTTGGACCAGCGTTCCTGCTGGACGTGCAGACAGCGTGAGACGACGCTTCATCCAGTCCCAAACATGCTCAATGGGGGACAGATCCGGAGATCTTGCTGGCCAGGGTAGTTGACTTACACCTTCTAGAGCACGTTGGGTGGCACGGGATACATGCGGACCTGCATTGTCCTGTTGGAAAAGCAAGTTCCCTTGCCGGTCTAGGAATGGTAGAACGATGGGTTCGATGACGGTTTGGATGTACCGTGCACTATTCAGTGTCCCCTCGACGATCACCAGTGGTGTACGGCCAGTGTAGGAGATCGCTCCCCACACCATGATGCCGGGTGTTGGCCCTGTGTGCCTCGGTCGTATGCAGTCCTGATTGTGGCGCTCACCTGCACGGCGCCAAACACGCATACGACCATCATTGGCACCCAGGCAGAAGCGACTCTCATCGCTGAAGACGACACGTCTCCATTCGTCCCTCCATTCACGCCTGTCGCGACACCACTGGAGGCGGGCTGCACGATGTTGGGGCGTGAGCGGATGACGGCCTAACGGTGTGCGGGACCGTAGCCCAGCTTCATGGAGACGGTTGCGAATGGTCCTCGCCGATACCCCAGGAGCAACAGTGTCCCTAATTTGCTGGGAAGTGGCGGTGCGGTCCCCTACGGCACTGCGTAGGATCCTACGGTCTTGGCGTGCATCCGTGCGTCGCTGCGGTCCGGTCCCAGGTCGACGGGCACGTGCACCTTCCGCCGACCACTGGCGACAACATCGATGTACTGTGGAGACCTCACGCCCCACGTGTTGAGCAATTCGGCGGTACGTCCACCCGGCCTCCCGCATGCCCACTATACGCCCTCGCTCAAAGTCCGTCAACTGCACATACGGTTCACGTCCACGCTGTCGCGGCATGCTACCAGTGTTAAAGACTGCGATGGAGCTCCGTATGCCACGGCAAACTGGCTGACACTGACGGCGGCGGTGCACAAATGCTGCGCAGCTAGCGCCATTCGACGGCCAACACCGCGGTTCCTGGTGTGTCCGCTGTGCCGTGCGTGTGATCATTGCTTGTACAGCCCTCTCGCAGTGTCCGGAGCAAGTATGGTGGGTCTGACACACCGGTGTCAATGTGTTCTTTTTTCCATTTCCAGGAGTGTACTTCTTGTAAGTTATATTAACGTCAAGAACCCCCTTTGGCCAGCCAAATGTTGGAATTGTAATCTTCAGCATCACTGCTGTTATTGTTTGCTCAACGCAGCGCGTGTTTGAGTTATATTTGATAGTACTACTCGCTTGTCAGTCCTTCCTAAATTGGTGCATTTTTATTCATTTAAATTAATTAATTAATCAATTATCAACTGGTTCAACCGAAGAAATTTTGCCGTAACTACCCGAATCATTTGTATTTTATTAGTGTTTTTGGTATCCGTGCAATGAATGATTGCTGGAGGTTGGTGAAGTAAGGTTGGTTGGTTTGTGGGATTAAAGGGACCAGACTGCAACGGTCATCGGTCCCTTGTTCCAAAACATAAAAACTACTACACAGAGTAAAAAACGGATAATAGAGACAACAGACAACACAGGACAAGAAAAACTCAGACAAAGAACAGACATAACAAATCAAAATCACACGGAGTGTGGCAGTGGTTGGCCGACCATAGAATAAAAAAGGAAAAGCAAACCACCGAGAACACATTAAAAACTCAGTTTAAAACCGTAGGCCAAAAGCCAGAATCAACACAAAACAATAAAATAAAACATAAACACTCATATTAAATGATAAAAACCCCCTGCCCGAATAAAACGTAAAACTAAGCCAGCCATAGCAGGGTCATCAGTTAAAAGGGCAGGGAGCGTATCAGGCAGCGCAAATGACCGCCTGACCACAGCTAAAAGGGGGCAGGCCAACAAAATGTGGGCCACTGTCAAAGCCGCCCCGCAGCGACACAGAGGAGGGTCCTCCAGACGCAGTAAGTAACTGTGTGTCAGCCGGGAGTGGCCAATGCGGAGCCGACAAAGGATGACTGAGTCCCTGCGGTTGGCTCGCATGGATGACCGCCATACAGTTGTCGTCTCCTTAATGGCACGGAGTTTATTGGGCGTGATCCGATCGCGCCATTCAGCGTCCCAAAGCGCAAAAACTTTTCGGCGGAGGACCGCTCGCAAATCAGTCTCTGGGAGGCCAACATCCAGAGATGGTTGACTGGTGGCCTCTTTCGCCAGGCGGTCAACATGTTCATTGCCCGGGATACCGACATGACCGGGGGTCCACACAAAGACCACAGAGCGGCCGCAACGGACAAGAGTATGCAGGGACTCCTGGATAGCCATCACCAGACGAGAAAGAGGGAAATACTGGTCGAGAGCTCGTAAACCGCTCAGGGAATCGCTACAGATCACGAAGGACTCACCTGAGCAGGAGCGGATATACTCTAGGGCTCAAAAGATGGCGACCAACTCAGCAGTGTAAACGCTGCAGCCAGCCGGCAAGGAACGTTGTTCGGAATGGTCCCCTAGACTTAGCGCATAATCGACACGACCAGCAACCATCGAACAGTCAGTGTAAACAATGTCAGAGCCCTGATACGTGGCAAGGATGGAATAAAAGCGGCGGCGGAAGGCCTCTGGAGGGACTGAGTCCTTCGAGCCCTGCGCCACGTCGAGCCGAAGCCAAGGGCGAGGAACACACCATGGGGGTGTACGCAAAGTGGCCCAAAAAGGAGGTGGAACAGTGAAAACCCTAAGCCCGGAGAGAAGCTCTTTGACACGGACCACGATCGTACAACCTGACCGGGGCCGACGTTCTGGCAGATGGACGACCGATCGCGGGAACAGGAGACGATAGTTTGGATGCCCGGGCAAGCTAAAAACATGGGCAGCATAAGCGGCCAGTAAATTTTGGCGCCTGAACCGCAATGGAGGGACACCTGCCTCCGCAAGTATGCTGTCCACTGGGTTGGTCCGGAAAGCACCAGTGGCAAGGCGTATTCCGCTGTGTAGGATTGGGTCCAGTACCCGCAGCGCAGATGGGGATGCTGAGCCATAAGCCAGGCTCCCATAATCCAGACGAGACTGGATTAACGCCTGGTAGAGCCGTAACAGGGTAGATCGTTCGGCGCCCCAGCGGGTGTGGCTCAAGCATCTCAGAGCATTTAGATGCCGCCAACACGCCTGTTTAAGCTGCCGAATATGAGGCAGCCAAGTCAGCCGGGCATCAAAAACTACATCCAAAAACCTGTGGGTCTCCACCACAGCAAGGAGTTCGTCGGCAAGATAAAGCCGCGGCTCAGGATGGACTGTTCGGCGCCGGCAGAAATGCATAACGCGGGTCTTGGCAGCCGAAAACTGAAAACCATGCGCTACAGCCCAAGACTGCGCCTTGCGGATAGCGCCCTGTAGCTGACGTTCAACAGTTGCAATGCCAGTAGAGCGGTAGTAAAGGCAGAAGTCGTCAGCATACAGGGAAGCGGAGACAGGATTTCCCACCGCCGCAGCGAGCCCGTTTATTGCGATTAAAAACAGGCAGACACTGAGGACAGATCCCTGTGGTACCCCGTTCTCCTGGACTCGGATGGGAGGCCGCGACTTGCACGCGGAAGGTACGATACGACAGAAAATTTCGGATAAAGATCGGCAGAGGGCCCCGAAGACCCCATCCATGAAGCGTAGAAAGTATGTGATGACGCCATGTCGTATCGTACGCCTTCCGCATGTAGAAAAAGACAGCGACCAGGTGCTGACGGCGGGCAAAGGCAGTACGGATGGCCGACTCCAGTCACCAGATTGTCGGTGGCGGAGCGGCCTTTACGGAACCCACCCTGAGACGGAGCCAGAAGGCCCCGAGACTCCAGTACCCAATTCAAGCGCCGGCTCACCATCCGTTCGAGAAGCTTGCAAAGAACGTTGGTTAGGCTAATGGGGCGGTAGCTGTCCACCTCCAAAGGGCTCTTGCCCGGTTTCAAAACGGGGATGAAAATGCTTTCCCGCCATTGCGACGGAAACTCACCCTCGACCCAGAGACGGTTGTAAAGGTCGAGGAGGCGTCGCTTGCAGTCCACTGAGAGGTGTTTCAGCATCTGACAGTGAATGCGATCTGGCCCAGGAGCGGTATCAGGGCAAGCGGCAAGGGCACTGTGAAATTCCCACTCACTGAATGGAGCATTGTAGGATTCAGAATGGTGGGTGCGAAAAGAAAGGTTCCGACGTTCTATCCGCTCTGTAATGGAGCGGAAGGCCAGGGGGTAATTGGAAGAAGCGGAACTCAGAGCAAAATGCTCTGCCAAGCGGTTGGCAATTTCGTCGGAGTCTGTACAAACTGCTCCATTCAGTGAGAGCGCAGGGACGCTGACAGGGGTCCGATAGCCATAGAGGCGTCGGATCTTGGCCCAGACCTGCAATGGAGAGACATGGAGGCCAATGGTGGACACATACCGCTCCCAGCACTCCTGCTTGCTTTACCGGATAAGGCTGCGGGCCCGCGCACGCAGACGTTTGAAGGTAATGAGGTGTTCAATGCAGGGATGTCACTTGTGACGTTGGAGCGCCCGCCGGCGATCTTTAATCGCTTCAGCGATCTCAGGCGACCACCAAGGCACAGTCCGCCGCCGAGGGGACCCAGAAGAACTGGGAATGGAAGATTCGGCGGCAGTAACGATGCCCGTGGTGACCGATTGAACCACCGCATCAATGCCATCATTAGAGAGAGGCTCAATAGCGGCAATGGAGGAAAACAAGTCCCAGTCAGCCTTATTCATTACCCACCTGCAAGGGCGCCCAGAAGACTGACGCTGTGGCAGTGACAGAAAGATCGGAGAGAGGTCACTACCACACAGGTCGTCATGCACTCTCCATTGGACAGATGGTAAGAGGCTAGGGCTGCAGATCGAAAGGTCAATGGCGGAGTATGTGCCATGCGCCACACTGAAGTGTGTGAAGGACCCATCATTTAGCAGCGAAAGATCGAGCTGTGCCAATAAATGCTCAATGGTGGCGCCTCGACCTGTCGCCACTGACCCACCCCACAGAGGGTTATGGGCGTTGAAGTCGCCCAGTAACAAGAAAGGTGGCGGCAATTGGGCTACCAGCGCAGCCAGGACATGCTGCGCGACATCACCATCCGGTGGAAGGTAAAGACTGTAGACGGTAACAGCCTGTGGCGTCCACACCCGAACAGCGACAGCCTCTAAAGCTGTTTGTAGAGGGATAGACTCGCTGTGAAGAGAGTTAAGGACATATATGCAGACGCCACCAGACACCCTTTCATAAGCTGCCCGGTTCTTATAATAACTCCGATAGCCACGGAGGGCGGGGGTTCGCATTGCTGGAAACCAAGTTTCCTGAAAAGCAATGCAGAAGAAAGGGCGAAGGCTGATAAGTTGTCGGAGCTCAGCTAGATGGTGGAAGAAACTGCTGCAGTTCCACTGGAGGATGGAATTGTCCATGGCTGAGAAAGGCGTGACGGGACTGGGAAGGCAGATTACGCCTCTGGGTCACCTGCTGTCTCCGATGGAGCACCCGTGCAAGTGCTATCCATTGCGTCTGAGGGACCGGCGAGATCGAGGTCCTCAGCGGACGCAAGAATCTCCACCGCATCCTCAGACGCAGAGCTTGTAGGTAGCGGTGGAGTACGTGCCACCGCAGGTGTCTTGGTCTTACGGGTCTTCAATGTCGTTTTCTCTCGCTGTTCCTTTGGTTGTCGTTGTTGAGAGGGCTTATTGGAGTCAGTCTCCGGGACCGAAGATGATCGCGAAGCTCGACGACCAGCGACCTATGGCTTCTTCAGCCACTGGTTGGTGTCTCCTGTGCCGCTGGTAGGAACCTGGGAAGGGAGTGACCCAAGGGATCCCTTCCGAGCGAGAGAAGCCGAAGAAGACTTACGCTTCTCCGGCTTAGAAGTGGGGACTGGTGTCCCTGGTGGTTTAGTGGGTGCTGCTCCCAAGGTAGATGGTGTGGGAGCAACAGCGAGAGAAGGGGCCCCCATCGTCAAGGGGGCAGGTGAAGTCCTCTGACTCTGAGAGCTGACTGTTTGTGGTGCAGCTAAAGGAGCTGGAGCAGGAGTGACAGTTGAGGCATAAGATGCCATCATGCGCACGGGATGTAGCCGTTCAAATTTCCGCTTAGCCTCAGTGTAAGTCAGTCGGTCCAGGGTCTTATATTCCATGATTTTGCGTTCTTTCTGTAAGATCCTGCAATCTGGCGAGCAAGGTGAATGAGGCTCTCCACAGTTGACACAGATGGGATGCGGAGCACGTGGAGTATAGGGATGAGATGGGCGTCCGCAATCTCGACATGTGAGGCTGGAAGTGCAGCGGGAAGACATATGGCCGAACTTCCAGCACTTAAAGCACCGCATCGGGGGAGGGATATAGGGCTTGACGTCACAACGGTAGACCATCACCTTGACCTTCTCTGGTAATGTATCACCCTTGAAGGCCAAGATGAAGGCACCGGTAGCATCCTGATTGTCCCTCGGACCCCGATGAACGCGCCGGACAAAATGAACACCTCTACGCTCTAAGTTGGCGCGCAGCTCGTCATCAGACTGCAAAAGTAGGTTCCTGTGGAAAATAACACCCTGGACCACATTTAAACTCTTATGTGGTGTGATGGTAACGTTAAAATCCCCCAACTTGTCACAAGCAAGTAACCTGCGTGACTGGGCGGAGGATGCCGTTTTTATCAAAACTGACCCAGAGCGCATTTTGGCCAAGTCCTCCACCTCCCCAAACTTGTCCTCTAAATGCTCTACAAAGAACTGAGGCTTCACGGAGACAAAGGATTCCCCATCAGCTCTGGTACAGACGAGATACCGGGGCGAATACGTGTCACTGTCATTCATTGCCTTTCTTCCTCCCATGGTGTGGCCAGGGATGGGAACGATTTGGGGTCATAAACGTTACCTTTAAAATGAGCCCTCGAACGCTTAGAGACTGCTGGTGGCTGGCCACCAGCAAGAGATGATGTGCCACACTTCATTGCGTGTCATCCACCCTGATGCCACCTACTCCGACCAAGGGCCCTCCCCATGGGCGCCACCCAGCCACAGCAAGGGCCACCTGGCAGGATGGCCATTGCCGGGAGTCCCGATTCCCCAGGAAGATGGGCATCTACTCCTTGGCATACATGGGGAGTAAACGGCGCAGGCATCAGTAGAGCGATCCCTGTGTTGTCAGGGGGCTACAACCAACAGGGTACATGGCGGCCCCACCACAACGGATTGGCTACCGTGCTGGATCTTAGGTGCAAAAATGTATGAGGTCGTCGTCGCAGCGAAAAGCAACACTGCACAGTGCAGCGTGGAAATCGCACCCATGGACGTATCCTCGCCCAAGAGATAGAAAACGAGCTGGACACCATTGCAACGACGAGAAAGCCGGCTAAAGGTCTCAATGCACGACAGATACAGGGCACCATGTAAGGCGCCCTTCCCCAGTTGGCTCGCTCTTCGGAACAATTTAGAAAGATGGAGGTCAAACCCGAGATGGCACCATCACATAAGGCCGAAACATTTGAGACTCCTTTTAGTCGCTTCTTACGACAGGCAGGAATACCGCGGGCCTATTCTAACCCCCGAACCCGCAGGGGGGTGGTGAAGTAACAAATGACTTGCTATAAATGTCCTCTACCTTCTCCGTGTCTGTTTAGTTGTCTCCTTATCCTGTGGCGTCCACTGACATTTCAAACAGCAGTAACCAGCCACAGTTTGGTTTTAGATGACTTAACTTTTTAACAAAAATACAGCCCTACCGGTAATGAACTGACAACATGCAGCGTGAGACGGTTTAGATGCTGCGTTTCCGGAACACGGTACGTTGTTTTATATGCGTGTTGCCGTGGGATGAGCGCCTCTGATGTTTATTTGGAACGTAAGTCGCCAGGTAGAAATACGGTATGCACAGCTCACATACAAGGGTCCTCGTCAATAACCGCGTTTATTGAGCAAAAGCACCGGCAAACGCGCCGGTTGTCGGAACTCAACCAACTCATACTGAACTTACTTGCTGTTCGACAGAGGCCCCACGTCAACTGGCGCACCTACTCCACCGTACTTTCCATTCACTGAAATCTAAAATTCTGGAAGGTCTGGCAGAGCACTCAAACGGCTGTCAACACAGTGAAATCATTTACCAACCACAAATGTCCTTAGAGGTATAAGTCAGAGGGTGTCATAACTGATGTACATGGTGCCCGAATTTCAAAGCCTTTAGTTTTGACACTGTGTATGCTCCTACATGGATACGAACACTGTCTTTCCTTTTGCGACGTAGGTCTGTCCTAAAATATTTTTTCGCCAAAACCGTACATGAGACTTGCATAGGATTTGCGAGCAACTGTTTTTCCATTTCCAACGTAATCGAGAAGACAAAGTCCTTTCGCACTCCAGAAAACAACTGCCCGGCACGAGGTGTCTATTTGGCCCCTTCAGGGCACATTCACTACCGGCCGTCACAATCACCAATTCTTTCTACAAGGGACAAACAATGCCCAATATTCCTACCCGTATTTGCTTTTCCTCACATCCGACGAATTCCATCTTGCAGAATTGTACATGTAAAACGTCTTCTGATACTTTTGGAATGATCTATTTGAAACACTTACGATCGTCCGGTACTATATCGTACTCTTCCTCGATGTATCTGAAACGTCCTTAATGTGGATCATCTTTACCAGTACGGCTACGTAATGATTCAGCCACCTATCTATCAGAAATACTGTACCTACCAATACCATCCCTCTGATATGCCAACGTCATCAGAATGTCGGACATGAACCACTATACGTACAATACATGCTATAACAAGAATTAGTTATTCTCACGACATCGCACTCGGGCCACGCTATAGATAAGTTATGTACGCGTTCCTAGGAGTTGGTATTCGCATTCGTTTCCTTCGACAACTGAAAATAGAACTGTCACCTCCAAACCTAACCTAGACCTATGGATAGGCTACAAATTAAAACGTCACCATAACGCGTATTCCAGAAAATAATATATACGCAAAATAAATAATGTCACTGTTCTGTTCTATCTCTGTTTGCGTAAGTATGACGTCACACGCCGTAACGTCATTACGTCACGGGTCAAGGCCGTGGTCTGGTATCGATAAGTTCAATCGACAAAGTTTCGTAACAGTTTAAAGAGCAAGCTCGTTACACATCTTTATTAACACCGAATGGATTTCCGTTTGTGGTAAGGTCGAGCAGGTCAACGGATGTGGACAAGTAGGGAGTTAAGTCAGAGTTTGAGTCCACTGGTTATCGCCGGTACTCCCTTAGGAGACGACTAACAAGTTTGAGAAAACGGTGGCGGCGTCCAACAGCTGAGTTTTGTAGTCAGAAAAGTATTATTTGTAGGTATGTCAAAACAAAGCTCATAATTTTGGCAGTGTCGTAAAAGCAGAGAATAAAAAAGTTGCTTTTTTTCTCTGATCGATAACAATTATTTATGAGTTCGAACAATTTTAATAACAGGAATGCTGCTGTTAATACAATTACTGTGAGCTAATACTTCTCTCTGTTATGCAAAATATATATATTACGGTTAACTTGCTTTGCTACCTGTCATTGTATTCCATGTTTCCTTCTCTGCACGCCACAGCTAACCATATTTATTTACTTTAAACCCAATCGTCTTCGTCCTCTTGGACGACAAAAGCCGGTATGTCCTACTAAATAGCAATCACGTTTTACGTATAATTCAGTATTGCGAATTAGGATGCCCTATTCAAAAGACGGCAATAGAAATGAAATGACACAAATCAGAGACTTTACTGGTTCTCAAACAGATATGATTTTCTTTTAATTTTATGTATATAAACTGAAGCGGCGAATGAAAATTGTACCAAGACCGGTAATCGAATCCGGATCTTCGCACCAACTGCAAGGATGACCCTGAGACGCCTCCCTACTAGATTCAAATTCTCACAGCCATACAAATCTACTTTAAACTCCACCTTTACATACAAACAGAATTGCCAAGACTCGTCATATTCTGCAATAGAACCTCAGCATCGAACTTAAATGGGGGATGATTCCGCCTGAGACACAGGTACATGTACTTATTAAACAAACGAAAAGACACGATTTCAGAGACATTACTGGTCTCATACAGGTACGATTTTTTTAATGTATATGGAGTGAAGTGGCGAGTGAACAGTTGCACCAAGGGTGGGAATCAGGAGCACGGGTCTCCTACTTACTTTACAGGTGGCTCAGTGGCTAGCGCACCTGCCTATTAAGCAGGAGACCCCGTGTTCTCAATTCCCAGTCTTGGTACAAATTTTTCACTCGCCACTTCCGTCAACGTACATTAAAAAAACAGACAGCAATAGGTTTTAAACTCTCTTCTTATCTCCATTGTGGTCCTGCTGGCGTACACAAACTGGGAATAACCCAAGATTTTTACATGCAAAGCCTCCGATTCTGAAAAAATCGCTCTGAGGCCACGGCGTACAAAGCAGAGAATGCTGTGTTGGCACACTACACGAAAAATCGGTATAAATCAAGATATCCGACCGATGTTATTGTCCAACGAACAAAATGTGTTTGCTATCGACTCCAGTTCTGCACCAGACACAGACGTTTTCTCCTGGCCTTAGTATGCTGACCCAGCGCAAGGGTTACGTACATATCTTACAAGGGTACTCGGATAAACTTGGTCATACAATGGTCCTTGCAGTGAAATTATGCTCCTCAAGATGTCAGTATTAAATACTGACAAAAAAACTCTGGTGCTTTCAATTCTAATCATCAGCCCGGGGCCGGCCGTAGTGGCCGAGCGGTTCTAGACGCTTCAGTCTGGAACCGCGCGACCGCTACGGTCGCAGGTTTGAATTCTGCCTCGGGCATGGATGTGTGTTATGTCCTTAGGTTAGTTAGGTTTAAGTAGTTCTAAGTTCTAGGGGACTGATGACCTCAGATGTTAAGTCCCATAGTGCTGAGAGCCATTTGAACCATCAGCACGGGGAAATAAAAGTCAGGTTCTGTCTTGTTGCAGGTACATATCAGCAGTCATGGTATAAAATGAAATCTCCGTGGACAGAGCCTAAGCACGTCATTACAGGATCCAAAGTAAAATGTCTGAGACCACTGACAGACTGGAGCAGCACGCGACAACCCGTTCTCTGCACCCGAATGGGAACAGCACTGCAGCCGTCCATGCTGTGTTGTTTGAAGTGCAGAGCAAGAGTGCACCACCACACGATACAGTGCAGACGCTTCCATCGCGTTGAAACAAGTCTGAATGACGGAGAAGAAAGCGTCAGACCGTCTCTCTGTCGAGAACCGGGGATCGCAAGACAAGTGAAGCACTGGTACTCGAAGCTCGTCGTATCACAATATAGACCACAATGGGAAAAATGGAAATCACCCACGGTTCAGTTTTTAGCATCTTGCACAGCGTTTCCAATACGACAAACGTCGCCGCCTGCTGGGTTCCGATGCCGCTCACACCCCTTCAGAAGCCGCCGAACCGACGGGGGCGGCAGTGAAAACGTTGCAGCTGTGTCGCGCCAATCCATATGAGTTCCGGAACGAGTACTGTGTGAATAAAGCAGGCACTGCAGAAAAAGGCGAAGACCCAACAATCTACAGGCAAGGCGGTGCTGAGTTTTATATACATTACTGCAATTGTTGTGGTGCTAACAAATTATGATCGAAAGGCAAAAACCGTCGTAACAACACACTATCGAGACGTCCTCACGAAGTTAATGGAGCATGCCAAGGCGGAGCGTCACGACAAGCAGTCCAAGGGCTTGGTTTTGTCCCACCTCTGACTGCACAGGACAGAGTCACACCGGTGCTTTTTTGGACTACCGAAGTTCGGTTCTACATCCATATCAGCTTCTACACACAAGCTCCGAAAGCCACCATATGGAAACCATATACCACTACTGGTCATTGCCTTTCCTGTTCCACTCGCTAATAGAGCGAGGGAGAAACAACTGTCTGTAGACGTCCATACAGGCGCTTATTTTTCTTTTGTTATCTTCGTGCCCCTTACACGAAAGGTAAGTTGCCCGCAGTAGAATCGTTCTGCAACCAACTTCATCGCAGGATTTCTAAATTTTCTCAATAGTGCTAGGAGAAAAGAACGTCGCCTTCCCTCCAGGAATTTCCATTTGAGGTAACGAAGCATCTCGATAATACTCGCGTGATGATCGAACCGACGATGGAACCTACCGGTAACAAATCTAGCGCCTTCACCAACGTGCTCTCAGCCACTGAGTACTTACTCGCCGGCCAGAGTGACCGAGCGGTTCTAGGCGCCACAGTCTGGAACCGAGCGACCGCTACGGTCGCAGGTTAGAGTCCTGCCTCGGGCATGGATGTTTGTGATGTCCTTAGGTTAGTTAGTTTTAAGTAGTTCTAAGTTCTAGGGGACTGATGACCTCAGAAGTTAAGTCCCATAGTGCTCAAGCCATTTGAACCTTTTTTTTATTTATTTTTTAGTACTTCCTCATTCCTCGGCTGGAGAAACCATTACGTGACAGCCACTTCCAGAATAAGGGCGAGGTTAAAGAGCGACAGTGTAGACTTCTACAACTAACGTCCCCGCGGAGTCATCCGTCGTTGGGAAACGTGTGTCTGATTGAGGGGAGAGTGTTTACAGGACAAAAACAGCCACCGCTTTTAACGGTCGCAACCTGGTTGTTTTAGAGGTGACGATTGAAACTTTAACGATCACTGCTGCACTGCTGGTAGTCAGAGAGTCGGTGTACATCCGCTGTGGAGACACTGAGCACCGTCGACCGTGCGGTCGGTGCCCCACAGTAGGGCCGTCGGGTCCCCAGAGCGCAGACACAGGCCGATGCCCGCGGCACGGCGCGCTGCCACAGCTGCACTCGCAGGCTGGTCCGGCCGGTTCGCGCCGGCTGCACTCGACTCTGGCGAGGGCGCGCATTCGGCGGCCCGCCTACACGCAGCCTCTACACGCCACGCATCCTTCGGCAGCACGGCGGACAGGCGCCAGCCGCTGAATACGGTGGACACAGCAGCAGCGAGTTGTAGCGGCCCGCGGCACGGCGCCCTGACGTTCGTATAACTGATTCGCCTCGACGGGCAATTAATCCACTACCTTCAGTGGGAATGCAGTCACGTTCGACCTTCTGAAGGAATCTAGAAGTAGCTAGCACCGAGGACTCGGACGGGGACTCCGGACAGGTGGCGCTAGGTGCGAATGACTGTCGGCTGGGGAGCGTGTCGAGATAGTCTGTGCATTTGTGGTAAACAATGTGTCCGGATAGTTGACGCAACTGCCTAATACGCAGGAGATCCCAGTCCAGTACACGTCTTCACTCAGCACCGCTGACTCCGCATAAAGTCTCGATGCAGCTGACATCATGAGTTCCAACCGTTTCCTTTCGATTTCCCCCGCCCCCTTTCACATTCAATTTACCTAACATTCAAACAGTTCACCACGGCACACCAAGTAAGGAACGAGCAAATGCGCTGCGAACAACAGCTGGAACCAATGTCTCCCTGGCCTGCACGTTCCCCTCACCTCAATAATACAAATTTTTTGCCTTTATTCCGTAACTTACCAGATTCGTTAACTTTCATACAAAGTGTAAATGCATTATTCACAGTTGCACAGGCGATTCCATGAACTATTTATTATCCTTTTACGATACGTTAGTAGTAGACTGTGTACAAAAATTGACTGTAAACAATTCTGAAAATATTTTTACAAAAGAGTTCCGTTAGGGCGAAGTTAGTAGTTCAACAAGTTGACGCCGAAGATAATCTATTCAGACCAAAATAACTTTGTCAAAATTATATGCCGAATATATATTACACCATTTTGTGTTATTTCAAATGGTTTAACCACTGTTCCTAAACCTTATTTGTCTTTTTATTAATTATCACTAATTACGATTCAACAAGTTGAATTACTGCTACCTTTTGAATGGAATTAACATATAAGGTGTTGCAAATAGTATTCTGTAGACTGGAAGGTGGTAGTATGGACCAAAGAATGGTGAAAGTGTGCAGTAGACGTGGACTTTAAAATGTATGCCTTAAGAGCTACGATACTTGGTCGTCTTCGCTACTGTGAAAGATATCTCTTCCAGTCCAAGATCTTTGTTATTACATACGTCCTACAGAGTGCAATAAACAAATGACAACACATTACCTGTTACTGTGAAACAGCAGAGCTTCTAATGCAATCTGCTTGCTATTACATGCGACCTGCAGCTGTCAGTCACTGCCAAAAGACGTGCTGAATATGGTGTCCACTCTCAATAAGGCATGTTTCTGTACGACGCCTTAGGGAATTTCACACTTCCTGAAAAACTCCAGGCTGGTCACGGATGCCCTGGCAGGCACTGATGACGCACTCCTGTTGTGTTTGTACATCACTGATGCTGAATGAATACACCAAATATTTCAAGGGATTAAGATCGGGGGAAAAAATCTGGCGCATGTACTGGATCTCACCTACCAATCCATTGCCCATGATGTGCGTGTATGATGTGTTCTCGCACATTTGGGAAATAAAGGGCTAGTAATACACCTGCAGCCATTGTTGGAATGGTACCTCCTCTACCAAGAGTGCTGGTGCATGCAAACATAAAACTACACGGTAAGTGTTTCACACATTCATCGAAATACAAACTCCTTCCACTACAACTAACGTATGTGCTGCACTTACCCAGCACTGTGAATACGATTTACACTGGTACCACTAACAGATGATTGCTGCATGCTCTATCCATGGACGATAACGGAGGAATGTGTCCTCATTGTTTTACTACATTCAAATGGCTCTGAGCACTATGGGACTTAATTTCTGAGGTCATCAGTCCCCTAGTACTTACAACTACTTAAACCTAACTAACCTAAGGACATCACACACATCCATGCCCGAGACAGGATTCAAACCTGCGACCGTAGCGGTCGCGCGGTTGCAGACTGTAGCGCCTAGAACCGCTCGGCCACCTCAGCCAGCTTTACTGCATTCTTCAGTTTGTTCGAAATAGCGAAGAACTTGCACGAGAAGACACGAGATTCACTAAATTCGAACATGTGCTGAGAGCTCTTAGGGCATCCAGTTTACAGCCCATGTTTACGGGAAACTTTCGTCGTGTTTTGGCCCATACTACCACCTCTCTAAATACGGAATACTTATTTAACATTGTGTATATTTCGAAGCTACTGTGTGGTGGGCATGGAGGTAAAACTTTACGTATTTTTAAGCAAAAATCTTCACGGAACTAATCAAAGCTGGTCAGTGCCAGTGTCTGCGAGAATTGTGCAACGTAATTCGGTTGACTTTTTTACGTTTCCAGATACTAGTGAGGGAGCTTCAACAGGACTATCAGTCTGTCAGTTTCTGAAAATGTTCCTTAACAAATTAGTTCCCTGGAATGAAGCTGTTACTGTTTTATTGGTGGTTTTTTAAGTTTTATTCAATCTTCATTAGCGACAGTGAATAATAAAAGGTACGGACTCATCACTTAAAACAGGGCTTAACAACTGGCCGGTTTTGAGCGCGAGTACTCGCGTCTGCTCAGGCACGTGCTCGCGAGCAGGTGCAAGGTCAAGGAGTAGGGAGGGAGGGGAGGGAGGGGAAATGCGCGCGCACGTATAGGGTGTTTCAAAAATGACCGGTATATTTGAAACGGCAATAAAAACTAAACGAGCAGCGATAGAAATACACCGTTTGTTGCAATATGCTTGGGACAACAGTACATTTTCAGGCAGACAAACTTTCGAAATTACAGTAGTTACAATTTTCAACAACAGATGGCGCTGCGGTCTGGGAACCTCTATAGTACGATATTTTCCACATATCCACCATGCGTAGCAATAATATGGCGTAGTCTCTGAATGAAATTACCCGAAACCTTTGACAACGTGTCTGGCGGAATGGCTTCACATGCAGATGAGATGTACTGCTTCAGCTGTTCAATTATTTCTGGATTCTGGCGGTACACCTGGTCTTTCAAGTGTCCCCACAGAAAGAAGTCACAGGGGTTCATGTCTGGCGAATAAGGAGGCCAATCCACGTCACCTCCTGTATGTTTCGGATAGTCCAAAGCAATCACACGATCATCGAAATATTCATTCAGGAAATTAAAGACGTCGGCCGTGCGATGTGGCCGGGCACCATCTTGCATAAACCACGAGGTGTTCGCAGTGTCGTCTAAGGCAGTTTGTACCGCCACAAATTCACGAAGAATGTCCAGATAGCGCGATGCAGTAATCGTTTCGGATCTGAAAAATGGGCCAATGATTCCTTTGGAAGAAATGGCGGCCCAGACCAGTACTTTTTGAGGATGCAGGGACGATGGGACTGCAACATGGGGCTTTTCGGTTCCCCATACGCGCCAGTTCTGTTTATTGACGAAGCCGTCCAGGTAAAAATAAGCTTCGTCAGTAAACCAAATGCTGCCCACATGCATATCGCCGTCATCAATCCTGTGCACTATATCGTTAGCGAATGTCTCTCGTGCAGCAATGGTAGCGGCGCTGAGGGGTTGCCGCGTTTGAATTTTGTATGGATAGAGGTGTAAACTCTGGCGCATGAGACGATACATGGACGTTGGCGTCATTTGGACCGCAGCTGCAACACGGCGAACGGAAACACGCTGCACTAGCTGCGCGTTGCCCTCTGTGGTTGCCGTACGCGGTCGCCCTACCTTTCCAGCACGTTCATCCGTCACGTTCCCAGTCCGTTGAAATTTTTCAAACAGATCCTTTATTGTATCGCTTTTCTGTCCTTTGGTTACATTAAACTTCCGTTGAAAACTTCGTCTTGTTGCAACAACATTGTGTTCTAGGCGGTGGAATTCCAACACCAGAAAAATCCTCTGTTGTCTACAGCACACTTGCACGTTGTGAACAGCACACGCATACAGCAGAAAGACGACGTACAGAATGGCGCACCCACAGACTGCGTTGTCTTCTATATCTTTCACATCACTTGCAGCGCCATCTGTTGTTGAAAATTGTAACTACTGTAATTTCGAAAGTTTGTCCGCCTGAAAATGTACTGTTGTCCCAAGCATATTACAACAAACGATGTATTTCTATCGCTGCTCGTTTAGTTTTTATTGCCGTTTCAAATATACCGGTCATTTTTGAAACACCCTGTATGAATAGGACCGCAGCGTGCCTATTGAATTCGCGCCGACTGTGTAACGTTAAAAGTACTACGATCAGCTCTAACAGTCACTTCGCTGGTTAAGAATCATGTCAAGTCGCGGTTGTATAGCCCCAACCATGCATTCGCAGTTCAACCCCCATTGGGAGGAATTGTATCTGTTTATAGAAAAAAGATGGTGTTGAAAAATGTTTAGTATGTCACAAAACGCTGAATTCTTTTAGGAAATTTAATTTGCAGCGACATTATATGTCGTACCACGCGAAAGACTGCGGAAGTGGAAAATGTGATGGACCAGATGGTGCACAGGAAGTTATTAAACTTAAAAGGAAGCTATCCGAAGAACATCTGGACGACGAAGAAAAATCAACTGGCAGCTCTCAGAGTGAGCTACAAAATTGCTTTGTTTTTAAGAAAATCCCTGCGCCACTTCACTGATGGCGATTTAATAAAAGAATGTTTGGTAGTTGCAGCGGAACATTTGTGTCCATCTCAAGTTGAACAGTTTCGGATTGTGCCATTATCTGACATGACCATTATGTGTCGCATACAGGACATGGCAGACGACATCCAGAGCCAGCTTGCAAATATCTATAAAGATTTTATGGCATATTCTCTAGCTCTGGACGAAAGTGTTGATATCACTGGAACAGCGTCGCTTTCCATATTTATTAGAGGTGTTAATAGAGTTCCTCGATGCAGTAGCCATGAAGAACACTACAACCGGAGGTGATATTTTAAGTAGTGTTGAAGAAAGTGTTGAAAATATAGGATTGTCGTGGAATTCTTTAGTTTCAGTGTCTACAGACGGTGCACCAGCGATGACAGGGAAAAAATTAGGTTTCGTTGAGCTGTTGAAGGAGAAAATGCAAAAACTGACCGTGCCGAATGAAATAAGGGGCGTTCACTGCGTGATCCACCAGGAAAACGTATGTGCAAAGAGTATCACTCTAAAAAATGTGATGAGTGTTGTTGTTCGTACAACCAATTATATAAGGAAGCATGGGCTACAACACAGACAATTTGAAAGCTTTCTTGAGGATGTAGAAAGCCAGTATGGTAGCTTGCCTTATTACAGCGAGGTCCGCTGGCTTAGTCGTGGCGAATTATTAAATCGAATTTTTGCCTATTAGATGAGATAAATATGTTAATGGAAATAAATAACATGTGTGTCCCTGAATTGAAAGAGCCTTCATGGAAATGTGATCTCGCGTTCTTAGCAGATTTAACCAGCCATCTGAATGCTTTGAACATTTCACTACAAGGTAAAGATCTGCTAATTACTCATTTCATAGATCGAATACGAGCTTTTAAAATGAAATTGACACTTTGGGTGAGTCAGCTGGAAACAGGAAATCTAGCTCGATTTCCTATATTATCATCCATGCAAGATGTTCACAAAGACTGTGAACGTTATTCACATAGTTTAGTTGCCCTTAAAGAAGAATTTGATCAACGCTTTCAAGATCTGACAGCACTAGACAGTGATTCTGATCTGTTCTTCTCTCCATATTCAGCGAATATTGAAGAGATTCGTCCTGAGCTGCAACTAGAAATTATTGACCTGCAGTGTGACAGAGAATACAGAGACAAATTTCAGAACAAGAAAAACATTTTGGACTTTTACAGACACTTCCCTCAGGATAGATTTCCTCATTTGCACAAACTGGCGGCTACAATAATATCAATGTTCGGTTCCATGTATGTTTGTGAATAACTGTTCTCTGCAATGAAATGTAACAACACGCGCCTGAGAAACGCGTTGTCTGATCGAAATTTAAACTGCACGCTGCGCCTACGATGCACAAGAACAATTACTCCGAACATATACGCAATTGTAAAGGGCAAAAAGTACAGGATAACAGAGAATCCCACACTTCAGTGACACCTTTTATTGTGTAACAGTTCACAAATTAATACGAATGTAGAGGCATACACTAAGCTAATAAAATTATGTGGCACGTGTACATTCTCCTTTATTTGTTTCATTTGTGGCAGTAATAATTCGTGAGTGATATCCCTGCAGGTGGCCGCGGATTTACATTGACTGGCGGCAGCTGTTGTGTGCCCCACGTGACTCTCCCCACTCTCTGCTCTGGTCCGGTAGTGGGGGTAGCGTGCTCGCGCTGCTCCGTGCTCGCGCCTTGCTGCTCACAGCTTGCTCCGCGAGCACGTATGTTGTGAAGCCCTGACTTAAACGAATGTAGCATGTGGCATTAGCGGGTAGTTATTTCAGCAACTAGCGCTATTTTATTAAAAAATAACATTCTCACTGTTAATAATTTTTACATATTACTTACGATTTATGGTCAGAGAATGCGTGTGTGAGAGTGGCAATTTCAGTATCTTTCGGTTGTGCTTTGGTGTGGGCACTGTCAGTGGTAGAACGCGATACAGCGTCAGCCTACCCCAGTGTGTAAACGAGTTAGTTATTCTGTATGACGACACAACCTCTCAGCTTTCAACAGAACGTCGTTTGTGGTTATTGGGTTTTCTGATTGATACGGCGGCCGCGCCTTGCTTTTTCGCTACGTCGACGCTGGCGGCGAGTTCGACTTCTATACAAACAAAACCATCATTAGGAGAAACACCGCAGGTGCGTCACACGACTCACAGATGCGGCCGTCAAAGTCTCCCGGCAACCGCTGCCGACGCACTTGCAGTGCGCTTCCCGGCGTTTGGAGTTCACAACAGTATGACGATTAGAGATCGTGTACGGTTCCGTAGTCCTGATCGTCTAGACGCAATCGTGCTGTAACAAACATGTAGTGTCGAACTTGCAGCGACCGCAGACGACCGGCAAGAGGAACAAACTGAGAAGAGGACCCAGTCTCCACGCGCGTCATCCGACGGCGCTACAGAGCGTCGGAAGCTACAGGAGGGGATGCGGCTGGCGGAACCGACAGCGCCCAGGGCTGTGGCAGTGGTGGCGGATGTGGTAGCAGGTCGCTCTGCAAACAGTGCGTAAACACACTTTCCGAATCGCTAGGAGATAACAGAAACTACAAAGATAAGAACACGGCCCAGGGAATAGTCAAAACTATGATGGCATTGGGAAAGACTTGGAGATGGCCGGGGCACGTGGCCAAGTTAATGACGGTAGGGGGATCGAGTAGGTTTTTAGCACGGTTCCGAGCGACGAGTAAACACCGAGATGCGGACCTAACGCAAGGTGGGCGGTCGCCATTACAAGAGGCGCAGCAGTAGCGTGCTACAGTCAAGAGGAGGGCCGTATCCAGCAGTGGGTCTCAAGTGGTTTAATGAAGTCGACGAGCACATCTGTGCTAAAAACTTAGTTTCAGACACTCGGTGTTGCATGTTTTCCACAAACTGCAGCGATTTTCGTTTCTTCGTCGTTAAAGCTACTTAACAGCTGCCTTTGGTACTATAAAAATAGGTTTTTATGTCACCATTCGTGTTTCGCTTTATCGCTGTTTCCCTGATAACAATGACTATGTTTCGTAAAAACGAAACGTATGTTCTGGTATAAAAGCATTCTTACAGTAACAATGACTATGTTTTGTAAAAACGAAACGTATGTTCTGGTATAAAAGCATTCTTACAGTAGCTGGAACGATAGATTTTAAATATCTTTAATTGGCTTAAACTTTTTAACGCTTATGTTTTACGTTTCACCCGTCTTCCCACCTCCACCCCCTACGAGTCAGCTGGCATCGCAAGGTCACCAATCAGCTTCGAAAAACAAACACACACGCATTATAAGAGAGAGAGAGAGAGAGAGAGAGAGATAGCGATTGGACTTTAATTTGTGCTAGCAGTAATTACAAATAATAAACAACACAATTTAAATTCTAAAATATCCGATAATTTGAATTTGAATTTACATATGTTGCGTTTTACAAGAACTGTTTGAACCAATAAAAGAACTGTTGCCTCTGAAATGACTTACTGTCATTTTCAAAGCAGTATTATTTTGTTATAATTGTAAATGACTAGGCGGCTATTTAATAACATCTGCGAAACGCGCCTTTACTGCTCAGACGGTATGGAAGAGATTTAAGAGCAAGAAGGAAAGACCGCGAGCGTAGTGCGATCCTGAGCGGCTTAGCTGATAGTGGCTGCTGTGTTCGACAGGGGGAGGGAGGGAGGGAGAGAGAGAGAGCGCGCTAGCTATCTCGCGTTGACTTCAGAAGCTGGCTGATAGGTGGCAGCACTAGACGGACCAGCCATTTTTTGCAGAGGATACTAACGCTCTCAGCGGCCAGAACAATGTAAGGGAAGGCAACAGTTATAATCTGAAAAGTAATTAAATCAACCGAATCTCTCGTCATTGCTGTGTTGTTGATACGGTCTTTAGTTCGAAGACTCTTTGATGCAGTTCTCCACGGTAGTGGATCCTGTGCGAGGTGCTTCCGGTCTTCACAAATACTGCAACCTACGTACACCTGTCTGGACCTGCTCACTGTGTCCCTCCCCCACACACTCCCCTCCGTTAACACACCGAGTATTGCCTGTTGTTTCAGGAAGAGTCCCAGCAACTGATCCCTTCATTTAGTCAAACCGTGCCACAAAGATTTTTTTTCTGTCCAGTGCGATTCAGTAGCTTTTTATTAGTTATCTCATCTAGAAGTCTAATCTTCAGTACAAAAAATAAATACAGATACCCGCGAGCAGCCACTATATCCGTGAACTAGTTTTCCAACCTTTTCAGGCTTATCTTCAAATTATGCACCTGGAAGTTCACATACGCATGATTTCAGATGATCCGATAATGCCGCACGAAACAACGTCCAGTAAACAGCAATATACACTCCTGGAAATGGAAAAAAGAACACATTGACACCGGTGTGTCAGACCCACCATACTTGCTCCGGACACTGCGAGAGGGCTGTACAAGCAATGATCACACGCACGGCACAGCGGACACACCAGGAACCGCGGTGTTGGCCGTCGAATGGCGCTAGCTGCGCAGCATTTGTGCACCGCCGCCGTCAGTGTCAGCCAGTTTGCCGTGGCATACGGAGCTCCATCGCAGTCTTTAACACTGGTAGCATGCCGCGACAGCGTGGACGTGAACCGTATGTGCAGTTGACGGACTTTGAGCGAGGGCGTATAGTGGGCATGCGGGAGGCCGGGTGGACGTACCGCCGAATTGCTCAACACGTGGGGCGTGAGGTCTCCACAGTACATCGATGTTGTCGCCAGTGGTCGGCGGAAGGTGCATGTGCCCGTCGACCTGGGACCGGACCGCAGCGACGCACGGATGCACGCCAAGACCGTAGGATCCTACGCAGTGCCGTAGGGGAGCGCACCGCCACTTCCCAGCAAATTAGGGACACTGTTGCTCCTGGGGTATCGGCGAGGACCATTCGCAACCGTCTCCATGAAGCTGGGCTACGGTCCCGCACACCGTTAGGCCGTCTTCCGCTCACGCACCAACATCGTGCAGCCCGCCTCCAGTGGTGTCGCGACAGGCGTGAATGGAGGGACGAATGGAGACGTGTCGTCTTCAGCGATGAGAGTCGCTTCTGCCTTGGTGCCAATGATGGTCGTATGCGTGTTTGGCGCCGTGCAGGTGAGCGCCACAATCAGGACTGCATACGACCGAGGCACTCAGGGCCAACACCCGGCATCATGGTGTGGGGAGCGATCTCCTACACTGGCCGTACACCACTGGTGATCGTCGAGGGGACACTGAATAGTGCACGGTACATCCAAACCGTCATCGAACCCATCGTTCTACCATTCCTAGACCGGCAAGGGAACTTGCTGTTCCAACAGGACAATGCACGTCCGCGTGTATCCCGTGCCACCCAACGTGCTCTAGAAGGTGTAAGTCAACTACCCTGGCCAGCAAGATCTCCGGATCTGTCCCCCATTGAGCATGTTTGGGACTGGATGAAGCGTCGTCTCACGCGGTCTGCACGTCCAGCACGAACGCTGGTCCAACTGAGGCGCCAGGTGGAAATGGCATGGCAAGCCGTTCCACAGGACTACATCCAGCATCTCTACGATCGTCTCCATGGGAGAATAGCAGCCTGCATTGCTGCGAAAGGTGGATATACACTGTACTAGTGCCGACATTGTGCATGCTCTGTTGCCTGTGTCTATGTGCCTGTGGTTCTGTCAGTGTGATCATGTGATGTATCTGACCCCAGGAATGTGTCAATAAAGTTTCCCCTTCCTGGGACAATGAATTCACGGTGTTCTTATTTCAATTTCCAGGAATGTATTAAATATACAAGCATGTAAACTTCCAGATCCCTTACATGGAAGAAATTATTTGGTAAGTGGCAGCTACCTTCATTTGTATTTCATGTGAAATGCAGTCAGGGGATTTTACAGTATCCGTAATGGATATCGCTCATCTTAAGTATTGTTCTGTAGCACCGCACTTCAAAACCTTGTGTTCTCCAGTTGTCTGGACAGTTTATAGTCCGCGTTTTTCTTCCGTACAAGGCGACACTCAGACAAATGCCCTCAGAGAAGACTTCCTGACACACATTTTCTCGCTACTTCTAGTTTGCATTTTACATCCTCTGTAGTTCGGCCATCGTCTATTATGCTGCTGCCCGAAAAGCAATACTCATCTGCAATTTCCAGTGTCTCTTTTCCAGACCTAATTCTCTCAGCATTTCCCTGTTTAACTGGATCAGATTAATTCATTGTTGTTTTACTTTTGTTGATGTTCCACTTATAAGCTCTTTTCAAAGCAGTATGCGTTGCATTCACCTGCTCTTCCAAGTCTTTTGCCCTCTCTAAGACAATTAAAATGTCATTGCCAATCCTTGAAGTCTTTATTTCTTCCAGAACGAGATTTTCACTCTGCAGCGGAGTGTAGCCTGATATGAAACTTCCTGACAGATTAAAACTGTGTGCCGGACCGAGACTCGAACTCGGGACCTCTGCCTTTCGCGGGCAAGTGCTCTACCAACTGAGCTACCCAAGCTCGACTCACGACCCGTCCTCACAGCTTCACTTCTGCCACTGAAGACGGGTCGTGAGCCAAGGACGCCCATACGGTGGAAGAGGGCTGGACCTGGAGGCGTGCAGTATTGAATATTTAATATTTTCGAAGACGAATGGAGACTTTTAAGTAGTCCCAAAAAAGTTTGAGTTCTGACCCCCCTTCCCCTCCCCCACAAAAAAGTACGTAAATGACTATACTGTGTTTTCTTCATTTCCCTGAGAGCTAGGGCGGGCCGGGGCGAGGATGGGGGTGGGGGGACGACCAAGACGACGGCGACGACGACACTGCAGCCAACTGGCAAGTAGTGCTGTTCAATATGTCCTCCATGAACATACGCGAAGAAAACATGACCATCAGCCATCGAGTCCTCTGTGTAAACCACTTCACTGTCCCAGTACATGCCACGAGTCGAGAGGAATTGAGAGCAGAGGGCTGCGGGGTTAACTGAGTCCTTAGGATCATGTGAAAGGTCCAGGCGAAGCTTCGGCCTAGGTGTACACCGTGGAGGTGAATGGACCTTGAGTATAGGTGGTAAAGACAAGGACTCCACTTCAGGCAGATGAGATCGGACGAGAACTGCAATCTTAAGCACTGACCTGGGCCTCCGATGAGGGAGATGAACCGCCATGGATGGGAAAAGGAGACGGTAATTCGGATGCTCAGGAGAACTATGAACGTATACAATTGGAAGGAGAAACAGCATTGGTCGTATTTTTTGTTTTGTTTTGTTATCCGCAAAATCAATTTTCGGTCACCGAAAATCGATTTTGCGGATAATAAAACAAAAAAAAAATACGACCAATGCTGTTTCTCCTTCCAATTGTATCCATTATCTGGTCGTGGTGCACAGAACACTCCATGGAGTCGCCAATCAACAATGAATGTGTACAACGTAACTGGCGAGCAGTTGTGCGCGTCTGATCTGCAATGGAGGGACACAAGCCTCCACCAGTACGCTGGTCACCGGACTCGTCCTAAAAGCTCCTGTCGCTAGTCGGACCCCCCAATAGTGCACAGGGTCGAGAAAATGCAACGCTGAAGGCGCTGCCGAACCATAAATCAGACTCCCATAGTCAGGGCGAGATCGAACAAGGGCTTTGTAGAGCTGCCTCAGAGTAGAGCGATCTGCACCCCAATTGGTGTTGCTCAGGCAGCGTAGGGCACTGAGGTGCTGCCAGCACTTCTGCTTCAGCTGACGAAGATGAGAAAGCCACTTCAATAAGGCGTCCCAAACCAGTCCTAAGAATCGGTATGTCTCCACTACAGTGAGTGGATCGTCATTAAAGTTCTGGTTCCGGATGAACGGTAAGACGCCGACAGAAGTGTATGACACACGACTTCGAGGCTGAAAACTGGAAGCCGTGGGCTAGAGCCCATAACTGCGCCTTGTGGATGGCTCCCTGTTCTTGGGCGCCATTCGGCAACACCAGTACTGGTGGAGCAGTAAGAAATGCAGTAGTCACCTGCATACAGAAAAGGTGAGACCGACGGCCCGACAGCTGCTGCTAGACCGTTAATAGCCAATAAAAATAGAGATACACTCAATACAGAGCCCTGCGGGACCCCATTATTCTGAATATGGGGCGAACTATGGGAGGCACCAACTTGGACACAGAAAGTACGGAGCGACAGGAAATTTTGGATAAAAATCAGGAGCGGGCCCTGGAGACCCCACTCATACAATGTGGCAAGGATATGACGTCGCCAGGTCGTGTCGTGAGCTTTTCGTAAATCAAAAAAAGACGGCAACCAGGTGTTGGCGTCTGGAAAGGCTCTTCCGATGGCAGACTCGAGGGAAACTAGTTTATCAATAGTAGAGCGACCTTGGCGGAAACCGTCTTGCCATGGACCCAGTAGGCCACGTGACTCCGCGACCCAACACAACCGCGGACACACACCTACGTTCTAACAGCTTACAAAGAACGTTGGTGAGGCTGACGGGCTGATAGCTATCCACATCAAGCGGGTTTTTACCGGGTTTGAGCACTGGAATGATGGTGCTCTCCCGCCACTGCGATGGAAAGGCCCCATCGCACCAGATCCGGTTGAAGATGACGAGGGGATGTCGCTTGTAGTCGGACGAGAAATGTTTGATCATCAGATCCCATGTGGTCCAGGAGCTGTGTCTGGGCAGTGTGCAAGGACGCTGAGGAGCTACCACTCTGTAAATGGAGCATTATAGGGTTCACTGTGACGTTCAATGAACGAGAGGGCTTTTGCTTTCCATCCGCCTTTTGAGGGTGCAAAATGTTGGGGGATGATTCTCTGACGCGGAGGCTCAAGCATAGTGCTTAGCATAGTGCTTAGCAAAGTGCTCGGCAATTGCGTTTGCTTCGCTAGATAACACGCCATGTTAATGCCAGTAACACCTACCGGGGTCTGGTACCCACAAACACGTTTGATCTTTGCCCAGACTTGGGAAGGTGACGTATGGCACCCTATGGTACCTCTTCCCAACACGTCTGTTTTCGTCTTTTTATAAGCTGGCGAACGCGGGCACGGAGCCGTTTAAGAGCTATTAGGTACTCTAGGGAAGGGTGCCGCTTATGTCGATGTAGAGCTCGCCGACGCTCTTTAATGGCCTTAGCGATTTCCGGTGACCACCAAGGTACTGACTTTCGCCGGGACACCCTAAAAAACAAGGGATCGTGTTTTCCGGCGCAGAAACGATTGCTGTAGTGACCTGCTCAACTACCACATCGATGAAACCATGTGGGGGAGACTCTACTGTGACAGCAGAGGTGAAGGTTTCCCAGTCTGCCTTGTTTAAAGCTCATCTTGGTAGACGTCCGGGGAAATAGCGCTGGGGGAGTGACACGAAGATGGGAAAGTGGTCACTATCACACAAGTTATCGTGGGGTCTCCAGTGGACAGATGGGAGAAGTACGGGGCTGCAGAGGGATAAATCTACGGCCGAGTAAGTGCCATGACCAGGAAAGTTTCGACATCGTTACGTCGGCCAGTAAGCACAGTGCCACCCCACAAGGGGTTATAGGCGTTAAAATCTCCCAAAAGTAGGAAAGGTTCAGGGAGTTGATGAATCAGTGCAGCCAATGCGTTCAGGGATACTGCACCATCTGGAGGAAGATATACGTTGCTCGCAGTTATTTAGTGCGTCCTCCTTATCCTGAAAACCACGGCTTCAACAGGGGTTTGAAGGGGCACCGGTTCACTGCATACTGAGTTCAGGACATTGACACAACTCCACCTGACAATCTATTATAGTCGCTACGGTTCTTATTACACTGTCGCAGAAGAAGCTGAGTAGTTCCGTGGTGTAGTGGTTATGATACTAAACTGTTCCATGGAAGGTCGTGAGTTCAAAACTCACCTGGACTGTACAATTTTAATTTCTATATTCGGTTCGAGTACATTCTAGAAGTATCCACAAATGTCAAGAATCATTGTACTGGAATGTTCTGTAGCTGTATATATACTGTATGTGTAGGAGGCAGTTCGCTCCGCGCTCTTGTATGTGCAAGTGCTGAATAAACCTTCGTTAAGTGAAGTTAGTGTTCGTCATTCATCTAATTACACCTTCTACGTGACAATATCCCCTATAGCCACCAAGGGCAGTGGTCCGCATTGCCGGGAACCAGGTTCCATAGAGGGCAATGCAGAAAGCAGGTGTAAAGCTTAACAGTTGCCGTAGCTCAGCCAGGGGGGGGGGGGGGGGGGGGAAACCGGAGCAATTCCACTGGAGAATGACATTATCGTGAGGCTCGGAAGGCATGGATCATGCAAGGAGGCAGGTCACGCCTCAGGGTCACCTGCTGCCACCGACTGAGTATTTGTATCCATTCATATTGTGGATGAGGCATCAGCGAGGTCCAGGCCATCAAGGGACGCTGAGATCTCCACCTCATCCGCAGGTACAGAACTGGTAGAGAGTGGTGGTGTTGGGGTCATCAGAGAGTCCTTTTTCTTAACAGACTTCTTTACTTGCTCCCTCTCGCTTCTCTTTAAGGGCTTGCTGGGAGGACTTCCCTGAAGTAGCTTCAGGCACGGAAGAAGACCGTGAAACTCTTCATCCAGCAGTTTTTGGCTCCGTCAGCCACTGGCGAGTGTCCGCTGTGGCATTAGTGGAGACCTTGGGAGAGAGGGTCCCAAGGGACCCCTTCCACACGAGTGGAGCCTGAGAAGGCTGTTGCTCCACCGGCTGTGGGGAGGAGACCGATGTCCCCTGCATTTTGGGGGGGGGGGGGGGGGGAGCTTTCTCCCGAAATAGGTACTTTGGGAGCAACGCAAGGAGACTTTCCCGCCTACCACCAAGGGGGCAGATGTATTCCGGAGGCGCGGAGGGCCCACTGTTTGTGGTACAGTGTGTGTTACGGCTGGTACTTGTGATGGCGATGGCAATGTAGCTGCAGCGTATGTGGATATCAACCGAACGGGGTGTAATCGTTCAAATTTACGTTTAGTCTCTTCGTAAGTCAACTGGTCCAGGGTCATGTACTCCATGATTTTCTGCTCCTTTTGGAGTAGTGTGCAGTCTGGCGACCAGGGTGAGTGCTGCTCTCCGCAGTTGATACACGTGGGAGGAGGCGCACAGGGAGAGCATCTGGATGCAGTGGACGTCTGCAGTCTCGATATGTGGCGTTGGAAGTGCAGCGGGAAGACATGTGCCCGAATTTCCAGCACTTAAAGCACCGCCTAGGAGGATGGACGTATGGTTTAACGTCACAGTGGTAAACTATCACACTGACCTTTTCAGGCAATGAATCACCCTCCAAGGCCAAGATGAAGGCACCGGTAGCAACCCTGTTGTCTTTGGGTCCCCTGTAAACGCGCCAGATGAAATGAACACCCTGGCGTTCTAGATTGGCGCGGAGCTCGTCGTCAGACTGCAGAGGAGGTTGCGATAGAAAATGGACCATGTTGAGGCTTTTATGGGGAGTGTTGAAAACAGGAATATCACTCAGCCAGTCACAAGCAATTAACGCCCGGAATTGGGCTTGGGACGCTGTCTGAATCAAGACTGCACCACTTCTCATCTTGAACATGCTGTCACTTTCCCAAACTTATCCTCAAGATGTTAAACAAAAAACTGAGGCTTCATAGGTAGAAAAGAGTCCCCATCCATTCTGCTACAGACTAACTACCGAGGCGAATATGGCTCTCTTCTTTCTGTAGCCCTACGGTCCTCCCATGGTGTAGCGAGGGAGGGAAACGATTTAGGGTCATATCTGTCAGCATTGTACTCGATCTTGCCCTTCTTAAGAGATTGCTGGCGCCGTAGGGTCACCAGCAAGAGATGACTTAGTCCGTTTCATTGTGGGTCACCCGCCCTGATGCCACCCACTCTGATCAGGGGTCTCTCCACGGGCGCCACCCAGCCACAGCAAAGGCCACCTGGCATGATGGCTGTTGCTGGGAGTCCTGATGCTGCAGGAAGACAGGCATGTACTTCTTGGCATACGTGGGGAGTTTACAGCTCAGGCATCAGCAGTGTGATCCCTGTGTTGTCAGGGGGCTACCACCAAATGGGTACATGATGTCCCCACCACAACAGACTATCTACCGTGCTGGATATTGGGCGCTGAGAAATCCAATATTGTCATGGGGGCGAATGAAGATAGGAGACAACGGAAGAAGATGACATACTCAGAAAGTGTCCTCGCCCAAATAGTTGAATTGCAGGTGGAGATGCAAAACCATGACAAGAGGTTCATGAGATCGAATCTAAGGGCACTATGGATAAATCATGCACCATATGGCCCGCACGTCCATAGAATTTGTAAAGTGGCAGGTCAAACCATAAAATGGAACCTGAACTTTAGGGCCGGAAAGTATGAGACTTCTTTTAGTCGTCACTTACGACAGGCAGGGATACCTCGGGCCTGTTCTAACCCCAGGACCCAGAGGGGGACGTACGTCTAGATTATATACGGTGATGGTTACTAGTTTCCACTTTGAGGAGCGCCTCTCTCACAGCATTTTCAATCTTAAACTAATACATCATTAACAGTAGCGCCCAGTGCCAACAATCGTGGTGCAGTTACATTTAGACTACGAACTCTTCTCCAGGCCTGCAGTTAAGGAGTTACTGAGTAATGTATTGACGTATATATAGTTGTGTATCAAAGTTAGTCTGATTTGTGATGAATTTCCTATTATTATGTTATCCCCCTTTTTCTTTCCTCTGGGGACGGCAGTATAAGTGGGATACGGTAAAGGCACCACCTGAGAGACTGAGGCCGAAATACATAACAAGTTAGTAATAAGCATCCAAGCGCGAAAATTTAGGTTGGTTTGGGTCTCTTGCACTGTAGACTTCACAAAAGAGATACGAAACACTGGAAAACGAACTGTGAATTGTTCGGTCAGCGTGACAGTATCACAAAAACGGTCAACGAACTGCAATGTGGAACGTCACAAGTGATACCTAGTATATCGTAGAGAACCCTACTCACAAAATTAGGAAGCCCCGCCAAAATCAGTCCAGAAGTATGCAACATACATACATCTTGCGTAATGACCCCGACGCTAAGAAGAGATGAACTCACTCTTTCTGGATACCATCAGAGAATAAAACAGGAGGGGGGGGGGGATAATTCTAGTACACTGTATGCCTTCGCCAGCCAGGGTAAGTGGACTTCCAGAGTAAGGCAGTACGTGACCAAACAAAGGCTAATTCACAGAGGGGAAGCGACCACACTGAATCTGTTGTCAGTGGCAGTATTTCGCCGCGTCTGGAACAGCCGCTCTTTTCAGTGATTAGGACGCAGCTGGAGATACAGAGCGCTCCCAGATTCCTGCTTCCGGCCCGCACGATAGCGGTTCCCGGCAGTCGGGCCTAACTTGTCAGCAGTGGCGAGCCAGGCGGCAGCGGCTGCACAGGCAAAAAGAAAGAAAATGGCCATCCTGCAAGTCAGGGCACGCCTGACTGCGGCGACGTGCTGCATCAGGAACGGCTCCCAAAGCGTCCACAGCGATTCTGGCACACGTTTGCACCTTCCCGTAGCTCTGTCGCTTGTGAGGCATCTTTGCCTTGCGGTGATCTGTGGTTTGCAATCGAGCGGAGTGGAGTGTAGGTCGGCGTCTGGGTTTCGGGACTGGCGGTCGTGTAATTTGCTACTGTTGGCAGACGTTTAACCGCGAATCGCTACGGTTCGTATATTATGCGTACTTGTTTTGTGAAAAACTCCAAGTTTCATTTTTGTGGTTCCCCAAACGTAGGGTATAATCGAAGCTGAATCCGGAAAAAGTGAGAGGGGCACGGACAAAGACTAAAACGAGCACGAGGACGACAATTGCGGATATCTGTACTGTCGAAAATGAAGGAACAGGAAGGTTGGCCGCCCCGCCGAAGACTTGAACTTTTTTTAAAAATTAAGAATACACCGCCATTTGACTATATATTACCGTGTTTTTCTTTTGGAGAATCTATATTTCGGCTTTTACGCCGTTAACGAGTAGAATGCCAGAAGTTCTTAAACCGTCACACGTCATATCTGGTAATGTCAATCCACAGCAGGTAAATAAGACTAGCACATGCCTTTAAGATGTACCTATTGAAGTGACCTCAAAGAAACATTCTTTGACGTCACTGTAATGCGCTAGTCTTGTTTACCTGCTGTGGACTGACTTTACCAGATAAACGTGTTAATGGTTGAAGAACTTTCAGCATTGTACTCGATAACGGCGTAAATGCTGAAATATAGATTGTCCAGAAGAAAAATAGAGTAATGTACAGTCAAATGGCGGTGTATTCTTTCAAAGAATGTTGTCTGAGCGTGCCTCAGCACCATCGAAAACTTGTACGATAGAGACAGAGCATAAGTTCTGTAGGATGAAATAACTCGGGCGACCATCTAAAGGAACCGTCCCGGCATTCTCTCCTTAAGCGATTTACGGAAACCACAGAAAACGTAGTGTGGATGGCCCGACACATATTTGTGTCAACAGACGTAAGTCTTGTGTGTACATGGCATGCTGTATCTATAGCGAGCGTGTAAGTATTCTACCAGCATATCGGAGAAAGTGCTATTTCTCACTACGAAAGACCTTCCTTACGTCCCCTTGTACACAATATACAAGTGCCGTGTGTCTGAAATTTGTCCCATATGTGTGAAATTGCTAATAGCCCTGGCGATTTTATTCCACACACAAATCGTTTTTGTCGCTGAAATTCGACAATATTCGTAACCCTTCTGATTTACAGACGACCGTCACTATCTGAACATACTTGTAGCTCGTAAGTTTGCACCATAAAGCCTTGTTTCTTTTTTTCCGCCAGTCCTCGTAAATGGCGTGTGCGTCTCTGTGCGGTTCTACGCTGACGCAGATTGTCGAAAAGCAGAGCGCGCCTTCTCACAGCGCTGCGACTTCTTTCTACCACGGTGGGCGCGCTGCCCCCCTCAGCGGCTCCTACACTCTCTCCCGAGAACTCAGCAGCTGCACAACTGCCGCCACGACGAGGAGGAAGAAACACAGGAACTGTACGTCACTCACAGAGCAAACGGCGCAAGTAACTCGGTTCTGTGAGTTTCACAAATCGTACGGTACGTCATCTGAAGAGCGAATCACGCCGCTGATCCGGGCCCGCCAGCAAAGTTCTCCCCGGCACGTCTCGGGAGCGGCGGGTGTACCTCGCGGCGCGTCTGACGCACTGCAGCCCGGCGTACAGGGTCGTGCACGCCTTGGAACGTGTCTCCTTTGTCGTCTGGAGAGGTTCCTTTAATCGTCCCTAACACACAAGTAAGGACTCCCTCTCTCCCCTCTCCAAGTACGCAGGTCATCTTTTTACTCTGTTCCCAATTCATTTTATTAAAAATAATAAAACATAAGTTTCGTTGCCGCTTCCATTTTCTAGTCAAAAGGTAAAGAAGGTTCAAAAAATTCTTTTCGAAACCACGCACGGAAGCTGACTGCGATGTGATCGTGCAGTACACACTATAATAGCTGGTAAACGCATTCCTGCTCGAGTGTAAAAACAACGGGTCGATTCTTAAATTTCTCAGATCTATTATGTTGCGGAAGTGATTTCTATAAACAAAATTCCTTTACTGTCGAGTCTTCTAGAGATTCCGTTGCGTCCAAACGTGTGCTTTGTCACGATTTTTTTTTCCCGAAAAGGAGTTAGCAGCTTCTGGCGGCCCGCGACTGGCATGCCGGAACTGGTTGGAATCGCGGCGCCGCAGAGTCGGGTATCTACTATAAGACGTTTCTTCACCTGCCCTGGAAAGTGTGCTCCGCGACGAACAACGCCTGTCTGTTAGTTTTTAGGGTATTTCTCTGACGCACTCGAGCCGAATCGTCCAATCACTTGCGAGTAAAAGAGTTCTTCCTTGAATCTTGTCCCTCTTTTCCATTCATTCTTGCTATAAATCTGTAACTGGCAGCTGCCCTCCCCAAACGTAACTTGTATGTTTAATACATGCCCCAAGATAAGTTCGACAACGCGCTTGCCTTCAGCATGTAAGCCTCATTTTCTGGCAGAATGAGTGAAAGCTCTATTCCTGTAGTCTCAAACCAAACTGAAGCTTCCCCAGCTGCAACTTCCAGGAGAAAGCGTAAGCATTTTAATCTGCCACTAGGTTCCAAATAAGTGTAAAGTTCGCTAATATATCATCCGGTTTGTTGATGCTGTTAGCACAGTTAAACGCCGCGAGGCAGTAAGGTAACTGAGCCGAAAGCCGGTTAACACTTGGCGAGTGATAATGGAGCGTGCATTTAGGATGACGAGGAGGGTCAAATTTTCACGAGCAACGCGTGGCTGGCCGCTGTCTCGAATCGTAACAAGCGCCCGCCACTCCAGACTCAGACCACAACTGTATAGTCGCCAGGCACCTGCGCAAACTTGGGAAAAAACGCTGAATTTTGGCTCCTTTTTTTCAGGCATATTCCTTCTGCGTTCTACGACTAAAAGTACTAGACCTCCCTCGTAGAGCGTTAAATCTACTGCCTGCAATGAGCAGACGTCTTTTTACAAAAAATACTTACCGAGCTTCAAAAGAACGGCAGACTAAAGGGATAATAATATCTTGTAGAACAAAGTGGCAATTATATCAAAACGTTAGAAACAGTCAAAATCTAAATGCAGCAGCCCATTACAAACAGTATTGTAAGGTGCTTAAAAAAGTTATTAGGAAGGCAAAAAGTATGTGGTATGCAGATAGAATAGCTAAGTCTCAGGATAAAATTAAAACCATATGGTCAGTCGTAAAGGAAGTGGCTGGTCTGCAGAGACAGGTCGAGGATATAGAATCAGTGCGTAGTGGGGATGTCCGTGTTGCTGATAAGTCGCATATATGTACAGTACTTAATAATCACTTTCTGAATATAGCAGGTGAACTAAATAGAAACCTAGTCCCAACAGGGAATCATATAGCGCTCTTAGAAAAAAGTGTTCCGAGACTGTTACCTGAAATGCTCCTCCATGATACTGACAAGAGGGAGATTGAGTTAATAATTAAATCACTAAAGACCAAGAACTCTCATGGATATGACGGGGTATCTAGCAGAATACTGAAGTATTGTTCCACGTATATTAGCTCAGTACTTAGCCATATCTGTAACTTTTCCTTTAGCAGTGGTCGGTTTCCTGACCGATTAAAGTACTCGGTAGTGAAGCCACTTTATAAAAAGGGAGACAGGGATAATGTTGACAATTATAGACCTATTTCTATGCCATCGGTGTTTGCTAAAGTTATCGAGAGGCTTGTATATACAAGGTTACTGCAGCATTTAAATTCACATAATTTGCTGTCAAATGTACAGTTTGGTTTTAGAAATGGCTTAACAACTGAAAATGCTATATTCTCTTTTCTCTGTGAGGTTTTGGACGGATTAAATAAAAGGTTGAGAACGTTAGGTGTTTTCTTTGATTTAACGAAGGCTTTTGACTGTGTTGACCACAAAATATTACTGCAGAAGTTGGAACATTATGGAGTAAGGGGAGTAGCTTACAATCGGTTCGCCTCCTACTTTAAGAACAGAAAGCAGAAGGTAATCCTCCGCAATATTGAGAGTGGTAATGATGTTCAGTCCCAATGGGGCACTGTTAAATGGGGCGTTCCCCAAGGGTCGGTGCTGGGGCCACTGCTGTTCCTTATTTATGTAAATGATATGCCTTCTAGTATTACAGGTGATTCAAAAATATTTCTGTTTGCTGATGACACCACCCTGGTAGTGAAGGATCTTGTGTGTAATATTGAAACATTATCAAATAATGTAGTTCATGAAGTAAGTTCGTGGCTTGTGGAAAATAATTTGATGCTAAATCACAGTAAGACTCAGTTTTTACAGTTTCTAACCCACAATTCAACAAGAACTGACATTTTAATCAGACAGAATGGGCATGTTATAAGCGAGACGGAACAGTTCAAGTTCCTAGGCGTACGGATAGATAGTAAGCTGTTGTGGAAAGCCCATGTTCAGGATCTTGTTCAGAAACTAAATGCCGCTTTATTTACCATTAGAACAGTATCTGAAATAAGTGACATTTCAACACGAAAAGTAGTATACTTCGCATATTTTCATACGCTTATGTCATATGGTATTATTTTTTGGGGTAATTCTTCTGATTCAAAAAGGGTATTTTTGGCTCAAAAACGGGCTGTTCGAGCTATGTATGGTGTAAGTTCGAAAACCTCTTGTCGACCCCTATTCAATAGTCTGGGAATTTTGACATTGCCCTCACAGTATGTATTTTCTTTAATGTCGTTTGTTGTTAGCAATATTAGCTTATTCCCAAGAGTTAGCAGCTTTCACTCAGTTAATACTAGGCAGAAATCAAATCTGCATGTGGAATGCACTTCCTTGACTCTTGTGCAGAAAGGAGTGCAGTATTCTGCTGCATCCATTTTCAATAAGCTACCACAAGAACTCAAAAATCTTAGCAGTAGCCCAAACACTTTTAAGTCTAAACTGAAGAGTTTCCTCATGGCTCACTCCTTCTATTCTGTCGAGGAGCTCCTGGAAGAGATAAAAAATTAAGCAAATTCCAGTGTTACATTCTTGATTTTCTTTATTTAAACTAACGACTTGTTTCATTTTATGTGTTTCTACAATCGTGTTATAATTTCATGTATTGACTCGTTCCATGACCATGGAGACTTCTCCTAAATATGATCCCACGGAACAATAAATAAATAAATAAAAATAAATAAATAAATTTCTCAAATTATCTGAAAACTGTAAACGTGCCAGATTTAGCATTACAACACCAATTAGACATAATTTTTGAAAGCTTAATTTTACGTGAGTCCAATGGTAAATGTTTATCAAATCCAAGAACACCCTTTCCAAAAGTGAGATGGTTAGATCTGCATGGGTTGGAGACTTCGGTGGGCAGGTGGAACAGTGTCATTAGGAGACGCAACTGTCGGTACCCTCTACCCTCCACCAATGCCTGAGGTATTGCTCAAGCCAGCACTTCTTCACATATTACTGTGGTGTTACTGATACCATATGGGTTCAATACTCCCGCATGAGCACCCTAATGAAAACAAAACCATCGAAATGTAAACCGAGGACGGATTGGAGCCTGCACGTCGAATGTGTCGAAGAAATGATTCCCTACTTGTATGCTGCTGGTGATGTGCTAAGAGGCACATCCGTACCAGTAAGACGTCAGTATCCTGAAAAGACAAAATGGATTTTCAGGAACTTCGTACATTCACAGCCGAAGAAGATATGGTCGGGCGTCTGATCAGACACGACCACTGAGCTGTGAAGAGCCTACGAGAGCTTACTCATTTATTCACGGTCGGGGCACAACGGATTGTGTTCTGTCCCGGGGCAACTTTGACTATGCTACACTTTCAGCAAGTCAACGAACAAATAGAGACGTTCATTGAGTTAGGCTGAACAACATGTAGATATGATGCCTTCCCGTGTAACCAGATATAATCGTGATACTGAGGAGCTGAGTGTGTGGTTCTCCGAACTTTCACCACTCCTTGAGCCTGAAGAATAGCATCACTTAATGGATGTGGCACAGCTACAACTACTACAGACAAGGGACTAAAAAAGTCAGTACTATTTACAATAAAAATTCTTCTCTGTCTGACTTGGTACTTTCAAAAAGCCCTGACGCATCTTGATGTCAACTTTTTGAAGCAAGGGAGAGGTTCCTTGTGACACTGTTCTGTGGAGAAACGACCTCAGTTAGGCTGAACGACCTTCGCTACCAAGTCTCTGAGTCTGCGGCAGAATTCGGATACCGACTTACGAGACCGCCGCGTAACTGAGACTCCGCCTAGTACCGTCCTCCTCGTGCCTGCCTAAAAGTACAAATACGGATCAGTAACGAAAAAATGATTCCATCAGTTTGGCAGTGGGAGCAACAAAAGCAGGGGTGATTTCAATAACAACAACGAAAAATGGAGCTTCAGACTGCCAACTGAAAATCATTTCTTGCGAATGTAGGATAGGGTACAGCGAAGTGTCTGCAGTTGCAAAAAAAAGGGGGACTCCAGTGAACTGCCATTTGGAAACACTGTAGTTGCCATACCAGCGAAAATTCGCCCGAGCGGGTCCTCAACGAGGGGGATGTTGTGGGAGGGGGGGGGGGGGGACTACGACAACGAGAAAATCCGAACCGACATCGTCGCTGAGGAGGAAGAAGCTGATTTGTTTGCCCCAAATATGTTTAGAAGTATTGTTTTGTGTGATTCCATAGCCTATTCCATTTTCATTAGAAGTAACTTGCGTTTTCACAGTGTACAACGTTCTGGTAAGAGACGACATTCTACTAAATACGCGGTCCAGTCACATTAACGTGTTCGACGTCAACTTGCTATAACCACTCACAGGCGGCTGGTGCCAGCGTTTGCAGTGGAGGTTGTATAAAGCGTGTCGGGGGAAACAGCGCAATCGTTTTCGTAAAACGGAAACGGGGTTATTTATCTGATGTCCAAAAGGGCACGATCATTGGCTTTCCGGCCAAGGGTTGAATCATTTCCAAAACGGCTACGTTTCTAAACTGTTGTGTACCACTGTGGTTAAAACTATACCATGCAAGGCAAAATGGACCTATCCAAAATCGATGTCAAGGCAACTATGGTGCACCATGGGCCACAGATGACAGTGGGTGAACGCCGGCAGGCGAATAGACTTGCAACTGTTGAACAACTGATCACCCAGATGAATCGAGGGGCTACCAACAGTGTTTCCTCAACGGCCGTTCGGCGGACATTGCTGCGTACGGGCCCCCCAGCAGGCGCCTAGTCCACGGACCCATGCCGACTGTGGTACATCGGCGAAGAAGTGTAGCGACCCGGACTACGGGTCGCGTTGTTATCAGGAGGTCGAGCGAAGGTGAGGGTGAGTGATCTCTCGGAGCGCCGGGGCGCTAATGAGACATCGCTCGATTAACAACCACTTACTAATGAGAGTTTTACAATCACTCGGACTTCTTCCCGGCGCTGCGTAGCAGCGTCGTGTAGAGGCCGCCCCGCACTAAGGCGCAGGGTGGGACGTCAGCGCTCAGCACCCGTCGAGGAATGTGCAGGCTCAAGCGTAGGCGTTGTCTGAGGTCGACGCCGCGGCCCCGTCCTAGGATGGTCCGGTGGTCGAGGCGTCGCTACGGCCCACGTGGCTACCGACGTCTGTCGGAGCTAAGTGCTCTCGACGAGTAACGCTGCGATTAGACTTGGCCCCAGAGATCCGCATGCTCCTGTTGTCAGTAGTCGAGATGGCGTGCAGGTGGAAAACCCGGCAGCGACACGAAGGATAGCCCGAGAGGCGGTCCCTGCATGCAGATGGGCAGGTCGGTTCTTCGTCCACGTAAGATCGGCCTCGTCCTCATATTCGCTCACTCACCGCTGTGACCGGCACGAGTGCAGCTCCTCCACATCCAGACGGCTGTGGACTTGTAGCAGTAGACTCCCAGGTGGTGGTGGCGGCTGTAGACACCTCGTCGTAGTCACCAGAGCATCTTGCAACTAGCAGAGCTGACCTAGCGGTATCAGTGATGCTGTTGGAGTGGTCTAACTCTGAGAATGAGTGAATGGAAGGCAGGTGTCTTATAGTAGTCGATGCCGTGATTCCCCTAGCCATGCTTTCGCACTTCAACCCCCATTGGGAGGAATTGTATCTGTTTACAGAAAAAGATGGTGTTGCAAAATGTTTAGTATGTCACAAAACGCTGAATTCTTTTAGGAAATTTAATTTGCAGCGACATTATATGTCGTACCACGCGAAAGACTACGGAAGTGGAAAATATGATGGACCAGATCGTGCACAGGAAGCTATTAAACTTAAAAGGAAGCTATCCGAAGAACATCTGGACGACGAAGAAAAATCAACTGACAGCTCTCAGAGTGAGTTACAAAATTGCTTTGCCTTTAGCAAAATCCCTGCGCCCCTTCACTGATGGCGATTTAATAAAAGAATGTTTGGTAGTTGCAGCGGAACATTTGTGTCCATCTCAAGTTGAACAGTTTCTGATTGTGCCATTATCTAACATGACCATTATGCGTCGCATACAGGACATGGCAGACGACGTCCAGAGCCAGCTTGCAAATATCTGTAAAGATTTTATGGCGTATTCTCTAGCTCTGGACGAAAGTGTTGATATCACTGGAACAGCGCAACTTGCCATATTTATTAGAGGTGTTAACAGAGATCTTCAGGTGAGGGAGGAGCTCCTCGATGTAATAGCCGTGAAGAACACTACAACCGGAGGTGATATTTTAAGTAGTGTTGAAGAAAGTGTTGAAAATATAGGATTGTCGTGGAATTCTTTAGTTTCAGTGTTTACAGACGGTGCACCAGCGATGACAGGGGAAAAAAATCAGTTTCCGTTGCGCTGTTGAAGGAGAAAATGCAAAAACTGACCGTGCCGAATGAAATAAGGGGCGTTTACTGTGTGATCCACCAGGAAAACTTATGTGCAAAGAGTATCACTCTAAAAAATGTGATGAGTGTTGTTCGTACAACCAATTATGTAAGGAAGCATGGGATACAACACAGACTATTTAAAAGCTTTCTTGAGGATGTAGAAAGCCAGTATGGTAGCCTGCCTTATTACAGCGAGGTCCGCTGGCTTAGTCGTGGCGAATTATTAAACCGATTTTTTTGCCTATTAGATGAGATAAATATGTTCATGGAAATAAATAACATGTGTGTTCCTGAATTGAAAGAGCCTTCATGGAAATGTGATCTCGCGTTCTTAGCAGATTTAACTGGCCATCTGAATGCTTTGAACATTTCACTACAAGGTAAAGATCTGCTAATTACTCATTTCATAGATCGAATACGAGCTTTTAAAATGAAATTGATACTTTGGGTGCGTCAGCTGGCAACAGGAAATCTAGCTCATTTTCCTAAATTATCGTCCATGCAAGATGTTCACAAAGACTGAGAACGTTATTCACATAGTTTAGTTGCCCTTAAGGAAGAATTTGATCAACGCTTTCAAGATCTGACAGCACTAGACAGTGATTTTGATCTGTTCTCCTGTCCATATTCAGTGAATATTGAAGAAATTTGTCCTGAGCTGCAACTAGAAATTATTGACCTGCAGTGTGACAGAGAATACAGAGACAAATTTCAGAACAAGAAAAACATTTTGGAATTCTACAGACACTTCCCTCAGGATAGATTTCCTCGTTTGCACAAACTGGCGGCTACAATAATATCAATGTTCGGTTCCACGTATGTTTGTGAACAACTGTTCTCTGCAATGAAATATAACAAGACGCACCTGAGAAACGCATTGTCTGATCGAAATTTAAGCTGCACACTGCGCCTAGAATGCACAAGAACAATTACTCCGAACATAGACGCAATTATAAAGGGCAAAAAGTACAAGATAACCGAGAATCCCACACTTCAGTGACACCTTTTATTGTGTAACAGTTCACAAATTAATACGAATGTAGAGGCATACATTAAGCTAATAAAATTATGTGGCACGTGTACATTCTCCTTTATTTGTTTCATTTGTGGCAGTAATAATTCGTGAGTGATATCCCTGCAGGTGGCCGCGGATTTACATTGACTGACGGCAGCTGTTGTGTGCCCCACGTGACTCTCCCCACTCTCTGCTCTGGTCCGGTAGTGGGGGTAGCGTGCTCGCGCTGCTCCGTGCTCGCGCCTTGCTGCTCACATCTTGCTCCGCGAGCACGTATGTTGTGAAGCCCTGGACTAAGTAATAAAAAAAAACTGTCTCCTGTATCATTAATGGATGGCACCCCAGCGTAGTATGTTGGCTAGAAAAACCTGTCGCGTCACAACACGAAAAATGCCACACTGGACGAAATCAGCTCACAGCATATGGCGCGATGACACGCGTCAAATACAGGAGAAACGATTTCACTTCGGAACATACATTAATCAAATTCTGTTTTCGGGTAGGTGATTGAGGGATGGAGTTGGTCAAATGGATAAAATTGGAGCACTACACTGTAAGAACATTATCTGTTTTGGACGTTTTATCGTTAGCAGGAATTTGTCCAAATGTTACGATGCGCCTGCTCCATCATTTTCAGAAGTTAGAAAATAGCAGCTGAAATTAAACGTGGGCGTTACGCCTCTTGAAAACGATCCAAGCGATGGGCATCCGCGAAGAGGAGAACGTGGAGGAGATCAGTGTTTATGTCCAGCCGACAAAGAGGTCATTCGAGACGGAACACAAGCTGGGATTAGGGAAGGAAACCGGGCGTGCCCTTTCAAAAGAACCATCCCAGCACTTGCCTGAAGCGATCTACGAAAATCAAGGAAAACCTAAACCAGGATGGAGGTACGCGGATTTGAACCGCCGCCCTCCCGAATGCGAGTTCAGTGTGCGCCACCTCGAAGAGAAGGCATATATATAAACATTGGGAAAGTGCTCAATGTGGTGTTGGGCGACAGCCAATTAAAAGTATATGAAACGGTTAACGTCATAACAGGCGGAAGAGAGTATGGTAAATTTTCCGCGAAGAATTGATAGTGACAAAGTTTCATCCCGTACTGTTGCCGCATTTGTTGCATGATGACAGAAGGCAAATCTGAAAATAAATACCTCGGAAAAAGAACCCGAGTAATTTTGTAAGACGGTAAGTCGCTCTGATCCTACGCTTCACGCCAGGAACGAGACGGTGGCCATGCCACGCCAGGTCCGCTGCACTTTGAGCAGAGCTTACGCTCGGTGTTTCTTGCGATGCAAAGAGGAGTTTTTTCCAGTGACTGCCTTGTAAACGCTAAAACAATAAGCAAGCAGATGCAATTAATTAAAAACTCGTAGTTACATTACGAAGTACCTTGGTCGTTAGTTTTTATACAATATCTTGGTAACAAATACTTACATGGTTTAACTTTATGTTTCCTAAAGTTACAGAGACTCCTGGAACCTTTTTGGCACCATAGTCACTAAGTTTATAGTTTCTTCACAAGATGTGTACACACAACAGTTAAAAGAGTCATAAAAGTGAACAGCAAAATAATGCGTAGCGCTAATGTGCTTAACAACACAGATCTCAGCCCGCTGTGCCAAATCTCGCACGTATATGAACGTACCGATAGGATCAGAACTTTTTCAGAGCAAAGAGACTGAGTCATCTCCACATCAAGAGGTTAGTAAAGGTAGATATCTTTTGTGAACCGTAAAGTATAGGCGAACATTGCAAAAACTGGAAACTGGAGTCATCGCTTATACTTAAAAATCACGCTTCCAAAAAAGCACAAACTTAAATACAGTGAAAAACCCAACACTAATTGCCTACGCCAATCGGGAATATACTGGAAACTGAAGCCCGAGCAAACAGGCTGACGAGCCAAGACACTACGGGTACGTGTTTCATAACGTCTTGTTCCACCTTTGGTACACAATACGGCAGCGATTTTGCGTGCCGTGGATTCGTCGTGTCCTTGGTACGTTTCCGGAAGTACGTGACACAAGCAATATGTGCTCAGGCCACGCGCTTCTCGTAAATTAGGGCCCGTTGGATGTGGGCACAGAGCAGACGTCCGACAGTGTCCTATATGTGTTTCCTTCGGTTCAGATCACGCAAATTTAGTGGCCAAGATAAACACGAGCTTAGTATCACGCTCCTCAAACCACTGTAGAACACTTCTGGCCTTGTGTCACGGGCAGTGTTCCTGGTGGAAGACGCCATCGCCATACAGGAGATGACAACACGCACGAAGTCGTGCAGGTGGAGCGCAATAATGTCCACGCAGTCCACAGTTGCTGCTACCACAGATGCCGTTAAGATGATGATGCCCCCACCGGCCTGCAAACGTGGCGCAGTGCGTGTGTCGTGCTGCCGTTCGCTTGGATGACGGCATATCCGGACACGACTATCGACCTGGTGTGACAAGAAACATGATCCTTCCGACAAGATGACACGTTTCCACTGATACACGGTCCAATCTCGATGATCTGGTGCTTACTGCAGTCTTAAATGACGATGTTGTTGGACCAACATGGGAACAGGAAGGGGTCGTCTGTAACGGAGCCTCTTGTTCAACAATGTACGCTGAAGCACTCGTACCTGCACCAGCACTGGCCCCTTCCGTAGATCTGCGACAAATTGAGGCCTCAACATCCAACACCGTGTCACCTACTCCTGATTTCACTCTCCACTACATTCCGTAGATGCACACGACGGCAGATTGCGAACAACTATGATCTCCTTCTGAGCTTCTGAGTTGCTTGCTACCAGGCGCATAACCATAACTATCTATCGTTTATCACAGTCCGAGAATGTCTGTGGATTTCCCCATTTACGGCCTGTATCGTCGCTGGAATGATTCCCACTCGTCTATGCCCCGCTTATGTACTTTCTTTGCTGCCTGGCGAGCCTCAAGTGGGAAGTAGTCATGTTTTGGCTGGGGGGCATCGGCGTATAGGGAATCGCTGACGCGCGATCTATAAAGAAATAACATAGCCCATACGACATGGAATTTTCACTTGGCAGCGACATCTGCTCTGGTATGAAACTTCCTGGGAGATTAAAACTGTGTGCCGGACCGAGATTCGCGCTCGGGAACTGTGCTCTTCTCAAGCAACCGCCTGAGCTACCAAAACACGACACAAGGCCTGTTCTCACAGCTTCATTTCCGTCAGTACCTCGTCTCCTACCTTTCCATACTTCACAGTTTTAATCCACCAGGAAGTTTCATTTCAACGCACACTCCGCTGCATTGTGAAAAGTTCATTCGGGAAACATCCCCCAAGCTGTGGCTACGCCATGTCTCCGCACTATCCTTCCTTCCACGAATAACAGTCCTGCAAGTTTCGCAGGAGAGCTTCTGTGAATTTTGGAAGGTAGGAGATGAGGTACTGGTGGAAGTAAAAGCTGTGAGGGCGGGTCATGCGTCGTGCGTGCGTAGCTCAGAGGGTAGAGCATTTCTCCGCGGAAGGCAAAGGCCCCGAGCTCTAGCCCCGGTCCGGCACACACTTTTAATCTGCCAGGAAGTTTCACGTCAGCGCACATTCCGCTTCGGGCTGAAAATTTAATTACGCAAACACGTACGTCATTATTTTATTTATTTTCTATGAAAGTGTGAAGGATGGTTCAAATGGCTCTGAGCACTATGGGTCTTAACTGCTGTGGTCATCAGTCCCCTAGAACTTAGAACTACTTAAACCTAACTAACCTAAGGACATCACACACATTCATGCTCGAGGCAGGATTCGAACCTGCGACCGTAGCGGTCGCCTGGTTCCATACTGTAGCGCCTAGAACCGCTCGGCCACTCCGGCCGGCTGTGAAGGATGGAAATTATTTGCGATTCGTAAAGTTTATAGTATTCTGCTAATAAAAAGAGAGTGGCAGCCCGTTTAAAGAAATCAGTCCAAAATTTAATTATTTATACAATAACAGTTCTTCGCTAGCAGTTTACAACAGTCTTAAGAATAACAGACTCACGACCTACGTACTGTTTCCTTAGCAGGGGACAACTGTAGAAGGCTGCAGGTTGGTGAACATTATCCAGAACGAATTCCACTCAGGGAGGTGGAAGCAACTAGAAACCTCGCGGGTACTGCAATCTTAGTTCAAATGAGATCAGTGACACGTTATCTGTGATAACAAAGAGGAGGTACGAAGGAGGGAAATTTTCGAGGGAAGGGATTTATCATACACATTTAAGTCCCTCTCGCTATCTATATCACTCTCTCTTTTTCACTTGCCGTAATAGTTATGAAAACGGCTCGGGTAACCATAATCTTACGTTTGAGTAAAAAGTAGCACTAGCCATACATAGTGAGCGTGAAAAAAATTAAAAATAACTCCTATGCAGCCGACGTCGAATTATAGTCATCAAAATGAAGTTCCTAGAAAATTAATAAACGTGTTACGCAGGAGCTGGAATGAGAAAGAAAAATGGACTCAATTTTATCAGGAGACCGCTCTTGGCCACTAACGCGCTTTCGTAAGGGTAGAAATCGGAGAAGGATTAGAGTTTAACGTCCCGAAGACGAAAATGTCATTGGAGACGGGACACAAGTGTGGATCGGGGGCAGGAAATCGGTGACGACCTTTTCAGGCAAACTACATCTACGTTTACCTTCAGCCATTTAGGAAAACCGTCGGCAACCTAAATCTGGATGTCCGGCTGGGGGATCCGCACCGCCCTCCTCTCGTCCTGTCCCCGCGGCGACTCTCAAAGGGAAAACGAAAGAAACTAAACAGCTGTCTTACTCACCAACTACACAACGTCTGACTCACGCGTCTAAAGAAATTTACGGATGGAGAACGTTTCTCGAGTCCAAAGAAGAGGTTACTGCTATTTTGTAGGCTTTCCAGACTCGCACTTCATTGATGTAATCTAGTCACTGGAAAGCAACTGGACAAAGTCAATCGCCGCAGATGGCGCCACTTTTGACTTAAGAGACACAAAACACTTTGCACCTTTCGCTCCCTCCAGCGCCTCCACTTTCGGTGCGTCGAGCGTCAGTCGCCAGCACCACGTCTCAAAGGATCTTAATTTTTTGACTTTTCAGATTTTCTTCGCGTCCTGGATTCTGCTTCAAAGCTTGCGACACTCCATACAAAGCCTCTGAAGGCGCGCTTCTTTGTTGCCTCAAGTCCGTGTAGGCGGCCTCCTTTACTTGTGACAGCGGCTCTCTACCTAAAATACAAATTCTTCACCCAATATGGTAGCACTCCATCCAGTACTATTATAATTTTTTAGAACATATCCCATATTTTATTTAACTCTGACAGATCTTCTGCAAATACATCGCATCCATCCAAATTCTGCAAATCACAGAAGTGCGTGGCAAAGGGAAATGTTTTTTGTGCCACACTTTAAGGTTTCGTTCAAAAAAATGGTTCAAATGGCTCTGAGCACTATGGGACTCAACTGCTGTGGTCATTAGTCCCCTAGACCTTAGAACTACTTAAACCTAACTAACCTAAGGACATCACACACACCCATGCCCGAGGCAGGATTCGAACCTGCGACCGTAGCAGCAGTGCGGCTCCGGACTGGAGCGCCTAGAACCGCACGGCCACCGCGGCCGGCTAAGGTTTCGTCTCGTTACATTCGCTGCCAGAGCGCAGGAAAAACGACAGCTTGTATACCCTTTTCCGAGATCTAATCCGTGTAATTTTATCTGAGCGTTCAGATACGTACGCGGCTGCAGATACATTCCTAGTTTCTGTCTGAGAAGATGGCACTGGAAGTTTTCTGAGCAGGTCCCCGGGAGATTTACAGAGGCATTCTTCGAGTGTACACTCTCGACGACCCCTGCTAGTCCGACCTGATACGGGTCCCACACGCTCGAGCAGTACTCAAGTGTAGGTCGTATAAGTGTTTTGTGTGCAATCTCTTCTGTATACAAACTGCAGAGTCCCAACATTTTACCAATTAATCGCAACCTGTCATATCATATACCTACAACTGAGCCTATCTGGTCTCTACACACTGTTGCTCCCAAACATTTATACGGCACGACTGGCTGCTGTTGCGACTCATTAATCGTCTAGTCAAATGAGGTCGGGCTTTTATGTTTCCACAGAATTGCATTTCTCTACATTTGTGTAATTTTTATAGGATATAATTTTGACACAGATAACTGAATTCTCTGCAAAAAGTCTGAGGTTGCAGCTAGCACAGTAATTACTGTAATGTATAACATGGACGGCGATAGTTGTGTTACATTTCCCTGAAGCACCCTAATTATCAATCGAGTGTCTGTGGGTCATTCTTCATTCAGGATAATGTGCTGCATCCTTCTTGCCAGTAAGTTTTCGATCCAGTCGCAAAGAGTGCTGCACTTTGTCACACTCGCCCCTTTCAGCATTTCAAGCGGGGTCTTCTTTCCATTTCCCACTCCAAGAGCTACACTGGTTGTCATGTGTGAAGGCAAACAAAAGTAAACTGACGAGAAAAGCTACATTACCTTACGCGTATACGATGCCACTGCATCGGCATTTTCGCCCTCAATTAGCTGGAATCGAAAACACTAAGTAAATTCAAAAGTTGATTCGGCAGCGCTTCTTTCGGTAACACCAGACAATTGGTCACTTAATGGGTATACATGCACCACTAAGTGGCTGTATTTTAGACTAGAAATTATCTCAAAATTCTGAATGCATGCCAGAAAGAAGCGCTGTACGACTCCAATGCAAGCTCGCCTACTTCCCTTTGCTAGGCACAAGCGATGTTCACTAAGGGCAAACCATCGATTACAGAAGAGTACAACATACGAATACGTAGCTCCCCTCCCCCCACCCTTCCAACGCATACACGTTTGCGCACGCAAACTCTTAACCATCCCTTACGTTCTCCGCTACACAATATGGTACACGAAACGAAAACTGGTACTTGTTAGATACGGTGATGGATTATCAAGTGATCGACACATTTAGAAACATGAAAATCACAGATATGTCAACGGTTAAACACGAAACTGTGGGGTAACAATGAGGGATGAAGTTTCGGTAAGGCGATAAACACAGGATACCCCGTTGAACCATGTACACGACACCAATAATATTTCAGTGAGGAAATTCCTGAAATACGAAAAAAAAAATGGTTCAAATGGTTCTGAGCACTATGGGACTTAACATCTGAGGTCATCAGTCCCCTAGAACTTAGAACTACTTAAACCTAACTAACCTAAGGACATCACACACATCCATGCCCGAGGCAGGATTCGAACCTGCGACCGTAGCGGTCGCGCGGTTCCAGACTGAAGCGCCTAGAACCGCAAGGCCACACTGGCCGGCTGAAATAAGCAGATTTACAATGGTTAAAGCAAACGGTGAATTGAGAAAGAATAGGTGTACAGTATGTAATGTTTTACTGCCTTTTGCAACTATAACTGTATACTTCTGATTGAAATCTGTGCACCCGTCTATTCTTTTACAAAATATGGAGACATTTGAAAACCAGACAAATTACAAATTACTGGAAATCAGTTGCAAGTAATAGTAATCATATGGTTCAGTAGAACAGTTCTACAGACTCGACAACGGACTGAAAACTGAAACCGTCGGCCAGATGCTGATATTAAACAATCAAGGAAAGCGGAAATGACTTGTTCTGGTAGCCAACAAGCATTCTGTCTTTCCGGCCAATAAAATGAATAAGCCGTGCCTTGTGGATGCATACATTTTATTAGTGCATCTTTTTGTTCCGTTGATATGTCAGTAATGTTGCAGATCAACCATTCATTATCACACTTACAGAAAACGTAACGGCTAGGTAACAACTTTGTCAATTTCAAACTTAGCATGGCCGCGCAACATACTCCAGCAAATAAATTTACTACGGGATTACAAACTTTGCTGATACGAACCGAGCTCGAATCATGTAGAACAAATTGATGATGATCCCTCGCGTCGGCAACCGTGCTGCTTTCTCGCTATCTTCCTTCTTGAATCTTTTCGCTTTCTTCGATTTCTTCTTTTGGAATATATACAGGGTGTTCGGAAATTCCCATTACAAACTTCTAGGACTTGAAGAAGGGAGGCGTACATAATATTTTGAGTAGGAACCCATGTCCGGAAACGTACCGCTTCCGTTCTATCACGGTTTCAATTCAGATGCGTAACGCATCACGTCTGCTAAGGGAAAAGAGAAAGTCTCGCAGTTGCTGTCCTGGTATGAATAGGGTAGACAGGACGACGTGTACTACTTCAAACTGTCACCTGATGTGATGAGTCAAACATCAGAATTGAAACCGTCGGAGAACGGAATCGGTACGTTTCCGGACATGGGTCCCTATTCAAAATAGTATTTATTTAGTCCCTTCCACAAGTCCTACACGTTTGTAGCGGGAATTTCCGAACACGCTGTATACATTTATAATACCGTGTATATTTTGGTCGCCAACGTTGAATAGATCTTTTGGCATCAATATCTGATTTGCTGATGGCCTTTGTAGGCTCGCACGACTAGGCGTTTGCTTGGTTGTGCCACCAATAGCATCGCACAGAGATTACCGCGGCTAGTGCCAGAAGTTTCATTCTGCATCAACATTAAAATCGTTTTTCTGACTACACAGACTGACAAAATTCTTACAATTATTTTAAATCGTTTTTCTAACTACACAGACTGACAAAATTCTTACCATTATTTTATATTGTGCAGCTGAGCCATCGATAAAACAATATAATCTTTGACTGAACTGACAAAAAGTCGATCAATTTTCGAATAAACACATGTACAAATACCGTATCAGGTTGCAAGTGATCTGAAATAATGGAATAAGCAACAGTAGATGACATAAGAAGCTACAACAGGATGTAATGTAGCTTGTTAATTTTTCCAATGAAATCCCAGAGTAGAATCTTGAACTCATCAAAGTACAAAAGAACAATCAATTGTTTCTCTTACAGAACCCATCAGCAACTTCAAGTACTGACTCTTCAGCCGTTTCTGCGGTAGGCGGCACGAGAGATACGACCATGCCGTGAACTGTAAACAATGTCACCTTCGACCAACGCACAGTGATATATTACTTGTCTATTTAAAAATAAAAACCACAAGCAAAGGAACACGGACAACAGGTTACTGCAATGTAGCCTACTACCGTGCTACATTTCCTCAAATTTATCATATGGGACAATCGAACGTTATTTTCCTAATGCTTGATAACATGCTCTTTCCAACTGTGATTAGTTTGAAATCAATTATTCAATTATGGAAAGCAGATTTTCTAAAAGCAAAGTGAACATGATGTATTTTTGTAATTTTTACGAAAGTCAAGAGCTGATTTTGAAGAAAATTGAAAAGCAGTATGTAAAAGATATTTTATACTGCAAAATACTACGTTGCTAAGTTGTTGTGTCGGCCAGTGTGGCCGAGCGGTTCTAGGCGCTTCAGTCTGGAACCGCGCGACTGCTACGGTCACAGGTTCGAATCCTGCCTCGGGCATGGATGTGTGTGATGTCCCTAGGTTAGTTAGGTTTAAGTAGTTCTAAGTTCTAGTGGACTGATGACCTCAGCTGTTAAGTTCAAATGGCTCTGAGCACTATGGGACTTACCTTCTAAGGTCATCAGTTCCCTATAACTTAGAACTAATTAAACCTAACTAACCTTAGGACATCACACACATCCATGCCCGAGGTAGGATTCGAACCTGCGAGCGGAGTGTTCGCGCGGTTGCAGACTGTAGCACCTAGAACCGCTCGGCCACCCCGGCCGGCAGCTGTTAAGTCCCATAGTGCTCAGAGCCATTTGAACCAAGTTGTTGTGCCAAAAGTTTTATGTTTATCACTCCTTTAATCAATGAGATATAGAAAGTCAAAGCTAATTCTTTATTGCAGCGCAATTTTGTATTGTCGTGAAATAGGGGAGATAGTGCCACAGGAACTGGAGTGGCAATCAAAACAAAGGCGTTTTTCGTTGCGATGGGATCTTCTCACGAAATTTCAATCACCAGTTTTCTCCTCCGATTGCGAAAACGTTCTGTTGGCACCCATCTACATAGGGAGAAACCATCATCACAATAAAATAAGAGAAATCAGGGCTCACAGAAAAATTTTAGTACTCGTTTTTCCCGCGCGCCGTACGACGGAGGAACGGTAGAGAGATAGCTTGAAGGTGGTTCACTGAACCCTCTACCAGGCACTTAATTGTGAATAGCAGAGTAATAACGAAAATGTAGATGTCGGTGTGAATTTTTCGGGCTACTCTGCCTCAAATTATGTAGCAGTGTAAGCCCCTGTTGGAAATGAAACTCACTGTTGTGGGGGATGGGGGCCACTTGTCTGGAATAAGACTGGTTTTGAAGCTTTAATTCAAAAGTTTATTTGTAAAAGAAAAGTTGATGGTTCAATTGGCTCTGAGCACTATGGGACTTAACTGCTGAGGTCATCAGTCCCCTAGAACTTAGAACTACTTAAACCTAACTAACCTAAGGACATCACACACATCCATGCCCGAGGCAGGATTCGAACCTGCGACCGTAGCGGTCGCGCGATTCCAGACTGTAGCGCCTAGAACCACTCGGGCACACCGGCCGGCAGAAAAGTTGAATATACCCTATTTTCCTCTTTTCACAAAAATCGTTACCTTAATCAACAAATTTATACACCATTGGAAAAGAGTAGGCGAATGAAGTTTTGTATTCCACATGCCTGTGTTACCGACCTATTGCGTAGGAAGTTTCATGTTCAATATGTGTTTATTCTACGCGATATAATAATCCAAAGTTTACATTTTCTTCGTGCAACGATTTTCCCGCTCAGTTTTGATTCAAATCATCTGACACTGTTAACGCGCGCTAAATAATCAAATACAAGTTTTTTGCAGTTAAAACCATGGTCTTACTAAAGAGAATAAAGACTGTTCCTAAATCGGATCGGAAATGCAATTTCGTCCTTTTTACGACACCTTCAATTTTTGCTCTTAATTCAATACTGACCAGATGTACTCCAGATTACACAGTATGGCACCAAAATTGTCATGGGAGACTTAAATGCCAAAATAGGGCAAGAACAGCAATATTGGCATGTTCACACTGAATCAAATGATAACGGTATAAGGCTTATCAACTTCGCCACACCTAGAAACACGAAAATATCAAGTACATAATGCCCCCATAAACACATACATAAAGCAACATGGACCTTACCGGATGGATTAACTAGGAACCAAATAGACCATGTTTTGATAGAGAAAAAACATAAAAAGACAATAACACGTGTTAGAACAATGAGAGGGGCTGAGATGGGATCAGACCATTCTCTTGTGCTTATAAAGAGGAAACAATCATTACCAAAGTCATCTAGTCAGAACAACAGTGGTAAAAGGCCCCAAAGAGTAGATGTGAATAGGCTAAAAAGAGAAGGAGGTGAATAAACAGTTAAGATTAAAAATAGATTCGCTGAATTAAAGAATGGCTACAATAAAAAAGAAGATGAAGATATCAACACAAAATGGAAGGAGATAACAACAGTTATGAGGGAGACAGTGCATGAACTGCTAGGATATAATACTAATAATAGCAATATAAAATGCAAATCATGGTTCAATCAAACATGTAGAAAAGCAGTACAGGACAGGAAGAGAGTCAGACAGGCAATGATGAACAATAACAATCTTGAAAACCAAAGAAGTTACAGGAAAGCCAAGAGTGAAATGAAGAGTATAATAAGGTGAGAGAAAAGAGCATTCATATATAAACACATAGAGAAGGCTGAGGAGGACTATAATCAGAACAACAGTAAACAGATTTACAGGACGATTAATAGCTATAGAAAAGAGTACAGAGCTAAGTCTGTGATAATGAATGACGAGACAGGAAAACTGATCATTACGAATCAAGGAAATTTAGAGAACTGGAGGAAATACTTCAAAGAACTACTGAACAACCCAGTAGATACCTACAACAATAAAAACAAGGCAGAAAACAATCAGAATGTACAACCATTAGTTGAAGAACCAACACTGATGGAGGAGAAGAAGACAATAAAAAGACTAAAAAATGATATCAGCAGAGCTCATGAAAGAAAGGGGAGAGAAGATACATGAAGTGGTAGCTGAATTGCTAAAAGAGGTATGGAGAAGATGAGTAATGCCGAAGGAATGGAAAACTGCTGCTGTATGTCCCATATACAAGAAAAGAAACAAAATGCTGAACAGACCTACAGAGGGATATCTCTCCCATGCACATGCTATAAAGTAATATCAAGACTTATACTAAACAGAATCAACCCATACATTGAGGAAATATTACACACAGCACAAGCAGGGTTCAGAAAAGGTAGATCAACAATCGATCACATATTCCCACTAAGACAAATATTAGATAAGAACTGGGAGCACAATCATGATACCTTTTTGCCTGTTTATAGATTTCAACAAAGCATATGACAGCATAGTAAGAGAGAAAATGTGGAGGTTAATGGTAGAGTGTGGAATACCTGAAAAGCTGATAAAGCTAACTAAAATGTGTGTGATGGAATTAAAGTGTAGAGTGAAAGTACAAGGGGAGTTCTCAGAAGCATTTGAAGTAAAAACAGGAGACAGGGAGATATTATATCACCAAACCTGTTCAAATGGCCCTCAACAACACCCTGAGGAGAGTAACATGTGAAAGTGCAGGAGTCACCTGGCTTTTGTGGATGATACTGTACTGATAGGTAAGAACATGGAAGACCTGGAGTAAATGGGGACTGTGCTAATGGAAGAAGCTAAAAAAGTAGGTCTAAGTATAAATAAAAGTAAAACAAAGTTCATGAAAGTAGGAACAAGAGCTCATTTAAAACGCAACTATCTAAAAATCAGAAATCTAACAGTACAGGAGACAGACACATTCACATACCTCAGTGTCAACATCAACCAGCAAAACCTTATAAACAAGAGATAGTAACAAGAATTCAAGCTGGGGGAAGATGTCTAGGAGCTATGCACAACATCATAAGATTGACGTTACTATCTAGGCAGGCAAAACTACGAATATATCACACCATCATCAAGCCAATAGTGTGCTATGCAAGTGAGACATGGACCCTGACAAAGGAAACAGAGAAAAAAAAAACTCATCACTTTTGAAAATTAAGTACTGAGAAAAATATACGGACCAGTTAAAGAAAATGAACAGTGGAGAATAAGGAAAAACAGCGAACTCTGACAATTATACACTTTGCCTAATGTCGTAGTCAGTGTGAAAATTAAAGAGACTAATAAGATGGTACGGACATATGAGGAGGAGAGGGGAGAATACGGTAATAAAGGCTGTAATGGATGGAGAAGCTGAAGGAAAGAGACTACTGGGACGGCCGAGAATGAGATGGAAGGATAATATCATAGGAGACATGCAGATACTGGGTCTGGGAGATGAAGATGCAGATGACAGGAAAGTGTGGAAGGCTGGACTGGGTGAGGCCAAGGACCGGCTGCGGTTTGTGTGGCCAGTATAAGTAAGTAATTCAGTACTGGAAAGTGGTACCTAAATGAAACTTTATATTTGTAAACCTTGTGTTGTAAGTTACCTACATGTCAAATTTCACGTTCGTCATACATTTAGTCGTCTGCAGCTTGTGGTCTAGTGGCTAGCATTGCTGCCTCTAGATCACAGGATCAAGGGTTCAATTCCCGGCGGGGTTAGGGATTTTCTCTGCCCAGGAACTGGGTGTTTGTGTTGTCCTCATCATTTTATCATCATCATCATCATAATTTTGTGGCAGTGCCTAGAGTGGACTGTGAAAAAACTAAACTTTGTAACAATGGGGACTTTGTACCAGCGCTGATGACCGCACAGTTAAGTGCCCCACAAACCAAGACATCATATCTTTAGTCCTCGAGGTATAAGAAGCCAAAGTTGGAATTTTTTTCAGGTGCCGACTTCTTCGTGTGATTATGCCCAAATTATGGCTTGTACAGTTTTTTCGTTGCACAAGATGGCCACATTTCATTTCTTTCAACAAAATATTGCCAGAGACCTCAAAGTTGCCAGAGATTTACGCTCGCTCCATGCAATGTCACGCATGGAGTCAAACAAGAAACTAAACCCTAGGCAGTACTGCATTGACGTACGTTACAACTTTACCAGTGTTCATCGGCGACATGCGTGAATGTTAACATAAAATTTCATCGAAATCGTAGATGGTCAAGCATGAAAAAATTCCGAATTTAGACGATCTGACACGGTATTTCTCAATTAAAGAACCTTCCAGAAATAAAAAGTACAAAATAATAAATACGAGGGTGCGCTGGAAAGTAATGGCTTGAATTTTTATTCTAGTCTCAATATCGGTTGAAATATTAAACGTCATGCAAATTACTAGGTCGACTTCCCTGCTTTTCTGCAACCCTCTGCTGGTAGAGGCCTCTGAAATGTAGCATGTAAAGTGGCGGTTTGTAACTATGTCGGTGCGCTAGCAACAGCGCGCTGTAGTCGTGTTGCTGAAAGCGCGAATTTTAAGAGTTCGTTCACACATGAAGAGCACGCTCTAATTCAGCATGACAATCCCAGACCAGACGCAAGCTGTACAACATCTGCAACAAACCGATGCGTTGGGTTCACCGTCATCGATCATCCTACATACAGTTTCGACTTGGTCCCATCTGATTTTCATCTGTTTCCAAAACTTAAAAGAATACCTTTGAAGGCTTCATTTGATAGTGAAGAAGCGGTACACGCAGAGGTGAGATAGTGGCTTCGTCAACAAAGTCAAACATCCCATAGTGATGCCATCAACAAACTGGTCTTTCGTTGGCAGACATGTGTTCGTCACCAGCGTGACAGTTAAGAAATAAGTGTGTAGAGATAAAGAATATAGACTTAAAATGACAATCAAGTTCGTTTTCCTTAAAAAGCTTTAAGAGTTTTCATATAAAAAATTCGGACGCATTACTTTAGAGCGCACTCTCGTAATGGCTGACTATCGGGTTCAGACTGGCAACCCGCAGCACGCCAGCCAGCGACACCTCACTGCACGCACCAAAGCTAGTCCTGAAGAAATAGCGACCCGCTGTTTCAGATGTTCTCACTGGACGTTACTGCAACATCTGGATCCAGATCACGTCAATGGCCATCAGTGAGGCGGCACTGGCAGAGCTTCGCTGTTTGAACATGTTATTACATTCTCTTCACTATAATAAACATGGAAGGTAGCTCCTCCCGTTGAAGATCGCAATCATCGGGTAGGTCTTCGTTTTCATTGAATCACCCACTGATGATCTGGGCCTCAGTGCTGTAGTAGAGCTTTGTATGGAGGACACAGACCATGTCTCTGCATTCTCGTCTTCTCGATGAAGGCTCGTAATCCTCTAATTCGTATATGATGTCCATCGAGCAATAGATACGATACAGCTCAAAGTAGCACTTAAGTAAAATTTCTGTAAAACTCTCAGCCTTTTTCCTAGTTCCCAGATTCCGTAAAAGAGCCAGTTGCCTCATTTCTTAGTTCCCGATGATGATATGTTTTGTGTGATCATCTTGAGTACTGTTTGGTTAAAGTAAGTACAGCCGTGGAGCTGAAATAACAGTGAAAAGCCTGTTCTGTTTTGCTTTGCTGTGTTGTATTCAAATGTCACAACAGCTAGTATTGAATCCCAATCTCTCTGTTCAACGTCAACGTACAGCAAGCACCTAGCTGTCAATATCTTATTAAAGTGTCGTAGGCAGTTGTCGTCCAGTGGGTGATGTCACAATGTGAAATTACCTCTGGTACCAACTTCAACTGGAAAACTTTTCTACAATCAGAGATCATCACACAGGGCGCTCCGTGCATCAATATGTCTTCATCAAGAAATCTTGCCATTACCAGCTGGCATAGTTTTGGTAATAGCAAAGCGGGTGAGGCAGTTAGTCATTCATTATCCACTGAGTCCCATTCGTTGACTTTGGGAACTAAGAGGTTGATTCCAATTCAGTGGAATGGCAGTGTTGTAAGCATGATTGGTACCAGATGTCCTGTAGATAATTGTTGCACATGCTTCTGTCATCAGCATTCCTTACAATGGCTCACAGAGTCTAATAGATCGGTAGAAAACTGGCCAATGATACCTACATCTAATTCTGTCTACAGCCTTCACGAATCCCAGGTGACCAGATTTTAAAGTGTCGTGGAAATCAGGTCAGCTGGCCACGGACGAGCTGTGATAACGAGAAACCATTTCCACCCCATAGGATTGTAGTTGCTCTTACATAATGCTCCATCTGTTAATTACAATTCTCCTTTAGTTGGCTTCTCCTCCTTCAAGGCTTTTAGTTTTCAGCAGTGCTGGATCTTCCCTCTGTTCATCTCCAACATCTTTTCATGCAGCGCTGACTGAGATTTCGTTCATGGTGCTATGTTCGGCAAAAGGATTAACCTGCACTTTTGGATACCACTACGACATTGTGCTCCTGAAGCCTCAGTGCCAATCTTGTCAATCCGACGGATCCTTCAGGCTAGTCAGCCAGCATATAGAATGGTTGTCTGTCACAACAATGAATGCTTTGCCAAATAAATACATCCAGAACCTGTTGATGGCACACACAACTGCAAGGCATTCTTTCTCAGTTATAGATCAGTTAATCCCGGAAACATAATCTATCACCTTTTCACCACCTTCCTGAATTTGCACTAGAACAGCACCTATTGCATAACTGCTTCCATCAGTGTGAAGTGCTGTCTCAGGATTCTCATCATACAATGCTAGAACTGGAGATGATGTTAGCGACTCCTTAAGGAGTCAAGGAAAGGAGTTCCATGAAAATTTGGTTTCTCCCTGCCGTAGTTCTTGTTACACAAGATCTCTTTGAATCGCCAGTGATAGAGGCAAATTGTAATAAAAGGACGTTCTGACTAATTTCTCACAACACAAATGTGACGGGGAGTTGGAATATTTGTTACACTCTTATTTTCTCTAGATCAGGACAGACTCCACTGTGATTCACTAGGTACCTCAAGGTTTATGTTTCTTGGGTGGGGCAGAGGCACTTTTATGGATTCCGGTTGAGGCCTGCAGTCTGAATATATTTCAGCATGGCTAACAGCCGGTTTGGATGTTCTGCAAACGTCTTCAAAAAAATCGGGAATGTCGTTCTGATAGCACAAGCACTTTGTTGGAGCAAGTTGTCCAGAATACATTCAAAGGTAGCTGGAGTGTTACGCTGTCCAAATGCATAGTTTGAAACACATTGAGGATCTCAGGAAACATGAAGACAGTCTTTTCCCGGTCAGCCTTACAAACTTTGATTTGCCAGTAGCCTACTGCTTGTCCATAGTTGAGAATTACTTCGCTCCTTTCAAGTAGTCTAAGGCGTCATCCTAATATGGCAATGGACATCTTTTTTCGCGAATTCGTTTAGTTGTCCATGGTCGAGCATAAATGCCATGTGCCATTTTCCTTCTTCAAATGGACCACAGTAGAGGATCAAGGACACTCTGGAATTTCAATGATGTCATCTTGCAGCATCTTCTCCACTTCCTCCTAGATTATACATCGTTGAACCAGCGACACTCAATATGATGCTAGCTAATGGGTCCCTCCAGGAACCATGGACCTTGCCGTTGGTGGGGAGGCCTGCGTGCCTCAGCGATACAGATAGCCGTACTGTAGGTGCAACCACAACGGAGGGGTATCTGTTGAGAGGCCAGACAAACGTGTGGTTCCTGAAGAGGGGCAGCAGCCTTTTCAGTAGTTGCAGGGGCTACAGTCTGGATGATTGACTGTTCTGGCCTTGTAACAATAACCAAAACGGCCTTGCTGTGCTGGTACTGCGAACGGCTGAAAGCAAGGGGAAACTACGGCCGTAATTTTTCCCGAGGGCATGCCGCTTTACTGTATGATTAAATGATGATGGCTTCCTCTTGGGTAAAATATTCCGGAGGTAAAATAGTCTCCCATTCGGATCTCCGGGTGGGGACTACTCAAGAGGATGTCGTTATCAGGAGAAAGAAAACTGGCGTTCTACGGATCGGAGCGTGGAATGTCAGATCCCTTAATCGGGCAGGTAGGTTAGAAAATTTAAAAAGGGAAATGGATAGGTTAAAGTTAGATATAGTGGGAATTAGTGAAGTTCGGTGGCAGGAGGAACAAGACTTCTGGTCAGGTGCCTACAGGGTTATAAACACAAAATCAAATAGGGGTAATGCAGGAGTAGGTTTAATAATGAATAAAACAATAGGAATACGGGTAAGGTACTACAAACAGCATAGTGAACGCATTATTGTGGCCAAGATAGATACGAAGCCCACACCTACTACAGTAGTACAAGTTTATATGCCAAATAGCTCTGCAGATGACGAAGAAATTGAAGAAATGTATGATGAAATAAAAGAAATTATTCAGATAGTGAAGGGTGACAAAAATTTGATAGTCATGGGTGACTGGAAATCGGTAGTAGGAAAAGGGAGAGAAGGAAACGTAATAGGTGAATATGGACTGGGGCTAAGAAATGAAAGAGGAAGCCGCCTGGTAGAATTTTACACAGAGCACAACTTAATCATAGCTAACACTTGGTTCAAGATTCATAAAAGAAGGCTGTATACATGGAAGAAGCCTGGAGATACTGACAGGTTTCATATAGATTATATAACGGTAAGACAGAGATTTAGGAACCAGGTTTTAAATTGTAAGACATTTCCAGGGGCAGATGTGGACTCTGACCACAATCCATTGGTTATGACCTGTAGATTAAAACAGAAGAAACTGCAAAAAGGTGGGAATTTAAGGAGGTGGGACCTGGATAAACTAAAAGAACCAGAGGTTGTACAGAGTTTCAGGGAGAGCATAAGGGAGCAATTGACAGGAATGGGGGAAAGAAATACAGTAGAAGAAGAATGCGTAGCTTTGAGGGATGAAGTAGTGAAGGCAGCAGAGGATCAAGTAGGTAAAAAGACGAGGGCTAGTAGAAATCCTTGGGTAACAGAAGAAATATTGAATTTAATTGATGAAAGGAGAAAATATAAAAATGCAGTAAATGAAGCAGGCAAAAAGGAAAACAAACGTCTCAAAAATGAGATCGACAGGAAATGCAAAATGGCTAGGCAGGGATGGCTAGAGGACATCTGTAAGGATGTAGAGGCTTATCTCACTAGGGGTAAGATAGATACTGCCTACAGGAAAATTAAAGAGACCTTTGGAGATAAGAGAACCACTTGTATGAACATCAAGAGCTCAGATGGAAACCCAGTTATAAGCAAAGAAGGGAAAGCAGAAAGGTGGAAGGAGTATATAGAGGGTCTATACAAGGGCGATGTACTTGAGGACAATATTATGGAAATGGAAGAGAATGTAGATGAAGATGAAATGGGAGAAACGATACTGCGTGAAGAGTTTGACAGAGCACTGAAAGACCTGAGTCGAAACAAGGCCCCTGGAGTAGACAACATTCCATTGGAACTACTGACGGCCTTGGGAGAGCCAGTCCTGACAAAACTCTACCATCTGGTGAGCAAGATGTATGAAACAGGCGAAATACCCTCAGACTTCAAGAAGAATATAATAATTCCAATCCCAAAGAAAGCAGGTGTTGACAGATGTGAAAATTATCGAACTATCAGTTTAATAAGTCACAGCTGCAAAATACTAACGCAAATTCTTTACAGACGAATGGAAAAACTAGCAGAAGCCGACCTCGGGGAAGATCAGTTTGGATTCCATAGAAAAGTTGGAACACGTGACGCAATACTGACCCTACGACTTATCTTAGAAGCTAGATTAAGGAAAGGCAAACCTACGTTTCTAGCATTTGTAGACTTAGAGAAAGCTTTTGACAATGTTGACAGGAATACTCTCTTTCAAATTCTGAAGGTGGCAGGGGTAAAATACAGGGAGCGAAAGGCAATTTACAATTTGTACAGAAACCAGAAGGCAGTTAGAAGAGTCGAGGGACATGAAAGGGAAGCAGTGGTTGGGAAGGGAGTGAGACAGGGTTGTAGTGTCTCCTCGATATTATTCAACCTGTATATTGAGCAAGCAGTGAAGGAAACAAAAGAAAAATTCGGAGTAGGTATTAAAATCCATGGAGAAGAAATAAAAACTTTGAGGTTCACCGATGACATTGTAATTCTGTCAGAGACAGCAAAGGACTTGGAAGAGCAGTTGAACGGAATGAACAGTGTCTTGAAAGGAGGATATAAGATGAACATCAACAAAAGCAAAACGAGGATAATGGAATGTAGTCGAATTAAGTCGAGTGATGCTGAGGGAATTAGATTAGGAAATGAGACACTTAATGTAGTAAAGGAGTTTTGCTATTTGGGGAGCAAAATAACTGATGATGGTGGAAGTAGAGAGGATATAAAATGTAGACTGGCAATGGCAAGGAAAGCGTTTCTGAAGAAGAGAAATTTGTTAACATCGAGTATAGATTTAAGTGTCAGGAAGTAATTTCTGAAAGTATTTGTATGGAGTCTAGCCACGTATGGAAGTGAAACATGGACGATAAATAGTTTGGACAAGAAGAGGATAGAAGCTTTCGAAATGTGGTGCTACAGAAGAATGCTGAAGATTAGATGGGTAGATCACATAACTAATGAGGATTGAATAGGGTTGGGGAGAAGAGAAGTTTGTGGCACAACTTGACCAGAAGAAGAGATCGGTTGGTACATGTTCTGAGGTATCAAGGGATCACCAATTTAGTATTGGAGGGCAGTGTGGGGGGTAAAAATCGTAGAGGGAGACCAACAGATGACCACACAAAGCAGATTCAGAAGGATGTAGGTTGCAGTAGGTACTGGGAGATGAAGAAGCTTGCACAGGATAGAGTAGCATGGAGAGCTGCATCAAACCAGTCTCAGGACTGAAGACAACAACAACAACAACAATTGGTGGATGATCCCTGGTGTTCATACAGGATTTGAAAGCATCTGAAAACTGACGCTTAAATCACTCACTGGTGTTGTTCCTTGGTCAGACAAGCGTCTATTGGCAGTTTGATAGTAGCTTCCTCCCCTGCATTGTCTGTAGTGGTACTGGAGCACGATTCTTGATTGATAACACTAATCTGACATTCATGGACTTGTTCAGCAATCCCTACACAATACCTTTAGGGATGAGTTGTGGATGCTAATGATAATTAGTGATCCAAAGTCCTTCTTGACCACCTACAATGCTTATGGTCATTGCTGGCATGTATATTTCTTTTGAAAGCCTGAGCATCTTTTAGCAATCGACAGAAACTTCGCAGTTTAACAGAGCATGTCGACTGATGTCTGGAGTTCATCTCACTGGCGATGGCAGGATATCATCATCCTCAAACGCACACAACTACCCAGAGCAATTCTTATTGTGTGTGCTTATTGGAATAGCTTCGTCAATCTGGAGCTCTGATCTTTCAGTCTATGAATGCTTGTGATATCTGCAAGAAGTCCCAACTGAGAATTACATTATGAATACATTCTGTTATAAAGGCTAATTCGAAGGGATGTGTTCTGTCCCTAATAGTTATTCTTATACTAAACGTTCCTGTAGATTGGATGTATTTCCCAATTACAAACATCAGCACAACCAGTTGCATATCACTGAAGAGTTTACTTGCACTGGTGACGAATGGTTTCAATATACACAAAAAGAAGCCCCCACATCAACTAATGCTCAGATGGGTTGACAATTGATGATGACATCAATGAGATTTCGTGACATCTTGGTGAATGGTGTCCATGGAGGATTTGTATCTGTTGTGGCCTCACCTACATATGATAGCCTCACTTAGTTTTCATGAAGTCCGTAGCTGGGCGAGTGGCTGACACCTTTTAAGGTGATGGGGTACAGTTACAGCTTGTTGGGGAGAGCCAGGTCGAGTACAACCATATGCAGTTGACTAAAATGGACAGAACTGTAGTGATGGATGATGTCTGCTGGTGTCGTAGACTTTGAAACTGACTATCATGCACTGCAATAGTGTACATGCCCATGGCATCCAAAATGTAAAACACTGTTGTCTTGTCCTCTGTTCTCCAAATGTATGTCTTTATACAGGGCATTACATTGACGTAGGAGTTGGTTCACATGTGTTGGTCGTGTGTGTGGTTGTGTTTTGATGGCTGCAGTATAAGTCTTAGTTGGCTGGGTCCATTCTTTCTGGTGTGTTTGGCTGATGGCTGAGATTCGTCCTGAAGACCACTACACCTCTTCTTCAACATTCTCTATTTCCTTCTGATGTACTGGGTCAGCATACGTGGCTGCTCTGACAGGTAAGGTTGCCATCTAATGCCAAATCTCTTCTTTCACTACATGCTATTTGAAAAAGAAACAGTGGTGGTCTTTCACAACTGCCATAGGGATCGCATTTGGTTGTCAGTCATACTTCTGTTGTCCAATCTTTTTTTCTGTTGCATTGCCTCTCTGTGCTGACACCACTTAGCGACATGCTCAGTTGTTATGACATCCTTCATAAAGCATGTTTCCTCCAACTTCTTTCATCATGTGTGAGATTTTGTCTGTTTCAGTCATATTTGGTTTCACTATATGGCATACAGCCAAAATATTCTGTATGTAGCCGTGTCGTTACCCCATGATGTTGAGCTCTGTTTGTCAATTGTTCTTCCACCAAATGGACTTGCCGCTGATTGTAACCAAATGTTTTCTTCAGTTCAGCAAGGAATTTATCACAGACACTGAGCTTCTCTTCATTGTTCTTGAACCACTGCTGGGCTGTGCAATTCAAGTAAAAGTACACATCTGCCAAGCATATCATGTAATCTCAACTATTGTATTTGGTGACTTGGTCGAATCCTTTCAGCCATTTTGTTGGCTTCTGACCAGCATCTCTGGAGAACATTGGTAGATGACTGATCTGCAGCTGACAAACTGCTGGCGTGAAACCCAATGGACTCCTGAATATACAGATCATATGAACGATGTACTGCTTGTATTCTGGTTCCTGTCCATGTTGGCGAAGGCTTTTACACTGTCTCAGCGAAGCCACAGTGACTTACATGTTTTGAAGTATCCAGCGTCTCCAACAAACAGTGTCAGATCGAGATCATGCTCAAGTTCAAATGCACAAGCAGGTAATTCATGAAATACAGCACTTAGCACTGAAAGCATCTTTACTACAAACACTGATGTACAGCCAGAACAAAGCTGATCTCCTGGATGCAGAGTGCGGCTGTTTATACAAACAATGAACATTCCAGAATATACAAACTTTACAAATATAGATATTTCAAGAACCACCACAAATCATAAATACTAAAAAACAAATAATAGCTGTGGTTTGGTCTCAACTGGCAAACCAACCAAGCAATGACACTAACCGCTATGCATGCACCATAGCTTGCGGCAATATTAAAGCTGTTGATACCTTTTGTCTTTGACTCATGACATCAAACAACAGACATTAACCAAACTTCAACCTCCTAGGTGCATAGAATCTAGTCTATTACAGATCAGTATTTCATAATGATCTATATTACAAAAAATACTGTAAAATCAAGATGAATATTGCTGTCACTCAATTCTATCTGTTTGCACAAATAGGACATTAAATATCATAACATCATTTTATCACAGGTTAAAGTTAACATCTGATACCAGTAGGTTCAATTTACCAAACTATATGCAATAATGCTCAGCAGATATAACACATTAAAATATAACTGACCTTTTAAAACAAAATAGTGACATTTGTTATTGCAAAGAACAAGTGCGATTCCATACTGATGCTAGAGTGAAGGCTACAAAAGTTAGTACTTAGACTTAAGGCAAAAATCACAAGAAAAAACACTGAACACGCCATCTTAAAACAAAATTATATCTTCAACTTTGTAAAATATATAACTGATACATCTTTAATAGCTCAGAGGCTCATAGGGGAAACTTCTTAATTGAAGTATTAAGTTTTCTCAAGAAATGTTTGATAACTATTTGTGAGCTGTTGTTATCTACTGTCAAGTGCACTTTGTGTACAGAACAGTGAGAAGTATTTACAAAGTGAGGAACTGAGTATGTCGGTTGGCTGGTTGATTTGGGGGAGCGGACCAAAAAGTGAGGACATTGGTCCAATAGGATTAGGTAAGGATGGGGGAAGGAGTCGGCCATGCGCTTTCAGAGGAACCATCCCGGCATTTCAGGGAAATCGTGGAAAACCTAAACCAGAATGGCCAGACGCGAGTTTCAACTGTCGTCCTCCCAAATGCGAGTCCAGTGTACAAACCACTGAACTGAGTATGTTTGTTGCTGAATGTGTTAACACAAGAAGCTAACAATATGCTTTATTTTGAGATTCTGATAATCTCACTCAAAACCTAAAGCAGGTGTTCATTAATTATTTCCATGTGTTTCTATCTATAACTTCTTCAGTGCCTCGTCATGTCAATCATGATATACTGAAGAATAATCCCCTATAATCCCATCAACTCTGTGTGTGTGTGTGTGTGTGTGTGTGTGTGTGTGTGTGTGTGCATTTAGCAGTAGTAGTAGTAACGAACAACAGAAATAATGTAATTCATATGTACAACCGTTAGCATATTAATATCTCTAGTTTGGCAAAAATGGGACAGGTAAGACACGATCCCAGCATTTGGCTGAAGTATTGTAGGAGAAGCATGGAAATCCAAATCATGCTTAGCTGAATGAAGATTGGAGGGCGCCTCCACCCTTCTGAATACAAGGCCAGTCTGTTTAAAACAATCTACCTCATTCGGTTTCTCCCTAGTGAGGGCTTAGAAGCTATGCCTTGATTATTGCCTGTTAATTACACTGCTAAAGGGTTGCGGACTCAGGGTGCATTTTGGCGCAACTATTATTGATTTAATCCCACTAAGGAGTGCTTATAACTAGTTCTTCTTCAATGCTCCCTTCCGTTCCCAATATCTCTTGAGCCCTGCTGATAATTTCTCCTTCCTCTCCTGTGGAAAGGGCTTCCAATGTTTAGGGACTCTAGTTGGTGCGGTCCAAGACTCTACCATAGCAGAAAATTTGGAACGATCTTCTACCTCAAGATCCCAGATCCCAGCCAAATCTAAGTCCTTTAGCACTTCATTATGCCACAGACTTCCAATCTTTTAGCTTTTAACCAAGGAGAAGATCTTCTCGGTAAGACTTTTCTTGTTCATTCGTTGTAGGTGCCCATAGAACTTGAGCCTCCTACATCGCACACTGGTGTTGGCTGATTCTAACTGTTGATACAGTTCAAAATTAGACTTCAATCGGTAGGTTCCATCTGGGAGCAATCTTGGGCCATGAATTTTTCTCAGAATACACCTTTCGGCTTTCTCCAGGTCATTCATTGTGCCTTTTCTGTTCATCAAGAGGGTCTCTGCGGCATACAGAAGCTGTGGTCTGTCATCAGTTCTGTAATGACAGACCTTAGCATTCTTCGAAATGTACTTCTTGTTGTACAGATTGTGGGATAGGTGGAATGCTGCATTGAGTTTGTTACGGCTTTCTAAGACGGAGGTGCCGTCTCTACCATTGGGGTGGACCCATTCAACAAGATAACGAAAGCAAATGACCCTCCCAACAATTCCACGTATAGTCTTCAAAGGGGTGTTACTAGAGTGCCGGTTCTCAATGTATTTGGTCTTGTCATATGATATTTGTAACCTGACTCCACCATTATCTCATGCAGGGCTTGAACAGCAATGACAGCATCCTTAGAGTTGTTGGTTAAGATTGCAATGTCATCTGTGAAAGCACGGCATCTTATCTTAATTCTTCAAGTCCCTGCTCTAATGGTAACTGGTTTGATTCCTAGATTCCTCAGCATACATTCCCAGGTTTTGATGACTTTATCAAGCCCAGATTGAACAGAATGGGTCGTGCTCCAATTTTGATGTTGAAACTCGGAGATAGTTCTCCTCTGAACTTCACCTTGGAGGTTGTATCCGTGACAATCTGTTTCATGAGGATGTGTGTGTTGTAATCCACACCTCGTTCTTGGGGTACTAAGAAGAGTGTTTGACAGTCAATGGAAACATAAGCTTTCGTAAAGTCAACGAAAACCAGGATGATGCTAGTACTCCTTTTTTGTTTTAGTTGGAGAATGGTTTTCATATTGAAGATCTGCTCAGTACAGGGCCTTGCTTGTCAGTTTCCGCGCCATTGTGAAATTCTTTCCAGTCTTCTTGTCGTTTAGTAGAGTTCCACTTCCTCCAGGCTGTGGCACGCTCATTAACTGCAAGGTCACATTCAGAATTCCACCATCTATGACATCGCTTCCTTCGAGGTTATCCGAGGTTATTGGTCGCCTCGCTTACAATGGACCTCAGTTGGTTCCGAAATTTCATTTCTTTTTGCATGATGTCAGTTTTAAAGCATTCTTTATTCTCTGCAAAGAATTGGGGATCAATCCTTGGCGGAATTGTGGTAGGACGTACCTTTCGATTAGGTAGTAGTCTGGTCTTTATTTGTGTGAAGAAATGGTCAGTGTCAACATTCCAACCTTTGCATACTCTGACATTTATGATCCCTTTCCCACTCTTTACAATGATTGCAACATGATAGATTTGAAATGATACAATAGCAGCATTTGGTGCCTGCTAAGTGGTTTGGTATCTCGTCTTTCTATGGAATACTGTGGATATGATCTTGAATTGATACAACCCACACAGTTCAATTACGCGTTTCGGCGCAATATTCTAAAAACTGGCTAGCGGAAAATCGCAGCAGCGAGCGGGAATCTGGAAAGACGTACCTGATCATACATTGGTTTCTCTAAATGACAATTCGCTGCCTCCAGGGAAAAAAGAAAGAAAGAAACTGATGGCAAGAGAAAATTGCATTACGTGGCTGTTCGTTATGGGAGGGTATCTAGAACGCGAACAATTTTGGGATTGCGTCAATGGAAAAATATCCACTGTAAAAAATGTGAGCACCACAACAGGCGCCAAAATTATAGTTTCTGTGCATCCATAGATATATATTCATTTGCAAAATACTTCTACTGCTAAAGAAGCGTGGAAAAATTTAATCCAAGTCTACGAAGACATTGTTTGGCCTCTAGACGAATAGGATTGATAAGGACACTGATGACAACCCGACTTTAAAATTATTCGTCCGTGGAAGAATATGTGTCAAAGATCATTTCCACGTCACAAACATTAAATGACTCGAGTTCTGAAGTTAAAGAAAAATTTATTCGATGCGTCCTACTACCCAGACTACCAGACGAATAAACCCATTATTCTGAGTTTGGAAAATTCAAAACTTGCTAACCACGAGAGACTATAAAACAGTAACATTTGTGGAAGATACAAACGACGGCGCGTGTAGTAAACCATCGACTAGCGACGCTGCTCTGAAAAGAATGACGTGTTACGTTCAAATAAACTGCAACAAGTACGAGCATTTGGCAAAAATTGAAACAGCAAGAGAAAAACTGATGGAAAAACGTAGCTGCAGCTAAAAATAAACGGCCTTAATGATACGTTGACTGAGGCGCGTCAGCGCACATCGTAATATCCATGTGACGAAATAATGTTGAGACAGTGATACACTCGCAAGTTATAACAGCAAATAACAACTTACCTGTAAAATGGATAGAATCATCATATACAGATGTGCTTACGGGCAACAACAAAGCTACAACTGAAGTAGAGGATATTCTGCATGTACCTCAACTAAGCACAAATCTACAAGGCTCACTCCAAAAGAAATGCACACTATTTTTTTAAAAAATCCATCTTTTATTCTACATGTTTGAAAGTTTTACAGTGTGTAGATACATCCTTTAGGAACAATATTTTCTTTTCTCCACATAATTTCCATTCCTCTCAACTGCCTTACGTCATCTTGGAACCAGCGCCTGTATACCCGCACGGTAAAATTCTGGACCAACCTGTTGGAGCCACTGTTTGGCAGCGTTCACAAGGGAGTCACCATCTTCAAACCTTGTTCCACGAAGAGAGTCAGTTTCCCAAAGAGATGATAGTCACATGGAGCCAGGTCAGGACTGTAAGGCTGGTGTTTCAGTGTTGCCATCCGAGTTTTGTGATCGCTTCCATAGTTATTTCACTGACCTGTGGCCGTGCATTGTCGTGCAACAGCAAAACATCCTGCTTTTGCCGATGTGGTTGAACACGACTCAGTCGAGTTTGAATCTTCAGTGTCGTCACATATGCATCAGAATTTATGGTGGTTCCACTTGGCATGATGTCCACTAGCAAGAGTCCTTCGGAATCGAAAAACATCGTAGCCATAGTTTTTCCAGCAGAAGGTGTGCTTTTGAATTTTTTTTTTTTTTCCTAGCGTGAATTTGCATGATGCCACTCCATTGATTGCCTCTTCGTCTCTGGTGAAAACTGATGGACCCATGTTTTATCACCTGTCACAATTCTTCCAAGAAATTCATCTCCACCATTCTCGTACTGTTCCAAAAGTGGGCTGCATACTGTTTTTCTTGTTTCTTTGTGAGCCACTGTCAACATCCCGGCAACCCACCTGGCACAAACCTTTTTTAACGCCAACACTTTCAGTATTCTCCAAACACTTTCTTCCCCTATCCCAACGTAGCGTGGCAATTCGTTCACTGTGATGCGTCTGTCAGCAGTCAACAATTCGTTAACTGTCTGCACATTGTCTGGAGTGTGTGCAGTGCGAGGCCTGCCGCTGCGAGGACAATCCTCAATATTGCCGTGTTTGCTTTCATCACGTAACCTGCTTGCCCGCCGACTAATTGTACTGCGATCGACAGCAGCACCTCCATATACCTTTTTCAACCTCTTGTGGATGTTTCCCAATGTCTCGTTTTCACAGCACAGCAATTCTATGACAGCACGTTGCTTCTGACGAACGTCAAGTGTAGCAGCCATCTTGAAGACATGCTGTGACGGCGCCACTCACGTGAACAGATTTAACCAAGTTTGAAAACAAGCGGGAAGGATGTGAGTAATACAAAAAGCCCATTAGATTTTATTCTAAAGGGAAGGCTGTCGTATTAACGACAAATCCAAAAATGTAGTTACTAGTGCGTCATTAACAAATGGAATGTACCGGCTAGACTCACCATACGATCGGAATTTTGAAACAAAATCAATAGTGCAGTCAAACAGCAGATTTGTGAAATAAAGGACTGGGTTATCTGTAGTCTAAAGAGATGCATGCACTACGCATAGGTCCAGCTAGTGGCATTTCGTGTGAGAGAGCAAGTAATACTTGCCACGGAAATTCTCGAGCCATTACACTCAGACTTGTGTGGTCAGACGCAAACTACGTCAACTGGAGGAGCCAAATAATTTCCTACTTTAACTGACGACTATTCCAGGAAACTTTTTATATACACCTTCGGGATAAAAATCAAGTACCACAGCTGACTCGAGACTTTAAAAACCGAACTGAAGGGAACGTGGGAAAAAGGATCTGCACTCCATGCACCAATAATGGAGAGAATGTGAGGATGATAATCTGATAAACCTTGTCAGGCGAGAAAAAAAACTCAGCGGCTAAGCGTTTTAATACAAGAGGCGAAAACGCAAGCTGTCTGCTCTTCGAAACAAAATTTCCAAATAATAATAATAATAATAATAATCTGTAATAATAACGAGGCAATCAGCGCGAAATTTTCGCACTTTTATAGTTTTAAATAATGAGAGTAATAGAAATAAGTGTAATCGTTGGGATATATGTAGTTGTGTGAATGAAGAGAGAAAAATATTTAACTCTCATTAATTGCTTGTAATTTCTAACTTTCGACAGTAATATCTGCATTTGTTTGTTGCTGAAGAGAAGATTAATGAGAATTACGAACACAAAATACAAAAACGTAAATAAATGCGATCTGTATAGCTTAGAACAAAGTGTCGCTTTTTACTTAGTATTGCCTATCACTGAGTCACAATACCTCTAATTATATTTTGAGATTTTCATTGCACTTTGTACGTTATTTGAGCACGTTAGGCCGTGGTAATAGTAAGTAAATCACAATTAAAGGCGACGATGACAAAAAATTTTCTTGTTTCGGAAAGTATATTGATTTAGAAAAGTCAGCTCGCCCAAAGGCCAGAGATAATGGACTACCGCAGTGATCACGGTTGTTATCTGTGACAAACCGGTATACAAATTACCCAGTTAACAAGTACTTTAAAACAAATAAAATGATATTTGTAATAAGATAATATGAAAAAGATGTCTCTTATACGTTATTATATGTTAGCTTCCTAAAATATTGGTACTAAGCTGGACATCCATGATACCTTTTTTGCCTTTTATAGTTAAAAGTCTTTTACGTTAAAATTTTCCGCAAATAGTGAGTTTTAACACAAAATCGGTCTGCAATGTCACAAGTCGATTAAAAAACCTGTCTAAAACAACAGTGATGATGATGATGATAATGTATGTAACACCGCTGGGTGCAAATCTTTCAACTGGACGCCATGGTGTCAACGGTAACCGATGTAACCAGGCCGTCAGCCGTACAAGTTGAATCTGGGCCCGACGGTGCTTCACTTAGGTGATCGCGACTACGGCGCTAAAACACAAGACTCCTGAAAAAGCTTGGACAGGCAAGAATCAAATCTTCGACATCTCCAGTATAAATTAGAAACCGGGTCACAGAAACTAAGTCAATTGTTTATCTCACTGACAGAACAGGAGCAGAACTATGAGGTACATTCAAACGAAACCTGGTAATTGCGTCTACCTTTGCCTTACACGTAAGGTGCGTAACTGCGGGTGTGGGGGCGCTATCTATTGGTAGACAGACTGACGCGTGCGCACCGTTTGATGTTGTAAAGCGCGAGTGTGGCTTCACGCCGAAGAGGTGTCACACAAGTTATCGTCCACTACCGAACATGCAGGCGAGTAACCAGGAATGAGGAGTGATTCGATTTTTGGCGGCGGAGAGAATTGGAGGCCGTGAAGTGTATCGACGGATGAAGGGTGTGTGAGTACAGTCTAAGCCGTTCAAGTGTTGTGGAATGGCGCAAACGATTCCTTGAGGGGCGCGTCACTGGAAGACGATGCTCGTCCTGGACAGGCTCATCGTGACATCACACCGGAAATGGTTGCGGAAGTGAATGCTTTAGTATTGTGCAACCGCAGAATCACCGTGGACGAGATCCATCGGTTACTCGGTATTAGCGTTAGGCACCGCCCACACCATAATCCATCAACACTTGAAATTCCGAAAAAGCTGTGCACAGTGGGTTCCCCACCAACTAACCGCCGAACCTTGCAATACTCGAATGGCGCTGTCTTTGAGTATCTGCAACGTTATCATGATGAGGAATACGGCTTTCTGTCGCGTATTGTCACAGGTGACGAAACATGGTGTCACCACTTTGAACCGGAAACGCGAGCGTCAGAGGAACCAGTGGAAGCATGCGACTTCACTACCCCCAAAGAAATTAAAGGTCGTGCACACCAGTTCTGGTAAGGTCACGATGTCCTTTTTTGACCCCAAGGGCCCACTGCTTGTCGAGTTCCTGGAACGGGGAACCACCAAGGCATGTTGTCCGAAGCCGTCATCCTCCTGCATGATAATGCCCGCCCACAAACAGCCGATGCGGCGATGACGGTAGTGCAGTAGTTTCGGTGGGAAACGCTGTAACATCCACCGTACAGTCCCGACCTTTCACCGTGTGACTTTCATGTGTTTGGACCTCTAAACCTATTCACGGGCATCGATTCGCAACGGTGACGAAGTGTGTGACTGGGTCTAGGCCTGGATCCGACAGCAGCCTACTAGCTTCTTCAAGGATGGAATCGTCTGGCTAGTATTGCTATGGGACACATGTGCCAACAGTTTTGTCGACTATTTTTGAGTACCGGTATGTGTGCTGTGTATAACTACATTTTTGAGTAAGGTAAGGCAAACCTACGTTTCTAGCATTTGTAGACTTAGAGGAAGCTTTTGACAATGTTGACTGGAATACTCTCTTTCAAATTCTGAAGGTGTCAGGGGTAAAATACAGGGAGCGAAAGGCTATTTACGATTTGTACAGAAACCAGATGGCAGTTATAAGAGTCGAGGGGCATGAAAGGGAAGCAGTGGTTGGGAAGGGAGTGAGACAGGGTTGTAGCCTATCCACGATGTTATTCAATCTATATATTGAGCAAACAGTAAAGGAAAAAAAAAAAAAAAATCGGTGTAGGAATTAAAATCCATGGAGAAGAAATAAAAACTATGAGGTTCGCCGATGACATCGTAATTCTGTCAGAGACAACAAAGGACTTGGAAGAGCAGCTGAATGGAATGGACTGTGTCTTGAAAGGAGGATATCAGATCAACATCAACAAAAGCAAAACAAGGGTAATGGAATGTAGTTGAAATAAATCGGGTGATGCTGCGGGATTTAGATTAGGAAATGAGACGCTTAAAGTAGCAAATGAGTTTTGCTATTTGGGGAGCAAAATAACTGATGATGGTTGAAGTAGAGAGGATATAAAATGTAGACTGGCAATGGCAAGGAAAGAGTCTCTGAAGCAGAAAAATTTGTTGACATCGAGTAAAGATTTAAGTGTCAGGAAGTAGTTTCTGAAAGTATTTGTATGAAGTGTAGTCATGTATGGAAGTGAAACGTGGACGATAAATAGTTTGGCCAAGAAGAGAATAGAAGCTTTCGAAATGTGGTGCTACAGAAGAAGGCTGAAGATTAGATGGGTAGATCACATAACTAATGAGGAGGTATTGAATATAAGTGGAGAGAGAGGAGAAATTTGTGACACAATTTGACTAGAAGAAGGGGTCGGTTGGAAGGGCATATTATGAGGCATCAAGGGATCACCAATTTAGTATTAGAGGGCAGTCTCTGAACTGAAGACCACAACAACAACAACAACAAAATCGTTACCGTTACTGCCGGCCGTGGTGGCCGAGCGGTTCTAGGCGCTACAGTCTGGAACTGCGCGACCGCTACGGTCGCAGGTTCGAATCCTGCCTCGGACATGGATGTGTGTGATGTCCTTAGGTTAGCTAGGTTTAAGTAGTTCTAAGTTCTAGGGGACTGATGACCTCAGAAGTTAAGTCCCATAGTGCTCAGAGCCATTTGAACCATTTTTTCGTTACCGTTACTTTACAATAGTGATCGGGCTTCATTTCAATGCCCGTTATAAATAAAAGACTGAACTAGAAGAAATCGGACCGGAACATGAGATTATCGTATGATGATGAATACTAGCTGCAATGAGGAATCAAGTACAGGAAAGCAAATAATGATAACGAGCAACTGCAACGACTTGAGCAAATACGAAAGTCATCAAGAATTCTACAGCAAAATAACTTCGTAGCATATCACTCTTAACAGTCAACTGACTCTGACCCTCTGTCACTGGAAAAAGCAATGGCAGGCACCGATGGAAACTGAATGAAGGCAACACAAGAAGTGTTAAAATCTCACAAAGATAACGACATATGGGAGTCTGCCGTTTTACCTTCAGATAAGAAGTCAATAAATGCTAGTAACAAAACGTTGTACTCGGAAGCAAGGCCTGATCCATGACGAAAAATATGCACCAGTTATGAAATATAGCCCCAACTCATTCAGGTATTTATGTCGTGTGGCTACTAAACATGATCTTGACGTTTATCACCTGGAGGCGTCATGGCTTTTTTGCAAGGAGATTTACTACAAGAGATTTGTGGTACAGTTCCAGCAGTCGAGTCGATCCAGGTATGAAGGCATGGAAAGATACTGGTATCAAAAAACTATAAAAAGGCAGTGTATGGATTTAACCAAAGTGGCTGCTGCTGGAATATGAAATTGAAGGTCAATCGAAAGGTCTTATTCCATTTGTCTGCTTTGACCCGCGACAACTGTGTTGTGTTATACAATGTCACTGAGACACGAAGTGTTTGGTTGGTTGATTTGGGGGAGGGGACCAAACAGCGAGGTTTTCGGTCCCGTCTGATTAGGGAAGGAAGTCGGCCCGTGCCCTTCCAAAGGAACCATCCCGGAATTTGTCGGAAACGTTGTAGGGAAATCTGGGAAAACCTAAATCAGGATGGTCGGACGCGGGTTTGAAGAGTCGTCCTCGCAAATGCGAGTCCACTATGCCAACCACTGCGCCACCTCGCTCGGTCCAAGTGTTTGAACTGGACTGTATTTCCAGAGGGCGGGTTGGACTAAGCGCTGACACATTAGAAAGTGTCAGATGTTTATGCTTCTAAATTGTTTGTGAGGGATGGTCGTGCGGCACTGAACTTAAGGCTGTGTGTTACTAGACTTTTGAATGTTATTTTAGTTACTAGCAACTGATTTGCTTTTGGTTTTCAGACTGTTTATTCGCCGTGTTGTTGATGGTTTGCAAGTTATTTTTTGTGTTTTTTTTTTTTTTTTTAGTACTACGTCGGCACGTCCTTGCAAGGAAATTTGATAGTTGTTCGTTGGTTGCTGCTATGGGTATTAATATGGCGTCTACAATTAGGTTTATCCAGTTACATGGCCTCTTGGTGGAATTTGCAAAGTGTCAGCAGTGCGCGGAATTTATGAAACTGAGCGAAATCTCCACTTCTCAAACCAGGGACGAGTGTAAGAAATGGTAGGTTTCAATAATGGTTGTTTCTGGTTTTATTTGGCGTGTGTGTGTGTGTGTGTGTGTGTGTGTGTGTGTGTGTCTGTGTGTGAGAGAGAGAGAGAGAGAGAGAGAGAGAGAGAGAGAGAGAGAGGTGCCGGCCAAGATTTGTCGGCTGACTTTTGGTGGTAAGTACGTTTTCATGTTTTTTTGTCTTTACTGCACGAAGTGTAGCGTGTTTTTTATATTTGTAATTTTCTTGTAGATGTGGGTATCTAAATTTATGTCGAAGTACAGGGTTACTACAAATGATTGAAGCGATTTCACAGCTCTACAATAACTTTATTATTTGAGATATTTTCACAATGCTTTGCACACACATACAAAAACTCAAAAAGTTTTTCTAGGCATTCACAAATGTTCGATATGTGCCCCTTTAGTGATTCGGCAGACATCAAGCCGATAATCAAGTTCCTCCCACACTCGGCGCAGCATGTCCCCATCAATGAGTTTGAAAGCATCGATGATGCGAGCTCGCAGTTCTGGCACGTTTCTTGGTAGAGGAGGTTTAAACACTGAATCCCTCACATAACCCCACAGAAAGAAATCGCATGGGGTTAAGTCGGGAGAGCGTGGAGGCCATGACATGAATTGCTGATCATGTTCTCCACCACGACCGATCCATCGGTTTTCCAGTCTCCTGTTTAATAAATGCCGAACATCATGATGGAAGTGCGGTGGAGCACCATCCTGTTGAAAGATGAAGTCGGCGCTGTCTGTCTCCAGTTGTGCCATGAGCCAATTTTCCAGCATGTCCAGATACACGTGTCCTGTAACGTTTTTTTCGCACAAGAAAAAGGGGCCGTAAACTTTAAACCATGAGATTGCACTAAACACGTTAACTTTTGGTGAATTGTGAATTTGCAGCACGAATGCGTGAGGATTCTCTACCGCCCAGATTCGCACATTGTGTCTGTTCACTTCACCATTAAGAAAAAATGTTGCTTCATCACTGAAAACAAGTTTCGCACTGAACGCATCCTCTTCCATGAGCTGTTGCAATCGCGCCGAGAATTCAAAGCGTTTGACTTTGTCATCGGGTGTCAGGGCTTCTAGCAATTGTAAACGGTAAGGCTTCTGCTTTAGCCTTTTCCGTAAGATTTTCCAAACCGTCGGCTGTGGTACGTTTAGCTCCCTGCTTGCTTTATTCGTTGACTTCCGCGGGCTACGCGTGAAACTTGCCTGCACACGTTCAACCGTTTCTTCGCTCACTGCAGGCCGACCCGTTGATTTCCCCTTACAGAGGCATCCAGAAGCTTTACACTGCGCATACCATCGCCGAATGGAGTTAGCAGTTGGTGGATCCTTGTTGAACTTCGTCCTGAAGTGTCGTTGCACTGTTATGACTGACTGATATGAGTGCATTTCAAGCACGACATACGCTTTCTCGGCTCCTGTCGCCATTTTGTCTCATTGCGCTCTTGAGCGCTCTGTCGGCAGAATCCTGAGGTGCGGCTTCAGCCGAACAAAACTTTATGAGTTTTTCTACGTATCTGTAGTGTGTCGTGACCATATGTCAATGAATGGAGCTACAGTGAATTTATTAAATCGCTACAATCATTTGTAATAGCCCTGTAGTTTTGTTTTTTTGTCAACTGACAGCTAACTGTCGGTTCTTGGTATTCAATGCCTTCGTTGATCAAATTAAGTATTCGATTCCAGTTGTTTGATTTTTTTTTGTATTTTTCCGTTTATTTGCTTTTGTTTGTTTTGTAAATGTGGCATGATTCTTAAGTGTTGTTTATTTCACTAGTCGCCACCCTAAAACCCCAACTTCCCGCAATCGTTCCGTTAGATTTACTTTATTGCCGGAGTGAAATAATATTGCGTCGTTTACATCTTTGTTTCGGGTGTATTTGGTAACACTATGTTCGTCATACTGTGTATTCTGGAGAAATGAGTGTCTGCCTTGGGTTAAAGCACACGAGAGAACTCGGATTTTCAGTATTGCCGAAATTAGACACAAACTTCAAAAGGTCAATGGCTGACCTTTGTGTCTATTACAAAAATCAAGGTTCAGACATTCAATCGTTGCTGCTTATGTACATGATATGCTAACTTCCAGTAACAATGTGTGAAAGGAAGATTTTTGAAGAACAAACTTAAAGCAAGATACAAACTGAAAAATTTTCATGAAGTTACTGTTTACCTATCTAAATTACTAGGAACTGCAAAGAAGATTGTTTGTGGGTAGAGCAGATACACTACACGGAGCAAATTCTCAACTGATCCAGCTTGAAAGAGTGTAGTCAGATATCTACACTTACTCACGATATGAGTTCAGACCAAGAAAATATTAAGATCGATTGATTTGGAAGAGGGAACCAAATAGCAAGTTCATATATCCATCAGATTTGGGAAGGGTGGGGAAGAAGTCTGCAATGCCCTTCAAAGGAACCATTCTGGAATTTGCCTGAAGCAACTTAGAAAATCACGGGAAACCTAAATCAGGATGGCCGGACACAGGTTTGAACAATCATCCTGCCGAATGCAAGTCCAGTATCCACTGTGCCACCTTGCTCAGTGAAAATATTAAGAATGTACCCTATCATGAAATTGAAAATCGACATCCGATTATCTGTTTGGATCGCACAGAACAGTGATGGCATGGCAGAGTAAGAAACAGAGATTAGAATAAATGCCTTGCTTACTCAAGTACCTTTTGTGTTGCTGTGATGCAACTATGTCGTTACTCCATGTAATATAGGCCTACCATGCAATAGTTCGTATTGCAGTTTTTCCATTGTTAAAATGCATGTAGCGAACAGTTATATAGGCCTACAGTTTTTACAAAAACATGACTGCAGTTACATGAGATTAAGGACATTAAAGTGAAGCAGTAGTAGAAAAGTGAGCAAGAAAGGGTTGTAGCCTATCCTTGATAATATTCAATTTGTACATTGAGGATGCAATGGAAAAAAAATAAAAATAAAAAATAAAAAAAATAAAAAAATTGGGCAAGGAATTAAAGTTCAGGGACAAGAAATAAAAACTTTTGAGATTTCACTGATGACACTAATTCTGACAAGAGACTGCAAAGAACCAGGAAGAGCAGTTGAACAGAACAGGTAGTGTCTTCAAGAAAGATTATAAACTGAGCATAATTAAATGTAAAAAAGGGCATAATTAAATGTAGTAGAATGAAATCAGTCAGTGCTGAGCGAATTAGATTTGGGAATCAGATACTAAACGCAGCAGATGAGGTTTGCTATTTGGGCAAGAACGTAACTGATAATGGTTGAAGTAGAGAGGTTATGAAATACAGACTGGCTACAGTACATCAAATTAGCAGCCAATGGAAACAAATGTATTTGCCATCTTGTCTTTAGTACAGTTCATTGATCAGTATGGGTTGTAAAATAAAATCAAATTTCTATCTTTTAATATGTAAAGGAAGACTTTCTGGAAGATAGGCCTGCAGATATAAAACTTCCAAAGAAGCCAAAACTACCATCTGACGATGGGCTCAGGCCTGAAATTTGTGATGGTAAAATAAAATCAATTTAAAAATCTCTGAGGCGTCGAGGAATGATTAGTTTGGTACTGCAGTGTAGTGTGGGGTATTTTTTCTATTGGCAGACCAAGGGATGAATACATTAAGGAAGTTCAAATGGATGTAAGATGCAGTAGTTTTTGGGAGATGAAGAGGCTTGGACAGGATAGGCTAATGCAGAGATTTGCAGCAAACCAAACTTAGGATTGAAAACAACAACGTGTTCAATAAATGTTCTTCGTTCCAATCGGATACCACCTGTAAATTACTCTGCCAACAATACTTATAAATTATGGATGCTTCTACAGTTGTTACATTTCCTTATGGGTTAATTCAATAGATCTTGGCTCAACTGCATCAGTGCAGAGACGTTCTTTCTTTTACAGAAGTGGTATATAGATCTTTCTTTCAGAAGACAAATACAAAACCTATAATTTTATTCTAAAAATATTGTTGGCCTTATAGAGCCACGTTATATTACTTATAACAGCAATACATAGAAATAAATAACAATTTTCCTGGTTTCAGCGGAATCACCACTCACACTGTCTATCCTATGCCACAAAATCTTTTAATTAACTGTTGTAACCAGTTTAGTACGCCACAATAGAGGCTTATACCAGAAATGTGCTTCCAGGCAACCATAAGGCCCATGGTGGCATATTAACTGACAAACATTATGAGTTTAATACTAATTTTTAAGCAATATGGAACCTGAAAGACGCATTCAAACTATTCCAAATAGCCTAATTTAATTTCTATGGCTGCCGAAGTTACATATCATACTTACAATAACTATTATAATGCAGTGATTAAATCGTTTTCTGGCAGCACAAGAATTCTTATCTTTACATATATTTATGTTTAGCACTTATCATGCCTTCATATTTCAAACACCACAACCAAGAAGCCCATTTTTGTGACACTGAACATTTAATATAGCCTATTTTGGTAATACACGAAGGCAATAAAGGACTACATGACTATATAACCTTTTGCACATTTAACTACATTGATTGTCAATCCAGAATGAAAAACGGCAGCAATTTTTTATCCCATCCATATACAGCATCGCTTGGAAGTATTCTTCTTTCTATAGAAATTAAACAATGATATCTCTTTTGTTAAGCATTGTTACCCAATGTTTTCCAAACATTCACATTTGTGCTGTAGTAGCGACTTCGGATGATGGTATTATTTATAAAAACAGCTGATTAGTCTAACGTATGACGGAAGCTCTGGAATTTAAACGTTTCGAGTAGAAGACCGCGCCCATTAATATTTCAATTGAGGGATAGTCAATATCTCTCTTACCTTCTCAACATACGCAAACTACAACAGAGACAAAGGTTTAATAATCTAATATCACAAATGGATAACGTTTGATGCTTCCGTGTAAATTCCGTGTCATTTCAAACACCAATCTGCAGCTTCTATCCGCTAAGTATACGACAGATTTCACGGCGAACGATGCCACCTGTTTACAACGTCTCTCTAAAAACGCTCAGTGTATTAAATATACCGAATCGATGAGTATATAATGCAGTCTTATCCAACATATAATCATTTTACTTTATTAAATGACGAACAACTGCATATTACTATTGTTTACTGACACATTATACTGAGTAAAAGCAATTTGTAAACAAGCAGTCACTAGCTGTCTTTTTACGACGAACAAATTAGTTAATCTGCCTTCAAAAAGTATAACATTCAAAAATTTGAGAAATTAATCCAATAATTATAGTAATTAATTAGGAAAACTGGTAAAAAAAGACTCATAACCAGTTTCTTAAAACGGGAGTAGATTAAATGTCGCAACAAACTTCCAGACGTTCATTTTTTATTAGCTATGAAATAACAAGCGGTAAATTGGAATTCATACCTACGATGTCAGTATGGCAACTCCACGCTTGTCGACTTTCAGGTGTAAATGCAGAAAAAAATTACGAACTATTATCCACTTCGAAACCACAAAGCTGTTTTATCACTAATATCCACAATAAATACACAAGCACAAAAACAATTCTATGCCGTTGCCAACTACTGCCCTCTATACTCAGGAAATTAATCGAACAGAAGAGCCAACATACTGAAAATAAATTATTATTCTTCAAATTACTTTAGTACAATGAACACACTGAATTATTTTAGAGTCAGCACGCATTTTATATCTAAACATGAATTTTCGCCTTAAACAAACAGGTCAAGAGAAATACGGGTGACATGACTGACATTATTTTGAATGGTGATTACTCTGAGCACCAGCTGAAACCAAAGAATTGGTACTGTAGAAACTGCGCAACTTGTGACAAGTAGTAATGGAATGCAAAAACTGAATATTGTTTTGAAGGTTCCTGACTTTACGTGACAGTGTGATAACTGCGTATTGACGCACGCACACTTTACAGTTAACCTAAGAAGTTAAAAATGCCATTGGATTGGATATTCGGCAGTAGGAAGAAAAGTGAACAAGAGCAATCCGGCCAGGATTCACAGGCGAAACGAGACGATGGTGAAGACGATTTCGTTATGCTTTCACAGTCGTTGGCATCTCAGTCATCGGATACTGGAGGACCACACCTGCCCTATTCACTGGCGCCTGTATCAACTTCTGTCGCACGGGATAAGCACCAACAAGAATCAAGTCATCAACAAGAACCAAGTCAGCAGCAGCAAAGTTTGTTGCACGGAGTGCCGTTTAAGTTGACATGCAGTGGTTCGTTCGAAGACGTGGAGTCCATTACAACATTACACGTGCGCACAACTCAGCACTTGTCATTTATTAAACAACTTCTGAGTTCAAACTCGTTTGAGTACACTTTTTCACTAGAAGACGGCGTTGTCAGGCAATAGCTCATACGTAAAGCTGTGGTAGCCTGCCAGTCACGTTTCATTTTAAAAACAGTCATCATTTCAATGACGCATTAATGTGATTTGTGTATGATGTTGTTAGTAATTGAATGGATTTCAGATGGAAAAATAGAGTAAGAGTCTAAAATAGACCACATTATCTTTTGCTTTAATGAAGACTGACTCCATGAAGTTATGCAATATGAATCTTAAGCGTCCCATAGTTTACGAGTATTGTGATGTAGCTCTTTTATTGTCTGTGGATGTTACAGCGGGGTACTGCTGACATTTATTTAACAGAAACTGTTCTAATTGATATACTCTTCTATCAATCCAATATGATTCCAGTGATAAAGAATACATTTTTCACATCATGTAGTAAGGAAGTTGTTCATAATGTAGCCAAACATCTGTGTGTACACCTATGAAGAATCATCAAATATATATCGTTTGTACTACTCTTTTTGAAGATGCTGGGAGGTTGTTTTAATTTATCTATCCATATTTGAGCATTTTAGTTCATAATTGTGTCTCTTCGTAATTGTGAAACTAACTGAAGTAAGTGTGTTGAGGTGTGGGTGGTGAATGACAAAGAACTGGTAATGACACTAATGCTTTGTATTGTACCATAGTTGATACTGAATTCAAGATTTTTAATGAGAATATAAATGTTCACAGATAAATTGGTTTTCTCATAACACTCCTGAAGTGGTTGTCATAGTAGCCCTCCCCCCCCCCCCCAATAATTAGCCAATAAAAAAGATGCAGCGACTGTTACTAGCACTTCAAAACTACATTTATTTATTTAGCCAGACCATATTAGGACCTTAAAGCCCTCACACACATCTGACCATGAACAACATGTAGGCTACCGATATCAGATACATTAGAAAATATTCACAATAATACTTGGCAGTAAAAATAATAATGTGCAATATGAATCATGTTGATTAGTTTAACACATTTGAAGCCATGTTTAGTATTGTCAGAAGTGGTAAGGGTAAAGAAAGAGGAGAAGATATTTACTAAAAAGAACGCCAATATGCTGTTCCTAATCTCTGCAGAGAAACAACCAGTCTCTATTTTTCAGATGTAATGGCACTTTCTTTGCATTCCAAGATGATCATGGTGGTTGTTAAAAATCTTGTCTGTCGCAGCCTAACTGTAGAGGATCAAGAGTGATACAACAAATATCGTAATTTTAGTTTTAATCTGGAACTTATATCATTCTGCTACTATATTTACTGACATCAGTTGACACATCTATTTATCTGCAGTCTGCAATTTTTCTTGGCATCATTGTCTCTTATTCCTGGCATTACAAAGTTTGAAAACTTAGTGCAAGTAAAATTGTTGTGGCTTTCATGGTCAGTTGTTGATATATTGCTTGTTGTTTTGTGCCTGAGTGTGTTTGGCAGACATAACAATTTTCTTGACATTTCTCCGGAACAAGTGACTGGCATTGCAAAAGATTCACCTTCCACATTACGAGCTACTCATGCCGGTGAAGTGTTGGGAAAAATTGCTAAACAAGCATCAGCTAAAGATCGTGAGGCAGAAAGCAACCTGTACCATGTCAGTGTCAGAACTCTCCCGTCTTTACACTTAATAATACTCAAATATTTTAGCTGACGTGCTCAGTCTCTATTATTGAGACAGCTGAATTTCCATACAGTATATACATCTGTCAGTTTTTAAAACATTTCAATGTTCATACACTCGCTGTTCTAAACTACAGGTTATCTATATATTAAATTGATATCAGTGTACTACTCTCTCTTACATGTAGCCATAAGCTTAAAGTGTGCTGAATTCCATTAACTTAATAAAATATAGTGGTGACTAAATCACTTAAAATGTGCAGCACTGTTTATAGAGCTACTGTGTTGAAACAAGGGTGAAAGCAGTTCTGAGGCATTCAGTGGGCTACTGTAAACATTATGTTGACCATAGTCCCATTTTCCTTGTTGAACCAATACTTTCCTTCTCATCAGCTATGTAAAGATTGCAAAAATGTGTCAGAATGTACTGTGTGTGATTTGTTTATATCATTGACATTTGCCCATGTTAGGTCATTGTTCCCCCTCCCCCATTTTCATTGGATCATGTCGATGACAACTAGCCATGATGTGGAAATATCAGTTGGTTCACAAATGGGACACATTAATTTTCTGTGAAACATATTTATGTGTTGGCCATTTACATAAATGGATTTATGGTTTAATCGTAATTTACAACAAAACTGCAATGATTGCAATCCAACCACATACATGCTATCTATTCAGAAATTCATTTTTGGAGTCAAAAGAGTTGTCAAGTAGAAATGTTTTCATTTTATTTTTAAAACATTCTTTATATGCCAGTAACTTTTATTCACAATGATGGCGGGCAAACATTTCTATGGATGGAAACTTTGCTCCTTTCTGTACAAGAATATAGTTAAGTTGTGGGTAGTGAAGGCTAATTTTGTTCCTAATGTCAGGTTTATGAATACTGCTATACTCTCACGTAATAACTGATACCGCACAACAAACTTAATAAGAGTATAAATGTATTGTGAGGCTGTTGTTAGTACGCCTTGTTTTTTAAACATATGGCTGCATGAAGTTTATGATGGACCCCAGATGATATCATTCACACATGTTACTGTGCAATAAATACTTCATGTCTATATGTGGAATTGCACCAGGAAATTATTCTGTACATCATCACAGGAAATTTCCAATTTAAGTTAATTTTCTGGGGCTTTTATCACCAGACTCAGCAACTGCACTCAGTAGTTTGTGGAAATCAATAATATGTGATCTCCAAATCAAGTTGTGATCAGTATGCTCACCCAGGAATTTTGAACAATTAATTTCACATACTGCCTTTCCTCCAAGCTGCTGCTGCTGCTGCTGCTGCTGGTGTTGTTGTTGTTGTTGTTGTTGTTGTTGCCTTGTGGAGCATTGAACGGACCTTTTTTTTTTTTTTTTTTAAATTAAGTGATAGGCGTAGATAATTTACTATGAACCAGTCAGTAATACTTTTCAGTAATTCAATTTATTGCTCATTCTGTTGCAACTCTTTGGGGCTTCATTATAGTGGTTGCATTGTCAGCAAAGAGCATAGTTTCTGCTTTATAACACAGTGTCTACATATGCACTGCTGTAGAAAGCCTGTTTCAGTATCACCTAAAAGGTACTAGGTATTTTAATAAGCTATCAACATTCCTCATAGGTGCGTATAAAATTTCTTGGTTTCAGTGTAATAATAAGTCAGCTGAATTCTTATGTCATATTCTTTAATTGAAGAAAGTAACATTTTTTGTGGTTTGTGTGTTAACTTAGGGTGTAGGGTAGAGTACAGAAAGTCAACAGTTTTCAAGGCTTTTCAGCTGATGTTATAGCAAGTAGAAATAACAAAATAATAACATTAATCAAAAACTCATAATATATACAGCCAACGCAAATCAATAGAGTAAATTGCTAAGATCATTTGAAAATAGAACAGTTCTTCATAACTGTTCTAGGCAATGAAATAATTGAAGAAAAGACAGAACCCTATGTAGTAGATTAAAAAAGCGTGCAATTCAAAAGTTGGGTCGACAGAAGCGTCCGATCCCACGCGTCGGCTTTGACCCGTGACTTAAGGGTGTTGTCGTGTGTGACGTCATGACGGCGCGGAGTTTGGTTTGAGTGTTGCTGTCTCCAGTTCTGTTTTATCTTATTTTATTTACTTTTCTGATCTGTTCGTTCTATCTCGTGAGATTTTTTTAAAAATTTAAAAACACTTATTACTTATTTTAATTATCTGTTTCCTAGAATTTCTGTTTTAGTTTATTATATTTATCTTTCTGATCTGTTCGTTCTATCCCGTGAGATTTTTTTTTTAAAAGTACACGTTGTAGCTACGCAAGGCGTCTAAATTTGTTTATATTTAGTTTGCCCCCCACCCAAAACACCCCATTTCCCGCGCTTGTCCCGTTAGTGTCATTAGGCTTCTTGTGGAAAGTGTGTGTGTGTGTGTGTTTTTGTTTCCGCCATATTTGTGACGTCATGGGTCAAAGCAGACGGGTGGGATCGGACGCTTCCGTATTTCCCAAAAGTTGAGTACAACATTGTTTTCTTCCCCCTTACATTCTTCCTCATCCTCCTCCTCATCATTATCATAACTTACCTGCCCAAGCCTTACTATACACTACACTTTTGAAAATGTGAAATTAAAAACTATTCTCATTTCTTAAATGTTGACCTTGCAAAAATCTGTGTTCTCATAGCGCATAACAAATCAACATGAATGAATACTACAGTTACTATTAAAGAACACACCTTTTAAATTTACATTACAGAATTCTTGGAAGTGGTGGTACATTGGTTAGGCCACTAGACTAGCATTCAGGAGGAACAAGGTAGGCATACAATTCCCCATATGCCCACATTTAGGTTTTCATAAATAAACTTAACTCGGACACAGTATTTCCTCTGTAATAGTTGTCTAGCCAGCTTGTGCTTTGTCCCTAATGACCTCACCTGCGACTACATGTTAAATGCTTATCTTCTTTCCTTTTTTTTTGTTACAGTTGTTATCTACATTATTGCTGATGTTTGCTGTAACCAGACTTATATTTAGCAGATTAAATACTGTTGTTTTCAAGTTGTTTTGTCTACGGGCATCAAATGAAAACTGTTTTACTGTTGTGTAGAAATATTACCAAATGAAAACCAAAGCAGAAATTGAATATTATCTACTGAGGAAAGAAGCGATGTGTGTAGTTGGCAACGAGTGAACAAGAGCAACTGGAATAGGAGTCATAATCATCTCAGATAACACCACTGATGTGGCTACCTTAGAATATGGCTGATTTATCCCTTGTTTATGAAGAAGCGTGTGGAAAGCTTTGTTAAACAATGTGTCATCAATGAGGAAAAGAATTATAAAAAAATTGAAGAATAACTAAATTCTGTTTACTGAAAGTCATGAACTTGTTTTTCCCCCATAAACTATTCTCAAAGTAAAGAACTTGGAGGGGCGGGGGGGGGGGGATATTGGTATCAGTTCGAAGGCTATTATGATATATGGGTACCTCAATGATATAGAGGTGGTAAATGGAAAAATTATTTACTTATGAGATCATCATCATCATCTTGGACAGTTTCCAGCCTTTGTCCAGGTCTGTATGGAACATAGGCCTCTCCATCGTCTTCTGTCTTGCCACCATGTCTCCATCTTCACCTTGGTCCAGTCTTCTCCTTTCTTCTGGATGCATTCCTCTATTCCGTTCAGCCATCTGTCTCTTGGTCTTCCTCTTGGTTTCTCTCCTTCCAGTTTCATCTTGTGTATCCTCCCAGGTATCCTCTTCTCCTCCATTCTCTTAACATGTCTATACCATCTCAGCCTCGATTTCTCTATCTCCTCCTGTAATGGTTTCACCTTTATTAACTCTGTGATCCTCTCATTTCTTAACCTGTCTATCTTCATCACTTCAATACTGTTTCTCAATAATTTCATCTCACTAGCTTGTACTTTGCTTTTCTCTCTTTCTTTCATAACCCAGGTTTCTGATGCATATGTCAGGATTGGGACATAGTATGACTGGTATATAACCATTTTACTGATTTGGGGTACATCCTTGATCCATATCAGGCTTCTGACACACTTCCAAAATGCTTCTGATTTTCTCCCCCGCTCGTTTATTTCCCTGTCGTTTTTTCCATCTTCTTGTATTAGGCTTCCTAGGTATTTGAAACTCAGCACTCTCCTCAGTCATTCCCCGCCAATTGTTATTCCAGTTGTTCCTCTCTCCTTCTTTCTTATTGTGATAATTATCTCACACTTACTTCTACTAAATTTCATCCCATATTCTTGTACTGTTCGTCCAACTGCTCTTGTACTTCCTCCTCCTTATTCCCCCAAATCATCAGATTATCTGCAAAAACCATAGCTTTAATCTTCCTTTCACCAGTTACTTGTGCTACTGTACTCATATATCATCCATCATGACAGTGAAGAGTAATGGTGAAAGTGCGCTTCCCTGCCTCAAGCCATTCTTCTGTTCAATCCAATCTGATCTCTCCCCTCCCACTTTCACACAGCTCACACTTCCATGGTACATTTCCCTTATCCTCAAAATAATCTGTTTTGCTACTGCTCTGTCTCCAGGGCTTTCCACACTTTGCTTCTATGTATACTATCATACACTTTTTCAGTATCCAGGAAGGTCATTAGTAGATCTATTCCATATTCATACTGCTGTTCCTGCAGTTGTCTTACAGCAAAAATTAGGTCCACCATGGACCTTCCTGTTCTGAAGTCATGTTGCTCTTCTCTCATTCTTCCTTTTAATTTTGCCCGAATTCATGCTTCCAAAATGTTCTCAAAATTATTTGCACAATGACTCATCAGTGTTATCCCCCGATAGTTCTTGCACTCTTTTCTATTTCCCTTCTTAAAGATCGGGACAATTATCCCCTTCTTCCAGTCTTCTGAGATCATGTTCTGTATCCACACAATTTTCATTACTTGATATAGCCATTGTATTCCCACCTCTCCTGCTGCTCTCACCATTTCTACATTTAGCTCATCCAGACCTGGTGACTTCCCTCCCTTCATCTTGCCCAATGCCTCTTCCACTTCTCTCTATGTAAGGTCTTTTTCTATTTGCTATTTCTCCTTTTTTTTTCTCCCAGCTTGTTCCTCCTCATCCAGGTCTCCATTCAGGTTCAGGAATTCTTAAAAATATTACTTCCACATATTCTTGAGTTCCTCCTTATTCTCTACATTTTGTCCACTTTTGTTCACCATTCGAGATATTTACGAGGTATCCCTTGAAAATGTAGATCTCTGTCGTTGACAACTAGTGAAAACACTTACAATTGTTCACCATAGGTCTGCTCACTGCAGAAGTCGGGGAGAATGGTGTGGGTCTGGAGTGCTAGTGGTGAGGAAGGCCTCCCAGGCTTCCCACCCTGGGCGTGGTGGTAGCGATGCTTTAGGCAGTTAACAGATGGTTGTTCGATGTCCAGTCATAAAAACAGTAATTTCGTATATTCATGTATTCTGCACCAGAATATCGGTCGAGGTGGTACTAGGCACCCAGGATGCAGGCTGGTCTCCGTCGGTGAAGTATGCTCAGATCCCCAGGATAGGTGGCCTGCTGTGGACGGAAGTTAGCCAGCAGGTGGCTCGGCAGATGAAAGGCGTAAAGTTAATGGCATTTGGACTTTGGTGTGGATGGCAGGCTCACAGCCAGCATATGCCATCCTGGCATTGGACTGTTATATTGCATTACTAAAATCCTCAAAATAATAATGGAGACAAACAATTTCAAATCAATGGTGAAGGATTACTTGGTGAAGTACTGCTTCTTTACAGTAAGGGAATATGTAGAAAAACAAAAAAGCAGCACAACTAAGTTTGTTTGTGTAAAGTGTATAGAACAATAAAATGTAGCATAATATTTCCTTTTGCTAAACTGATGTGTGTAAAAATTTTCAAGAAATGTGTGTGGTAATTAGGAAATTGTCCTTGTCTTTTGTACACTGATTAGTTCTAGAGTCACAGTGTTTAGCAGTGATCCATTTTGGGAAGCTGACTGGCAAAGATTTCCCCTCATAACTAGCCACAGGCTGTTTGTTTAAAATAGGCACAGTTTGCCACTAATGAATGGCAGCGCTTTTTGTCCAGCAGAACAAAGGCACGAGGCGTGGTCATCAGGCAGTCATAGCATCACTGTCTCGATGGCCCATCCTTTGGTGTGTCAGAGGTACTACGGCCCTAGTGCGGCGTGACAGAGTTGCAACTTCACTTTTCAGGACACCAGGTGAAGACTTCCGCAATGTCAGCACGACTTCTTGTGCAAGAACACCTACCACTGAGGCATCTGTCACAATCCTGCTGTGACATCTGTGTTTTTTGTGTAGTAGTTGTCACGGTTTGCCTTAGATGGCAAACCTTGTAAATGATGGGAAACAAGTAATTCAGCATCTAAATTAGCAACTATTCACATCCCTTTTGGGCTCAGCTCCTCACATCTCTGGGAAAATGATGAGAAAAATGGTACCTTCTTCCTCATGGAGAAGGTGGGCGCATTCCAAGTTGCATGTAGTGTGGCTGGAATACAGCACCAAGAGCATACAGCTACTTTTGAGAATATGTGCATTTTCATTCGTTCACACATTGAGTTTTGTAATATCCCATCTTAAGTGAGAAGCCTCAAGGATGTCAAACACAGTACATCAAAACACACATTATAAAATTACTAAGACACCGAATGGCTGGTGAGTAGTTAACTTTGAGAAGACAGAATTCCAATACTGCTAGTTAGCTCATTTAAAAGAATTAAGAAATAACCCTAAGTTTTGAAACTAAAATTTCTTCATCAGAGGGGAAAGAAGAACAAATAGGTAAGTGAGAGCCAATTCATTCAGAGTAAATTTTCCATTTTATACAATCAAAACAGTCATTATCATACAAACGAAGCTATGGTGAATTGCTTCTAAAGCTAACCACTACTTACAGTTTAAGATATATGTTATTTTTCAGTGGCACTTGCTCTACCTTAATAACGAGAGAGAGAATTGGAAATTACACAATTAGGATAGAGAGGGAAGTTGGAAGTTACACAATTAGAACAGAAGCCACTACTTTAAAAATGCAGATTCTTTTTCAGTTATGCTACTTGACTGATGTTGATCTGCTGATATATACGTAGCAGTTAATGCTGGAGGAAAAGCAGATATGTACTGTACGGAAGATCCTTATTTCCAATGGATATTGTTCATACAATATTAACCTGAAATCCAAATATACAGCTAATTTACAGAAAGAGTGGTTTTTTAATGTAGCTGAATTCATAGAAATCCCCAGTTTTATGTATTTTATTTATTTATTTACTCATGTTCCATTGATCTAGTAGACAAAAGAATTGTATGGATGTGGAACAAGTTTAACAAAGCAAAAACAGAATAAGCAACAAAAATTGAGATATTGTATGCGTACATGTGAAACGGAACTAAATATGAACATATGCTAATTATTGCAAACATGAACTTAAACTACAGTAAAACTGGAGTATAAAACAATAACATCATATATTAAACTTCCTGGCAGATTAAAACTGTGTGTCGGACTGAGACTTGAACTCAGGGCCTTTGCCTTTCGCAGGCAAGTGCTCTTCCAACTGAGCTACCCAAGCACGACTCACGCCCCATCCTCACAGCTTTACTTCTGCCAGTACCTCGTCTCCTACCTTCCAAACGTAACAGAAGCTCTCGCAGGAGCGTGCGTCGTGCTTCGGTAGCTCAGTTGGAAGAGCACTTGCCCACGAAAGGCAAAGGTCCCGAGTTCGAGTCTCGGTCCGGCACACAGTTTTAATCTGCTAGGAAGTTTCATATCAGTGCACACTCCGCTGCAGAGTGAAAATCTCATTCTGGAAACATCCCCCAGGCTGTGGCTAAGCTATGTCTAAGCAATATCCTTTCTTTCAGGAGTGCTAGTTCTGCAAGATTCGCAGGAGAGCTTCTGTTAAGTTTGGAAGGTAGGAGACGAGGTACTGGCAGAAGTAAAGCTGTGAGGACGGGGCGTGAGTTGTGCTTGGGTAGCTCAGTTGGTAGAGCACTTGCCCGCGAAAGGCAAAGGTCCCGAGTTCGAGTCTTGGTCCGGCACACAGTTTTAATCTGCCAGGAAGTTTCATATCAGCGCACACTCCGCTGCAGAGTGAAAATCTCATTCTGGAAACATCATATATTATTGATAATGTACATTAAAAGTTGTAAGATGCTAAACAGTATACCGTTCTGAAACTACAATGATGAAATCGATAGTTCAGAGCAATACTATTATAACTAGCATTTCTTAAACTTTACAGAATGACAAACTGAAAGTTCCAGTGTTTCCCAGAAATAATCCTGGAAATATACACTTGCAGATGTTGCTTAGAATATCCTGCTATATCCCATTGCTATTAAGTAGTTTACAGCAAAAAAATTTTTGGAGGTAATTATTAATAAAGGTATTGATCCCTAACATTAAAATGACACTTAGGATCATATTTCACTGGCATGGTGCTAGTTAGTTAGTTACTCAAACAATGGAAAATCCAGGATGGAATGTAACAATACGAAGGAAGGAAAGTCGCTACTCACCATATAGCGGAGATGCTGAGTCGTGATAGGCACAATAAAAAGATTCACACAATCATAGCTTTAGGCCATTGAGGCCTTTGTCAGCAGTAGGCACACATACATACACGCACACTCATGCAAGCGCAACTTGCACACATGTTGGCAGTCTCAGAGAGCAGTAGCACCAGTGCACGATGGGAGTGGCGACTGGGTGGGGGTAAGGAGGAAGCTGGGGCAGGGAGGGGGAGGGATAGTATGGTGGGAGTGGCGGACAGTGAAGTGTTGCAGTTTAGATGGAGGGTAGGAGAGAAGGTGCGAAGGGGGGAGGGGGCAAGTAGCGGAAAGGACAGAAATAAAAATAAAAGAAATTAATAGACTGGGTACGGCGGTGAAATGACAGCTGTGTCTACATCTACATTTATACTCCACAAGCCACCCAACGGTGTGTGGCGGAGGGCACTTTACGTGCCATTGTCATTTCCTCCCTTTCCAGTTCCAGTCACGTATGGTTCGCAGGAAGAACGACTGGCGGAAAGCCTCCATGCACGCTCGAATATCTCTAATTTTACATTCGTGATCTCCTCTGAAGGTATAAGTAGGGGGAAGCAATATATTCGATGCCTCATCCAGAAATGCACACTCTCGAAACCTGGACAGCAAGCTACACCGCGATGCAGAGTGCCTCTCTTGCGGAGTCTGCCACTTGAGTTTGCTAACCATCTCCGTAATGCTATCACACTTAGCAAATAACCCTGTGACGAAACTCGCCGCTCTTCTTTGGATCTCTGTCAACCCAACCTGGTACGGATCCCACACTGATGAGCAATACTCAAGTGTAGGTCGAATGTGAATATCTTTATTTCATAAATACTGTTGGCAGTGCCAATGCCTCCATGAGATTGCTTATTTCCACAACTTTCTATCACATGAATGTGATGATATGCAAGCATGACAAAACAACAACATAGTTCCCAGGTAAAAAATAAAGACTGTTGTAACACTTAATTCATCTTCTTCTTCAACATTATGAGTTTCCCCATGCTTCAGTTTGTGATAGAATTCATGGGAAACTATTGGAATAATGTGCTTCTGGCAGAGGAGTATCTTCTGAAAGTGGCAATAATGAAGAATAAGCACATAGCAAGTCTTCTACACCATGCTCTATACTTGGTCTATGACCTCACAACTTGGACATTAAAGAGATGGTATTGTAGCCTGATTCATATTCTTATGTAGATAACGTCACCCATGGTTCTTCCTTCCTCACCAATATTACTCTGATATCAGACCATCTTACCCTTTCTCTGTTTTCAGCTTTGGTCCAGTTTTGGAACTTCAATAAAGCCCATTTTGAAACCAAATAAATCTCACATACATCATATCTTTTTCCATTTTCCTTGGGTGTGGCTGCTACAGTGTACCACAGCTATGGCAAATAAATGCTCACGACCATTTTTTGCTCTCCTGATAATACTTTGCTTGCTGTCTCATTCCTTCTGGGTGTCCTCCTTCTTAAGAAACTTATATGTAACTGAATCAATTTGTAGAGTACTCATACTGTACAGATACATGAAAATATAAATGTATTTCTGTTTTTACTGCTCCAATTGTCAGAAAAGATGGATTTTTGTTGCCATTCTCACTTTGCTGCTTTAGGAATTTATAGACACAGCTATGCATCCTCTACATCCAATTCCCCCAAGCCACAGGAAGTACATTTCCTCTCATATTCACATGTTGCAGATAGCCAGGTTGCAGGTTCTCAGCTTTCTTTTGTAATGGAGCAAGTATACTTCACAATGTGGAGTGTTAAGTACCTGCTGTAAATCAAGACAGGCACACAACAATGTACTGTCAGCTTGCATCTTCAACTTGCCAGTATCTTTTTCTGCTTGAGACAAGTCTTTGTTTTGCAGGTGTCTTTCTATTTGTTCCTCGAAAGCAGTCTTATTTTGTGGTTCAGCATTCAGCACTTACCACACACATCCTTTTTAGGTTTGAAAAACCCAAAGTTGTATTCTGTGTTGAAAACTTTTTCGTACATCCAAGCTGATGTACATTCCTTCCCCTCCTCTTGGCACTTCTGAATGTGCATTATGCACATCTTTTGAATACTGAGGGTGCTATCCAAGTATTGCTGTGAACTATCCTTTGTAATGTAGTGTGATACTACTTTATCAAATGAATCTGTATGATTTTAATCCCATCCATAATGTCATCTGATGTTCATTGATGATTATGATAAGTGTGCTTGCCACATTTGCTCTATATTGTTTGCCCTAAAATCATTTATATCTACTGATCAGTTATACCAAATGTATGCAAAGACATAGTTTTGTATACTTCCACCACTTGATTTTCAAAAATAAATCTGTTGTAGTGGACAAGTACAAATTCTTGGAATTTTCGTGATCAGCTTGTCCTAATAATTGTGTATCATATATGTACTTTCTAACCCACAAACTATCTCAAACAATTTCTGTCTTTGTTCAATGATACTGTATTTTTAAATGTACATCTTGCAGCATTTCTTGCACTTTTGCTCCACTTAAATTAATTCACGATTTTCCCTTCTGATAAACTTATTTTCTAATGTTTCTCCTCCATTTTCACTACTCAATCATTTGTTTGTTGAGTGAATCAAAATCGTAAAAGCAGTTATGGTAAAAGGTCAAGCAAGCTGCTGAAGATATGAGTGCAAAAGGATCATAACAGCAGTTGTGATGGTATTACACTGGAACTGTAGAGTTTGCATTTACAATGCTCAGGTGTCTTCTTTGAATGATGGATCATTAAATGGAGAGTTATTATTTTATTTCACAGACAAGACGTTACCATAGACAGTGCATTGCCATTGTAACTTCATTTTCTCCCAAAGTGTCTGAACTGCAATATATTTACATTAAAAAATTCATCAAGAGAGCAAAAAGAGTTGTCCAATAGATATTCCTTCAATATACTTGTAAATTGTGGCATTGCACTGGTAAGATTTTTTATATTTGATGGGAGTGCATAGAATACCTTTGTGCTTAAGTAATGTACTCCCTTTTGTACAAGACTTAAGTTTTTGTTGTTGGTATGCAGGTCGTGTTTAGATTGTGTGCCATGGACATGATCATGATAAGCACTGTTGGTTCTGTATGTGGAGTGGTTCTTAATTAAAAAACATATAAGGGACAGGATATACTGTGAGGTCATTGATAATATTTTATGTTTTTAAAAAGATTTCTGCAAGAATGACTTCTGTTGACTCAACTCTGAATTTGGATTGCTCTTTCCTGAGCAACAAACACCACCTCTGCCATTGATTGGTTACCTCAAAATATAATACCATAGGACAATAATTAATGAAAACAACCAAAATAAGCAGCTGTAGCAGCATTCAATATCAACAGCTGATTGCTAAACACATAGAGTGTAAGCTGCTGAACTAAGTTTTTTTGTGAAATCAGACCAACATAATTAGGTCTAAAATTTTCCCAGGATGTACATGTTGTATGTCTTGATCACTGCATTTCAGCCCTTTGCCCTGCAGAACATTATGAGACTAAATGTTGAATGTAATTTTTTTTGTTTGTTAAAAAAGCATGTAAAGTTAGGCCATTGCAATTTAACCACTTTTGGAGATAAGAGAGAACATAGTTGACAGATGTTGAAAGGTCATTGTTAAGTGTTTTTTTTTTTAACTAAAAGAGATGTATCATTGGCAAAGAGAGAAAATTTGCAGCCAAGGGAATAAATTTACTTTTAGCTTTAGCTTTTGTATATACTGGATGGTCATTAATAAAAATAAGAAGGAGCAAATGGCCCATTACAGAACCTTGTGGCACTCCTGCATCCACTGTTCCTCAGAGAAATGAAGCTATCATACCATCTGCATGATTAAGTGAAACCTTCTGTTTTCCATCAGTTAAGTGTGAACAAAGCCACATTCCTAATGTGCCACTTAAGCCATAAAAGTCAGCTTTTGTGAAAAGGATTTCATGATTCACATGGTCAAAAGCCTTGGCGTAGAGCGCCATAATACCAATAGAAGCTAGTCTATCATTAAGTGCTTCTGAAACAAACAAAAAATATGGTGTCATCAGCTGACAGACCAGTTTTGAAACCAAATTGACAATGACTGGGTGCCTTGTGGATGTTCAGGGATTCAACAATTCTCGTATGCATCAGTTGAAACCTGAAATGGGGTAGCAGTGGGATTTTTGGGGAAAATTTAATTGTATACCAAAAGGATAAGCTAATGGGAAGTGAAGGTGGTACGTTTGTCACAGTAGACAAGAAACCCAAATACACCAAGACAGAAACTGAAAGTGCATGAGAGATTTTTTGGACAAGGCTCAGTATAAGGGGTGGGCAGAAAATGATAATTGGATCCTTCTATCATCCACCAGACTCATCTCCTAATGTAACCAAAAACTTTAGAGAAAACTTCAGTTCGTTTGTACATAAGTTCCCCAATCACACTGTAGTCATAGGTGGAGTCTTTAATTACCCAACAATCAATTGGGAAAATTACAGTTTTTTTAGTGGTGCATGTAATAAGATATCCTGTGAAACATTACTAAATACCTTCTCTGAAAACTACCTAGCAAAGATAGTTCAGAACCTCACTCACAATGGAAATATATTGGATCTAATGGCAACAAATCAACAATGGTTCCCAAAGTACGAAGGACAACTAAAGCAATCAGAAAGACATACATATTCAACAAACTAGATTTAAATAAATCTGTAGTTTCATAGTTCAATGAGGATCTCGAGGCTTTCAGCACAGGGTAGGAGCATGTAGAGGAATTATGACTCAAGAGTAAAAGAGTAGTTGACTATGCACTAAATACATATGTACCAAGCATAACAGTCTGTAATGGGAGGGACCCTTCATTGCATACAGTCACTGTAGCTTCTAAGGAGCTTCTAAGGAAATAGAGACTACTGCATAATAGGTGTAAAACAAACCACAGGACTATAGATAAAGAGATTCTGAATGAAACATATGATTGTCAAGAGAGCAATGAATGAAACCTTCAGTGACTACCATAGCAGAATATTGTCAAATGATCTTTCTCAAAACCTAAAGAAATTCTGGTCATATGTAAAGGCTGGCAAGAAAGATAGTGTCCAGTCCCTAGTGAATGAGACAGGAACTGAAACTGAGAGTAGCAAAGCAAAGGCTGAAATGCTTAATTCTGTTTTCAAATGTTCCTTTACAAAGGAAAACCAGGAGAACCACCCCAATTTAATCGTTGTACCACTGAAAAGATGAGTGAAATCAGTAACAGTTGAGTTGAGAACCAGCTGAAATCATTAAAACTGAACAAAGCTCCAAGGCCCAGTGGAGCCCCTGTTAGCTTCTATAATGAATTTGCAGCTGAGCTAGTCCCTCTTATAACTATAATCTATCATAGATCCCTTGAGCAGAAAACTGTACCCAGTAGCTGAAAGAAAGCACAGGTCACACATGTCTACAAGAAGGTAGCAGAAACGATCTAGTATTCTTGACATCAGAATGAAATTATCACTCTGCAACGAAGTGTGCACTGATATGAGACTTCCTATCAGATTAAAACCATATGCCAGACCGAGACTCAAACTCAGGACCTTTGCCTTTCATGGGCAAATGTTCTACTGACTGAGATACCCACGCACAACTCATGTCCTGTCCTCACAGCTTCACTTCTGCCAGTACCTCGTCTCCTACCTTCCAAACTTCACAGAAGCTGTCTTGCAAACCTTACAAGACTGCCACTCCTGGAAGAAAGACAGGAGACGAGGTACTGGTGGAAGTGAAGCCATGAGGATGAATTGTGAATCAAGCTTGGGTAGCTCAGTCAGTAGAGCACTTGCCCACAATAGGCAAAGGTCCCAAGTTGGAGTCTTGGTTCAGCACACAGTTTTTATCTACCAGGAAGTTTCATCCTTGACATCAATTTGTTGTAGAATCTTAGAACACATTCTGAGCATAAACATAATGAGGCATCTTGAACAGAATGACCTCCTTCATGCCAACCAGTATGGATTCCGGAAACATCAATCATATGAAACTCAAGTCGTATTTTTCTCACATAACTTGGTGAAAGCTTCAGATCAAGGCAGTCAGGCAGATGCAGTATCTTTTCATTTCCAAAAAGCAATTAACTCAATACCATACCTAGGCTTATTGTGAAAAATTTGGTCATATGGGGTACCAACTGAAATTTGTGACTGGACTGAGAACTTTTTGGTAAGGAGGACACAGGATGTTATCTCAGATGGAGAGTCATCATAAGATGTAGAAGTAGCTTTGGGTGTGCCCCAGGGATGTGTGTTGGGACCCCTGCTGTTCGCATTGTATATCAGCGACCTTGCAGACAACATTACTAGTAACCTCAGACTTTGCAGTTATCTATAATGAAGTACTATCTGAAAGAGGCTGCATAAATATTCAGTCAGATCTTGACAAGATTTCAAAGCAGTGCAAAGAATGGTAATTTGCTTTAAATGTTTGGAAATATAGAATTGTGCACTTCACAAAATGAAAAAATGTAGTATCCTATGATTAAAATATCAATGAGTCACTACTGGAATTGGCCAACTCATACAAATACCTGGGTGTAACATTTTGTAGAGATATGAAATTGAATTGTCACATAGGCTCAGTTGTGGATAAAGCAGGTGGTGTACTTTGGTTTATTGGTAGAATACTGGAGAAGTGCAATCAGTCTTCAAAGGAGATTGCTTACAGGTCACTTGTACGACACATTCTAGAATATTGCTTAAGTGTTTGAGACCCATACCAAATTGGATTAACACAGGATATGAGTGTATACGGAGAAGGGAAACATATAGTCACAAGTTTGTCTGACCCATGGGAAATTGATACAGAGATGCTGAAGAAACTGAATGCTAGACTCTTGAAGATAGATGTCAACTAAGCCGAGAAAGTTTAATTACAAAGTTTCAAGAACCAACTCTAAATGAGTACTCTAGGATATACGAGGGCAGTTCAATAAGTAATGCAACACATTTTTTTTCTCGGCCAATTTTGGTTGAAAAAACCGGAAATTTCTTGTGGAATATTTTCAAACATTCCCGCTTCGTCTCGTATAGTTTCATTGACTTCCGACAGGTGGCAGCGCTGTACGGAGCTGTTAAAATGGCGTCTGTAACGGATGTGCGTTGCAAACAACGGGCAGAGCATCTCAGATATTCATAGGCGCTTGCAGAATGTCTACGGTGATCTGGCAGTGGACAAAAGCACGGTGAGTCGTTGGGCAAAGCGTGTGTCATCATCGCCGCAAGGTCAAGCAAGACTGTCTGATCTCCCGCGTGCGGGCCGGCCGTGCACAGCTGTGACTCCTGCAATGGCGGAGCGTGCGAACACACTCCTTCAAGATGATCGACGGATCACCATCAAACAACTCAGTGCTCAACTTGACATCTCTGTTGGTAGTGCTGTCACAATTGTTCACCAGTTGGGATATTCAAAGGTTTGTTCCTGCTGGGTCCCTCGTTGTCTAACCGAACACCATAAAAAGCAAAGGAGAACCATCTGTGCGGAATTGCTTGCTCGTCATGTGGCTGAGGGTGACAATTTCTTGTCAAAGATTGTTACAGGCGATGAAACATGGGTTCATCACTTCGAACCTGAAACAAAATGGCAATCAAAGGAGTGGCGCCACACCCACTCCCCTACCAAGAAAAAGTTTAAAGCCATACCCTCAGCCAGTAAAGTCATGGTTACAGTCTTCTGGGACGCTGAAGGGGTTATTCTGTTCGATGTCCTTCCCCATGGTCAAACGATTAACTCTGAAGTGTATTGTGCTACTCTTCAGAAATTCAAGAAACGACTTCAGCGTGTTCGTAGGCACAAAAATCTGAACGAACTTCTCCTTCTTCATGACAAGGCAAGACCTCGCACAAGTCTTCGCACCCAAGAGGAGCTCACAAAACTTCAGTGGACTGTTCTTCCTCATGCATCCTACAGCCCCGATCTCGCACCGTCGGATTTCCATATGTTTGGCCCAATGAAGGACGCAATCCGTGGGAGGCACTACGCGGATGATGAAGAAGTTATTGATGCAGTACGACATTGGCTCCGACATCGACCAGTGGAATGGTACCGTGCAGGCATACAGGCCCTCATTTCAAGGTGGCGTAAGGCCGTAGCATTGAATGGAGATTACGTTGAAAAATAGTGTTGTGTAGCTTAAAGATTGGGGAATAACCTGGTGTATTTCAATGCTGAATAAAACAACCCCTGTTTCAGAAAAAAAATGTGTTGCATTACTTATTGAACTGCCCTCGTACTAAAACCATCTATGTATTGCTCATATAGGGATCACGAGGACAACATTAGAATAATTACAGCACCCACAGAGGGATTCAATTAATCATTATTCCATCGCTCCATATGTGAATGGAACAGGAATAAACCCTAATAACTAGTACAATGGGACATACTCTCTGCCATGCACTTCATCGTGGTTTGCAGAGTATGGATGTAGATGTAGATATAGTTTCTCCAGAACTTTGGAGAAACATGTTAAAAGTGAGATACGGCAGTAGTTAGAAGCATCAGTTTCATCCCATTTCTTGATTAAGTTCCTTTGTGGAAATATTGTCAAAATCAGATGAATTTTTGTTTTGTGGTTTAGTGATAACCATTTTCACCCTGCTGACTGTGAAAGGGGCTGCGTGTATTTGTCTTATTTTGAATCAACCAGCTCTTTTCAGAAGGTCCACAGCTTCTTTGACTGAGCCCTTGCAGCCGGTTTTTTCAGAAGCTATTAAAAAGTGATTGTTAAAGACACTAGCAACTGTATCAGTTTCTTTAATCATATTTCCACAATTTCTTATTTCTAAGCTGGATTCACTTACATATTTCTTCCTAAGTTCACTTTTAATAGCACCCCAGATGGTTTTTATTTTGTTGTTGGAGTTCTCTATTTCAGATTTAATATGTAAGGTTTTGGAGCACATTGACTCTTTCTAAGATTTTACAATATAATCTATAGTGCTCTTTTACCTCAAGTTCATCAGAAAATTTTTGTGATATATATAAAACTCTTTTTTGTCTTAAAAGAAATTTTTATCCTTTTTGTAATCCAGGGTTTCATTTTATAGCCTGGGGTATTAAATTCTAAAGTTTTCTTGAGAAATACTACTTCAAAGAGGGACAAGAATTCATCTGTGAATAGGGTGAATTAGTACTAACATTTCTTTCTTTATACACTGGGCTCCAGTCAATCTGCTGCAAATGACAATTGAAAGTTTCTAATGTGTTAACACTTATTGTTCTGAAAGACCTAAAAACTGGTTCAGATTTATCACTCATTAAGTGTAAGCAACTGCCCATCTTGGTCAGACAGTTCATTGAGTATTTGTGTACAGTACTACTAATACTCCTACGCTTGTAAATAAAGATGTTGTCAGTATGGCTTACACAGCCACTTGGGTAGAAAATTTTACCACTGAAATTAAGTTAAAGTTTTGTAAAAAATGTTCAAGATCTGTTTTACTGGTGCTTTCTGTTAGGAAGTTAACATTGAAGTCACCATTAATTACTGACTGTTTAGCCTTTGAATATATTTTTATCAAAACTGATTTAGCTTTTTTAGAAAACAGACCTAGGAGCAAATTTTTAAACAATATTGCACCAGAAGTAATGTAGCAAGTTCCATTAATTATGTAACGGTATCATAAGTCAGTTGTCTGTTACATCACACTGGACAAATGCAGCATTTTCCACTGAATAGCCAGAAATGATCAGCAGCAAGAAAACCCCCTAGGCTTTTTTTTTATATTGGTGTTACGAAGCAGCCAGGTTGATTGGTGGTATGCTGAGTCTTTAGTGCTATTGTAGTTGGCATATTGCTCCACAGTTATGGAGGAAGATCAGCTGATCTTAGAACTCAAACCTGACCTGGCAGTAGCACAGACTAGAATAACCGAGGGCATCAGATACTGGACTGTGGCCAAACCTACCTGACCAAGCACCAGGTTCAAGAGATTTTGCAAGTTTTTCTAGGTTTAGTCTAGATGTCTCCAACAGCTTCACTGCTCTGAAGACTGTAAAAAAAAGTGTGAAGATAAACCAAAGAGTTTAGGAACACACTGACAACACAGTGGAAATAAATGCAGGCTAATTTAGTAATAGTTGGAAGGTTAAAAATACCAATAAGGTTCTTCTACTAAGGTCAAGTCATGGGAGGGGGATGTTCTAACTGGCACAGAAATCCCTGGACAGTGACAACCAGGGAACGAATATTTTTAAGCCAAATGCAGAGCTTAGCAATGTTACCTGAGGTTTAGATGCTCTGAAGAAAGATCTAAGTAAAGAAAATCATGTAACAGTTATTGGTGTGCCGGGAATAGCTCCAACAGTACCCACAAATTAAAGGTAACACCAGCCACATCACTGAGAATGTTCCTCACACAAATGCGAATACTGTGCCACACTCTGAGTGATACGATGAGCCCTGGATTGAGCATTCCACAGACATGGAAATACAGTGCTTCACAAGTCACTCAACAGGGTGGGGTGACTGATGCACCGTCCCTCACATAATCACACCACACATGGCATAGTCTACATCTGAATGTTCCATTTAAGTGTTTACTTGTCTAACTAATTTCCAGAAGCTCAGTGTAAGCAGAACACAGTCTATTGGTAAATTGGTTGGTTGATTTGGGGGAGGGGACCAAACATTGATGTCAACAGTCCCATCGGAGTTGGGAAGAATAGAGAAAGAAGTTGGCCACGCTCTTTCAAAGGAACCATCATGACATTTGTCTGAAACGATTTACGGAAATCACGGGAAACCTAAATCAAGATGGCCAGACTTGGGTTTGAACTACTGTCTTCCCAAATGCCAGTTCAGTGTGCTAACCACTATGCCACTTTGTTGTGTCACTGTCTGTCCAATCCCTAGGTGTTTTTCAGGGTAAATACTGAGCTGCCAAACAACTATAGACACTATTGCAACTGTAAATTCAGAAAGAAAAAATGGCAGCTTGGACAGCACGAAGGTTAACAATCATAATACTTTTTGGACTTTGGTTCTTGGCCTGCTCCTGTTCTTGGTTTACATAAATGAATTACCAGCAACACTGGAGAATCTTCAAAAACAGTAATGTTTTCTAATGACAGAAGTACAGGGTGTTTCAAAAATGACCGGTATATTTGAAACGGCAATAAAAACTAAACGAGCAGCGATAGAAATACACCATTTGTTGCAATATGCTTGGGACAACAGTACATTTTCAGGCAGACAAACTTTCGAAATTACAGTAGTTACAATTTTCAACAACAGATGGCGCTGCAGTCTGGGAAACTCTATAGTACGAATTTTCCACATATCCACCATGCGTAGCAATAATATGCCGTAGTCTCTGAATGAAATTACCCAAAACCTTTGACAACGTGTCTGGCGGAATGGCTTCACATGCAGATGAGATGTACTGCTTCAGCTGTTCAATTGTTTCTGGATTCTGGCGGTACACCTGGTCTTTCAAGTATCCCCACAGAAAGAAGTCACAGGGGTTCATGTCTGGCGAATAGGGAGGCCACTCCACGCCGCCTCCTGTATGTTTCGGATAGCCCAAAGCAATCACACGATCATCGAAATATTCATTCAGGAAATTAAAGACGTCGGCCGTGCGATGTGGCCGGGCACCATCTTGCATAAACCATGAGGTATTCGCAGTGTCGTCTAAGGCAGTTTGTACCACCACAAATTCACGAAGAATGTCCAGATAGCGTGATGCAGTAATCGTTTCGGATCTGAAAAATGGGCCAATGATTCCTTTGGAAGAAATGGCGGCCCAGACCAGTACTTTTTGAGGATGCAGGGACGATGGGACTGCAACATGGGGCTTTTCGGTTCCCCATATGCGCCAGTTCTGTTTATTGACGAAGCCGTCCAGGTAAAAATAAGCTTTGTCAGTAAACCAAATGCTGCCCACATGCATATCACCGTCATCAATCCTGTGCACTATATCGTTAGCGAATGTCTCACGTGCAGCAATGGTAGCGGCGCTGAGGGGTTGCCGCGTTTGAATTTTGTATGGATAGAGGTGTAAACTCTGGTGCATGAGACGATACGTGGACGTTGGCGTCATTTGGACCGCAGCTGCAACACGGCAAACGGAAACCCGAGGCCGCTGTTGGATCACCTGCTGCACTAGCTGCGCGTTGCCCTCTGTGGTTGCCGTAAGCGGTCGCCCTACCTTTCCAGCACGTTCATCTGTCACGTTCCCAGTCCGTTGAAATTTTGCAAGCAGATCCTTTATTGTATCGCTTTTTGGTCCTTTGGTTACATTAAACCTCCATTGAAAACTTCGTCTTGTTGCAACAACACTGTGTTCTAGGCGGTGGAATTCCAACACCAGAAAAATCCTCTGTTCTAAGGAATAAACCATGTTGTCTACAGCACACTTGCACGTTGTGAACAGCACACGCTTACAGCAGAAAGACGACGTACAGAATGGCGCACCCACAGACTGCATTGTCTTCTATATCTTTCACATCACTTGCAGCGCCATCTGTTGTTGAAAATTGTAACTACTGTAATTTCGAAAGTTTGTCCGCCTGAAAATGTACTGTTGTCCCAAGCATATTGCAACAAACGGTGTATTTCTATCGCTGCTCGTTTAGTTTTTATTGCCATTTCAAATATACCGGTCATTTTTGAAACACCCTGTATATTGCTAAAGGGGCCAAAAACATTTGTATCAAACACAGACAGGAGAATAAGGGGACGAACTTGCAACTTGTTCATAACCAATAGCTTAACCTTTAATCGTGCTAAAACTATATCATGTATTTCCAAACAAATAAAAGTGACTTTCAGGTCCCAGGCCTAGAGATCAATAGGGCATACACTAGATGGAGCTCTATTTGTGAAGTTCCTGGACAACCAGATGCACAATAAACCGAAGTGGATAAGTTAACCAAAATGCTCAGTTCTGCCTGCTTTGCACTCAGAAATCTCTCTCACTGTGTTGACTTGCAGGCACAATTGATAACATACTCTAAGCACTTTCTCTCAGTTGTATACTGGGGCACTGCAATTCAGGTGAAAAAAGTATTTCTTCTACAGAAGTACGCAATATGAACATTACATACATTTGGAAGCTGAACATATATTGCTCTTCAGGGACCTAGGTACTGTTACACATACTTGGCAAATACTCTGTAGAGGTATTTACAGTTAATAACAAGAGTGAAGTTAGGATTAACTTGGTAATTCACAACCACAATACTAGAAACAAATAATATTCATATAGACTATGCATTCCTCTCTAAGGATCCAAACTGAGTTCTATATTCCAGTGGAAAAGTCTGTAACAGGTTCCCAGTGGACATCAGGCAGAAAATTGACATCCCAAAATATTTAAAAACAAAATGAAGGAATACCATGTGTGTCACTCTTACAATTTATAAGAGTAATTGGTTTATATTTATTTATTTGTTTTCGTATTCCATAGATCTTTGATGCGAGTGTATCGCTAGGATGTAGAACATGTCAGATTATTACAGTAATAACTGTACCTAAATGGACATGAGGCTTACAAACTAATTCACATGTAAATAAATACATGATGTTCAAGTGTTTAAACAATAACAAAGATTATAGTGGTAATAATTATTACACAAACAAATTATATGTCTTTCATTCTAATGCATACAAAAAGCATTCTCTCACTAACTGATATGCTACATTGTCAGTTCTTATACGAATGTTTAAAATTAAACACATTGTACTAACTGTTATACACTGTCAAAAAATTTCTGTAAAGAATAGAAAGAATGATTCAAAAGATAAAGTTTCAGTTGCTTTTTAAATTTACTCATATCACCAATGATTGATGTAACATGAAATAGAAGTTTATTATATACTTTTATGCTTGAATAATGTACTCCTTTCTGTACCATGCTGAGATTTGTTATATCTTTGTGAAGATGATGTTTACTTCTTGTATCATGATCATGATATTCACTCTTTGTTTTGTAAATTGTTTGATTATTTTTCACAAAGCACATTAATGAAAAAATGTACTAAGATGGCATGGTGAGGATCCTGAACTGTTTGAATAAGCTTCTGTAAGAGCATCTGGGGTGCACTCTAGCCATAATTCGGACAACTCTTTTTCTGTGCAACAAAGACTTTGTTTGCTCATGACTGGATGCAGCTTTAATTGTTTACAAGTTTGCAAACAAATGAAATTGAGTGAATGGCAAATGCTGCTGAATTCAGTCATTTACATAGGTCGTTGGTGTGAACTGATCAGTTCAGATTGTGGTTTATGAGTAATCCCAGGAATTTGGAAGATTCAACTCTCAATATTTCTTTGTCACCACATTTTGTTTCAATATTTTCCTGTTTTTTATTTGCTGTTTGAAACTGAATAAGTTGACTCTTGTTAACATTGAGTGACAGACCATTTGAAGTGAACCAATCTAGAGCTTCTTTGAATACAGTGGTTGCATGTGTTCTCTAGGCTGCAGTTGGGTGTTTTGTCAATCATAATGGTTGTCTCATCAGCAAACAGGGTGAAGTCTGCTTTTTGTGTCATACAGCATGGCAGATCATTGATAAAGATGAGGAAAAGTAAAGGGCCAAGCACTGAGTCCTGTGGACTTCACATTGTACTGTGCCCCAGTCAGAGCAGGCATGTGCCATTACAGAATTGTTCAATACTAGCGTCTGCCTTCTGTCATCTAGATATGATTCAAGCCACATCCTTACTTTACTATTTAATCCATAGTGCTCAGCCTTTGTAAGTAGAATTTTGTGGTCAACGCAGTCAAATGCTTTAGACATATCACAGATGATTCTAACTGGTGACATTCTATTGTTTACAGATTCAGGGAGTTGGTTTAAAAATGATAAAGTGGTGTGTTCAGTTTAAGTACCCCTTTGGAATCGAAAGTGATTTTTATTAAGGATTTTATTTTTATTAAGATGATCCATGATTCTCTTGAACATTAGTTTCTCTAGGATTTTAGAGAGACTTGTTAACAATGAAACTCACCGCTAGTTGGAAACATCAGCTTTATCACCTTTTTTGAACAGCGGTTTCACAATTGTGTATTTGAGTCTGTTAGGGACTGTACGTTAATTTATGGACTGATTAACTATGTGCCTGAAGAATAAATTTGTAGCTGTGCTTCAGTACTTTGATAGACATATTATCCACAACAGTGGGATTTTTATTTTTCATTTGCCATACTACCTTCTCAATCTCTTTGGTTGTGATGTAGGGTACATACATCTGACTAATTTTGTTCTGCACTGCTTCTTGTAGAGGACTCATGGCTTCAACTCTAGACCCTTTACAACCAATTTGATCTGCTACCATCAAAAAATGATTGTTGAAGATACTGGTAAATATATCACCTTCATCAACAATGCTTCCATTATGATACACTTTGATACTGTCTGTGTCTTCTGTAATTTTTCCTGTCTTCCTTTCGATCATCTTCCAAATAGTTTTTATTTTATTATTTGAATGGTTAATTTCAGATTTAATAAACATGCTCTTGGATTTTTTAATGACACTCTTTAGGATGCTAAAATATAATTTGTAGTGCTCTCTATCCTGAAGTTTGTTAGAACTTCTGAGTGAGACATAAAGCACTCTCTTTGTATTACAGAATGTTTTGATTTCCTTAGTGAGCCACTGTCTCCTGTAATCACTCACAGTGATGTTTTTTGAAATTCTCTTGGGAAATACAGCTTCAAAAATGGTAACAAATTCATTCAGGAATATCAAACAATGGATTTCAACTGCTGTAAATGCCTGCTGAAGGTTTCCAGATTCTCACTATTGATTAGCTAAAAGCTCTGTTGGCAAAACAGCTATTGTTAGCTGGGCTTACATCATGTGTTTTTAACAACTGTCCATCATGGTCGGAAAGGCCATTTAAGATTTGCGAACACACATGTTATCAATTCTGTCATTCTCTACAAAAATATTGCTAATCAGACTTGTGCAGTTCTTAGTCATACGTGTGGGAAAGTCAACAACTGCCCTCAGATTAAAAGAGATCATTACATTCTCAAAATCTATTCTATCATTATTACAGGTTAGGAAAGGTATAGGAGTAATCCACTAAATTACAGGCCCATATCGTTAACGTCAATATGCAGCAGGATTTTGGAACATATATTGTGTTCTAACATTATGAATTACCTCGAAGAAAACTGTCTATTGACAAACAGTCAACATGGGTTTAGAAAAGATCATTCCTGTGAAACACAACTAGCTCTTTATTCACATGAATTGTTGAGTGCTATTGATAAGGGATTACAGATCGATTCCATATTTCTGGATTTCCGGAAGACTTTTGACACGGTACCACACAAGTGGCTTGTAGTGAAATCGCTTGCTTATGGAATATCGTCTCAGTTATGTGACTGGATTTCTGATTTCCTGTCAGAGAGGTCACAGTTCATAGTAATTGATGGAAAATCATTGAGTAAAACAGAAGTGATTTCTGTGTTTCCAAAGGTAGTATTATAGGCCCTTTGCTGTTCCTTATCTATATAAATGATTTGGGAGACAATCTGAGCAGCTGTCTTAGGTTGTTTGCAGATGACGTCATCGTTTATTGACTAATCAAGTCATCAGAAGATCAAAACAAATTGCAAAACGATTTAGAAAAGACATCTGAATGGTGCGAAAATTAGCAGTTGACCCTAAATAACAAAAAGTGTGAGCTCATCCACATGAGTGCTAAAAGGAATTCTTTAAACTTTGGTTACACAGTAAATCAGTCTAATCTAAAAGCTGTAAATTCAACTAAGTACCTAGGTATTACAATTACAAACAACTTAAACTGGAAGGAACACACAGAAAATGTTGTGAGGAAGGCTAACAAAAGACTGTGTGTTATTGGCAGGACACTTAGGAAATGTAACAGATCTGCTAAAGAGACTTCCTACGCTACGCTTGTCCATCCTCTTTTAGAATACTGCTGTGTGGTGAGGGATCCTTACCAGATAGGACTGATGGAGTACATCAAAAAGTTCAAAGAAGGGCAGCACGTTTTGTATTATCATGAAATATGAGAGAGAGTGTCACAGAAATGATACAGGATTTGGGCTGGACATCATTAAAATAAAGGCATTTTTTGTTGTGATGGAATCTTCTCACGAAATTCCAATCACCAACTTTCTCCTCCGAATGCAAAATATTTTGTTGACACTGACCTACATAGGGAGAAACGATTGCCACGATAAAATAAGGGAAATCGGAGCTTGTACAGAAAGATATAGGTTTTCGTTCTTTCCATTCGCTACACAAGGTTGAAATAATAGAGAATTGTGAAGGTGGTTCGATAAACCCTCTGCCACACACTTAAATGTGATTTGCAGAGTATCCATGTAGATGTAGATGTAGAAATTTACAGTAAAATTGACAAGTATGATTATTTCCTTGTTTTTTGAGGACAGACAAGTTAAAAGTGGTTCTATATTCTTGAGGAATATACTAAGTTTTCCTGAGGGTGCTCTGTAAACAGTAATCACATAAACAGGTAGAGTATTAATGTGGAGTTCAGTGCAACAAGCGTCAAAATGTTGATAAACACAATAAGTTTTTACATCTACAAACTTGTATAGTATATTATTTTTAACATACATTATTACTCCTCCTTTATCCACTGTATTTCTATGTAGTATAATAAGCTGCTAGGCTGTACTTATATAATTGCACCATTTCAGTCCTTTCTGTCAAATGATGTTCAGTAAAACATAATATATGGGCATTGTTTATTGCATCAGTCTCATTAATTTAAGCAGACAACTGGTACAGTTTTTTTCCTAGACCCATTATATTCTGATGAAAAATACAAACTTTGTCATTTCCTAAACTCTCTCTTCTGATGTCACTGTTCTGTTGTAAAATGAAATTAGAGATTATAGGCAGCTTACCTGCAGATTTTTTAGTTAAGTTTGTCCTGGAACTGAGGCTGGATGCCAAAAATGCTGTAGAGTTGTGCATTTCCTGGTTCTTGTGCTTCTTCTGCTTGCCTCTGTTACAGCTGATGATGGTGGAGATACATAAGGTGGAGCAGTGTCTTGCACTGCTGTATAGTGTGGAGGGACTAAGACTGATTTTTTTTGGTGGTAAGTTCTTATGGAATCAAACTGCTGAGTTCTTTGATCCCGACTAAGACTGATGAAGTGTCTTGAGCCACTGAAGGAAGGTCAAGAATGTAAATTCACATAACTCTAATATTTGAATTACATAGATCCTGACTTTATCAATAAACAGACAACTGATAGTGGTCTGTGTAAAGTTACATAACTCCTGCATTTGGTGCATTATATCAAAACAACAGCTGAGTAGTATAGGAGGAGGAATGGTAGCCTTTTTTCAAACTGCTTTTCTCTTACCATATTAGGATTATTTCAAAAACCTGTATCTGTACTCTGCAAGCCACTCTGAAGTGCAAGGTAGGGTGCCCCACTGTACCAGCTTTTTCCTGCTTTTTCGCGTTCCTTTGACATATGGAGTGCAGGCAGAATGATTGTTTAAATATTACTATGTGCACTGTAATCAATCTAATCTTATCCTCATAATGTCTCTGGGAGTGATATGTATGGGGTTGTAGTATATTGCTAGAGTCGTCATTTAGAGTTGGTTCTTGAAACTTTGTCATTAGATTTTCTTGGGTTAATTATTGTCTATCTTCCAGAATCTGTCAATTCAGTTCTTTCAACATTCCCATAACACTCTCCCACACCTTGAGCAGACCTGTGACCACTTATGCTGCCTTCCTCTGTACATATTCAATGTCCCCTGTTAGTCCTATTTGGTACAGATCCCACATACTAAAGCAGTATTCTGGGATGCATTTCACAAGTGATTTTGATACATGTTTTTCTGCTCAAACTTTCAATTTTGATAGAAGACCACTGGTTACTACACGAGATTTGACATAAGTCATTCTCTCCATCCATTTCAAATCTGAGTATCTCATTCCAAAGACAAATTATCGTAACACTGAAAACACCACTGGCTGAGAATTTACACTCTGCTTGCAGTAATCATTCCACTGTTATGCATGCACTTGTACTCTGTACAGATGTTTTGAAATGGCCCTTGTACATACATAAAATAAAAAAGAAGAAATTACCAAAATTGTTGATTTTGTAATTGAATGAATGCATATTGAAAATGAATACACTGCAAAAAACTAAGACATGAAGGAAAAGGGATCTGGCTGGAAAAGCTGAATGAACAGTTGTTTGTTGACAGATTTAAAGGGAGCATTAGGGAACTATCGACTAAAACAGGGGAAAAGAATGCAACTGAAGAGAAATGGTTACCTCTGAGAGATGGCATTGCGAAGGAAACAGAGGGAGAATAGACAAAGAAACAAGTCCTGGTGTAAATTCTTAAATAACACACAAAATATTGAATTTAATCTCTCCATAATGTTGATAATGGCATTTCAGAAGCTTGTTAGTGCAATGTATTTTGTTATTGAAAGATTACATGTTTCTTTAGTCTCCCTCTTATTGAAGTTGATTATTCATATTGGCATGAGATGACCTGTACCAGACTGGAGAAGCATATCCAGCAGTAGAAAAGCACAGTGCTATTCGCTGTTTTGCAATGGGACTGTGCTTTTCTACTGCTGGATATGCTTCTCCAGTCTGGTAAAGGTCATCTCATGCCAGACAAGTAGACATTGGTCTCAAAGAAACCTGCAGGTAGATCACAGGTTGCTTAAGACCTACCCCAACTGACAAGTTCTACTGCCTGGCTGGAATAGTGCCACCATGGGTACGCAGAACAGTGGCTGCCAACAAGGAGAGACTGAAAGTGGAACAGGACAGTGCCCATCCACTGCACGGACATAATCCACCACAGCAACGGCTGAGATCACGAAAGAGCTTCCTGAGAATATCCGAGAAGCTCACCATTTCACAAGAGAAGGCAAGGCTGGAGTTATGGAAGAAGTCAATGCCTCACCTGCAGATGCCAGAAGCTGAAGAACTACCACCTGGACACAACGAGAACTGGCTGGTGTGGAAATCTTTAAACAGATTACGATCAGGAGTTGGACGATCCAGAGACAACCTGAAGAGGGAAAGATTCCACGTGGGAAAAATATATCTAAAAACAAAGATGATGTGACTTACCAAACGAAAGTGCTGGCAGGTCGATAGACACACAAACAAACACACACATACACACAAAATTCAAGCTTTCGCAACAAACGGTTGCTTCATCAGGAAAGAGGGAAGGAGGGGGAAAGACGAAAGGATGTGGATTTTAAGGGAGAGGGTAAGGAGTCATTCCAATCCCGGGAGCGGAAAGACTTACCTTAGGGGGAAAAAAAGACAGGTATACACTCGCACACACACACACATCTCCGTGTGTGTGTGTGTGTGTGTGTGTGTGTGTGTGTGTGTGTGTGTGGCTACTGTAAATTTGTATGTTTCTGAGTTTCTGACTCAAGAATAATAATAATTCATACAATACACATAATCAACTTTGGAATACACATACCATCATATATATCAATTCATGTATAGCTGATAATGACTGGTATCTTACTGTACTGCTTTACCATGTTGCTAAAAATGTAATCTTATGTAAAGACTTTTTTGTTTTATTTTGAAACACATGCAAAATCCAAACTAACCACCTGATGTACCAACTAAAATAAAGTTCCACTGACAGATAACAAAATAAAGAACTGATGACCTTTCCCACAATTACTGAGCTCCTTTGGAGAATACACTGTTACAAAACTATTCTCCTGGTATGGAAGATATATGAGACAGGCAAAATAGCCTCACACTTAGTGAAGAAAGGAATAACTCCAATTCCAAAAAAGCCAGGCACTGAAACATGCATTTTACAGAAACCCTATTTAGTTGCAAAAATTATTCACGAAGGACAGAAAGTCTGGTAGAATCTGAGCTTGGGAAAAATTATTTTATACGTACGAACATATGAGGCAATACTTACTCTACACTTTATTTAGAAGATAGACTGAAGAAATGAAAACTTATATTTATACCAGTTATAGATTTAGAGAAAGATTTTGTCAATGTTGACTGGAATACACTCTTTCAAATTCTGAAGGTAGCTAGGAGAGACCAAAAGGTTGTCTACAACCCATACAGAAATCGGAGAGGAGCTATAAAAGTTGAAAGACATGAAAGGGAAGCTGTAGTGAGAAGGGAATGAGATAGGCTTATAGCCTACTCCAACATTATTCAGTCTGTGTATAAAACAAGTGATAAAGGGAACCATAAAAAATGGATACAAGAATATAACATCAGGGAGAAGAAATGAAACCTCCGATGTTTTCTGACACCACTGTAATTCTGTCAAAAACAATATATAGAACTTGGAAGACCAGCTGAATCAAATGCATAGTCTCTTGAAAATGGGTTATAAGACAAATGTCAAAAAAGATAAAACAAGGGTAATAGAATGTAGTTGAGTTAAATTGTGCACTGCTGATGGGCTTACATTATGAAATGATAGACAAAAAGTAGTTCATACATTTCGTCATTTGGGCAGAAAAATAAATGACATTGGCTGGAATCATAAGACTATTCAATACAGATGTAATGGCAAGAAAAATGTTGCTAGGAAAGGGAGATATGTTAACACCAAATACAAATTGAAAGTAATGAAACGAAACTACATTGACAAAAAATTACAAAACCTAAAAATTATTAATGTAGAGTAATGAAATTTCTGGAATACATTTGGCTAGGTAACATATTTAAGTTATTAATGTTGTAAGATCACACATTAATTTAAGCACGAGATAAGACATAGCAAATCTGAAATTCTGGTACATTAATAATTGGTGTAACTGCCAGAATGTTGAATGAAATCATGTAAATGTGAATGCATTGTATTGTACAGGTGCTGGATGTCAGTTTATTTGGTGGAGTTCCATGCCTGTTGCACTTGGTCAGTCAGTACAGGGATGGTTAATGCTTATTGTGGAAGGCGCTGGAGTTTTCATCCAGTGATGTGCCACATGTGCTCAATTGGAGACATATCTGGTAGTCAAACACCCCAAGGCAACATGCAAAACTCTGTAGAGCATATTGCATTACAACAGGGGTATATGGGTGAGTGTTATTCTGTTGGAAAACACCCCCCTGAATGTTGTTCATGAACGGCAGCACAACAGGTTAAATCGCCAGACTGATGTACAAATTAGCAATCAGGGTCTGTGGGATAACTGTGAGAGTGCACCTGCTGTCATATGAAATTGCACTGTGGACCACAACTCTACATGTAGGTCCAGTGTGTCTAGCATGTGGACAGGTTGGTTGTAGCCCATCATCTGGCCTCCTCCTAACCAACTCATGGCATGACTGGCACCAAGGCAGAACTAACGTTCATCAGAAAACACAACAAACCTCCACCCTGCCCTCCAATGAGATTTCGCTTGTCACTACTGAAATTGTAAATTGTGATGGACTGGGGTCAGTGGAATGCATGCTACAGGGCATCTGGCTCAGAGCTGTTCTTGAAGTAATCGATTTGTAACAGTTCATTGTGTCCTGTAGCACCAACTGCTCCCCATATTGCTGCTGCAGATGCATCAGAGCCATACGCCAAACACAACAGTCTTCCCTCTCGGTAGTGCCACACGGCCATCTGGAGCCCGGTCTTCTTGTGACTGTACATTCTCGTAACCACCACTGCCAGCAATCATGTACATGGCTACATTCCTGCAGTCTCTCTGCAATGAAGCAGAAGGAACATCCAGCTTCTCATAGCTCTATTACACGACTTTGTTCCAACTCAGTGACGTGTTGATAACCACATCTTTGTCACCTTAAGGACATTCTTGACTAACATTGACTCACCACATCTAATCTCAAAGGTAACTAATGCTCATGACTGTTATAGCATGTTTTTAAGGCAAACCTGATTTGCATGCTCATGGTGGCGCTGCTAGTGCCACACTTATGTGACTGGTTCAAAATTTGAATAGACATCATCTTTCAAATATAGAAACACACCTACCAACTTTTGTTTATGTCACACAACTCCTCCTTGATCCTTTTATTTTCTGACAGCTTCAACTGCATACATACATCATAAGTTCAAGTGTTGGGAAATCTTTTATGAAGATATCTGTCTTGTGTGTAGCCTTGTAGGCAAATGAAACATGGGCAACAAATAGCTCAGACAAAAAGAGAATAAAAGCTTTGGAAATGTGGTACTGTAAATTAATGCTGAAGTTTAGAAGGGTAGACCAGATGACTAATGAAGAGATACTGAAAAAGAGAGAGAGAGAGAGAGAGAGAGAGAGAGAGAGAGAGAGAGAGAGAAGAAAAAGAAAAACAACCAAGAATGAAAGGAAAGATAGATTGCTACTTACCCAGGGTTGTTGTGTTTCCCCAAGTGAAATTCCCTGATATTTCCCTGCTTTCCAGACAAGTTTTAGCATTTTTCCCTGACAAATTTTGAGATCTCAGGGGTAAGTAAAGACATAAGTTGACAAAAAAGTGTAAGAAGTTCGGTATTTCTAAATGTGTGAGCAAAAATCTTAAGTACTAACATCAACAGCTTTTGTACGGAGAAAGCAAGCCAAATGGTATATGTGTTTCATTAAGACCATTGATGTTATTTTATTTCAATACAGTGAAACACATTTGGTGACAAAAATACACATTTTGTTGGGGTCACAAGACAGATTTAAAATACCTTCACTGCTTTCAGACATAACCTGAGTAAAAAGTAAGCCTCTTGAAAGAAATGTATAAGCTGGGGAAGAATTGTGTAAACCAACACTATAGATGACCTCCAATAAAATGTTGGTTCTACTATGTTTGTTATTGTTGGTTACAACCCACCATGTTATGTCTATTATTCTACAGACATGGTGTGATTTTTCTTTCAAGAAATACGTGAGTACATAGCATACAAACTACCAGTGACTGCCACAATTATTCTTCTTCTTATCATCCATACTTTCTAATATATAAACTACTTTCGAAGTGCCAAAATGTACTACAATAAATAAAATGTCTATAAAATGCTGCACTGTACAATGTACTTGCAGAGAGACAGTCGCAATTCCTGAAATCCATTGCCTGTGGCCTCTGGCCTGCCGAGGAGCACCACAGTCCAGGGTCTATGGATAAACCGTGAAAATCTGCCACATTATACCACATACAGACAGACGCGATCTGCAGGCAGATCAATGAAACTAGATCTGACAGGCAGGGCTCACACATTAGTGGGAAACTATAGGCCTCAGATTGGCAGGCCTGATCCATTAGAGATACCAACAGAAATGGCCTGCGGTTTTGGCCCATCATAGAACTCCACTCATGTGGCCAGCTATTCACATGTCGCAGACACCACGTCGATGAAATGAGATCACGGTGATCACCCACACAACAGATAACTTGTGCAAATACTCTGAGAATCACTATTAATGAGGACAGATAGCAACTCATTGTAAAGATGATTGCTGAGCCACACACAGGCTCATAGAGAAGACGATAACACTCTTACAACTAAATTTTTGGCCTTAGCCTTTGTCAGAAAACGAGAGTGCACATACATTCACACAATCACTCAGAAGACACAACTCATGCACAGATGACCGTTGTCTCCAGCCACTGTGTCAACAATCTCTGATAATGAGATCCAAACAAAGCACTCTTCACACCTCCCTGCCTCTCATCAGCAGCTGCTGGGCTAGCAGCAAGCAGTGGTGGCAGCACTGACTGCAAACTGAGGGGAGGGGTGGGAAGAGGGGAAGCAATAAGAATGAGACAGTAGGGAAGTGGCGCATGTACTCAGCTGCACCCAGTCAATGACGAAGTGTGACATCTCAGTAAACAAACAGTTTCATGCTACTGAGAGAAAAATGAGATTTTTCCAGTGTTTTTCTTTCTTCTTTTTCAAATTTCCCTGATATGTTTGAAGTTCCCTTATGTTCCCTGATTTCCAGAACTTATCATAAAAAAGATGTGTCAAGTTGCAGACAGGCACAATTAAAAGACACTCACATGTAGCTTTCAGCCACAGCCTTTGTAAGAGAGAGAGAATGCAACATCTTGTGGGATGCAAGTAGCTGTTTCGAGAGGGTGGGGAAGGGGAAGAGATAGTAGTGTACAGGTCGGGAGAGAGACAAACACTGTCTGGTGGAGTGTGCAGGGACTAGACTGCCAACAGGTGCAATGTCAGAAGGTGGTGGGGCAGGAGGTGGGAAAAAAAAGGAACAAAAATTGAGAGGAGTAGGGAAAGGCAGGTGGATGCATTGGCACAGGGCTGTAAATAAACAGAATGGGAGACAAGAATGGGGAAGAAATGACAGGACAGAGGGGGTGGAAGCTGTTGGTTGGACAGTGTGGGGACAGTATGATAGCGTAGGTTGAGGCTGGGATAATTATGGGAGTGGAGAATGTGATGCAAGGATAACTCCCATCTGCACAGTTCAGAAAAGCTGGTGGTGGAGGAAAGAATCCAGATGGCTCAGGTAGTGAAGCAGCCATTGAAATCAAGTATGTTCTGTTGAGCTGCATGCTGTGCCACAGGGTGGTCTACTTTGATCTTGGTCCGGTCTGGCAGTGGTCATTCTTCCTGGTGGACAGCTGGTTGGTAGTCATACATATACAGGATGTTACAAAAAGGTACAGCCAAACATTCAGGAAACATTCCTCACACACAAAGAAAGAAAATGTGTTATGTGGACATGTGTCCGGAAACACTTACTTTCCATGTTAGAGCTCATTTTATTACTTCTCTTCAAATCACATTAATTATGGAATGGAAACACAGCAACAGAACATACCAGCGTGACTTCAAACACTTTGTTACAGGAAATGTTCAAAATGTCCTCCGTTAGCGAGGATACATGCATCCACCCTCCTTCGCATGGAATCCCTGATGCGCTGATGCAGCCCTGGAGAATGGCGTATTGTATCACAGCCATTCACAATACGAGCACGAAGAGTCTCTACATTTGATACCGGGGTTGCGTATACAAGAGCTTTCAAATGCCCCCATAAATGGAAGTCAAGAGGGTTGAGGTCAGGAGAGTGTGGAGGCCATGGAATTGGTCCGCCTCTACCAATCCATCGGTCACCGAATCTGTTGTTGAGAAGTGTACGAACACTTCGACTGAAATGTGCAGGAGCTGCATCGTGCATGAACCACTTGTTGTGTCGCACTTGTAAAGGCACATGTTCTAGCAGCACAGGTAGAGTATCCCACATGGAATCATGATAACGTGCTCCATTGAGCGTAGGTGGAAGAACATGGGGCCCAATCAAGACATCACCAACAATGTAGAGCAATGAGTCGCATGTCAACACAAGCACCGAAGTAAACATTACCTTCCTTCAATTGGGCCAACTGGCAGTGAATCGAGGAAGTACAGCACATAGTCTTTAAGAAGGGTGGTTCATTCCAGCTGTGTGGGGATTATCACATGCTCAACACTTATACCATTATGGACAACTACCCTATTCCTCACGTACAAAACTTTGCTTGACAACTTAAGGGTGCATGATTTTTTTTAGTGTGACTGATGTTGCAAAGCATATCATCAGATCCCTATGTATGATGACAAAAAAAAAAAACAAAAAAAAAAACACCATCATTAGCTCACTGAGCTGTTTTGAATTCTGCTTTATGCCATACAGTCTCAAGAATGCCACTGAGACATGGCAAATGTTTATTGACTATGTACTTTTTCCCCTGCTTTTTTGCTATGCCTATTTCGATAACTTTCTCATCTACTCCACCTCTGCCGAGGAGCACGAGCAACACTTAATCCAGATCCTTAAAGCACTCTCCAACCACAATGTGAAGATTAACTGTGACAAATCAAAATTGCACTGCACTTGTGTTACCTTCCTCGGTCACACTTTCACTGCCGAGAGTATCCATCCAACTCTGGACCATGTCACATTTATTAGTGACCTGTCATTACCAGAGACCTCCCATGATCTGCAACAATTCCCTGGAATTGTACATTTTTTTGGTGCTATATAAATCATGATGCTTCTCTCCAGGCCCCACTGACAGACACCTTGGTGAGCAAGAACATTTTTGGGGTGCAGAAAGTGCACTGGTCTGACGACACGATCCATGTGTTCAATGCTCTCAAGACTGCACTCATGACCACCATCACACTTGTACACCTGCTCACTGATGCTTTTAAGACTCAACCTCTCAGTTTTTTCTCAAAGAAACTCTCCCCTTTTCATTGCAAGTGGTCGGCATTTGACCAGGAACTCCTCACATTCTATAAGGCCATGCGATATTTTTGCACGGACAGTGAAGGACTTGAAGTCACCATCTTCACTGATCACAAGCTGCTTGCAGATGTGCTCTGCACCCTGCCAACCATCTCCCCCCCTCCCATCCAGCATTTCCGCCATTTGAACCTCATTAGGCAATGCACCACAGACGTCCCCTAATCACAAGGGCTGACAACATTGTCACAGAGTACATGTTGCATGTGAGCACCATTTCTTCTTCCTTGGACTAAGATGAACTAGCGCACCAGAAGACAGATGACCCAAACATTCAAAATGAGCAACAAGACACTACCTCTGCACTGACAGTGAAATTGTGCTGTCTTCCTGGTTCTTCATGTACAGTGCCGTGCGATAACTGTATGGGTACTCTCCATCCCTCGGTACCAGTCTCCCTCCAATGTATGGTTTTTTCAGCCATTCATGACCTAGCACACCTGGGAATTAAGGCTACTACACTCCTCGTGACAAAATGATTTGTCTGCCCTGGAGTAAAAAACGACTATTGCTCTTGGACATGTGCATGCTTACCTTGCCAGCAAAGCCAGTGGTCATCGCGCTTAACAATGACTATTTGAAATACTGACAGGAAGGTTCTGTCACATACACCTCGACCTTGTGGGTCCTCTGTCACCTTTGGAAGGTTTTAGGTACGTACTATGTCACTGATTATGCCATCAGATGGGTGGAGGTTGTTGCCCTCTCAGACATATCTGCCAATTCGAACACACGAGCCTCTGCACTACTTGGCTCTCTCACTTTGGTTGTCCCTATTCTATCATGACCGACCAAGGGAGACAATTTGAGTCACTCCTCTTTACCAGGTGATGCATCCTGTGCAGTGTCAACAAATGCCATATGACCGCATACACTGCCAGAGCAATGGACTGGTTGAGCGTTGACACCACAAACTTAAAATGGGCCTCGTGTGTCACTCAGGCTCCTGGTCAGAGGCCCTTCCATTGGTATTACTCAGCATTCACACAACATTTAAAGACGAGTTCAACTCTTCCTTCACCAAAATCTTATGTGGCATCGTCACTGCCTTTAAGGATGACCTAAACTCTTCCTTCACCAAAATATTATGTGGTGAGTCATTGACACTCCCTGTTGAGTTTCTCGGAGACTCTGAGCTCCCCTCCCCTGCTGGACTCTCTGCCTTAGTTGAGCACATCTGCCCACACATTGCCTACATCCACACACTACCTCTGTGTGCGCACACTATATTGCAAGTGTTCATACAAAAATATCTAGAACACTGTGGGTTCATTATGCTCGAGATGACACAGTCCTTGCAGCATTATAAGCTCCCTATTCCGGCCCACACAGGGTGCTTCAATGCATGAATAACACTTGAGACATTTGCCTCAACAAGAAGCAAAAGACTGTGTTGCTTAACTGAGTTAAACCCACTTAGACCTTCGAAGACAGCTCTCCAGTGATATCCGATTCTGAGATGTCATCCACGGATATGCCTTTCTCTGTGTACACAGATTAATTGTCTTTAGAGTTCACCTCTCCCTGTGTATCCGCAAATGCCAGTTCTCCCTGTGATGGTTCCATGCCAGATGATGTGCCCTCTCTCTGTGTGACCCCTATACCATTGTTGCCTCATGCTTTTTCAAATTTTGCCTTCTTTACAGTTTTGACATTCTGCATTTTTCATTGAGGACCTCTCTCTCTCTCTCTCTCTCTCTCTCTCCCCCCCCCCCCTCCGTCTCCCCCACCCCCACCCCACCCCACCCCATGCCTAATTCTCAGATGGCACTCTCTTTATTCTCCACAGTCCTCCAACTATGTTCGATGATTCAGCAACTCCCACATCCCTCCTCTTCTCTCCTTCCAGCTTCTGCACGACATTGATGAGGATAACATCATGGCTTCCATAGACAATTGTCACCTCTTTATCACTATCCTGCTCATCGTACACACTCCCTCTATGGGGCCTCTGTGGTGACTACTGATGGTAGATCGACTGTCGAGAGTCTGTCTAAACTGCTGCAAAGCTCAGTGATCCTTGAGTCGGTCTGTTTTCTCTTGACATTGTGATTGTTAGTGGACTATGACTGTGTGTCAGTGTATCACAATAAATACATTTAGTTACATAAAGTGGTCGCATGTCATTATATTCACCAAGAATAGTGATTAGTTCTTACAAACTTGTGACTTCACTTGTGTTACTACCAGTGCTGATTCTATGGAAAAAAGTTAAGTGGCACTTTAAGTGACCTGTCTCTGGCACCTAACATTTACATATTATTATTATAAGGAATTCTATAATACTTTTTAAAATATAGCTTAAAGTACGTAAATAACTTAGATTTACATATGATATCTAGAATCAAGAAGAGAAGAGGTATCTTGCAGATGAACCTGGCTGTTTAAAGCAGGTTTCAAATCAACAACAGAACAACATCTGTTACATTGCCAAATGCTAAGTTTGTTTTGTTTGCAGATGATGAAAACTTTGCAATAAGTAGCAAGTCAAGCAAGGATTTAGAAATAGCTGCTAATCAAATTTTCACTGACATTAATAAAATGTTTAAAGCTAATTTACTGCCATTAAGCTTTGAAAAGACTGCAGTTAAGAACCTGTAAGAGATTTCCTTCCAGCATGTGTATAACTTATGAAGACGTGCAGATCGAAGAGGTTGACAGTGTTAAATTTCTGGAATTACAACTTGATAATAAATTCAGTTGGGAAGAGCATACCATAGAATTTCTTAAGCACCTAAAAAAAGTTTGTATTTGCACTGAGAATGATGTCAGATGTAGGAGTCATACATACAAAAAAAACTTACATAATTTGCTTATTTTCATTCTATCATGTCATACGGGATCATATTCTGGGGTAACTCATTAAACCAAGCAAAAGTTTTTTTTGCGTACAAAAGCATGCAATAAGAATTATTTGTGGTGTAAATTCAAGAACATCACATACAAACCTGTTCAAGGAACTTTGTATTCTAACCCCTGCTTCTCTGTATATTTATGCCTTAATGAAATTTGTTGCAAGTAATATATCTCTATTTCCAACCAATATCTTAATACATAGTATCAATACTGGGAATAAGAACAATCTACATAAAGAGCTGCAAAATACTAACACGAATTCTTTACAGACGAATGGAAAAACTAGTAGAAGCCAACCTCGGGGAAGATCAGTTTGGATTCCGTAGAAACACTGGAACACATGAGGCAATACTGACCTTACGACTTATCTCAGAAGAAAGATTAAGGAAAGGCAAACCTACGTTTCTAGCATTTGTAAACTTAGAGAAAGCTTTTGACAATGTTGACTGGAATACTCTCTTTCAAATTCTAAAGGTGGCAGGGGTAAAATACAGGGAGCGAAAGGCTATTTACAATTTGTACAGAAACCAGATGGCAGTTATAAGAGTCGAGGGACATGAAAGGGAAGCAGTGGTTGGGAAGGGAGTAAGACAGGGTTGTAGCCTCTCCCCGATGTTGTTCAATCTGTATATTGAGCAAGCAGTAAAGGAAACAAAAGAAAAATTCGGAGTAGGTATTAAAATTCATGGAGAAGAAATAAAAACTTTGAGGTTCGCCGATGACATTGTAATTCTGTCAGAGACAGCAAAGGACTTGGAAGAGCAGTTGAATGGAATGGACAGTGTCTTGAAAGGAGGATATAAGATGAACATCAACAAAAGCAAAACAAGGATAATGGAATGTAGTCTAATTAAGTCGGGTGATGCTGAGGGAATTAGATTAGGAAATGAGGCACTTAAAGTAGTAAAGGAGTTTTGCTATTTGGGGAGCAAAATAACTGATGATGGTCGAAGTAGAGAGGATACAAAATGTAGGCTGGCAATGGAAAGGAAAGCGTTTCTGAAGAAGAGAAATTTGTTAACATCCAGTATTGATTTAAGTGTCAGGAAGTCATTTCTGAAAGTATTTGTATGGAGTGTAGCCATGTATGGAAGTGAAACATGGACGATAAGTAGTTTGGACAAGAAGAGAATAGAAGCTTTCGAAATGTGGTGCTACAGAAGAATGCTGAAGATTAGATGGGTAGATCACATAACTAATGAGGAAGTATTGAATAGGATTGGGGAGAAGAGAAGTTTGTGGCACAACTTGACCAGAAGAAGGGATCGGTTGGTAGGACATGTTCTGAGGCATCAAGGGATCACCAATTTAGTATTGGAGGGCAGCGTGGATGGTAAAAATCGTAGAGGGAGACCAAGAGATGAATACACTAAGCAGATTCAGAAGGATGTAGGTTGCAGTAGGTACTGGGAGATGAAAAAGCTTGCACAGGATAGAGTAGCATGGAGAGCTGCATCAAACCAGTCTCAGGACTGAAGACCACAACAACAACAACATAAAGACCTAAAATCACTCACCTTGGTCCAAAAAGGGGTCCAATATTCAGGAACAAACATTTTCAATAAATTGCTACCAACCATTAAAAACTAGGTTTCAGATAAAACATGGTTTAAACAGAGTTTGAAAGACTTTTTGAAAGGCAACTCCTTCTACTCCATAGGTGAATATCTTATAAGGGACTGTTAGGCCATCTTAAGTAAAAATATCTGTTAGATTTCAGTTTTGACAGCACTTGGTCACAACAGTCAAGATTAGGTATTTTGTGTGTGATAAATTTATTAGAACTGCACAACAATGTTTCATTCTGATGGAATATTAATTCTGTAAATATTAGCAGTTCCACTTTACTGTAATGCATTCAACTATTTTGACAATCTCCTGACAAATGACCAGGGTAGTAAGTATTATATTAAAATGTTTCATGTCTTCTATGTTATACTTTCTTACATGTTCCACACCCATGAGAATCATCTCATTTTTTGGATCTATCACTACCATGAATGATGACGAAAGAACCAGTAGCAGCGGGATGAGATTCTTTCTGCTGCCCCTTTACTTTGAGAGCTTCTTTATAGTATGAAGCTATATTTACCTTTCTCTCTTCAAACACTCTGAGTGGTTTATATATTTTTGGCATCAGTGTGATGAGTGATGAAGAGTCTGTAGTTCTAAACTAAGATGAGACAACTCCTGTAGCACATTACTCATTAAACCCAAATCGAAAATAAAGTCAATACTGGTGGTTTTATTTAGAGGGTCTTCATACATTTTCCTATCAGTGTCATCTCTGGTCATACCAGTCTTAGCACCAGTAAAATGTGAAAATAGTGCCTCATAATTTCCCCAAACTGCTATGACACTTCTAAAGCAAGAGGCACCCCATCAAGTACCGAAGACTCTGCCAATTTTAAGAAATTCGATTTCAAGTTGTTCTACATGTCTTCTTAGTTCCCTGATATTTTTTGGTGACTGATGGAAGACGGTGTACAGATTATCCAAGAAAAATTTAGAATGGCTGATTTCTGAAGGAAAATCTTTTCTTATAACATCACCACCAGATAGTTCTAGGTTATACCTGGCAAAGTGGCAACTTAAAATTTGTGGAAAAGTTTGTTTCACCAATGCGACTGCAACTGTATTTTTCCCCAACATATCTACCACTGCATCAGTGACAACAGAAATTAATTTTTCATTAAAAATAACTTTGGTGAAAACCCAAAGTCTTTAAATTATTCATTACAGCATTGAATATACCTTCAGCTGCCATCCATTCTATTTCAATCAAATCTAGGAAAAATCAAACAATGAAAAGTCCAGGTTGGAATATCAACAATTACGGAAAGGATAGATTGCTACTCTCCATAAAGATAACACGTAGAGTTGCAGGCAGGCACAATGAAAAGACTTTTACAAATTAAGATTTTGCCCAAGCCTTCATTGGAAAAGAAAAACACACGCGCATTCACACAAGCGAGCACACTTTACGTGCACATAACTGCTATCTCTGGCTGCTCAGGCCAGACTGAAACATGTCAAATGGAAGCAACAATTTGTAGTGGTGTGAGGAAGGGGGAATGATAGCAGGGTACAGTTGAGAGAAGAGGAAACAGTGCTGCCTGTTGGAGTGTGCAGGGCTAGAGGTGGCAGACAAGGCTATCTGGTGCAGCATTGGGAGGCTGTGGGAGAGGGAGGGAAGGAAAAAGAGCGAGTGAAAAGGAGGGGAGCAGAGAAAGGGAAAAGACTGATGGGTGCAATGGCAGAAAGCAGTGCACAAAAAGGGTGAGGGGACCTGATCTGGGAAGTGGTGGTAGGACAGAGGTGGCGGAAACTGTCAGGTGAAGGGCACGGGGACAGTAGGTTACTGCTACATTACAGGTTGTTGCTCCCGTTCGGTGCATTACGTATGATAACCCACTATACCCGCACCCATCGTCCAGCAGTTTCCAACCCTCCTTTCATGTCACCTCCTGCCAGCTCATGTCTCCTCATCCACTTTGTGCACTGCTTTCTGCCAATGCACTCACAGATTTTTTTTTTCCTTCTTTGCTCTCTCCTTTCCACCAACTTTTTTCCTCACACCCTCCCGACACTGGACCAGGTAGCCTCGTCTGCCACCTCTAGTCCCTGCACACTCCACCAGGCAGCACTGTTTCCTCTTCCCCCACCCGTACCCTGCTATCCCTCCCCATTCCCCACTCCAGATTGCTGCTTTCACTTGATATGGCACCATTGCATTCTGGTCACAGCAGCTGGAAAGAGTGGTTGCATATGTATGAGGTGTGCTCGCTTTTATGAATGCATGTGTGTTTTCTTTTTTTTTTCTGAAGTACACTTTGGCCAAAAGCTCAGTATTTAAAAGCCTCTTCGTTGTGCCTGTCTGCAACCCAATGTGTCATATTTATGGTGGATAGCAATCAATCCTTTCCGTAATTGTAAATCTAGGAAAATATTAGTTGGTTACATCATATCAGGTAACACTGTTCGAACATAAATAATAGATGAAGATAACTGGCTGATTGTTCAACTTTTATCAAGTATCAAGGAACTTTTGCTGCAGGATTCAGTTGTATTTTTGATGCCTCCAGCTCTCATTTCTGCAGCAATATGATTTAATATGTTGATACATGCAAACCTGGAATGAAGAACACCCATGTCCACTCCATTTAATTTTTTAAAATCGGTTTCCCACTCAAAATCATTTAACAGTTGATTCCTTTTGGTAGCTTTGTAGGCAGTTTTGAAAACATCAGTTACCAACTCGTTATTCTCAAGTGCTTTAACACAGACAGATTCCAAAGATTTTTCACTTGGCACAGATATTTTCAAAGTGACTTTATAAGCTTAACTTTCTTTGTGTGTAATTATTTTCTTTAGGAGAGATGTCATCAGGACTGTTTTGCCTTCTCCAGAGCATGAGACAAACTGTTGACCACTGCTGCAAAATACTCATTCCTTGTTTAATTCTTTCTGGCCCCAGTGTCCCAACTTCCTTACAAGTTTTGGATCACAGTGTCTTCTTCTTCTTCTTCTGCTCCACTCTCTCTCTCTCTCTTTTAATTACCAACCACTCATTATTCTTACACAAATTATCTTTCTCTTCAAATGTCCAAAAGTCAGGAAGATCACAATTGACATTATTTACAGAAGTAGGTCCACACATGAGTGGCATGTTTTCAGCACTTGTGATTTCATTCCCACTTGTTTTCTTACTTTCATCACCTTGTGATGAAGCAAGCTGGGATATTTTCACTTCCCCTATTGTTTTGACATCTGCCTCTTTAAATTCGTTTAACTAATTGCCATTAACACACACGTGAAAATAATCTGCATTTTCATAAAAGAGAAAGGCTTACCCTCAGTTTTAAAGAATATAACACCAGATCCAATTTTGTGCTTAGTTTTATGTATGAAATTGATTTTCTGATTTATGTTGACTATTCCTAGTTAGTACCTTACATTATAGGGTGATATCAGTAATTGTTTTGTAACTTAAAGTCTATTGTTGACATATAAACAAATATAAATTCTATAATAATTATAAACACCAGGAAGATGAAACACTGACATTCTTTAAGTATTTACACTCCTGGAAATGGAAAAAAGAACACATTGACTCCGGTGTGTCAGACCCACCATACTTGCTCCGGACACTGCGAGAGGGCTGTACAAGCAATGATCACACACACGGCACAGCGGACACACCAGGAACCGCGGTGTTGGCCGTCGAATGGTGCTAGCTGCGCAGCATTTGTGCACCGCCGCCGTCAGTGTCAGCCAGTTTGCCGTGGCATACGGAGCTCCATCGCAGTCTTTAACACTGGTAGCATGCCGCGACAGCGTGGACGTGAACCATATGTGCAGTTGACGGACTTTGAGCGAGGGCGTATAGTGGGCATGTGGGAGGCCGGGTGGACGTACCGCCGAATTGCTCAACACGTGGGGCGTGAGGTCTCCACAGTACATCGATGTTGTCGCCAGTGGTCGGCGGAAGGTGCACGTGCCCGTCGACCTGGGACCGGACCGCAGTGACGCACGGATGCACGCCAAGACCGTAGGATCCTACACAGTGCCGTAGGGGACCGCACTGCCACTTCCCAGCAAATTAGGGACACTGTTGCTCCTGGGGTATCGGCGAGGACCATTCGCAACCGTCTCCATGAAGCTGGGCTACGGTCCCGCACACCGTTAGGCCGTCTTCCGCTCACACCCCAACATCGTGCAGCCCGCCTCCAGTGGTGTCGCGACAGGCGTGAATGGAGGGACGAATGGAGACGTGTCGTCTTTAGCGATGAGAGTCGCTTCTGCCTTGGTGCCAATGATGGTCGTATGCGTGTTTGGCGCCGTGCAGGTGAGCGCCACAATCAGGACTGCATACGACCGAGGCACACAGGGCCAACACCCGGCATCATGGTGTGGGGAGCGATCTCCTACACTGGCCGTACACCACTGGTGATCGTCGAGGGGACACTGAATAGTGCACGGTACATCCAAACCGTCATCGAACCCATCGTTCTACCATTCCTAGACTGGCAAGGGAACTTGCTGTTCCAACAGGACAATGCACGTCCGCATGTATCCCGTGCCACCCAACGTGCCCTAGAAGGTGTAAGTCAACTACCCTGGCCAGCAAGATCTCCGGATCTGTCCCCCATTGAGCATGTTTGGGACTGGATGAAGCGTCGTCTCACGCGGTCTGCACGTCCAGCACAAACGCTGGTCCAACTGAGGCGCCAGGTGGAGATGGCATGGCAAGCCGTTCCACAGGACTACATCCAGCATCTCTACGATCGTCTCCATGGGAGAATAGCAGCCTGCATTGCTGCGAAAGGTGGATATACACTGTACTAGTGCCGGCATTGTGCATGCTCTGTTGCCTGTGTCTATGTGCCTGTGGTTCTGTCAGTGTGATCATGTGATGTATCTGACCCCAGGAATGTGTCAATAAAGTTTCCCCTTCCTGGGACAATGAATTCACAGTGTTCTTATTTCAATTTCCAGGAGTGTATTTGGTTCTATTCAAAAACATGTTAGCAAAACCATCTCTTAATTAATTCCAAAGTAATTTTCAGTTTTGTCAAAAGTATTGTTTGCGTACTTGTATTTGTTAATTTCATTATTTAAACAAATAATTCAGCCTAAACCTTGTAGTAGAAGAAACTGTTAAAAGGAACGAATTTTTCAATGTATTCAGTTAATTTAATGAGTTAAGTTTTAATTGTAATTTCTGTAAATTAAACTTTGAACAATGTTTAGTTTCAATACCTATTATTGTGAGGACATATAAGGGCCCGATTTTTGGTCATGAGACAGTCAGTCCATGGTCGAGTTTCAGACGAGGAACCTGTGTTGGTTAGAATGACAACAATGCATCAACTTAACAGTGAAATAAGTGTAACGCAATTGGGACATGTGTTAAAACAGTGACAGTGTCTGCTCCATACGTACCTTCCAATTCTTCAAGAACTGTGAACTCTGTTGTTAGGTTTTTACTGCTCGTAGATGTTCCACAGGAAACTATTGTAGCTGTATGTGGATGTTTGTCTGCAGACTATTAATGAGGCTTATTGAAAGTTAAACAATAGTGCACTGGCCATATAACTGTGTAATATTAGGGGGTTGTCAACAGTCAAAGAAAAAGTCTGTGAAACGCAACTGTGCACCTTCAGCCAGTGCAGCAACGCAGTACTTCGACACCGAGGACAGCAAATGAAGAGACAAAGCAGGCGATCATCGTCACAACCTCTGCCACTTTCATCATCACCCTCAAATAACTTAATTATTTTATTCGCTGGTGATGAGAAATACTACATAATCTTATGACACATTTCAACTCTGAAACTCTAATAGAATTCCACACTACATCTTAACCTCCTCAGCACTAAGTACAGAAATGAACTAATGACATTACAGCATCACTGCATAACAATGAAAGCAGTACCTTCTCGAAATGTATTTTAGAATCTGTCCACATAAGACTGCTACTTACTTTCATGGCTCTTAAAATTCAGAAGTTGAGAGATTTCAGTGATACTGTACAGGTTGATATTCTAGTCACATTTCAAAAAGGCTGTGAGATTAAAAGGCTGAGAGATTAGCTGCCGTGACACCTAAAAAATACCAACATACCGTTTTCAAATTCCCCAGATACATACAAAATCTAGTATCACCATCTGTTTTTGCTACTGATGTCAGTGACATATGATTTTTCTGCACTTTAGTAGAAATAAAAGGTAGCCTTTTTTCCCCCTCTGAGGATTCAAAAAGTTAAAGGGGATGCATCGCCGAGTGTACCCCCGGAAACCCAGCAATGGTTGCCAACATCCAACAACTTACCCAGATTACTGGCAATGCTTCTGTAGGTTACAGTGGTAAGTGCTGAAGTCCAGTTGAAACTGAGGAAACATATATCCATTCAGAGCCCTGCTGCTGGGCTGAGTATGCCTTACGCCTAATACAGGACTGTGCCAAGTACCCACAAGTTGTCCACTTATTGTTTCACTTCACTAACAGTCCATCTCTCAACAGGTAGCATGCTTTGAGCTCATATTTTTTTACAGAAGTTCATACTATTCTTACCATCTCGTCATTTAGGCAAATCTCCCAATTCTCTATGACATACATTTGGCCATTATGCTAAGCAGAGTTACCTCCACACAGTACTAAGCAGAGGATTGGCAACATGATGCACATGAGCTGGTAGCTCAGGAACAACAGCTGGATTAAATGTGAGGTCAGGCACTGCTAACTGAGGTCTCTGGCACAGCTCATGAACCACATACAGCACAGTGAGTACCACGGGGGCAGCGACCATTAAACATTAACTGATGAGAAATGTATTAATAAACATGGAATAAGCTGTTATATGTGACAAAGGGAAAATTCAACAGAACAGTTGTTAACTTACAACGGAACAGAATGGTTGACCAGAATTCATCTTCATGAGGTAAAATTCCAGTACAGCCAGAAAAAACACATTAATCAGAAAACATTAACTTTAGCTATTGGTATTTGAATGTTCCTCTGCAGCGACAAAAAGAGGGATTTGCTGGAGGAGGCCAGAAAGAAGAGGTAGGTCATTCATGCTCTTGGCTCAGAAGGACGCACCTTATATATCAGTGCATAAGTGATAAAAAATTTTGGTTGTAACATTGTGTACCTCTATTGTGCTAAAGACAACCTTAATGTGGCGTAATAAATGCCATTTTTTCCTCTGGTATTGTAATTAGGTACATCAATGTTCCTTTTGAACTGCAGTGGATTATTTACAACAACCTGTCAAGCAGTAGTCAAAATGCTCCTTAAACTGATGTCTACAAGATGATTCTGGGTGACCACCACATATTATTCTTACAGCACATTTTCCAAGTGAAAATGTGGCTGAACTAACTTGTTTTAGGAGTTCCAAAACATGCTTTTCCCAGTTTAAAGTCTCATCAATACGGATATCTAAGAATTTTGTAGTTTTCACCCTATTTATTATTTCCTCACCATGTGTTACACTTATCACTGGTGCAGGGCCTGTAGATGTGCAGAACTGAGGGTGAGATGACTTGCAGAAAACCAGTCAGTGATACTTCTAAAAACAATGTTCATCATTTCTTCTGTTGCTGTACAATTATAGAACTCCTTACCACTCCTGACTCAAAGACCCCTATCTTCTACCTAATCCCATACACAGAAAAACAACCATTCTGGCTGTCCGACAGTAGCAAGCTACCAAGCCCTCACCAAATGGACTTTAGCCTTTAAGACTAGCGGCTCCAACCCATCATAGACAGAATCTCCCCCACCCCCTCCTACCCCTCCTATGTGTGTGTGTGTGTGTGTGTGTGTGTGTGTGTGTGTGTGTGTGTGTGTGTGTGTGTCCTTCCCCACACCCCCTACCTCCCTTCTTCCTCATTTTCAACCCGACTCCCTACTATCAACCCCCCCCCCCCCCCCCAATCCATCTCTTCATAATTGTCTTCACCTTTCTTTCATTTTCACCTCCTCTTCTTTCCTCTTCCGTATCCCCCCCCCCCCCCCTCTTCCGGCATCTCTTTTTGCTGTATCATCTGTACTCTTTGTCTTATTGTGAGGCCGTAGGGCCATCTGTTCAAAGACCTGCCTCTTTTCTCCTGTCCCCTCCATGAGCCTTTCCCTACTCTCTTCCCACCTCCAGCAGCACAGGGAACTGCTTTCAGTTATTGAGTATCAATAATTAGTCTTACTGTCGCTACAGGAGTGTGTGTTTGAGTGCTGTGTGGTTACGTGTGTGCAACTGCTGCAAAAAGAGCTAATGCTTGAAAGCTAGTGTGAAAGTTGTTTTCTTCTGTGTGCTTCTGTGCTCCATGCATTGATCCACCGCAGGTACGTGATTGCCTTACCTTTATTTTATGTATTGCTCCATCCAGGGTACTCCATTATTATTATATACTGCCGATTCAGCTCTCTTTCTTGCCATACCCTTTTACCTCTTTTACTCCATCTCTTTAATTATCTATAGCTCGCTGTACATTCTTTATTCCTTCATATATCTATACTTCCTTTTCTACGGTACCTGCCTTCAAAACGCACGTCAGCAACCCTCTGTTGCACCATCTGAACACCAGTGGTAGTAACGCCCCACCACAGTAAATAGTGCCCTTCTACAACTCTCTGCTCTCTTGGTGACACCCCTTTCTAAACATTTAATTACAGTGCAGATTTAAACATACTCTCCTCTAGTGAATTGTGCTGCCCAACTTGACTATTAATCTGATCACACATGTTATTTACAATTGCTTGTGTTTATTTATGATATCAAGTGTTTCTTCTTGTCACGCATCTCAATTTGCTGTCCAACTTATTTATTTATGAGTGCGCCCACTAATTCCTGTTTCTTCAAAACATTTTCTGAACATCCAACATAGCTCTCTATACGTAAAAATGCTTCAACCACAAATTTTAAACTTATTTTTGATTTTTTTTAAACAAACTTTCTGTTACTCCTTTTGTCACAAACCACACAACAATAAATCCCTGCTCATTCTATGTCCGCCAATTCTGAACATTCTTCTTTCCAAAATTCTAATTAAACATCCTCTACCTAAAATCCTGTCTGGTACTTTGTGGCCCATCTAATGACCTTACCATTAAAATTGGCATCTCAGGCTGTCATCCATCCCATGGCAAGAACCTTCATCCTTCCATATTGCATCAGTCCATTCACTCACAAATTTGGTCCTTCATAATCATATAATCCGTGCTAAAACCACACCTGACAGCCTCTACTCTTTCACAAAATCCTTTTACTCTGTGATTCCAGCTTCTGAATCCCATCACTGCAACAGAAACTGTTGCCCTTCAGCAGTTGGAACAGAATTCCCACCATCATTCGAGGAAGCTGTCCCAGCAATTGCTGTCTTATGCCCACATGTGACTACCTTTAACCACAAAAAAGGCTTCCAGAATGAAATTTTTACTCTGCAGCTGAGTGTGCACTGATAAGAAACTCCCTGGCAGATTAAAACTGTGTGCCGGACTGAGGCTCAAACTCAGAACCTTTGCCTTTAGCAGGCAAGTGCTCTACTGATTGAGCTACCCAAGCACGACTCTTGGGTAACTCAGTTGGTAGAGCACTTACTGTGAAAGGTACAGGTCCTGAGTTTGAGTCTCGGTCCAGCAGACAGTTTTAATCTGCCAGGAAGTTTCATATCACTGCACTCTCCCCTGCGGAGCAAAAATTTCATTCTGCAAACATCCCCCAGGCTGTGGCTAAGCCATGTCTTCGCAATATCCTTTCTTCCAGCAGTTCTAGTTCTGCAAGGTTCGGAGGAGAGCTTCTGTGAAGTTTGGAAGGTAGGAGATGAGATACTGGCACAAGTAAAGCTGTGAGGATGGATCGTGAGTTGTACTTGGGTAGCTCAGTCGATAGAGCACTTGCCCACGAAAGGCAAATGTTCCGAGTTTGAGTCACGGTTCGGCACACAGTTTTAATCTGCCAGGAAGTTTCAAGAAAAAGGCTACCTCTATGATCCAAACTGTCCCCCTCCCTCCCTCCTCCCCCAACCAACATTTCAAAAGCTCTCTAACCATGCCTCACTGACACATTCCACTGTCCACATCTTTCATAAAACTCACTACTCCAGAACACTCATTGCATAACACAGTTGTCAATCTGCCAAAATTCTGACCCCTGCAGAAGTTTCAGTGCCTTCCGAGGGCCTCATCCATAGCCCCAAACCTGATTTCAACCTTGCTAAACTTGTAAAGGACCTTCTTTCCTTTATTCTTCTTTGCAGTGGAAACATATCTTTGCCACATACCCTGCTGACAACAGCTGACCAAAACCCCATACGGATCCTTGTTTAAAACAGTTCCAACTTCCCTCAAACCACAATCCTCCTCTCTTACTCTCTGGTAATCTTTCAGAAATTCATCACTTTAACCAGGACACAAATTCCTTTCCAAAATCGCTCCCCAGTGAATCCAACACACAGCTATCTGTAATTCAGACTGTATCATCCTTCCCACAGACAAAGACTCCACCGCAGGGGTCATGAATCATGATGACTATGTGGTTGAGGACCTCTGCCGGCTTTCTGGCACCTCTGCTTGCAACCTTACAACCATATTTCCATCTGAGAAGTCCAACAAGACCTCCAGCAGCTCCTCATGGCCTTAGGTCCATCCCAAAGCATCCATCCCCCACCCCCCTCCCCCTCTCAAACCAGCAAGCCAAACACTCCTCTCTTTTACCGATTCCCCAAACACTACAAACCCAACCCCACAGGTCTCCCTACTGGTCGTTCTATTGTGTCCGGGTACATTGCTGCCACAGAAAGAACCTCTGCCTTTCCTGATCAACATGAGGGTGTCCTTATTTTCCGACTTCAATATTTGTGAGTGCTTACCATCCAGTATTGTCTGAATGACTATGAAATACGTCTGCACAAAATTTTGTTGTGATCGAAGCACTGTAACCTGTGCCAAATTGAGTGTGAATGTTTGCTGATGTCGTGGTGATGTCACCTCAGCTTTTCAGTATGCGCATGTGCAGCGCTGTCAGTTGTTTATTTGTAACTGATTGTGTTGTATGTATTTTCCAGTCATTTTCTAAGATGTGCCAAGGAATGTCTGTTTAGAAAATAGAGAAGTGTGGGGAGTTTTATTTTATAACATACAGGAAGCGAAATTAGCCATTAGTGAAAGTGCTGATCTTGTGGTTTGTGGGTGCATCATATTTTGGGAGAAAGCAAGAATTCTGAAAAGAGCTATTCAGCACTGTTCACAAAAAGTTACTAACGTGCATTCAGAGGGGAGAAAGTTGCAAAAATCACAAAAAAGTGCCAAGATGTGTTTAAATGCCACGAAGAGAAGTTTCTAAATAACTGGGATACTTTATTTGATATTGCACATGTCAATGCTTAATAAACCTTCAAGTTGGAAGAAGATAGGATGTTTTTGTTTCAACAGAAAGAGGCACGGCATAAAGGCTACATTGCACGACTAGACCAAATACTTGTGGATAAAGACGAAAGAGTATGGCAGGGAAAACTGGAAGAGGAGGAAAGGCAAGAGAAACAAAAGTGCACATCATCTACTTCTACACCTTCTGCTCTTCTGCTGTACTTCCTTCTTCATCATCAGAAGAATCAGATAAGAAATTTTCAAACTTATGCTGTTGATTGTGAGTTTTTAGAATGTACTTCTGAGAGTAGTTCATTGGAGAATGCTGTAAGATGAAGTACCGAAGATTTTATAGCTGAAAAATTAGCGGCTGCCTTGTATAGATGTCAGCTGAGTGTAAGGGATTCTGTATATATATTCTCCAGGTGACAGCAGAGGCACTCTGTCACAATACAATACATCGTCTCTAGATATAATCAGACAGAAGAAGAGAGGACAACAGTCTGAAACAATAAAATCAGTCTTCAAGACTGATATCCCTGCAGTTCATTTTGTTCATTGGCCTTGTAAACTGCTGCCGTCATTGAATGAGAGGGACCCAAAAGAAGAAAAACTTCTAATCATTGTTACATTTGGGGACAGTGAACAGCTCACTGGTATTCCAAAATTACAGAATAGTTCTGAAAAAGAGTAAGCAAATACTGTTTCGAATGTATTGACATACTGGGGTATTGACGACAACGCACAAAATCTCTGCAGTGGCAGAACTGCCTCAAACACTGGCCGTCTTAATGGGGCATGCATCGTGTGTATTACGTGAACACGTGAGGACAGGTTGTCTTATTTCCCATGCCATCATCACATATGTAAATTTATTTTAAAAAGTGTATTTGAATGTAAAGTACCCTGGTGTAATATGTAGTCCTGGCATATCAGTTTTCCAACTGAGAGAAAACTGGAAAAGTATCAACATTAGTAATTTTCATACTGGCAAAAAGGCTGTGGATTTGGTTTTTGAGTGAGAAAATAGGGAGTTGTTAAGATATTTTTGAAAGTGAATTAGATTAATTAACAGTGACAGGTGACACAGTGAATTTATGGAGTTCTGTGTAATGTTTTTGGGAGGAGACATGGGGGGGAGGGGGACTTATGCCCTCCTGGAGCATTGCATAAAGCACAAAGGATGGCAAAAGCAATTTATTGGTTAAAACCATTTCTTCTGTCACAACTTGAACTATCCATTGAAGATGCACTGAGAGGTGTCTCTCTCTATCATAGTGAGTACTTATGTTGAATGACGGCTTCAGTGTAGTGGAGCTGTAAAAGCTACTCGTCTGGATCTCTGCTTCTTAAAAGATCTGAAATCATGAGAGAAGATAACAGCCTACAATCTCAAAAGCAGCTATAAAGAAATTTAGCAATCATTTGTAATATTTCACAGTACAATTATCTTTCTTATCGCTCTCTGACACAGCAGACATACAAACCAAAGTCAAAATTATAGCAAATTTGGGCAGAGAGACTCTACAATTTTAAAAGATATTATTCCTTTCTTGTGGAGAACTGGATGGGTAACTATATGGTAAAAATTATTATTAATTTTTATTCATTAGTTTACCTCTCCTAATTCAATCTCATCTTTACTTCAAGCAAAAACATTAGCTGAAATCATGTCAAACAAGAGCAATGATCTTGCCAGAAGATTATGGACACTAGATTTATTCAAGAATGCCCTTTGACATGGATGACCAGAACTTCATGTTTAGACACTAAAGGATAGTTCAGGAGGTAAGATGGCAGCAACTGGTAGTGTTTGTAATTCGTGTTTGTATGAAAGTTATAGTTCAGTAGTAAAAAACAACAAATATGTGCCTTGTAGTGATATTACTGTGAAGCTAAATGAACGAATAATCAGTCTGCAGAAAACTGTGGAAGTCCTACATAAAGAAATTGTATACCTGAAGAAAGAAAATCAGCAGCTACGACTCACTCAGAGAGCATGTGGGACTTCAGAAGTAGTAAATAACGAATCGCAGATATCGAAGGTAACCTGTACTATAAAGGAAACTCTGCTCTGTGAAACGGTTCGCCATAATAATAGCTTAGCAGTAGTAAATAAACCACCAACAAGAGTAAGGTTCGCTGACGTAAACAAATATTCGCATCTCTGCCAGGCAGAAGACAGTGTAAAAACCTGTAGAGTGAACATAAGTAAATTTTATAAATGAAGTGATGAACAAGAAAAATTCGCAGCAAAACGGCATAGTGCCAAAATCAGCATAAGTAGCTGCAGTGTGAATGTTTGCAAGTTTCATGAACGAAGTAGTGAACAGGAAACATATGCAGTGAAACATACTAGTGCTAATAAATATAAAAAAGAAATTCAGACAGGAGTGAAACAGTGTGATGGTCAAAATTTAGTACGTAAAACCTGTAAAATTACCTTATTGAGTGACAGCCAAGGTCGTAATGTTTCAAGTTACCTTAATGAAAACGTAAATCTCGAGTGTCTGGGGTATGTGTATCCTTCAGCAGAAGCCAAGGATGTCTTGCAAAACATTAACAAAAAGGCTTCTGAAGCTGATGTCGTCGTAATTATGACTGGAACAAATGACATAGCGAAAAACAACAGCGCAAACTTAATAAAAGGTTTAAGAAGCACATTACCAAGTATCACATTGAAAAAAGTCTTTGTTGTCGATGTTCCATTTAGATATGATCTTGCAAAACGATCCTACATAAATCGCAAGGTATTGGAAGTAAACAAACGGCTATATCACCCGTGTTCGAAATTAAAAAATACCACAGTCATTAAAGCTATTGAGTTTGACAGGGAGTGCTATATATGACAAGGATTCCACCTCAACAACCAAGGAAGAAGAGTAATCTCGAAACTGATCACCAAAACTGTGAGTGAAGAAATGGCCACCTTTACAGTAATACCGCTGGACCAGGGAAACCTGTAAAGCCTGCTGGTCTGTATGGCAAAATATTAACAGATATGCTCCAGCAGGATCAAAATAATCTTCAAACCATTCACTCTGAGCACAGGAAACTAGATGTATCTGAACATTGTCAAAATGGGGCCTGGCTACCAGCAGTAGACTTACAAACAACTCAAGATATCAGCTGTATAGAAGTGCCCTTAAGAAGACAACCTGAACCCTCATCTTTACTGCCCAGGGTTAGCAAAAATAGTCTTCCGTTCTTACATATTAATATACAGTCTTTAAGAAAGAAGTTGGAAGAATTGCAGTACTGGTTAGAAACTTCCAACTGTGGTATACTTAGTGTAAATGAGCACTGGCTATATTCATCAGGAATTGACCTCAATATTCCATTTGGTTACTCCTTAGCTAGTAGTTACTGCAGATCAACAATTGGACATGGGGGTGTTGCAATATATATTAAGAATGGACTAAATCTACAGCACTTTACTATTGATGTCACAGACCTGTGTATAGACACCACCTTTGAGGCTGCAGTTGTACACATACCTAAACATAGTATTATTGTTGCATCTGTATATCGCACACCATCTTCTAGTGAATACGAATTTGTTAAAAACACTGTTAGTCTTACTAACTAAGCCTAAATATAAATACCAAAGAATATTAATTTTTGGTGATATTAATATGGATATCATATTGGAATTCTTGGATAGCCTAAGAGCTTTTGATTGCTATTGTCTAAATGATAAGCCTACAAGATATAATGCATGCTTATATAATATAATAAGTAATATCCATGAAAATAATGTTGAAATTGGAGTAGTCAAGTTAGGCCTAGCTGACCATGATGGCCTATGGATTACAGTTCCAGTCAGCATTCCAGATGAACAACATAAAACTGTTAGACCTATGAATGAATGCAACATAAGAGAGTTTAGAACTAGATTAAAGTCAGTTAAATGGAATGACATCTTATACAAAGATATGTGTGTGAATAACACAAGCAAATTATTTATAGAGGAAATTGCAAGAATATTTGATGAGTGTTGTCCCAGATTAGTAAAAAGACAGAATAATAACCAAGCTCATAAACCACAGAGACTAAATAATTGGTTTACACCATACCTCAACAGCATCAGGATTATGCTTTTTATGTTTAAGGACAGATCTCAAAACAGCAGCGAGTACAAAGAGATGTACACTAGAATAAGAAAAATTTATAGATCTGAAATAAGTTTGGCAAAACGTAGGTCGAATGATAACTATATTCTTAAATCCAGAAACAGCTGTAAAGCTGTCTGGGAAGTAATTAAAAGTGAAATAAATAGACCAACAACTCAACTAGCTATACCCATAGCCCAAATTATCTTACACTCACACTTTGTTAACTTCAGTTTACAACAAGTTTTGTCTGCCCCCAACGCCATGCTTGATGCTAAAACTTTTTTAGGTTCAAATAAGTATGTAGTCCATAAATTCTGCTGGGCAACAGTAACTGAAAATGATGTTAGCAAAGCAATAGGCAAACTAAATAGTTCCAGAGCAGAGGACTTCTATGGTCTGTCAAACTTTGTCATAAAGAAGATATCAAGTGATCTTCTGTCCCCTCTAACCACTCTCATTAACCGTATATTACAGCAAGGGATTTTTCCCGACTGTTTGAAAATAGCAGTAACTATTCCTATATTTAAGAAAGGAGATAAATCAAATCCAAGTAATTATCGCCCTATCTCATTAATCCCAATAATATCTAAAATAATCGAAGACTGTGTTCACCAACAAATGAATCACTATTTTGAGAGGAATAACTTGTTAAGTAACTCACAGTATGGATTTAGGTCTAAACTATCCACAGTTAAAGTGGTTGAAAATATTGTTAGTGATATATATGATGGCTTTGAAAATAAATCAATCTCTTGTGCTACTCTCTCAGACCTAAGTAAAGCATTTGACACGGCATCTCATAGTACTTTGATCATGAAATTAAGACACTACGGCATGGAAGAGGACACACTGAAATTATTAGAATCCTACTTAAGCAACAGAGTACAATTTGTTAGTGTAAATGGGCAGCTGTCAAACCAACAAACAATAAAAAGAGGTGTGCCACAGGGCTCCATACTTGGGCCCTTCCTGTTTGTAGTGTATGTTAATGATATGCCACAGTATTTACCCTGTAAAACAGTCCTCTATGCGGACAATACAACTTTTATCAATTCAGGACAGACTCTTGAATCTGTACGAGAAAAAAATAATACAATATTTGAAAAATCAGTTCATTGGTTTAGTGCAAACTCCCTGTTCATAAATGAAACAAAAACTGAGGAAATATTCTTTAATTTGAAGGTATCAAACAAAGAAAATAAGTCCGTTAAACTGTTAGGAATGATGATTGACCAGAAACTTAGCTGGGATAAACATATCACATACGTCTGTTCTAAACTTGCATGTGCTATGTTCCTACTTTATAAGCTTAGGAGTAATGTCACCCAAAACTTACTGCTGCATTCATATTTTGCTTATATCCACCCCCATCTTTCATATGGTGTTCTGCTCTGGGGAAATTCTCCCAATTCAATATCAATTTTCAGATGGCAAAAAAAAGCTCTTCGATGTATGGTGGGTTTATCTCCTAGGGATACATGCAGGGAACATTTCATAAAAACTTAACATCATGACAGTTCCTTGTTTGTACATCTATTATTGCTTATTACACGTAAAAGAAAACAAAGCTCAATATCCCCTTAGGTCATCTGTCCACACCCACAATACAAGACGAAACCACACAATTGATTTGCCATACTCTAGATTGTCCAAGATACATAATAGTTATAAATATGTAGGCCTTGAACTGTTTAATATGCTCCCTAAAATTGTACAAACAGTATCTAAAAATAAATTTAACACAACATTGGGTCAATGGCTCAAAGGTAAAGCATTTTACTCAGTTGATGAATATAAAGATTGTAATATGGCAGATTTGCTGTTTTAACATAGAGAAAGGTACCTCTGCCTGTAGTAGGACCTAAATTTGGAAAAACAATATTCAACATATAGGCATAATAGACCTATTTCAAGTGCTCTAAATTTGCATCAGTAGCTTAGGATAATGAAATAGTGTTATCAACATGTATATGATAATGACATAGTGTCATCAACATGAATACTCCCCACTTAATATAAATCTGTATAATGTTTTCTTTTTTATTGTAAAATTAACAATATATAAAATTCCAAATGTGTGCTATAGTACTACACAATATTCATATGATTTATATATACATTTTTATGAGGATATAACCATCTTTATACTGTAATTAAAATTATTGATGAAGCCCATTGTATAAGAAAATACTGAACGGCTAATAAAGATTCTTATTCTTATTAGCTGTTACTTACTCTATTGAAAGGTATATTAAACTAATGCAAGATTTTGTAACAATATTATGATTAGCAACTTTCCTTCTCATAATATTGTTACATTCTATCCTGGATTTTCCATTGTTTGATTAATGCAAGAGTTTTGTAGACTACTGACTGCAGATGAGGAGCAAAGGGAATTTGTATTGTGTTCAAGGACATTGTAGACTGTAACTGGTTTGCAAAAAGGAAAAAACATTCTCCAGAATACTAAACACTACTCAATACATTTCACACTGATTAAAAACTACAAACCTAAAACTACCAATATTAAAATTTGTAGCTCTAGTTGGCACAGATTAACGTCACCCTGCTGAGATGATTTTTTTTTTCAAACAAAAGCTTGCTGTTCCATTACCACCAGACTCTCTGTTGCTCATGTGGTTGCGACTTCCTTGTACATCAACATCCCTTATGCCTATGGCCTTGTGGCCATTGAGCACTACTTTTACCAGTGTCCTCTTTATAACAAACCCGCCACCTCTTTCCTAATCCTCCTAGACAGCAACATCCTGACTCACAATTATTTCACTTTCGAAGACCAAATCACCAAACAAATCTGTGGTACTGCCATGAGTACTTGTATGGCACCATCCTATGCCAAATTTTTTATGGGCCACCTAGAGGAATTCTTCCTATCCACTCCACACCTAAAACTTTTTGTCTGGTTCAGATCCACCGATGGCATTTTCACAATCAGGATTCATGACAAGGATGACCTTTGCTCTTTCCACCATAACCTCAACGCCTGTTCCCAAACTGGCTTCTGCTCGTCCTTCTCAACTCATCAAGCCACCTTCTAAGAAGTCGATCACCACCTCTGAGGTGGTTCCATAAATATGTCTGTCTATATCGATCCCACCGAACACTAACATTACCTCCACTTTGGCAGCTGTCATCTTTTTTCATGTCGCAAGGTCTTGTCCTTACAGCTTTGCCCTCGGAGGACACCGCATCTGCAGTGGGAAGCAGGAGTTGCTGATGACCTTACCAGAGCTTTTACCGATAGAATATTTCCTATCCAACTCATCCATAAAAAATCTACTGTTCCATCTGCTGCTCTGACATCAGTAAACCTGTTAACCAGCCACCGATCAGCACTCCTCTAATCACCCAGAATTATGCTGGCCTTGAAAAGCTCAACCACATTCTCTGCCAGGGGCCCAACTACCTCTCATCATGCCCTGAGACAAGGGATATCTTACCCAAAATTCTACCCCCATCCCCCACAGTAGCGTTCTGCCAATCACCCAACCTACAAAATATCCTTGTCCATCCATACCTACAACAGAGGCGATGGATAAGAAAAAAAATAGAGCTGCAAAGTCCAGCAGGGAAAAAGATGGAGCAAATGAAATGCTCCCAGTGGTGGCATTACTTTATGTCGAGAGTTGGTCCCACATGTTGGGAGGATGAGGGGAGAGAAGTCAGTCAAAAGGAAGGTTCCAGGTGGGAGAAGAATGCCAATCGATTTGAGTCATTTCAAGAATGACATAAAATAAAGAAAAGGCAACCAGATACCAACAATGGATCGATGCATGGAGCACAGAAAGACACAGCAGAAAACAGCATTTACACTAGCTTTCAAGCACTAGCTCTTTTTCTAGCAACAGCACACACATAACCACACAGACACCCACATGTGATATCCTGGGGCCACAGGACACCTACAAAAGCCGTTGCCTGAGCTGATGGAGGTGGGGTGGGGGCAGCGTTTAACATTTTTAAATGTTCGGATAATAAGTTGCCGTCTCTTCATCTAAGAATAGATGATGAATGCAGCTAGCCGCTATCTCTGTGTAATGTCTTGTCTGTATAGACGTGTATCTGATGCCTTTAAGATCACTTCACCTTTACACATAAATCTCTACAGTAAAGTAAGGCCCTCCCCGTTTTTGGCTGATCCGTGATAAGACAGGCGAAAAATTAGACTAATGGAGGATTATTAGTATTATCTCTATTTTCATTCGCTCTCTCTCTTTCTCTCCTTTATCTATGTACAGTTTCTAATATAATATTTCATTACGTGAAATCAGCCAAATAGGATCTTTGGTGGAGTCCTTGGTCTTGGCAATCAGCGGCTGGCTTGCTGTAAGAGATTTTTACATTTATTATTACGGTTAAACACTGCAGTCAGTCGGGAGAATCAATCATTTGGACAATTTGTTCCTTTTACAGAAGATTGCGAATTCCAGATGTGTACGAAGCCTTTTTGGATGATTTAACACAGACTCAGTGATTGCAGGCTCTCTTCGATACAGCTGAAACTTCCCCACTAATTACAGGGCCAACGTGATCATCAAATGATTCAGAAAAAACTCATTCGTTCATTCACTCCAGAACAAAAAAGTCACAAACCTTATTTATGGAGGAAATTGTGTATTAAATCCATCTCCATTACATGTCCAGATCTCCGGTGATTCCATGCCTTAATTATTTTCCGTTTACAGTCCCTTTCTCTTCAAACAAACGGCTAGTGGCACAAATGTTAATTGGCTCACTTTAGCGAGAAGAAAAGCAGAATATGTATCTCTCAGAAACACGTCAATCCCTCAACAGATACTCCAGAAGCTGTCCTAGTTACCACTCTAACAACAATGGAGAATGCATATATGCATCTCTGTTATTTCAAAGAATAAACGCACTAGAAAATACTTTAGCGTCGTCAAGCTGTCTCCGCATGTATTACGAGAAAATCATATTAGATAACTTTTCCAAAGTGAATAAATGTGAATGGTTTGATTGAAAATGATTAATTGGTGCGTGGTAGAGGGTATTTTCTGTGGGGACATTACAAGCAGTAAAGAGCTAGTTCTTTGGACAGATGACTTCTCAGCCACAAAACAAGACAAAAAGAGTACAGCAAAAAAAGAGAAGTAGGAAGAGCAAGGGGCATGAGGAACTGAAGGGGAAAAAAGGGAAGGGGGAAAGGAGAGAAAGGTGACGATGAAGAAAGAAAGGTGAAGATGAGAGAGAGAGAGAGAGAGAGAGAGAGAGAGAGAGAGAGAGAGAGAGAAAGGGAAGACAGAGAAGAGAGAGGGGTTGAAAAGGGGGAGAGGAGAAGGGAGGGAGGGAGGGAGGGGGGGAGAGAGAGGGAGAGAGAGAGGAAGGTAGAATGACCACCGGGGGGGGGGGGGGGGGCATGAAGAGTAGTGAGTAGTGGGAGCAGGCAGTGCACTGCCTGGGTGGAGGACTGGTGGGGGCAAAGAGAAGGCAAAAGGGAAGGTGAGGCTGTGGGAACAGTTTAGTGGAGGTTTAGCCCAAGGGGATTGTGAGAACACAGAATGTGTTGGAGAGACAGTTCCCATCTGCAGAGTTCAGAGAAACTAGTGGTGGAAGGGACTGTCTGAATGGCCCACATTGTGAAGCAGCAGTTGAAGTCATTTGTGTTTTGCTGTGTAGCAAGTTCACCAACTGGATGGTCAAGGCTACAGTTTGCCACAGTTTGATGGTGGCCATTCATGTGAAAAGACAGTTGCTTACTTGTCACGCCCACATGGAATGCTGTATGGCAATTGCAGCATAACTGATGTATAACATGGCTGCTTTCACACGTGGCCCAGTCTTTTATCGGTAGTGACTGGACTGCAGTAGGAGTGGTGGGTGGGTTTATGGGACAGGTCTTGCAAATGGGCCAACCACAAAGGAATGACCTGCGAGCTGCAGGATTGGGAGCAGTTGCTGTGTAGCTCTCTCAGCTCTCAGCTGTTGTCTAACATTATCTGTACTACTTAAGGGTTGGGCTTGGGATATTATTGTGTGCAGGATAAAGCAACTTCTGTACCACATGATGGTGGGATTTGATGTCTCAACACTGGTTTGTGATAGCTGTTTTATGGGTGAATTTATATCCTAATTTGTCAACTGGTACTCTATAGACTTCCACACAAAGGAATTGAAGGGTGGAAGACGTGGATTTATTGTGCCTTCAACAACGAGGTCATTAAAGACCAAGTACAACCTTGGATACAGGAATGAAATTGCCCGTGCCTTTTTCAAAGAAGCTGTCCCTGAATTTGCCTTAAATGACTCAGGGATACAATTTGCCATCCTCCCGAATGCAAGCCCAGTGTCTTACCACTGCACCTCTGACAAGGGAGGCACACCAGTAGACGTGCAGTTTGAGCAAAATCAGTATGTGCCCTGAGTATGGCCAGTGCCACATCTCCGAAACATTATTACTTTAGTATTTGATTCCAACACAGCAGTAAACCACCAAGTATTTTAATATCATATCCACATGTTGCAAAATCTCACGTTTATATTAGTCGATATGTATACATACGAATCACAAGACAGAAGGGAAGCAGCTACCAGCTAATTATCTTACAAAGAAAAAGACAGTTTAATATTAGTCATATTTTATTAAACATATGCTGTTTCTTTTTGTAAATTCATATTAAGTATTAAGTATGTTTTTTAAAATCACAGAAAACATGAAAATAGTCATGATAAACAACTATTAGCTAGAAGACAAAAGGATTACGGTCAACACACTCAATCAATAAATGAGAAAATTATTTCAGTAATAGTTTCCTCCACATTTATTACTTTTATTTCTTAAGCTCAGATGGGTGTATGGGGAGAAAAAGTGTGTGTGTGTACGTGTGTGTGTGTGTGTGTGTGTGTGTGTGTGTGTGTGTGTGTGTGTGTGTGTGTGGAGGGGGGGGGGGGAGGGGGAGGAGGGATGGGAGGTTGATGTGACACGCAGAGGGGGTTGATGATGTGCCATGCTGAAAGACAGACAGACATGTGTGAGTGTCTTTCTGCTAATAGGAAAGTCGAACAGGAGAATTTTTATTCAACAAGAAAAATTCAGGGCCAAAAAGTAGTGAGAGACAAAGGATCACTGATGAAGTTTTCAACTTGGAGGGAACTAAGTACTAAACCATCTGGTTCACATTTCTTACAGTTTACTTTACTCATGTGTGGGAAACGCTGTGGCATGGAAAATTTATTCATTCTTTTTCACTTAAGAAAGAGTTCTTTTCTTAATGATCATGATACTGATACTGATATAATATTAAAATACAGAAAAGTACAGAAACTATAATGATGCTGTTCTTTCAGTTCTGAACAGTGAAATAAAATATTTGCAGTAATATTTCAAAACTTTTAACATCATCTCCTTTTCCACTATATCGTTTGGTCAGTTTGTGAAAATGAGAATACAACAGGGAAATTAGTTTTTTATCACTTAACATATTTCACACATTTCTTTTCCACAATCATGTCACATTAAATCTTCTGGAATGTTTTCTTCAGTTACTTACATACAAAATATGCACACTTAAGTCAGGAAGACCCATTCAGATTGCACAGGTTTTTGTCTCAAGAAACATGCAGCAACATGTGCATTTTCTTCATAATGCTTCTGTCCACATCTGTCTGGCTCATGCAAATTGAGTTCACAGATTCCTCGTAAAAACATATACCACGCTAACGACAGTAACAATGATGATGAAGGGTGCCCATGTCTTCAACCAAGCTGCAAAACTGAAATGTATATGATTTAGACTACATTTCTTTCAGTCATTAGTTAGCCAAAAACCTTAAATGAGGTACACTCACCTTACATAATGACCTTTAAAAAGAATATAGAAAGCTAGTTTGACCATATTCCATTTTTCACTACCATCATACTTCATCAGGTTTAATGCCATAGCGACATGTGAATGACAATTATCACAACAAAGATTGTGCTGCAAAAAAAGATACAGCCTGTAACTGCAGTCAACAGATCACTGAAACACAAGTGGTAAAATATACAAGACTATTTTAAAACATCCACATAATGTATTATGGCTGCCTTGTAAGGACAGGGGATGTCCTTGTAATAAAGCATTCACTCAACAGACCATAATGAGAAACCCAAAACAATGATTTGTATAATATTCTAAAACTATAGTAATTTATGGATTTTATGAGAACATTTCAGGTGCACAGCACCTTCACTCATCACTTTCAGTCTGTACAAAGCACAAATTTTGGAACATGTGTCAACAGCTTTGATAGTTTTTGCCATTAGAACTGCATAATAGAACACATTTGGTGAGATTTTGAATAGCAACAGACTATTTGAATGGTGAAAAACAGGTGAAGTGATTGCATTTCTAATAATACTGACCTACCATGAGAATCAGAGTAATGACTGCTCTGTTCCCCCCACTATTTTCCCATCCTATGAGATTGACTATGAGAGAGAGAGAGAGAGAGAGAGAGAGAGAGAGAGAGAGAGAGAGAGAGAGAGAGAGAGAGAGATTTAAAATGTTGACATTAAAGACTCAAAAACTTTGGACTTGTTTTAACATGATTATGTTCAGTAAATTAAATAAAAAATCATCAGTGTCATATCTCAATGAGAAACTTAGCAAATAATGGAGATGTTGAATTGCAGACAGGCACAACAAAAAGACTGTTATGCTGTCAAATTCTGAAGAAGGCCTTGTGCCGAAAGCTTACTTGTTTAGCAATATTTTTGTTGTGCCTGTCTGTGACTTGACATCCCACTATATGGTGAGTAGCAATTTATCCTTTTTGTAATACTGTCATTATTCCACCCAGGATTTTCCACAAATGGAATCAGCCAACTCATACAAATACCTGGGTGTAACACTTTGTAGGGATATGAAATGGAATGATCACATAGGTTCAGTCATATGTAAGTCAGGTGGTAGACTTTGATTTATTCATAGATTACAGTGAAAGTGCTGTCAGTCTACAAAGGAGATTGCTTACAAATCACTTGTGTGTCCCATCCTAGAATATTGCTCAAGTGTGTGGGACCTGTACCAAATAGGACTAACAGGGGATTCTGAACATATGCAGGTTTGTTTACTCCATGGGAGACTGTCACATAAATACTGAAGGAATTGAACTGGAAGACTCTTGAAGATAGATGTAAACTATTCCAAGAAAGACTATTAATAAAGTTTCAAGAACAGGCTTTAAATGATTACTCTATTAATATACTACAACCCCTTACATATCGCTCACATAGGAATCATGAGGATAAGATTAGAATAATTACTGCATGCACAGAGGCATTCAAACAATAATTCTTCCTGCACCCCACTCGTGAATGGAACAGGAAGAAACCCTAATAACTGGTACAATGGGATGTATCCAATTCCATGCACCTCACAGTGGTTTGCAGGGCTTAGATGTAGATGATTTTTCACCGATACTTACAGCAGCTGGGGAAATTCCTTCCTGTGCAAATTATCTCAACGATATAATCATAACAGGTGTTTCACAGCTGGAACACCTCTAAAAACCTCAGGTTTCTCTTCATCAAAATGCAATATGAAGGTTTCAAATGCAATTTGTAACTATCAAAAATTTTCCAGACAGAAGTAGAATATTTGGGCCATATCCTTTTGACAGAAGGCATCAAGCCAATGATGCAACATTTTTCAGTGATGGAAACCTGCCACAACCGTGGAATTTAAAAGAGCTGCTGTCTTCTCTTGGTAAAATAAGCTATTGTTCTAAATTTATCACTCTGACAGCAGAATTCATATATTCATTGAATAAATTACATAAAAAGGTCATGCACTTTGTATGGTCACTACAATGTATCAGGGCATTTAACCAATCTTTACACTTTGAAAACAGCACGTACTGGTGACTGATGCTGCCCGATGCACCACGGGGCCTGTGTTATTTCGCAGGAACCCGGGCACTTCTAAACAATCTACTGTGTATTCCTCCAGTATCTTAACACCAACTCAAACTAATTATTACCAAATAGAAAAGGAGGCTTTAGCTATTATGTATGCTGTAATAAAGTTGTGTTCCTACACAGAAACAAAAGCAGCTTTCAGTACTCTTCAACACAGATCACAATTTCCTGAAAGGACCATATTAAGATAATTTGTTGTTAGTTGAAAAGGCAGCAGAAGACGTGCTTTGTTGTTGCTGCTGCTGCACATTTTAGTGATTTTTGGTTGGTTGGTTGGTTGTTAGGGGTGAATGGGACTAAACTGCAAGGTCATCAGTCCCTTCATTTGTTAAGTGGCAAACTAGGAGTGGTTGTCAGAGGAAGGAGGTGAAAGGCAAATCCTGGAAAGCCTAAGTGTAGCTAACACAATAATAATAATAATAATAATAATAATAATAATAATAATAATAATAATAAAACAACAGAGATAAAAGCCCGGAAAACTGATAACACAGACAAGTCATCAAAAGATCAGTCAAGACAAAGCATTAAAAACCAAGGAATGAAAAAAATAAAAAGGTGAGAAGGAAAGAGGCCAGGTTGGGCCACTGAGGGGAAGCAGGAGAGAGGTGCTCCACCAACCCTTCAGGTAGTCAGTGAGGCCAAAAAGCTCTACCTTACAGGGACGACTAGAGACCACTTTCACAGGCAAAATGTCTGCTTTGGTGTCTTCTGCTACCACCAGAGGTAGCGTGTCAGGAAGATTAAGATGTCGCCTCAAAGCAGTCAAATTAGGACAGTCTATGAGTAAGTGGGACACCATCCGGCAGGTTCCACATCAGCTGTAAGGGGTATCATCACATCGGAGAATGTGACCATGTATCAGCCAAGTGCAGCCAATGTGGAGTCAACAGAGGATGGTGGACTCCCTGTGAGAAGCACGCAGGAAGACTGCCATGTGATCATGGTCTCCTTAATTGTCCTCAGTTTGTTTGAGGAGGTCAGGGCAGACCACTCTGAGTTCCCGACTTCCTGCAATTGACAGTGTATAAACAACCGAAGGCCCATTTCTGGGACCCCCATTTCCAAAATTGGTATCCCGGTAGCCAGCTTGGCCAACTAGCCAGCATGTTCATTTCCTGAAATTCCAACATGACTGGGAGTCCAAACGAAAATGACTGGCCATCCAGCTTGATGGAGGTTATAGACAAGATCCTGGATAGCTTTACCAGTGGGTGAAGAGAGTAGCATTGGTCCACAGCCTGAAGGCTGCTAAGGGTGTCACTACAGATTAGGATACTCTTGCCAGTGCAAGAATCATCATGTTTAAGGGGTACTTTAATGGGCATCAATTCAGCAGTGAAAACACTGCAGCCATTTGGCAGAGAGTAAGAGTTCACTGCAATGTGCATGTGTGTATGCAAAACCTGTTTGTCCTTCGACTGTTGAGTCATCGGTGAATACCATTTCCGAACCTGGATACATCTCAAGAACAGGTGGCAAAAAATTGTGGCCAAAGGATACTTCAAGACAAATCCAAGGCCAGGGCACAAGCCATGAGGGCAGATGTGTTGTCTCACTGACCGGAGGTGTCAGTGGAGGAAGACGCAGTTCCAAACAGAGAGACTGTAGGTGTGCAGCAATTGTAAATCCAGTTCTGGGTTGCTGTTGTGGGAAGTGGAGCTCCTTTTCAGGGAAAAGGACATGGTAGTTGGGACGTTCAGCGAAGCTAAGAATGCATATAGTGTAATTCAGCAACTGCTGTTGGTGTCTGATAGGTAATGGAATGACTCCAGCATGGCTAATAGACTGTTCACAGGACTAGCTCGGAAGGCTCTTGTCACAATTTGGACCCCACAATGATGAATGGGGTCCAGTATCCTAAATGCAAAAGGTGACGCTGAACCATATGTAAGACTCCCATTATCAAGACAGGACAGAAAAAGGGCTTTGTAGAGCAGCAAATTGGTAGAGTGATCTGCACCCCAGATAGTGTTACTGAGGCAGTGAAGTGTATTGAGGTGTCACCAACACTTTCATTTAAATTGGCAAAAAGGAAGATTGGCTTTACTGTCCCATCGACATTGAGGTCATTAGAGATGGAGCCCAAGCTTGGATTGCGTCAAGGATGGGGAGGGAAGTCGGCCGTGCCCTTTACAAAGAAACCATCCCAGCATTTGCCAGGAGCAATTTAGAGAAATCACAGAAAATCTAAATCTGGATGGCCGGATGCGGGTTTGAATGGTCGTCCTCTCGAATGTGAGTCCAATGTGCTAACCACTGCCCCACCTCACTCGGTTCAAGTTGGTGAAGATGGGAAACCATGTCATCTGGGAATCAAAGACTAGTCCCAAAAGAACCGGTGCATCTCAACTACAAAAAGTAATTGATTGTCTAAGTAAAGCTCTGGATGTAAGTTGGCAGTCGATAGTGACAGAAATCCGCGAGTCTTGGTGGTTGAAAACCAAAAGCCATGGGTGAGAGCCCATAACTGTGCCTTTCGTATGGCACCCTGTGGGTAATGCTAACCAGCACTCACAATACAGGAGCAATACCGAAAGCAAAAATCGTAAGCATATAACGAGGATGATACCAAAGGCCCCACGTCTGCTGCTAGAGCATTGATGGTCACTAAAAAGAAGTGAACACTCAGTACAGAGCCCTGCCAGACATCGTTCTCTTGGATATGGGGGGCACTGAGTGAATCATCCATTTGAACCCAGAGCGCACATTGCTACAAGAGGTTCTTGACAAAAGTCGGGAGTGGACCCTGAGACCCCACTCACATAATGAAGTAACAATGTGGTGATGCCATGTTATGTCATAGGCCTTCTGTAGGTTCAAAAAGACAGTGATGAAGTGCTGACAATGTGCAAAGGCCACCTGTGTACCAGACTCTAGGTGAACCAGATTATCAGCAGTGGGGCGGCCTTAGCAAAAACCACCCTGGGATGCAGCCAAATGGCCCCCAGACTCGAGGAGCCAATGATGGGCTAGGGCATTGGAGAGTTTCCATTCACTGAATGGAGTATTATATGGCTTCAGGTGGTGGGCAGTAAAAGATAAGTGCATTCACTCCACCCACTGTTTTATGAGTCGAAAGACGGGGTGGTAGTTCTCAGACGGCAGATGCACAAGGACAATGCTCAGCAAAATATTCAGAGGCAGCATCTGAATCAGTATAAATGGCATCATTTACAGAAATACTTGGTACACCTGCAGGGGCTGGAAGCCATACAGGCATCTGTTCTTTGCCCATACCTGTGATGTAGGAGTTTGTGATCTGATAGTGGAAACATATTGTTCCCAGGATTTTTGCTTTCATCATTTTATGAGATAGTGGATTCAGGCATGGAGCCATTTAAAGGCAATGAGTTACTCCAGTGGAGGGTGCCACTTATGGCATTGGACAGCCCACATACAATCTCTAATGGCCTTAGTGATCTCTGGTGCCCATCAGGGTACCATCTTCCGACAGGGGGATCCCGAGGAAGAGGGGATGACTTGGTAGGTTGCCAAAAGAATCACTGCTGTTGTCTGCTGAACAGGCGCACGAATACTGCCTTGGTTTGCAGAGCTAAGAACAACAGCAGAGGTGAACCCATCCCAGTCAGCATTCTGAATCCATCAGGGTGGGCATACAAGGGAGCATTGACGAGATCGTCGTGGACTCTCCAGTGGATAGATGGTAGAAGACCAAGGCTGTAAGGAAAAAAACAATAGCCGAATAAGTTTTGTGTGCCACACTGAAGTCTTTGGATGCACCAGAGTTTGAGGGGCAAAGATTGAGATGGGCCAGTAGAGTTTTGATATCTTTACCATGGCCAGTGATCATTGTTCCACTCCACAAAGGGCTGTGGGTGTTGAAGTTGTCCAAGACTAGGAAAAGTGGGGGGAGCTGAGAGAGTAATGCAGATAGTACATCCTGGGACACAACATCATCGGAAGGAAGATAAACATTACAGGTGGTGAAATCATGATGTGCCCTTACCTGAATTGCCACAGCCTACAAAAATTTATCAAGAGGCACAAGGTCACTTTATACAGAGTCCAGAACATACAACCCAACTCCACCCGAGACCCTCTCATAGTCAGTATGATTCTTAAAATAACCACTGTAGCCACAAAGGCCAAGGGCCCAAGTTGCTGGAAACCACAATTCCTGGATGGCAAAACAGAATACACAGCAAGTGCTTAAAAGCTACTGTAGCTCAGCCAGGTTGTGGAAAAATCCATTGTAAATACATTGGAGGATCAAACTGTCTGAACACTGTGGGGGCACGAAGTGACCAAGTGGGTGGAGAGCAGGTTATGACCCAGGGTCATGTACTGCCACTAGTTCAGATATCAGGGGATCCACTGATATAGGTTCCATGGCACACTGCCTGGAGATTTTTGGTGCCTTTGGGGCCACCGGGATCTCCACCTTGGCCACAGAAGGAACACATGCATAATTCAGTGGTGTGGGGGTCACCATAGTTTCCTTCATCTTAGAGGCCTTCCTTTTGTCCTTCCTCTCCTTACAAGATGAGGACTGGGAAGGTTTCCCAGAACTGGTTTCAGGGACAGGGAAAGAGTGAGAAGTCTGACAGCCAGCAGCCTGTGGTTCCTTCAGCTCCCAGCTGGTGTCTGGCTGTGGACCAGCAGAGACCATGAAAGGGAGAGTCCCGAGGGACTTCTTCCTAGCTAGTGAAGCCAGAGGAGGATGAGGCGCCTCTAGCTGGGAGATGGGGGGCGGTATCCCTGGCAAGTGGGAAGCCAATGCTCCCTAATTGGCTGCAGTGGGAGCACTAGAAGGGCCCCCAGCTGTTGGGGGCGAGGGGGGGGGGGGGTCAGCAATTAGCGGATGGCTCAGAGCCCACTGTGAGAGGCGCAAAAGTGGAAAGCACCATCGACAAAGAAGGTGAGACGTTGAGGCTGTAGCGTAAAATTGTGTCATTTGTGTGGGATTAAGATGTTCATAACTTTTTTGGCCTCTTGACATGTGAAATTGTCCAGGGTCTTGTACTTCTGGATTTTCTTCTCAAGATTAAAAATTGAGCAATTTAATGAGCAGGGGGAATAGAGCTTGCTGCAGTTTACACAGATGGGAGGAGGGGCACAAGTAACATTTACATGCAATCGATGTGCACAATCCCTGCAGACAGGGGTAGTGGTGCAATGGGAAGACATATGTTTGAACTTCACACACTTAAAGCATCTTATAGGAGGAGAAGCGTAGGATTTCGTGTCACACAGGTAGACCATCAACTTGACCTACTCATGCAATGTATCACCCTTGAAAGCCAAGATGAAGCCCCCGGTAGCAACTCTGTTTTCTCTTGGTCCCCTGTGGACAAGGCAGATGAAGTGCACATCCTGTTGCTCTAAGTTGGCCCGCAGCCATCATCAGATTGCAAAAGAAGATCACGGTGAAAGATGACACTCTGGACCATACTGAGATTCTTCTGGGAAGACACAGTGACAGGAATGTCATCCTACTTTTCACAAGAGAGCAGTGCCTGTGGCTGGGCAGGAAATGACATTTTAATCAGGAGGGAACTGCTTTTCATCTCAGAGATGGCTGCAACTTCCCGGGGTTTGTCTTCAGTGCCTTTGACAAAAAATAAAAGCTTTGTAGCCAAGAAGGTGTCCCTGTCAGTCCTGGTACAGACCAGGTATTGGGGGAGACTGATTTTCTCCTTGTTGTCTAGTCCTACGTTCCTCCAAAAGGGAAGGGAATATGTTGGGATTTTATTTCTTTGCACCATATGAGGCCTTTCCATTCGTAGAGACTGCTGGGGTTGTATGGCCACCAATGGGAGAAAGTTTGTCACTTCATGTGCCACGGTGCCATCCACTCTAAATAGGTGCTCTCCCCAGGGGTGCTACCTAGCGTCAGCAATGGTTACCTAGCAAGTAATCCATAGCTGGGAGACCCCTTGCCCTAGTCATGACAGGCACATACTCCGTGGCATATGTGGGAAGTGTGCAGTGCAGGCATTGGACACCAGCTGCACTCAGTGTTGTTTGGTTTGTTTAAAAGGGGAGGAAAGGGACCAAACTGCGAGGTCATTGGTCCCTTGTTCCCAGTAGAACAATTAGCCAAGGGCAAGAAGAAAATAAAGAAGACGTACAGCACAATAACAGGAGAAAGGAAGAACCAGAAGAACAACAGAAGGACAACAAACACTACAATGGACAAAACAGGACAAGAAGACCACAGAGAGATGCAAGAAACAGGCAGAGGATATTAAAAACAAGAAAGTGGATTACCATGGCTGGCTGACCATGAGAATAAAACAGGAGAAGCCAGCCACTCTGCAACACATTAAAACCTCCACCATAAAAGCCCTAGGGTGGAGGGCACAGAAAGGACATGCACTAAGATTCAGATCAAATGACAAAACCCATCCTCACGAATAAAACATAAAACTAAAGCTGCTGTTGAGGCACTGTCACTCAACACTGAAGGTAGGGTGCTGGGAAAGTTAAAAGTGCCCCGCAGAGTGGCTAAAAGTGGGTAGTCCAGCAAACGGTGGACGACTGTCATTTGGGAGCCACAGCGACACTGAGGTGGGTCCTCGCAACTGAGGAAATAACCATGTGTTGAGCCATATATGGCCAACGCGGAGTAGACAAAGGACAACTGATTCCCTGCGAGAAGCCTGCAGGGAAGACTTCCACACATTCACAGTCTCCTTAATGACACACAGTTTGTTGTGCATACTGTTATACCACTCTGCCTCCCAAAGCCGAAAAACCTTGTGGCGTAAGATGGAACCCAGGCCAGTTTCAAAGGTGCCCATCTACAGGAGCAGTTTCTGCGTAGCCGGTTTGGTCAGCCTGTCAGCAAGTTTGTTGCCTGGGATTCTGACGTGTCCTGGGGTCCACACAAACACCACTGAATGACTGGACCATTCTAGGGCAGAGATAGACTCCTGGATGTTTAATACAAAGGATGGCAAGGGTAGCGCTGGTCAATAGCTTGTAAGCTGTTCAGGGAGTCAGAACAGAGAAAAACAACTCACCTGAACAGGAATGGATGTACTGAAGTGCACGAGATATGGCCACAATCTCTGCAGTGAATACACAGCAGCCAGTGGGCAAGGAATGCTGTTCAATATGGCCTCTGTGGACATAGGCAAAGCCAACATTACCATCAGCCATTGTGCCATCGGTGTAAACAACTTCAAAGCCCCGAAACACGTTAAGAATCGAGAGGAAGTGACGGTGGAGAGCGGTGGGGTTAACGGAGTCCTTAGGGCCACGCAAAAGGTCCAGACAAAGCTTCGGCCAAGGTGTACACCATGGAGATGTACGTGAATGAACCTCTGGTAGAGGTGGCAAAGAGAAGGACTCCAGTTCAGAGTGAAGGGATTGCACGGGAACCACAACTGTGAGCCTTGACCTGGGCCACTGATGCGGGAGATGAACTGCAGCTGGTGGGAAAAGGAGATGGTAAATTGGATGCTCAGGAGAACTACAAATGTGTGCAACCTAACTGGTGAGCAGTTGTGCACGTTGGAGGGACTCTGGCCTTCACCAAGATACTGGTCAACACATTCGTTCTAAAAGCTCCTGTTGCTAGGCGAACGCCACAGTGGTGCATTGGGTCGAGGAAACGCATTGCTGAGGGCGCCGTCGAACCATAAACCAGACTCCCATAGTCAAGGCAGGATTGAACAAGGGCTCTGTAGAACTGCAACAGCATAGAGCGATCTGCACCCCAGTTGGTGTTGCTCAGGCAGTGGAGAGCACTGAGGTGCTGCCAGCACTCCCACTTAAGCTGACGAAGGTGAGGTAGCCAAGTCAATAGGGTGTAAAAAACCAGTCCTAAGAATTATCGGAGCGTGGAATGTCAGATCCCTTACTCGGGCAGGTAGGTTAGAAAATTTAAAAAGGGAAATGGATACGTTGAAGTTAGATATAGTGGGAATTAGTGAAGTTTGGTGGCAGGAGGAACAAGACTTCTGGTCAGGTGACTACAGGGTTATAAACACAAAATCAAATAGGGGTAATGCAGGAGTAGGTTTAATAATGAATAGAAAAATAGGAATGCGGGTAAGCTACTACAAACAGCATAGTGAACGCATTATTGTGGCCAAGATAGATATGAAGCCCACACCTACTACAGTAGTACAAGTTTATATGCCAACTAGCTCTGCAGATGACGAAGAAATTGAAGAAATGTATGATGAAATAAAAGAAATTATTCAGATAGTGAAGGGTGACAAAAATTTAATAGTCATGGGTGACTGGAATTCGGTAGTAGGAAAAGGGAGAGAAGGAAACGTAGTAGGTGAATATGGACTGGGACTAAGAAATGAAAGAGGAAGCCGCCTGGTAGAATTTTGCACAGAGCACAACATAATCATAGCTAACACTTGGTTTAAGAATCATGAAAGAAGGTTGTATACATGGAAGAAGCCTGGAGATACTAAAAGGTATCAGATAGATTATATATGGTAAGACAGAGATTTAGGAACCAGGTTTTAAACTGTAAGACATTTCCAGGGGCAGGTGTGGACTCTGACCACAATCTATTGGTTATGACCTGTAGATTAAAACTGAAGAAACTGCAAAAAGGTGGGAATTTAAGGAGATGGGACCTGGATAAACTAAAAGAACCAGAGGTTGTACAGAGTTTCAGGGAGAGCATAAGGGAACAATTGACAGGAATGGGGGAAAGAAATACAGTAGAAGAAGAATGGGCAGCTTTGAGGGATGAAGTAGCGAAGGCAGCAGAGGATCAAGTAGGTAAAAAGACGAGGGCTAGTAGAAATCCTTGGGTAACAGAAGAAATATTGAATTTAATTGATGAAAGGAGAAAATATAAAAATACAGTAAATGAAGCAGGCAAAAAGGAATACAAACGGCTCAAAAATGAGATCGACAGGAAGTGCAAAATGGCTAAGCAGGGATGGCTAGAGGACAAATGTAAGGATGTAGAGGCCTATCTCACTAGGGGTAAGATAGATACTGTCTACAGGAAAATTAAAGAGACCTTTGGAGATAAGAGAATGACTTGTATGAATATCAAGAGCTCAGATGGAAACCCAGTTCTAAGCAAAGAAGGGAAAGCAGAAAGGTGGAAGGAGTATATAGAGGGTCTATACAAGGGCAATGTACTTGAGGACAATATTATGGAAATGGAAGAGGATGTAGATGAAGATGAAATGGGAGATATGATACTGCGTGAAGAGTTTGACAGAGCACTGAAAGACCTGAGTCAAAACAAGGCCCCCGGAGTAGACAACATTCCATTGGAACTACTGACGAACTTGGGAGAGCCAGTCCTGACAAAACTCTACCATCTGGTGAGCAAGATGTATGAAACAGGCGAAATAACCTCAGACTTCAAGAAGAATATAATAATTCCAATCCCAAAGAAAGCAGGTGTTGACAGATGTGAAAATTACCGAACTATCAGTTTAATAAGTCACAGCTGCAAAATAGTAACACGAATTCTTTACAGACGAATGGAAAAACTAGTAGAAGCCAATCTCGGGGAAGATCAGTTTGGATTCCGTAGAAACACTGGAACACGTGAGGCAATACTGACCTTACGACTTATCTTAGAAGAAAGATTAAGGAAAGGCAAACCTACGTTTCTAGCATTTGTAGACTTAGAGAAAGCTTTTGACAATGTTGACTGGAATACTCTCTTTCAAATTCTAAAGGTGGCAGGGGTAAAATACAGGGAGCGAAAGGCTATTTACAATTTGTACAGAAACCAGATGGCAATTATAAGAGTCAAGGGGCATGAAAGGGAAGCAGTGGTTGGGAAGGGAGTAAGACAGGGTTGTAGCCTCTCCCCGATGTTGTGCAATCTGTATATTGAGCAAGCAGTAAAGGAAACAAAAGAAAAATTCAGAGTAGGTATTAAAATTCATGGAGAAGAAATAAAAACTTTGAGGTTTGCCGATGACATTGTAATTCTGTCAGAGACAGCAAAGGACTTGGAAGAGCAGTTGAATGGAATGGACAGTGTCTTGAAAGGAGGATATAAGATGAACATCAACAAAAGCAAAACAAGGATAATGGAATGTAGTCTTATTAAGTCGGGTGATGCTGAGGGAATTAGATTAGGAAATGAGACACTTAATGTAGTAAAGGAGTTTTGCTATTTGGGGAGCAAAATAACTGATGATGGTCGAAGTAGAGAGGATATAAAATGTAGACTGGCAATGGCAAGGAAAGCGTTTCTGAAGAAGAGAAATTTGTTAACATCGAGTATAGATTTAAGTGTCAGGAAGTCATTTCTGAAAGTATTTGTATGGAGTGTAACCATGTATGGAAGTGAAACATGGACGATAAATAGTTTGGACAAGAAGAGAATAGAAGCTTTCGAAATGTGGTGCTACAGAAGAATGCTGAAGATTAGATGGGTAGATCACATAACTAATGAGGAAGTATTGAATAGGATTGGGGAGAGGAGAAGTTTGTGGCACAACTTGACCAGAAGAAGGGATCGGTTGGTAGGACATGTTCTGAGGCATCAAGGGATCACCAATTTAGTATTGGAGGGCAGCGTGGAGGGTAAAAATCATAGAGGGAGACCAAGAGGTGAATACACTAAGCAGATTCGAATTAATGTGTGTCCACTACATTGAGTGGATCATCTTCAAGATAAAGTTCAGGTTCCGGATGAACGGTACGACGCCAACAGAAGTGCATGACACACGAATTCGCAGCTGAAAATTGTGCTAGAGCCCACGACTGCACCTTGTGAATGGCTCCCTGTAGGCGCCACTCAGCAACACCAGTACTGGAGTAGCAATATGAAATGCAGAAGTCATCCACATACAGATAAGGGGAGACTGATGACCCTACAGCTGCTGCTAGGCCGTTGATGGTCACTATAAATAGATATCACTCAATAAGGAACCCTACGGAACACCATTCTCCTGAATACATGGGGAGCTATGGGAGGCACCAACTTGAACATGGAAACTATGGAGCGACAGGAAGTATTGGATAAACATCGGATGCGGGCTATGGAGACCCCACTCATACAATGTGGCAAGGATATGATGTTGCCAGGTCGTGTCATATGCTTTACATAAGTCAAAAATGATGGCAACCAGATGTTGGTGTCTGGAAAAGGCTGTTTGGATGGCAAACTCAAGGGACACAAGATTATCAGTGGTAGAGTGACCCTGACAGAAGCCGCCCTGACATGGAGCCAATAGGCCACATGACTCCAGGACCCAACCCAACATCCGACATGCCATACGTTCCAGCAGCTTACAGAGAATGTTGATGAGGCTGATGGGCCGGTAGCTATCCACATCAAGCGGGTTTTGACTGGGTTTTGGCACCGGAATGATGGTGCTCTCCCACCATTGTTATGGAAAGACACCATCGCACCAGGTCCGGTTGAGGATGATAAGGAGATGTCACTTGTAGTCAGATGACAGATGTTTTATCATCTGACTGTGGATCCGATCCAGCCCAGGAGCTGTTCAGGGGCAATGTGCAAGGGCGCTGAGGAGCTCCCATTCTGTAAATAGGGCGTTATAGGGTTCACTGTGGCGTGTAGTGAGCGAAAGGACTTTCCTTTCCATCTGCCGTTTGAGGGTGCGAAAGGTCGGGAGAGGGGGGGGGGGGGGGTAGTTCTCCGACACAGAGGCTCTAGCATAGTGCTCAGCAAAGTGCTCGCTAATCGCATTTGCATCTGTAGGTAATGCACCATTGATGTTAATGCCGGGGATACCTGTTGGGGTCTGGTACCCAAAAACACGTCTGAGCTTTGTCCTGACTTGAGAAGGTGATGTATGGCACCCAATGGTCGACACATACCTCTCCTAACACTCCTGTTTCCGCCATTTTATAAGCTACCGAACATGGGCACAGAGCCACTTAAAGGCTATTAGGTGCTCTACGGAATGGTGCCACTTATGTCACTGTAGAGCTCGTCAATGCCCTTTAATTGCCTCAGCAACTTCCGGTGACCACCAAGGGACCGTCTTTCACCAGGGGCACCCTAAAGAACGAGGGATCACGATTTCCACCGCAGAAACGATCGTTGTAGTGACCTGATCAACGACAGCATTGATGGCACCATGTGGGGGAGATTCAGAGGTGACAGCAGAGGTGAAGGCTTCCCAGTCTGCCTTCTTTAAAGCATATCTGGGTAGGCAACCGGGAGAGCGACAGGAAGATGGGGAACTGGTCACTACCACACCGGTTGCCATATGCTCTCCAGAGGATAAATGGGAGAAGGATAGGACAGCAACCAGAGATCAATGGCTGAATATGTGACATGTGCCACACTGAAATGTGTGGGGGCACCTGTATTTAAGAGGCAGAGGTTGAGTTGTGACAGTAAATTTTTGACCTCCCTACCTCGGCCAGTAAGCACGGTGCACCCCACAAGGAGCTATGCACGTTAAAATCTCTCAAAGATAGGAAAGGTTTAGGGAGTTGATCAATCAGTGCAGCCAATACATTCAAGGGTACTGCACCATCTGGAGGAAGATATACACTGCAGACAGTTATTTCCTGTGTTGTCCTTATCCTGACAGCCACAGCTTCAATAGGGGTTTGAAGGGGGCACAGGTTCACTACATACTGAGTTCAGGACATAGACGCAAACTCCACCTGACACTCTATTATAGTCGCTACAGTTCCTGTTAATATCCCTTATAGCTGCGGAGGGCAGGGGTCTGCATTGCCAGGAACCAGGTTTCTTGGAGGGCAATGCAGAAAGCATGTGTAAAGCTTAACATTTACTATAGTTCAGCCAGGTGGTGGAAAAAACTGCCGCAATTCCACTGGAGGATTATGTGATCGTGAGACTGGGAAGGCATGAAACACTCAATGAGGTAGTCTATGCCTCAGGGGCACCTGCTGCCACCAGATGAGAACCTGTGCGATTGACATCTGACATCCATTGCGTCTGAGGACCCAGTGAGATCTAGGTCCTCAGAAGATGCCAGAATCTCCAGCTCATCCTCAGACACAGGGATTATAGGTAATGGTGGTGAGGGTGCCACTGCAATGCCTTGGTTCTTGGGGTCTTTTTCTTTTTAGGTTTCTCTCACTGCTCCTTAGGTTTGTCCGGCTGGGAGGGCTTCACTGATTCAGTCTCAGGGACTGAGGAGGACCATGAAGCCCTATGACCAGCTACCTGTGACCTGTGGTTGCTTCAGCCACTGGCAGGTGTCAGTTTTGCCACTGGTAGGAAACTGGGAAGGGAGTGGCCCAAGGTATCCCCTCCTGGCGAGAGGAGCCGAAGAAGACTTACACTTCTCCAAGCTGAGAAGTGGGGACTGACGTCCCCGATGGTTGGAGGGAAGGTGGGGGGGTGGGGTGTGTTCCTGAAGTAGGTTGTGCAGTAGCAACAGGGAGGGAAGTGCCACCTAGCAGCAAGGGAGCAGGTGGAGTATGACAGCTCTGAGAGCCAACTGTATGCAGCAAAACGCAAGATGGTAGAACTGTTGTCACAGCGGTGGCATAGATTGACGTCATATGCACAGGATGTAGCCTCTCATATTTTCTCTTTGCCTCAGTGTAGGTCAGTCGGTCTAGGGTATTGTATTCCATTATTTTTCTTTCTTTCTGTAGAATCCTGCAGCCTGGCAAGCAAGGCGAATGGTGCACTGCGCAGTTGACACAGATGGGGGGGGGGGGGGGAGGGTAATGTCTCACCCTTGAACGCCAAGATGAAGACCCCAGTGGATGCGCCAGATGAAATGGACACCTCGGCTCTCTTAATTGGTGTGCAGCTCATCATCAGACTGCAAAAGAAGGTCCCTGGACCATATTTAAGCTTTTACGGGGCATGATGTAAACAGAAACATCCCCCAGCTTGTCAGAGGCGAGTAGTGCCTGTGACTGGGCAGAGGACGCTGTTTTGATCAAGACCGACACTGCCTGCATTTTGGACAAGCCTTCCACCTCACCAAACTTGTCCTCTAAATGCTCCACAAAAAACTGAGGTTTCGTTGACAAGAAAGATTCCCCATCAATACTCATACATACGAGGTACCGGGGTGAGTAAGCTCCACTCCCATCCTTAGCCTGGCATTCCTCCCATGGTGTGGCCAGGGAGGGAATGATTTGGGGTCATATTTCTTAGCATTGAAGTTAGAAGTAGACTGCTTAGAGACTGCTTCTGTTTGACCACCAGCAAGAGATGACGTACTATGCTTCATGATGTGTGTTGTCTGCCCTGACGCCACCCACTCTGACCAGGGGCCCTCCCCATGGATGCCACCCAGCCGCAGCAAAGGCCACCTGGCACCACGGTCATTGCCGGGAGTCCCGATGCCCCAGGGTGACGAGCATCTTCTCCTTGGCATACGTGGGGAGTTAACGGCGCAGGCATTAGCAGAACGATCCCTGTGTGGTCGGGGGGCTACAACGAACAGGGTATATGGCGGCCCCACCACAACGGACTGGCTACCACGCTGGGTATCAGGAGCAAAAGAGCTAAGAAGTCCATTATCGTTGACAATGCAGAAAGCGATACTGCACAGAGGATGGAGGAAAATGCACCCATGAGGGTGACCTCACTCAACAGCTTTAAAATGAGTGGTAGTGCAGATCCATGTCAATGAAGGATGCGAGAGGCCTCAGTGCCTGATGGATGCCATGCACCATGTAAGGCACCCTTCCCCAGTTGGCTCACTCATCAGGAAAATTTTGAAAAATGGAAGTCAAACCCTACAGGGGATTATCACAAAAAGGCCAAAACATGTGAGACTAGAATGAGATTTTCACTCTGGAGCGGAGAGGGCACTGATATAAACTTCCTGGCAGATTAAAACTCTGTGCCGGACCGAAACTCCAACTCAGGACCTTTGCCTTTCGCGGGCAAGTGCTCTACCAACTGAGCTACCCTAGCACCAGTCACACCCCATCCTCACAGCTTCAATTCTGCCAGTACCTTGCCTCCTACCTTCCAAACTTTACAGAAGCTGTCCTGGAAACCTTGCAGAACTAGCACTCCTGAAAGAAAGGACACCGCCGAGACATGGCTTAGCCACAGCCTGGGGGATGTTTCCAGAATGAGATTTTCACTCTGCAGCGGAGTGTGCGCTGATACGAAACTTTGTGGCAGATTAAAACTGTGTGCCGGACTGAGACTCAAACTCGGTACCTTTAGACTTTCACGGGCAAGTGCTCTACCAACTAAGCTACCCTAGCACCAGTCACACCCCGTCCTCACAGCTTTAATTCTGCCAGTACCTCGCCTCCTACCTTCCAAACTTTGCAGAAGCTCTCCTGTGAACCTTGAGAAGCTTATGTCCACGAATCAGCACGCTTTTAGAATGCATCGGTTGTGCAAAACTCAACTTGCCATATTTTTGGATTTCTGGAAAACATTTGACACAGTGCCTCATTGCAGGCTGTTAATAAAGATACGAGGATATGGAATAAGTTCACAGATATGTGAGTGGTTTTTTTAAAATGGTTTTAGGGTGCAAAACTGCTATGGTCATAAGCGCCCATTGTGTGGCTTAGGGAAGGGTAAAAACTTGAATGTTAAATCAGGGGCAATGGGAGTGAAACTCAAGAAGGAGGGAAACTAAAAACAGAAGGAAATCGTAAAAAACTACTGGGGGAGGGGGGGGGGGGGGGGGGAGATTGTTGTCTCTCCTCCACCCCCCCCCCCCCAAAAAAAAAAAACCGTTCAAATGACCGACGTCATCTCACTGACACTGATAAACTCAGGGATGCGATTGGCTGAGTGCATGTCATATGCTAAAAGGGAAGATATATCAGGCAACAACTGTAACCGGGCGCATAGTGGAGTAAAATATGGGCACTGAAGTAAAAGGTGTCTCACTGCCCACGGTTGAGAGCAATGGGGTCAAAACGGAGGAGGATCGCCACTTAAAAGATGTCGACAGCTAAAAAGACAGTGCCCTATCCGGAGTTTAGTTAAAATTAGCTCTTCCTGGTGACAATAAACTTTAGTGGGGGTACTATCCTTGGGAAGCTGACAAAGGTTACGGAGTAGGCAGGTACAGGGATGAAGCCAAGGTGGCACTGTGCCCCCATTTGTCAAGAAAGTTTTAGGAAAGTGGAAGGCAAAAGAATGTAGCAGTTGATGGAAGCAGACTCCCGGTGGTAATAGAGAGGAAGGGTGGCCTGTAAACCCTAAATCCAAGAAAGCATTGAAAACAAGGGCATGGGTCAGTAGGACAGCTTGCCGAATGGACAGCAGAGGTTCAGCTGTCTCAGTGTACAGGCTCTCCACGGAGCTAGTGTAAAAAGCTCCAGATGCTAAACGTAATCCATGGTGGTGGACAGAGTCAAGGCACTAAAGAATAGACTGCCATGCAGAGGAGTAAACTATGCTTCCATAGTTCATTTCGAGTGCACTAAGGTGCGATACAGGCAAAGGAGGACCACTCGGTCTGCTCCCCAGGAGGTACCACTTAGAACATGGAGGGTGCTGTGGGATTGTAGACAGCGAGCCGAAATATTTGAAATGTGGGAAGACCACCGCAGTTTTCTGTCAAACATAAGGCCCAAGAATTTGGCAACATCCGCAAATGGAAGGTTGACAGGGCCTAGATGTAGAGAAGGCAGAGGAAACACTGTATGATGCCAAAAATTTACACAGATGGTCTTACTGGGAGAAAAGTGGAAGCCAGTTTTGGTGCTCCATGAGTAGAGGCGATTGAGACACCCTTGAAGACATTGTTCAAGAAGGTTGGTCCATTGAGAGCTGTAGTAGATTGCAAAATCATCGACAAAGAGGGAGTCCACGACACTGGGAAGGAGACAATCCATAATTGGATTTACGGCAATGGCAAACAGTACAACACTTAGCATGGAGCCCTGGGCGTCCCGTTTTCTTGGGAGAAAGTACAGGAGACAGTAGTGGTCAGCCACACCTTAAATGTGCGCTTTGTCATAAATTCGCGAATGAAAAGGGGTAGCCAACCTCGAAAGCCCCAAGAGAACAGTGTGCTGAGGATACCTGTCCTCCAACACGTATCATATGCCCTCTCCCGATCAAAAAATGTTGCTACTATTTGGTGTTTCCTGAGAAAATTGTTCATGATGTAAGTGGAGAGTGCAACAAGATGGTCAACTGCAGAACAATGCTTTCGGAAACTGCATTGGGCAGGTGTTAAAAGGTTTTGGGACTCCTGCCACCAGCCTAAATGGCAATTCACCATATGCTCCAAAACCTTACATACACTACTCGTGACAGATATGGGGCGATAAGCTAGATGGGAGATGTTTGTCCTTCCCAGGTTTTGGAACAGGAATGACAATAGCTTCCCACAATCTTCTGGGAAAGCTACTGTCGGTCCAAATTCGATTATAAAGGTGAAGGAGGTAACACAGACTATGGTATGATAAATGCACCAACATCTGGACGTGGATGCCATCCAGTCCTGGGGAGGAAGAGTGAGATGATGAGAGTGTGTGTTGGAGTTCCCACACAGAGAAAACAGTATTATAGCTTTCGCAATTTTGAGAAGAGAAAGCAAGAGTTCGCACTTCCACTGCTTGTTTCTTCGGAAGAAAGGCTGGCAGTTAATTTGAAGAGCTTGAAATCTCAGCAAAGTGTTGACCCAATGCGTTAGAAATTGCAACATGGTCCACTAAGGTATCATGCGTGACAGTGAGCCCAGAGATCAGGGACATGCCAGATAACCGTCACATTCGACTCCAAACTACAGATGAGGAAAAGAAGGAACTGAAGGAGCTGGTAAAGAAGTCCCAGCTTGCCTTCTTGCTGTTGCGCGTACGTAATTGCTTATAGCAGATACAATTGGCCATTGTAGGATGGTGGCAGAAAACACGAAAAGCACGTCTCTGGTTGCGTATTGCGTCACGGCACATCTCGTTCCACTAAAGAACTGCAGGGGGTGCCGGGGCAAAGGTGAGGTACGAGGTATTGAACATTCCGCAGCTGTAAGAATAACTTCCATAACATGAGTGATCAGATCGTCGATGCTAGGAACGTGATGGTCATCGAATGTCGCTAGAGAGGAGAAAAGTGTCCAATCAGCTTGGGAAAACTTCCAGCGTCTTGGGCACATAGGTGGCAGTTGTAGCTGCAATCGAAGGACACATGTAAAATGGTCACTTGAATGTGTATCAGCAAGAGCGAACCATTCAGAGTGCTAAGATAGCTGAACAGTACCGACCGAAAGGTTCAAATGAGAGAAGTTTGACATGGGGGCAGACAAAAATGTAGGTTCCCCAGTGCTGAGGCAAACAAGATCCACGTGGTGGAAGATGTCAATCAATAGGGAGCCTCACGGACAAGGATACGGAGATCCCCAAAGTGGGTGGTGGGCATTGAAGTCCCCAACCAGCAAATAGGAGGGCGTGAGCTGACCAAGGAGATGAAGGAGATCAGCTGTTGCCATTGGTGTGGACGATGAAATGTATATAGTACAAAGGCAGAAGGTGTATCCAGAAAGGGAAAGTAGTCAGGAGTCCACTACACGCAACAAGCGGCTACACGGGTAGCAGGGGTTGTGTGGCGTGGGCTGGGCGGTTTTTTAGGTTAGATGGCCTTGGGCAAGTACAGAAAGGGCAACAGCCTCAACGGGTGCGGGGCAAAGTCAGGACATGCGGGGACCAAGCAGCAATCGGTATTGTAATTGTCAACTGTCGAAGCTGCGTTGGTAAAGTACCGGAACTTCAAGCGCTGATAGAAAGCACCGAAGCTGAAATCGTTATAGGTACAGAAAGCTGGCTTAAGCCAGAGATAAATTCTGCCGAAATTTTTACAAAGGTACAGACGGTGTTTAGAAAGGATAGATTGCATGCAACCGGTGGTGGAGTGTTCATCGCTGTTAGTAGTAGTTTATCCTGTAGTGAAGTAGAAGTGGATAGTTCCTGTGAATTATTATGGGTGGAGGTTACACTAAACAACCGAACTAGGTTAATAATTGGCTCCTTTTACCGACCTCCCGACTCAGCAGCATTAGTGGCAGAACAACTGAGAGAAAATTTGGAATACATTTCACATAAATTTTCTCAGCATGTTATAGTCTTAGGTGGAGATTTCAATTTACCAGATATAGACTGGGACACTCAGATGTTTAGGACGGGTGGTAGGGACAGAGCATCGAGTGACATTATACTGAGTGCACTATCCGAAAATTACCTCGAGCAATTAAACAGAGAACCGACTCGTGGAGATAACATATTGGACCTACTGATAACAAACAGACCCGAACTTTTCGAACCTGTATGTACAGAACAGGGAATCAGTGATCATAAGGCCGTTGCAGCATCCCTGAATATGGAAGTTAATAGGAATATAAAAAAAGGGAGGAAGGTTTATCTGTTTAGCAAGAGTAATAGAAGGCAGATTTCAGACTACCTAACAGATCAAAACGAAAATTTCTGTTCCGACACTGACAATGTTGAGTGTTTATGGAAAAAGTTCAAGGCAATCGTAACATGCGTTTTAGACAGGTACGTGCCGAGTAAAACTGTGAGGGACGGGAAAAACCCACCGTGGTACAACAACAAAGTTAGGAAACTACTGCGAAAGCAAAGAGAGCTCCACTCCAAGTTTAAACGCAGCCAAAACCTCTCAGACAAACAGAAGCTAAGCGATGTCAAAGTTAGCGTAAGGAGGGCTATGCGTGAAGCGTTTAGTGAATTCGAAAGCAAACTTCTATGTACCGACTTGACAGAAAATCCTAGGAAGTTCTGGTCTTACGTTAAATCAGTAAATGGCTCGAAACAGCATATCCAGACACTCCGGGATGATGATGGCATTGAAACAGAGGATGACACGCGTAAAGCTGAAATACTAAACACCTTTTTCCAAAGCTGTTTCACAGAGGAAGACCGCACTGCAGTTCCTTCTCTAAATCCTCGCACAAACGAAAAAATGGCTGACATCGAAATAAGTGTCCAAGGAATAGAAAAGCAACTGGAATCACTCAATAGAGGAAAGTCCACTGGACCTGACGGGATACCAATTCGATTCTACACAGAGTACGCGAAAGAACTTGCCCCCCTTCTAACAGCCGTGTACCGCAAGTCTCTAGAGGAACGGAAGGTTCCAAATGATTGGAAAAGAGCACAGATAGTCCCAGTCTTCAAGAAGGGTCGTCGAGCAGATGCGCAAAACTATAGACCTATATCTCTTACGTCGATCTCTTGTAGAATTTTAGAACATGTTTTTTGCTCGCGTATCATGTCATTTCTGGAAACCCAGAATCTACTATGTAGGAATCAACATGGATTCCGGAAACAGCGATCGTGTGAGACCCAACTCGCCTTATTTGTTCATGAGACCCAGAAAATATTAGATACAGGCTCCCAGGTAGATGCTATTTTTCTTGACTTCCGGAAGGCGTTCGATACAGTTCCGCACTGTCGCCTGATAAGCAAAGTAAGATCCTACGGAATATCAGACCAGCTGTGTGGCTGGATTGAGGAGTTTTTGGCAAACAGAACACAGCATGTTGTTATCAATGGAGAGACGTCTACAGACGTTAAAGTAACCTCTGGCGTGCCACAGGGGAGTGTTATGGGACCATTGCTTTTCACAATATATATAAATGACTTAGTAGATAGTGTCGGAAGTTCCATGCGGCTTTTCGCGGATGATGCTGTAGTATACAGAGAAGTTGCTGCATTAGAAAATTGTAGCGAAATACAGGAAGATCTGCAGCGGATAGGCACTTGGTGCAGGGAGTGGCAACTGACCCTTAACATAGACAAATGTAATGTATTGCGAATACATAGAAAGAAGGATCCTTTATTGTATGATTATATGATAGCGGAACAAACACTGGTAGCAGTTACTTCTGTAAAATATCTGGGAGTATGCGTACGGAGCGATTTGAAGTGGAATGATCATATAAAACTAATTGTTGGTAAGGCGGGTACCAGGTTGAGATTCATTGGGAGAGTGCTTAGAAAATGTAGTCCATCAACAAAGGAGGTGGCTTACAAAACACTCGTTCGACCTATACTTGAGTATTGCTCATCAGTGTGGGATCCGTACCAGGTCGGGTTGACGGAGGAGATAGAGAAGATCCAAAGAAGAGCGGCGCGTTTCGTCACTGGGTTATTTGGTAACCGTGATAGCGTTACGGAGATGTTTAATAAACTCAAGTGGCAGACTCTGCAAGAGAGGCGCTCTGCATCGCGGTGTAGCTTGCTCGCCAGGTTTCGAGAGGGTGCGTTTCTGGATGAGGTATCGAATATATTGCTTCCCCCTACTTATACTTCCCGAGGAGATCACGAATGTAAAATTAGAGAGATTAGAGCGCGCACGGAGGCTTTCAGACAGTCGTTCTTCCCGCGAACCATACGCGACTGGAACAGGAAAGGGAGGTAATGACAGTGGCACGTAAAGTGCCCTCCGCCACACACCGTTGGGTGGCTTGCGGAGTATCAATGTAAATGTAGATGTAGATGTAGTACAGTGACTGCTTGGAAGGAATTGTTTAAGGGGATTGGGTGATAATGGACAGTATCACGGAGAAGAATCATAAGTCCCCCATGTGCCGGAGTGCCATCAACAGAGGGGATATCAAACTGGACCGATTGGAAATGAGGGAAGACAAAGCGATCATGGGGATGTAGCTTTGTTTCATGAAGACAGAAGACGGCTGGGGAGTAGAATCATAAGAGGATCGACAATTCATCCTGATTGGAGTGAATTCTGCGGATATTCCAATGGATAACTGACATAGGACGGGCAGAAAAGGTAAAAATCTCACCACGGTTGCCATCAACTCAATGACCGCTGAAAACCGTCGGCCGATGGTATGGCATGGCATTCAGCCAAAGGCAGAAGATCCTGATCCATAGGTTGCTCAGGGGCCTCTCCTGCTGCCAGTGATTGGCTGGTGGATCGGCCGCCAATGGTGCGTCTTAGCAACATGGAAGACAGCCGAGGGCAGCTACCGCTGGGTAGCGCTGTAGATGAGACATGCCGTGGCGGAGAAAGAGAGGAACTTTGTTTCTTTTGAGCCTTCTTGGAAGCATGGTGGTGAGAAGAGGGAAGAATTGACAGTTGGGAGGTCAGGGTATGTAAAAAATCTTTGCGACTAGGCTCTTTTTTGGAAGTCTGGGCATCCAATCTTGGGGCCCGGGACTTAGCAGGAGCCGATGAAGGATGAGCCTGAGAGTGAGCAGGCAATAGTGGCGAGGATGAACAGGCGATCTTTGGGCTGGCCGATCTGATGATCATAGCGCTAATGGTGAGATCGCAAGTCTGTGTGGCTACCTCCTTAGTAGGCTGAGGAGATGCAAGGACAGAGCTATATTTACCTGCTGGGAGCACAGTGGGCTTTCTACTGGTGAATAACTTACGAGCAGCAAATGTGGACACCTTATCCTTAACTTGGATTTCCTGAATAATTCATGTATCTTTGAAAATAGAGCAATCTCTAGAAGAAGCACCGTGGTTTCCCATACAGTTGATGCAATGAGTGGATGGCGGTGGACGATCACCCTCATGGGCATCCCTGCCACATGTAACGCATTTGGCCAGATTGGAACACGACAGACTGGTATGGTTAAACCGCTGACGCTGATAGCAACACGTAGGGTTGGGGATGTAAGGGCGAACTGAAATGATCCCATATCCAGATTTAATGTTCGCAGGAAGTTGAACTCTATTAAACGTCAAGAAGAGAGTACGGGTCGGTATCAAGTCCTTGTCAACACTTTTCATGACTCGATGTACAGCCATTTTGCCCTGGTCAGACAGGCAGTGTGGAATGTCCTCACTCGATAATCCGTCAAGCGAGCGTGTATAAACTATCCCTGCATGATGAGTTTAAAGTACCTCCACCCAGACAGGGAAGATTTGTAGCAGTGTAGTTTGCAGCAATTTTTGTGTCTGGAGGGCACTGACTGTTTCTAACAACAAGGTGCCATTTTGTAATTGGGAGCAAGACTTTACAGGACCTGCAATTGTGTTGACGCCTTTCTGAGTAATGAAAGGGTTGATTGTGGAGAACTCTTGACCTTCGTCAGACCGAGAAACAACTAGGAACTTTGGCACTGATGGAAAAATTGTTCGTGGCTGAGACTCATTTAGCTTTCTCTTGTGGGCAGAAGTTGTAGGAGTAGAAGAAACAATTGCAAAAGTATCCCCCATGATTACCGGTGTCTCCGATCGCGCGCTCCTTCCTCGTGGGGGCCCCTCTCTGAAGTCACTCCCGCCTTAGGTGATTGTCCACACCTCAGGTCACACCTCCCAAGAAATGATTGGAGGGACCAATCAGCACTTTTGGAAGGTACCAGCTAGGGTAATCACTCCTCTCTGGGTCCGGCCTTTACCAGGGCGTACATACGTGTTCTAGCCTACTTGTCTACCTGGGGCGGGGAATTCCGCATTACCCCGGCTACGTGTGTCGGCCTTCAGACATGCACAGGGAGGAAAGAAATAGAAAGGGAGCAACAAAGAAAAGGAAAGAAGAGATGTCTCAAATGCTGCAGTGGAGAAGAGGGTAAAGAGAAGATCCAAGGAAAAGATAAGGACAAAGAGAGGGCACGAAACATACTCCCAAAGAGAGGGAGAATGGGAAGGGAAGAGGTGGGGGGAGGGGTTGGGGAAGAATGGGGGATGGGGACGGATGTGGAAAAGGAAGGTATGCAGTCTGGATAGGAAAGAGAACTGCAGTAGCTCAGGGTCCCGTGTTCTCCATGCACGTATCCCCAAAAGAGTTGTGGACCCCCTGGGGGTTATAAATAATAGAACCCATTATATTGTCCTCGACAGTGAGTGTTCATCAGAGACATTGTCAGGAGCACCGCAGGGAACTGTGATAGGACTGCTACTGTTCTCTATGTAAATAAATGATTTGACGAACAGAGTGGGAAGCTATCTGCAGCTTTTTGCTGCTGATGCCATGGTAAATGGCAAGACGTCAAAGTTGATCGACTGTAGGAAGATACAAGACGATTTAGACAAAATTTCCCAGTTGGTGTGATGAATAGCAGGTAGCCCTATATTCGGAAAAATGTAAGTTAATGCGGATGAGTTGGAAGATCAAACCTGTAATGTTCAGATACAGTATTACTAGTATTTCGCTTGATACAATCAAGTCGTTTGAATATCTGGGTGTAATGTTAAAAGCGATATGAGATGGAATGAGCATGTGAGAACTGTGGTACGGAAGGCGAATGGTTGGTTTTGGTTTATTGGGACAATTTTAGGAAAGAGTGGTTCACCTGTAAAGGAGACTGCATATAGGACCCTGGTGCAACCTATTTTTGGGTACTGCTCAGCCTAAGGATTTTTTTGTAAATGATGCAGCTATCCACAGGCTGAAAAAAAGCTGCACAAATACTGTCATATCTTGAAACAATCTCAATGTAATGCAAAGTTTGACAACTCGCTTGAAATGTTCAGGAATAAAAATAATTGTGCATTTCACAAAATAAGTAAAATATCAATGAGTTACTGACTTTGGTTCATTGGTAGGGTACTGAAAAAGTGCAATCAATCTACAAAGAAGACTGCTCGCAAAACACTCATGCAACATATCCTAGAATATTGCTCAAGCGAGTGGGATCCATATCAAATACGACTAACACAGGTTACTGAACACAGGCCTTTACAAAGAAGGGCAGCACGAACTGACAAGTTCGTTTGGCCCATGGATGATCATCATAGAAATATTTTAAAAACCTTTAATTTCCAGGCTTGTGGTGATACACACCAACCATCCCACAAAACTCTACTTACACGGTTTCAACAATCAGTATTACATGAGAAACCTAACAATACACTGCAACCCCCTTGGTATAGCTCCTTTATGGACCACAAAGACTAGATTACACTAATGACTTTATGCACAGAGGCAGTGAAACAATCAGTCTACTTGCACTCCTTATGCAAATGGCACCACACAAAACCCTAATGTGTGATATGACTGTAAGTACACTGTGCTATACGTTCTTCCGAGTGGTTTGCACATTAATGATTTAGAGGTACCACAGTTAAATGTGTATATCTGAAGCATATATCATATGTCGCGATTCTGTTTCTACATGTCAGCAGTTCCTCACCATTCTTGACTTGTATTCTTCAGAGGCGTCTATCACGGCGCGATCCCAGCCACTTGCTCCTCCTGCCGCTAGTTCTGGTCTGAGACGCCAGTATTTGGTTGGCTTCCCGAATGCCATGTTGTCTTCTGATACAAAATAGGGTCCTGCAAAATCTCTTATCACACCTGAAGACATGGCAATTCCCATATGCCCTATAAATGGAAAAATCCATCTACGGAAAAGAAAAAAAATTAGTCAATAATTACGAGACGTGCATTCTCATGTTTGAATGTATCCCTAAACTTACGTTAGTAAAGGCAGTGGCGTCCACACAATGCAAAACGGGTATCTTGCTCTCCTGTGATCCATCAGCGGCTCCATTAAATTTTCCGTGCTGGATTTTTGGCAACTGTTTGTGTTAATTTCTGCTTCGTTCATGTTAGAATATAAGCTAAGACATAACTACTGGTACAAGTCGAATAAACTCCGTGTGCGGATCATACAATGTTTTAACCTCCCTTGAAATACAAATACAAGAACAACCATTTACGTCTGTCGATCAACGACTAAAACACAATTTTGTACAATTTGCGTCTATTTGGGTTGTTCACGAAAATCTCAATTGAGTATGTCATTTTTCACGAACAGTACTTTCTAAATTCCTTGTCTTATCTGTATCTCTAAATGAAGTAGCGTCATTCTTTCCTTAATGAAACTCATGACCACCATCACATTCAACGTCAAACCGAATGTTGTTGACAAACTCGCATTGTTTCACGTCAACACACTGCGCAGCAGACGACTCTAAAAGTTTATTCGATCCTCCATCCTGCCGTACCTACTTACTTATAGTTAAAATTCGGACCACTAGGTGGCTTTAGTCGGCAGCGTAGTTATTACACAAGGGAATAAGTGTCGTGCGAAATTAGCTGTCAGTGTAAAAATTTTCAGAAACGCTAACGTATTATATTTTGGATTCGTTGTTTGTATTTTTGAGATAGTATGAGGTGAGTAACGATAAAATCATTTTGTTAAATAAGTGAACGGCAATATTCGTTCATTTTTAGGTTACGTTTCTTTTAATTTAATTCCTAAATATATTTGAAAGTTCGGTGAAAGTCTTATGATAACCAAACTTTCGTTATTTATTATTTAATTGTGCGGTACATACATTTCCCGTGGCTCACGTGATAATTGGAGGGTATTACTTTTGAACGCCAGTGAAACCAAAAGAAGTTTTTTGAATTGCAAACTTGCTTAGGTTAATTTGTAATTAAAACTTTTGGGTATATAGTTTACATGCTGTTAAAGTAAAATAGCAATAAATCAGGATACTAACGTTGTTCTCATCTTAGATGAGGCGATTTATTATAGTCGGCCAGTGAAGCACGTCCTCATAGTTTCGCAAGCTGTATCTGCAGCATTAATGAATCAGGTGGAAGAGGAACTGCATTTTCGTTTGTATGGGAGGCGAACCAGGGCTTCAGCGTAGATTTCGAACCTTTCATCTACCCTGGTTTGGTAAATAATGTACTGTACCTATTGTTTGTTTACATCCTCTGTTTACAATAGGATGATCAAGATAGTCTGTGGTCTGTCGGTTTCGGTGTATAAATTTTTTGCAAGTGACTTGGTGTAATAGTTTAATTGATAAGCATATGCTGAATTTAAATTTACAACTGTGATGACAACGACAGTAAATAGTAAAACTAGTGTATTGAGCATTAGACAAACAGTCATTAGATAAATAAATAAATTGGTATTGACAGCAGTAATATCAAAATAACAGCAGCATAAATAAATAAAGCGAACTGTGTACCAATGGAAATGTTGGCCTGAGTGCAATCACAGCTTTACAACTATTGCTACTGATGAAGATAAATAGCTTAATCCAACCAGCTTCATCAAGTCTTTCTTAGATTGGATGGTGGTAGCTTGATTAAGACATGGATGTCAACACATTGGTAGAATACTTCCAGCCAACTTTCTCATCTTGTTATGGGGCAGATATTTCTTAACATAGGATTCAGGTGACAGTATAGCTTTCCATTTTCAATACCTATATCATTTTGAGTGATGTGATTCTTATTTATTTATTCCATGTGATCTGATGGTACACAGTGTGTTGCAGATGTCGGAAAATATCATTTAACATTGTTAACATATATTAACGTAGGTCTATAGTATCCTAATGTATTATATTGCTCAATGTTTTCAATTTAACACAAACAGCATGATTACTGTTCTAAGTATTCATTTACAGAGTAAAAACAGTGACACAACAAATATGATTTCACGGCTTTGCTAAATTTCATGTTGTCTTCAATGGACTTAATACTAGTGGGAAGATTGTTGAACAGTTGGAGGCCCATGTGGAAAACTCCCTTTTTTCACAGTTGAGTGTTTGTACGTATAACATGCAGGTTTGCATTTTTCCTGGTGTTGTGTTCATGTATTTCATTATTTTTTACAACTCTGGGGTCAGTTGGCACTGTGTTTTCTGAAAAATTTTAGAGTCTCAAGAATGTAGAGGCAAGGCAGTGTAAGGATTTCCAACTTTCTGAAGATGGGTTTGCAGGAGTCTCTGGGTTTGCTCCCATTCATGTTTAGTATCAAACAAAACTTAAGACTTCAAAGAGATGTAGTCTAACAATTTGTTATATGTCCTAAAATTTTATCAGCTGATGTACCACCACCATTACTACTGCAGGATGACGGTTCAAACTCACGTCTGCCCATCCTGATTCACGTTTTTCGTGATTTCCCTATATTACATCAGACAAATGCCGTGATGGTTCTTTTGAAGCGGCATGGCAGACTTCCGTCCCCATCCTTCCCAAATACTATGGGACCGATGACCTTGCTGTTTGGTCCCCTCCTCCAAACCAACCAACCAACCAATATTAAAGACTTTGTGATTGAAATATTTGTGCACATACATTTGTTATCTGTTTCACTTGCCATCATGGGGTCAACTGGATTTCCTTTTCAATATTGAAGCAGGCACCTTTGCATTTAGTTTTCTCATAATTACATTTATGAAGTGGTGTGTGGTGGCAAAATTGTAGTACAGTGGGATGTAGCAAATTTTTGTTGATTGAAATATAGTCATGAAAAATGGCCATCAAAGACCTGGTCACACATTGTTTTATTCTCTTTAGAGTACTGAGAAACTTTCTCGTGTGTACCATGATAGATTTTTTTAAGTAAAGCACTGTTATCATTTATCTTATCTTGTCTGTAGTGCAAGAAGTATTTATCTATTAAATATTTGTATGAGGGTTACCACCCCAAAAAATGTATGTCTTACAATGAAAAATATGCACAGTGAATATAAATACTGTAGATTGTTTTTGTCTTAAAAAAACCAAGTAGATCTGTATTTTTTTAAATGTATGGGTATTACAGTGGGCAAATAAAAATAATAAAATGTCATGGATAAAGAATCTGTAGGCGACTTGCCTACAACAAATAATTGCATAGCCGTCCGGTATAATGAGTTAACGAAAAAATATTTATTCGTGAAAACTCACAATGAGAAGGAAACTAAAAACAACAGAGAAGTAACAGAAACTAGGAGATCCTATAGTCTTACGGCAAAGATGAAAAACAACACATGACCAAAAAAAAAATTCTCGCGCTTTTTTGATCTCACTTTGCACCAGACATGAAAATATCACTGCCACCCCCCCCCCCCCCTCTTAAAGTGCGGAGTCCCAGGGATATCTTGATACTTGAATTTTATTCGACGTCAAGCTCTGGTGTGCGTCGGGTGTCTCGGGGGCGGTGACGTTGTTGTTTGTGGTGGTGATTCACCTGTCTCAGACGACGTACTGAGCGGTGTTTTGGTATGCTCTGCGTCCATCATGTGTTGATGCTCAGGCGTGGTGTCAGAGGTCGGAGAGGGTAAAACCGATGCTGGCTTGACACATTCAATTGATTCCTTTGTCGGAACACCATTGTACATTATGTCCACGGTATGCTTATTTCTACTCAGCACCTGAAATGGGCCCATATATGGTGGTTGTAAAGGCGATTTGACTGAGTCTGTTCACAACATTACGTGAGAGCAATTGTACAAGTCTTTGTGTACAAACACCTTACGGTTACCATGGCGAGAAGGTGGCGGGCAACGTATATTTGTGCTGCACCCAGTGTGTGAGGCCCTCTGATCCAGGTAGTAAGGTTGGTACTAAATAATCTGCAGGAATCCGTAGCGGCTCGCCGTAAACCATCTCGGCAACTGATGCACCAATATCGGGTTTGTGAGCTGTCCGCAGGCCTAACAACACTAATGGTAATGCTTCCGTCCATCTCTCTTGATGACACATCAATGCTGCTTTGAGTGTTCTGTGCCATCTTTCGACCATACCATTACTGGCAGGGTGATAGGCAGTCGTGTGGTGGCGTTGGAAACCGCACATTTTGGGTAGCTCGAGGAACAATGTAGATTCGAACTGACATCCTTGGTCAGTTGTGACATGAAGGGGGCATCCAAAACGGGCAACCCACGTACACAGAAATGTCTTAGCAGTAGTTTCAGCTGAAATATCGACTATTGGAGTTGCACCTATCTATGGCCGTAAACAAATATCTGTAACCCTCTGACTGTGGGAGAGGTCCAACCAGGTCCACGTGAACGTGTGCGAATCTAGCAGGGGTACCTTGAAAATCTCCAATATCAGCACGCACATGTCGTCCTACTTTACTCTGTTGACAAGGAATGCAGGAACGTACCCAAAGGCGCGCGTCTCTTTTCATAGAAGGCCACACATAGCGGTCTGTCAGCAGCTTTATTGTAGCGTTGGCTCCTGGGTGCGATAGTGTGTGGACGCTGTCGAATACCGTCTTGCACAATATTTCTGAAATGAATGGTCTTGGTCTGCCTTGAGAAAAGTCGCACCACAACTTCCGTTTGGAGTTAGGCACCAGAATTTGCTCGAACTTCAGACGTGTAGACGGGTCGTTTAACAGCTGTCGTAGCTCTGCATCCTTGGTAGTTTGTCGGTTTCGGAAGGGCCTGTATCGCCACGATCATCTCTGGCAGAGGCAATATACCTTCTGATGACACAGTATGGCCGAGGAAAGTGACTTGGTTCTTGTGCATGTCGCATTTATTTTCGTTTAAAACAACTCCGTAGTCAGATAGATGCTTGCGAAGTTGACACAGATGCTTAACCGGAGGTCACCAATTATGTAGGCGACTTGCCTACAACAAATAATTGCATAGCCGTCCGGTATAATGAGTTAACGAAAAAATATTTATTCGTGAAAACTCACAATGAGAAGGAAACTAAAAACAACAGAGAAGTAACAAAAACTAGGAGATCCTATAGTCTTACGGCAAAGATAAAAAACAACACATGACCAAAAAAAAACTCTCGCACACTTTTGATCTCACTTTGCACCAGACATGAAAAATATCACTGCCACAAATCCAAAAGAATAAAGGTAAATGAGCGCAAATAAATATTAAAGACAGTGATTAAAATGATGTGGAAAAGGATATAAAAATTTAAAAAAATTATTTCAAATAATTAATTGAAGAAAAATAATGATCACAGACACTTCAATAGAGATTTGGAAAAACAGATGGCACCTACCACATCTCAAATCTGTGAAATGTCAATCAAGAACACCCTCAGCCTTCTGTATTGCCAATTTCATTTTATTTTTGCTACCAGTTTCAGCACAACACTATGGCATCTTCAGGCCCCCGGACTGAGGTGTAGGAAAAATCACACATCTTGTACAATCGAAATAGGGGCAACAAACTCACTGGTATCCAAGGAATTCTTTTGAACAACACAGTCACTTCATTTGCCAATGATTGACTGTTAGATAGTGAATGTTTGTCTAACTGTCTGCAAAAAGCAAAAGAATATAAGGTCGTGCAACCACCAACTTTTACGATGTTATTTGCATCACCATTACAAACACTTGGGTACATAAGTGCACATGTAATGAAGCACAAAGGAGAAAAGGAACAGCTTTGAGCAGCTGGGGGTTTGGAAAAGTTACAGGCAGTATGCAGACAGTCACTTACACACAAAACTTGAAGCACAAAGCAGAGGAGCCATTTCTTCAAGGCTCACATCCCCACAAGGGAAGCAGAAGAGCTATGAGAGATATAGATCCAGCTAAAGGAATTAACTGTAAAGCAACAGTAGACAACTGGATTTTATATACAAAAATTTAGATGATTTTCAGTTGGTGATTTCGTCTTGGTTGTCAGCCACGTCACACACTCAGCGCAAAGCAGTGCTGTCGGTAAATGGTCATCTTAAGTTTTATCGACTTTGTGTCCAGTCTGCTATATCTGATGATGATACCTGTCAACAGAGTGTGTTAATCCCACTAAAAAGGAACTGGATGAAACTATATTATTAGTGTCAGAGAAGGGTTTAAATTTTGGTCCCACACTGAAACTTACTCCTGTTACTGTTTTTATTTGTGCTGCTAAACTAGCCATGCCCCACTTCCATGAGACCAGGTGGAGGAAATGGGGCTCGGATCTCCCGCAAGCTTCATCAAGCACTACCCCCACGGAGCAATATTTTATCTTGTGGAAGTGCAGCTATCTGGTCTGTTAGAAAAGATTAGGATTTACTTATGCTTCCAGCCAACAAAGACTGGAGATATGTTGATGACACTTCCATAGTTTGACCTCATGGGATTGATGCTTTGAATCCTTTTTTCAGACCATTTAAATTGTCTTCGTCCTAGTGTCAAATTTACAGTGCAAGTTGAGAAGGGTGTCAGACTTCCTTTCCGTGATGTTTTGATTCACTGAAGTGACAATGGGACTTTGGGCATAGTGTATATCGTAAACCTACATGTACTGATTGTTATCTTCATGTGACCAGCCGTCATCCATCACACCAGTACATAGGGTCGTGCAGACTTGGGTGAACAGAACCTATGCCATTTGTGACATATGAAGTTCAATTCAGAAATTGGACCATAGTTTTTAAGCTGAATGGTTATAATATTCATCAAATATGTCATTCTCTTCAGTTCAGACCGCCAGGGAAACCTGCACAGGATACTTGTAAATGGTTGCATTTTTACCTTTTGCTGTGAGTATTTCAAGAATTTTAAGAAGGTATGACATCAGAAGTATATTTATGCCACCGTCTAAGCCTAGGGCTCTTCTTGGGTCAGCAAAGGATGACTGTGACTGAGGAAACACAAAGTATAAAAAATTCTGTGTAATTATGGGATGGCTTATAGTGGCCACACTATCCGTACTATTCAGGACTGATGTGTAGAACACCATCGTGAAATGTGTTTGCTCCAGTCGGAGAAATACACAGCAGCAGAATGCTGTCTTAATGAGAGACATTTTATCTGATATTAAACAACAACAACAGTCTTCACTACCAGCAACGGATTCTTTTAATTAGTGTTCTGTTAATGATGTATCATTTTGCCCATGTCTTCCACCAGTGTGCTACTACTTCATGTGGGTTTGAGCGCAGCAGCACTGCTACTCATGCATGTGCTTGGACCAGCCATGGTGTACCAAGGAACTGCTAATTCTGTTGGAAACTCAGTTCCGGCGATAGTGTGCATCACTATACTCACCTGAAGATGGTTAGCAGTTGGTTCATTGAAATATTGTGGCTGCATAAATAAGAGAAGTACCAACAACTCTTACTGGTAATTAGACAATGTCGGAGCCCAATATTGCAATTTTTGCACTGTCCACAGCAGGACAGGCCTGGAAGGATTGAACAAAGCCATGATCTGTAAGCAAATAGAACTACCTACTGTGCAATGGAACTTGGTAACACCATAGATAATGGCGAGCACCTCTTTTTCTGGTGGAATGTAATCATGCTGCACTTTGTTTAGAGTTTTTGAGGTAAAAGCAATAGATCTGTCAGAAGAACCAATTCTATGGGAGAGGAGCACTCCAGTCCCTTTAGAAAATGCATACATAGCCAACACAACAGGCTTAGCTGGATCAAAATGAATCAAATTAGCTGAAATGTGTCCTGACATTCTTGGGATGCACAAAGGGAATATCTTTCCGGTGCAGCCTGTCCAGCATAACAGCAATTTGTGGAGCATTTGCAATGACTTCGATATAATAAGTGAGCTTCCTCATGCCAGCTAGGAGCTCCTAAATGTTAGGGGGCACTGCCAGATCTTTAATAACTTTTGGACAAAGGAGCACTTGTCCTTGTTGCACTTTAAGCCAGCTGCAGAAAGAACTTGAAACATGCAGTCTAAATTTACCAAATGTTCAGCAAGCATATGACACGTGACGACAATGTTGTCCAAATAGTTTGTGCTGCAAGGAACATTACTGTTAATTGTTCCAGGAACTGTTGAAAAATAGCAGGAACTGAAGCACTTCTAAACGTTAGTCTCTGAAACTCGAACAAACTCAATTGAGTGTTGACCACAAAATATTGCTTGTACTGCTTGTCCATTCATTCCTCTGGTCATGGGAGAGGAAACAAATCCATGACAGTTTGTGGGTTTACTGTGGCTTTAAAAGCAACACAAAGACTTAAACCTCCTGATGACTTTTTGAAAATGACCTAAGGCGATGCCCATTGACTTGCAGAATGGGGCTGGACAACTTTGTGTCTTCCCATCTTTGCAGTTTGTGAGCAAATTGCTCACGTATTGCACTGGGGACTGGCTGAGTGCGAAAAAATCGCGGCTGCCCAATGTCTGAATTGGTAATGTGTGCTTCAAAATAATTAGCCCTTCCTAAATCTCATTCAAACAATTCACTGTACTTATTACACAAGTCAGAAACAATAGTGTGAGGCACTGGAACACTGCCAAGAGAGGTGGCACAGTGTTAGCACGCTGGACTCATATTTGGGAGGACAACAGTTCAAACCCTCAATTGACCATCCTGATTTAGGTTTTCTGTGATTTTCCTAAATCTTTTCAGACAGATGCCACGATGGTTCCTTTGAAAGGGCACGTGCGATTTCCTTTCCCATCCTTCCCTTATCTGAGCTAATGTTCCATCTGTAATGACCTCATTCTCCCCAGGATGTTAAACACTAATCTCGTCTCTCCACTGAAACACTGATTTCTAACACTTCGTCTTAAATTCGCAGGTTGAACAAATCAAACCAGACTACATGAAAAATGATTGCACTGCTCCAAGAACTGAGTACATGAAATGAAACACATTTCATAATTTCATGAAAAGTTGCCGGCAAACAACACATGCCAAGTAGTGGTATTCCAGGTCTGTTATATGCAGACAGAACAGAAACAGTATTTGATGTTATGGGCTACAGATCCTTAAATATGTGTCCTTATTGATAAGGAGAACAGAAGAACCCATACCTAACTGAAATTTAACTGTCTTTTAAGTCACTGTTAGTTGAACAAAAAGTTTGCTGTGCTGTCTGCGTACTACAGTAGAAGATTTCTGCAATGCGTAAATGCGAGCTTTCACTTGTGCCGACTCTAATGGCACAGACTACTGACTACTGGTGTCGGTCAGCAAGTACCACCTTCAGATCTGCTGCAAAATATAGGGAAAACACAAGTATAACTAGTGGATTGTGTACAGCTCAAAAACAATAAAATACATCATAATGAAAAGTATTACCGACATACATATGAAAAGTATGCACTTTATATATGACGAGGCATACCTGTTTTCAGACCAAGTCCTAATATAGCAATAGTGGCATCGTCAAAAGAAAATCACAAAATCAGCCTAGCATTGTCGCGTATATATAAAATATGGTCTATACTAGAGTCATCTTGTTAACAACTCTACTGTTCACAACAAACTGGTTACAGTAGCCACAAAATTTTTGTCATCTCGTTAAATGTTGCAACTGTAGGCATACACGTATTGTTCAATTACATTATTGTACAATATGGAAGAAAATGAAGAATAGAGTCATTAAAGTCGGTAGTGGATTTACCAGATATATAAGTCATTGCAGTAATAAGATGCAACAAATTAAAAGCATGATCAAAGTTAAATTCTTAAAAAGGAAATATTTAAGTGACAATAATTTGGATATGCTCTTGTGCTGAATTTTAGATAAAAATGTAATGACATACCTAAGAATGAGCTTACGGAGTTCATGGTGTAATATAAAAATGATAAAATAAATAAAGAAATAAGCCAAAAGAATGAAAACAGACTACAGTAAGTAATCAGTGCCCTCTGTTGGCGTGACCACCAGAGTGCTGCATGGGCGAGAAGTGGCCAGAGGAGCTAAACCGCGGTACACTTCGGCTATGAAAACATGCATTGCATACCATAATTGTGATGATGTATGCAGCGAAATGGACCTCCATCTGTGCCTGACATTCTGACCAATCTTTTCAGTTACTATCGAATGGGTGAAAGTCAGAAATAGCAACTGGCGGTGGTGCTGCTTACTGCAATAGTAACTATCATCTGTCGGTCACTGAGCAGCATTTGTTCAATCTGCTGCATCAGAAATGGAACAACTTTGTTTAGAGACATTTCCTGTGGTGGCTCAGACATGGTTAAATGCCTTATATGAGACACAAAAATATCAAAATATATGAGACAAACTCAGTACGGACAATGCATGGGAATGAGGTGCACATATCAACTTTGTAAGCAGGCGAGGAAAGTCTATAGAAATGACCAGTCTCGACACTATTTGTCATACCAAATGAAATAATTTGTAGGTACAGTGGTGTGTTCTTTTCTTTACTCTTTGAGGGGGCTGAGAGTGTACCTCAGCATATAAAATATTAGATCAATGTATAATAACATGAAAAAGATGGAGTACTTTTAACTTTGTTACAATCCATGTCCACAGGAATGTCATGAGTATCCAATACTGTCACTCACTGTGAATGTGTCACTTGATACAGAACAAGATACTAGTTTCTAACAGAGTGCAACTGACCATAAACTTTTATGCAAAGTTCTGTATAATACAATTTATGCATTGCTGGCTCTGTAGAGAAACGATGCTGTCGTCTCAGGTGGTGACTGCTGACTGGGGTGAGCGTCACTGAGTTGTGTCATAAGCAAGCAAGCCCTTTAGTGCAGTGGCGGTGGTCTGTGTGTGTGTGTGTGTGTGTGTGTGTGTGTGTGTGTGTGTGTGTGCGGCATATAACTGTATGATTCTCTTATCAGAGAATCCACCCCAGACCGCACACCTAATTCAAAACCCAATGATGAAGGCTGCAGGGTATGGTGTTCTCTGTTGCGATTGATCGAGACTCTGCTGCTTCCAAATCGGACAAGAGATATGTGGCCACATCTTGAAGGAGTTGTGAAAGTGCTGCATGTGAACAAGGCTCACTCAATAAGACAATATGTGGAGGACTGCTCACACTATGATTTTAAAAGAAGTCTCATAAAAGATTTTCATGAATAACACTGAGAATTGCCATCTGGTTGTCAAATTCAAAGATTGACATGCCAATATGTTATGTATGTATATGTTTTGTAATGCTGTATGGTAATACACTAAACTAATGCCATATGGTAATACACTAAACTCTCACTAATCTGGCCATTCCTGGAACACATGGGTGCTGGATTAGTAGAAGTGCTGTATTATTGAAAGGGTATGAAATTTATGTTAATAACATAGCGGATATACTTTATTAGTTCAAAATACAGCTTTAAATATGTTGGGGATATATTTTATTAAATCTAAAGATACAATTGTAAAAAACATAGGGCCTGTGGCTTTTTAAATCCAAAAATACATTAATTTTCAAAAAAATGTTGATCTTCAGTTTATACTTAATTATATAGTAGTACTGGATTTTCCATTATTTGATTGTAATAGTACTGTAACATTCACTATGAAACATGTCCCAAATTTTTATTTATCACAATGATGATACACAATGATTGTATGCTTTATCACACACAACTGCTTCACAAGCATTAAATTGTACTGCATGTATTTGGTTGTTGCATAATATACTCCAGGAAGAAGCTGGCAGCTTTAGCAGCAGCAGTGTGAGAAATCTTCATGCTCTCACCTCCGATGTGCTCTTCTTCATCACTTTCATCAATACTTTCCTGCACACTTTTGATTATTTCTTCATCTTTTAAGGTTTGGTTTATCTCACCATTTTCCTCTTTCAACCACTTAGCAAAATCTTTGTCAATTTTTTGTCCTTCTCCTCCTCCTGGAAACTTGTGGAACATATCAGTGTACAAAATATAAGCAGTGGATGATTCCGAACTGACTGGCTCATCGCTGTTGTTCAGTAGTGGATTCAACCCTGCATTTGTGAATGACCACACTTGTTCCAGCTCTTTGTTATGGAAGTGCTCTCCACTTTTGGGACATTGTCAATAACAAGAACAGCTTTCAGTGGAAGCTTTTTCTTCTGCAGCTCTTTTCTCACAGCTGCTACAAATATTTTGTGGAACCACCAAGAGAATATTTTTCTGTTCACCCACATTGTCTTCTGAGTGAAATATTGCACTGGCAATGTGTTTATGTCACTGTGTTGCAATACACCATTAATGTTATGCACTGTTTCTGTTGCACGTACCCATGAGCGTCCTTCTCATTCTTGGCAGGTAATGTTTTTCAGGGAAACATCCTGTAAAAGAGTCTGGTTTCATAAGCATTGTACAAGGCATCAGCATTTAAATCTTCTTCCTCTGTTATCTTCCATATCTTCTTTGCAAACCCCTCTGCGTCTTTTTTGTTAACTGAGCAACTTTCCCTGGTGACTTTCAGCTACTGGAAACAATGTCGTTTTTTGCAGTTTGATAGCCAGCCCTCACTTGCCGCAAACAAATTATTACCACCAGGTTGTTTGTAAACTGCAACTGCTTTTTCCTTTATCATCAGGCCAATAACTGGAATTACTTTACTGCGTTGTTGTATGAACCATCTATAAATAGCTGCGTACAGTTCTTCATTCTCCCTCTTTGACGAAACCATCTGTTTTCCCAACTCCCTATCTATTTGGTTGTGTACTGTCAAATAAAGCCTTCTTTCTTTTTAATGTCATAAATAGTGGCTTTTCCATCATTGTACTCTGCAGCAGTGGCTTTCTGCAGAGAACCTCAGTTCAACTTACCTAAATTTTCAAGTTTCTGCTTGAAGTCTAGCATAATATGTTTCCTTTTAGAGACATGAAGCTGCACTGTATAGAATGCCACAATTTCAAATACGTAATGCATTGTTTAACATTGCAATTCAGTAACAACAGTGCTGTGCACAATAATTCATTGTTGTGTGCTATTTTAGATGTGGACCAGATTACGGAGAGAGACCAGACTATCGAGTGCCTGATCAGTGAGGGTTTAGTGTAAAAATAATAATAATAATAATAATAATAATATTGTTATTATTCTTTTAATTCCTTGAGAACCTCCATTCCTGCAACTATATCACGACATGTTACAGGTGGCAGGAGTGTGTTGGAGTCCGAATGTGGGCACAGGTGCAGCTTCGGCACACGGGCTGCTGTGGACAGGCTGCGAGACGGCGGGGCTGATGGCCGGCCTGGACCGGAGCCTGACTGCCGTGGATTGGCTGCCGCGGTTGAGCGCGGCTGCCGCTGCGGGCACTGGCCCCACCACTCCGCCTCCCGTGGGGGGCGGCGGCACAGAGGCCGATGGGGCTGCCGAAGATGGGGTGGAGGGGACGGTGTGCACACCTCCCGGCATCGCGAGAGCTAAGGATGGCAAGCCACCTCTCAGGTAAGGCAGCAACCTGCAGCCTGTAGAAACAGAGTGATCTTATCAGTAAATAGTTTGAACCGAATTATACCTGCAATAAGTCCCTAGTGAAATAGTGTGAGATCTACCTGGAAAGAAACCTTCATTGGGCTAAGAAAGAAAAGGTAGCTACAGAAAGTGTACTAGAATATCTTCAAACTAAACTTTTGTAATACTTCCCTATGTAATCACCGTTCAGATTACAGGATTTAATAAGATGACAAATTCTCTCTGAACTCTGCATAAAATACTTCCACCAGAGTCTGCAAGGGGAGAAAGGCAGTGGAGAGTAGAACGAAGAATGGCGGACTGCCCTTGGCCACAGCTGGCAATGTTCATTCATTTGGTTGGACAGCAGATTGGTAGTGATGCTTAAATTAATAGACTGCACAGAAATTGCATCAGAGCTAGCATATGATATGTCTGCTACCACAGGTGGTCCTGCCTGTGATTGGACAGAATAAGCTTGTGACAGGAAGGGAAAAGGATGTGCTGGATGGGTGTACTGCACAGGACTTGCACCTACGTCCTGCACAGAGGCATGACCCATGTGGCAGGGGATTGGGAGTAAGAGTGTCATAATGGAGGACTAGGAGCTTTCGTAGATTGTTTTTGCAGCGGAGTAACACTTTGGGTGGGGTTGAAGGGGCTATGGAAGAATGCTCCTCATATCTGGGGACGATGATAAGCCATCAGAGGCCTAGTGAAGGATAAGGTTAAATTGTTTTGGTCTAGGGTGCTGAGGGAGTAGAGAGGAGGGTGCTTCTCTGCAGTTGGTTGCTGGAGATAGTCAGAGAATTAGAGGCTTCTGTGGATAAGGTTCAGAAAATCTTATGTGGACTAGATTTGGAGGGTAATGCTTGTCTTTAAAGGTTTCAGTAAGACCTTCAGAATACTGGGCAGAGGGTTGTCCATCCACAGGTGGCTGGACTATATGAGAGAGGCTTTTTAGTGTGGAAGGGATGGCAGCTATTAGAACACAGATAACTGTTGGCTGTCAGTGAGTTCGATATAGGCACATGTTTTATGGAGCCATTAGGGAGATGGAGGTCAGTGTCTGGCAAGGTAGACGTAAATATATTTTCCACTGATTTTCTCACATTTCAGTATATCATACAGTATTTTGATTTTTTCATTAACAAAGCCAAAATTACATTGTTTGCGCCTATTATACAAAAATACATCCGATTACATCAGAGGCAAGCTTACGACTCCCACACTCTGCGGAAATAACAATATTCCAAAGGGTTTACAATATTCTTAACAAATGAATTCCTACTAGTTTTCATAACATTATTAATTTTGATTATTGTTTCATAAATGAATCCAGTAGTAAACATAGTAAACAGTGCAGGATTGTGTAATTAATAATAGAAATTTTAATGTACATTCAGAACTAATACTTATCGATTATAACATTGAAACTAAAATATTTCATAAAATAGCTCCTTTTCATAAATTTTAACTTGAAATATAGCATACTGTGTATAAAATTATATGAAAGTTTTCATCTGAGATAATATTAACCTGTCCAAAATTCGAAAAATAATACTGGTATCGACTACTACTATTGAGGAAAAGTTTTGTTAGGGTAGGATGTCCCATTACAACACTGTGTTGAGATTTGGATCCAGATCATAGATATATCACCAATGAACCAGAACCACATGAGAGATTTGGGATTGTTACATTGCTAGAAGGAAGGTGTTTTCTAGGTGATGAGGTTGGCTTATAAGGGTGCCATGCAGAAGCCCATGATTGTGCTGTGGACTTTTTTTTTTTATCTTGCCTTCAAATTAGAAGTATGTATAGATAAATGAGAAGTATATATGAGTAAGGGTGTGATTTTACAGGTTTATAATGAAGATGGGCATGTGGTCTGATACTGATTAGCCCAAAATAAAAATAAACAATAAAATACATCACACACACACACACACACACACACACACACACACACACACACACACACACAGTCTGCCATTCATCATGTGCATAAAGTATGTTGGTGTTTAGCTAGATGGCAGCAGTAGTGACAAGCAGGGATCTAGGTGGCATTGAGATGGGGATGGTTGAGAGGTGATGAAGAAAGTGGTTTGAATTCTTGATGTGGGAAGTTAGGATGCATTTTTTGGGTTTTAAATATTGGTCAGAGCTGAGACTTTTTCTGGAGGAGAACAACAACCAATTACAATGATGCATCTAACATGGTTAAGTTTATCTATTTTGGAAGGCGTGTAGGAGGCAAGTGTGGAGACAGTAATTGAGATGAGGAGGAAGATGGGTGTGGGGGAGAGGTTCTGAGATGAGCCAAGGGATCTGAATCAGAACTGTAGGTTGGACTTTTGGGATGGTATCACAGGGTTTGTGGGTTGAGCTATCAGGTAGTTGGTGGGCACCTACTGTCAGGCAGTCATTGCTGTTCATCACAACAGAGGCGAAGCTGTTGCCTGCAGGGGAGAGAATCAGATTTGATTCTGTTTTAAGGTTGTAGGTGGCTACTCTTGCTTTTATAGAGAGGTTTGTGCTTTTAAGAAGGGATATAGGAAAGGAGGGTAAAGCCAAGCTGAAGGTAAGGAATCACTGCATGGTTAGGTGGGGGTGGGGGACAATAGCGGTTGGGCGGAGGTATGACCTGCAAGACGAATGGTGTAGTGCTGGGTTTTGACTGGGTTAGGTTGGAGAGGAGTGGTGGCAAACAACTGTTTCCCCTGAAGGTTTGAGAGGAAGAGAGTAGGTCTTTGATGAGACCAGTATGATTAATTCTTTGTGTGGGGCTGAATGTGAGGCTTTTATATAGGACCTAAACTTCTCTGGGATTTAGGCTTTTTGTGAGTAACTTGAAACAGTGTTTTGGGTTTATGTGGATTCTGGATTTTACACAATATTGGGAGGGAGTTTGCAGGAACATGACAGTTGGAAAAGGTCAGCAAGGCAGGGTCTACATTCTGTGTGGGGTTTGAGTGTGGTGGGGGGGGGGGGGGGTGGAGGAGATTGTTGAGGATAGGACAGATATTGTTAAGGCCGGTATTACACTATCAAATTTCTTTGTCAAAGTTGATATGTCAAATATTTTTGTCAAAGAAGTTGGATGGTGCAATAGGGCACTTTGTCAACTCTTGTCTGTCGTCAAATAAATTTGATCAAATCTAGGGTCTTGCTGTAGATTTGATCATAAAAGTCGCTTGTGTCTTCTGTTCACTGCAATGTGACATGTTACCACGTGGAGTGCTAGCATCGCTGCAACGTTCTGTCATCTGTAGTGTGTTTATAAACAGGGCCGGTAAATACAATTGGTGTGTACCAACAAATACAAAATTAATAGAGATGTATGAAGCTGATGAGGTGCTTTACAATGTGAGGCACCCTGAATACAAAAATAGATTAATAAGATTGGAGACCTAACTTAACCTAACTCTCTCCTGTAGCAAGGAATCTGAGTGTTACAGTGAGCCTGTCTTCTGCAGATATAGCAGTTCTTAAGTGAGTATTGTGCTTTGTGATATGAGGATACACTTCACTGAGTAAATACTGAAATGTATGCTCATCCATTCTTAAATAATTTATGTACGACTTGACATCCTCCATTACGAGCTCACGTAACAAGTTTCGTTGAATGCTTTTATTGTCTTGTTGTAAAACCCACGGCTTCACCCAGGTATGTTTCCTTTTTTTCCCCCACTTCTCTTCTACAAGTGCAATTGTGGTACATGCAATGGCTGTGGTTAATAACAAGTTGTTGTTGTCAGACATCTTGAACTTTGATGAAAAAAAATGTTGACAGTGTGATATCCCTTTTTAGTGCCATGTCAAAGATCTTTGTCAGATAAATTTGATGAATATTTCATCATGTCTTTGATCAAATCTTTGACTGAGAAATGTGATAGTATAATAATGGCCTAAGCAGTGGTACTATGAGGTGAGAATAAACTTTCTGAAGTGGTTCCTGAAGAACTTTTCAAGTTATTGGAGGGCCAGGCTTTCAGATTGGGAGATGGGGGGTGTAGATAATTGGGGTTGCACAGTAACGATATCTTGTGTGCAAAGAGAAGTGATCCAGTAATGCTTTTGCCATGAGGATTTGTTTCTCATTTAATTTACGGCCACAATTGTATTTTTAATGGATGTGCTTAATAATTTGAACTGTTGGAAGTGATATTTTTGCTTTGCTTTAATGAAAGGTGTCTTAACATCAAATTTACACAATGAATGTTTCTTCCACAGCTATGCGAAGTTGATTCACCTTGCAATCAGCAATGCTCCCAAAGGGAAAATGACTCTTTCTGAGATTTATCAGTTCATCATACAGCAGTTTCCATACTATCGAGATGCAGGTACAGGGTGGAAGGTCAGTTAAGTGAACTAATATCTGTGATAGCTATTCAATGCTAAGTCACTATATTTTTCTTTTATGTAAGTCTGATATGTTTCTTTAAGACATCCACATTGACGGTTTTGTTTTGTATATGTATTCTCACACTAAATGGTATATGATTTGAGATGTCAGGGAGATTTACTGTGTTTTCAGAATTCAATACGTCACAACCTGTCGCTGAACAAATGTTTCACAAAAGTAGCTCGCTCAAAGGACGATCCAGGGAAAGGTAGCTACTGGCGTATTGATTATTCTTCTAGCCGAGAGGAATCTTTCACCAAGAAGAAGAAAAGCACTCAGGCAGTTAAGGTAAAGATTATAATATAAAGTTATATAGTATATTTACAATGATTTGTATTGTGTTGAATGTAAAAGAAGCAAAAATCGAAAAGAATAGTGACTGCATATATGTTGATACAAATACTAGTGAATTGTTAATTTTAACCTCTGAATCGGATCTCGATTTATATCCTGCAGGTTCTGTAAACCATGTAAGTGACAGTCTGGTTGACAGAATAATATAATACTAATATTTCACACCGAAATTTTTTTGTCTTTCCTCACGATAACTAAGATCTGCCAAGTCTCACTTCACCAATGGAATTCGTAATTTCTGTAAAGACTTTAATGTGTATATTAGTAACAGTGTTGATCCCAATAAGAATTCTGCAGTTGAATGTTAATTGACATTATGAGATTATTTGTTAAATTATCATGATACAATACAATATGGGATCAGTATGCCTATGTTGTACGTAAGCATCCATCAGTGTCAGTACCAGCCAAGAGTACAAGACAGTAACAATCATGAATAATGGCAGATAATTCCTTTTAAAATGTACACTGAAGCCAGAAGAAGACATGGTGGACTGTGATTTAAAACTTGTGCACACTACTCTTTGGAAAGTATTGATATCAGAGATTCTTACTAAGCAAATTCTCAGTTTTATTATTTATGTGATATTAGAATATTCAATAAATGAACATTGTAAAATTTGTTGGCAAGTGTGAACATTGTACTTGGGCAAAAGTCATGGTGTTCATAATAAAACCCGGAGAGCGAGGAATCTACCTTCATGTTGCCAAGATTACTTATTTAAATGTTTAAGGAGATGGAAGACAATAATTTGAAATTCCAATGGGAGAACTGACAACTTGGAGGAGCAGTTAGCGTAAATAGTTAGGTAAGTAAAAATATAGTGAAGAGATAAAAAAGAGGAGGAGTATGTAGTAAACAGATCCAATATTAGAGCTCTAATTGTGTTACGTGAGGGAATACAAGTTATGTGGGGTATTGGTGTGACTTTCCCTATTTTGTTTCATGTGGGTTCCCCAATTTGGCAAAAGGGTGTCAAGAGGAAGTCACCATCTGGTTGTCATATGTTGGAATCTGGAAGAAGACAACCATTGGTATAACAGTTGTAAATTGTCTTAGCTGTGTTGGGAAAGTACCAGAGCTCCAAGCGCCAATAGAAAGCACTGATGCTCAAATCGTTATAGGCACTGAAAGCTGGCTAAAGCCGGATATAAGCTCAGCCGAAATTTTTGCGAAGAACCTAACGGTGTTCCGATAGGATAGGCTAAACATGGTTGGCAGTGGCATGTTTGTTGCTGTCAGAAGTAGTTTATCTTGTCGCGAAATTGAAGTAGATACTTCCTGTGAGTTAGTATGGGCAGAGGTCATTTTTGGCAACTGCAATAAAATAACAATTGTATCCTTTTACCGACCTCCCAATTCAGAAGATACAGTTGCTGAAAGGTTCAAAGAAAACTTGAGTTTGATTCCAAACACCTACCCGATTCACACAATAACAGTTGGTGGTGACTTTGATTTATCCTTGATATGTTGGCGAAAATACATGTTTAATTCCAGAGGTACGCATAAAATATCATCCGAAATTGTGCTAAACGCATTCTCTGAAAATTATTTCGAGCAGTTAGTTCATGAGCCCACATGAATAATAAACCATTGTGAAAACACACTTGACCTCTTAGCAACAAATAATCCTGAGTTAATTACGAGCATCAAAACTGATTCAGGGATTAGTGAACACAGAGTTGTCGTAGTGAGATTGAATATTGTAATCGCTAAATCCTCAAAAAATAAGTGAAAAAATACCTGTTCAAAAGAGCAGATGAAAATTCACTTGACGCCTTCCTAAGAGACTGTCTCCACTCATTCCAAATTAATAATGTAAGTGTAGACCAGATGTGGCTTGGATTCAAAGAAATAGTATCAGCAGCAACAGAGAGATTTATACCAAATAAATTAACAAACTACAGAACTGATCCTCGTTGGTACACAAAATAGGTTAGAACACTGTTGCAGAAACAACGAAACAAACATGCCAAATTTAAACAGACGCAAAATCCCCAAGATTGGCGATCTTTTACAGAAGCTCGAAATTTAGCGCGGACTTCAATGCGAGATGCCTATAACAGTTTCCACAACAAAACTTTGTGTTGAAACCTGGCAGAAAATCCAAAGAGATTCTGGTCGTATGTGAAGTATGTTAGCAGCAAGAAACAATCAATGCCTTCTCTGCACTATAGCAATGGAGGTACTATCGAAGACAGTGCTGCCAAACCAGCCTTCAGAAATGCCTTCACAGAAGAAGACGAAGTAAACATTCCAGAATTCGAATCGAGAATAACTGCCAACATGAGTAATGTAGAAGTAAATATCCTCGGAGTAGTGAAGCAACTTAAATAGCGTAATAAAAGCAAGTCTTCTGGTCCAGACTGTATACCAATTAGGTTCCTTTCGGAGTATGCTGATGCATTAGCTCCATACTTAACAATCATATAGAACCATTTGCTCAATGAAAGATCCGTACCCAAAGACTGGAAAGTTGCACAGGCTACACCAATATTCAAGAAAGGTAGTAAGAGTAATATCGTTAACGTCAATATACAGCAGGATTTTAGAACATATATTGTGTTCGAACATTATGAATTACCTCGAACAAAACGGTCTATTGACACACAGCCAAGATGGATTTAGAAAACATCGATCCTGTGAAACACAACTAGCTCTTTATTCACATGAAGTGTTGAGTGCTATTGACAAGGGATTTCAGATCGATTCCGTATTTCTGGATTTCCGGAAGGCTTTTAACACTGTACCACACTAGCGGCTGGTAGTGAAATTGCGTGCTTATGGAATATCGTCTTAGCTATGTGACTGGATCTGTGATTTCCTGTCAGAGAGGTCACAGTTCATAGTAATTGACGGAAAGTCATCGAGTAAAACAGAAATGATTTCAGGTGTTCCCCAAGGTAGTAGGCCCTTTGCTGTTCCTTATCTATATTAACGATTTTGGAGACAATCCAAGCAGCCGTCTACGCTTGTTTGCAGATGACGCTGTCGTTTATCGACTAATAAAGTCATCAGAAGATCAAAACATATTGCAAAATGATTTAGAAAAGATATCTGAATGGTGCGAAAAGTGACAGTTGACCCTAAATAACGAAAAGTGTGACGTCATCCACATGAGTGCTAGAAGGAACTCGTTAAACTTCGGTTACATGATAAATCAGTCTGATCTAAAAACCGCAAATTCAGCTAAATACCTAGGTATTACAATTATGAACAACTTAAATTGGAAGGAACACACAGAAAATGTTGTGGGGAAGGCTAACCAAAGACTGCGTTTTATTGGCAGGACACTTTGAAAATGTAACAGACCTACCAAGGAGACTGCCTACACTATGCTTGTCTGTCCCCTTTTAGAATATTGCTGCGCAGTGTGGGATCCTTACCAGATAGGACTGACAGAGTACATCGAAAAAGTTCAAAGAAGGGCAGCACGTTTTGTATTATCACGAAATATGGGAGAGAGTGTCACAGAAATAATACAGGATTTGGGCTGGAAGTCATTAAAAGAAAGGCGTTTTTCATTTTGACGGAATCTTCTCACGAAATTCCAATCACCAACTTTCTCCTCCGAATGTGAAAATATTTTGTTGACACTGACCTACATAGGAAGGAATGATCACCAAGATAAAATAAGGGAAATCAGAGCTCTTACAGAAAGATATAGTTGCTCATTCTTCCCGCGCGCTATACGAGATTGGAACAATAGAGAATTGTGAAGGTGGTTCGATGAACGCTCTGCCAGGCACTTGAATGTGATTTGCAGAGTATCCATGTAGATGTAGATGTAAATGATGAACAAGAGTGTATTCATGTATAGGCTAGCTAAGCATTGACACAGAGGTGGCCACTTGCATATATTTTCTAGGATTGGGTTCTGTCTGTTTGTGCAAATCATGAAACTTTTCTAATGTTACATTTCTTGCCCATAATTTTCAGTACATTTATGCCCCATGTCCTTACTTGATTAAAATCTTATTTACTAGTCAGTTAGGCTTCATAAGACTTTCAGTAACTGGTCATACATCTCATCATAGTTTTATTGTTGCCCTTCTCGAGTTACTTGATTTGTTAATGATGGTCTTACAAATCCTGACCAACTAGTAACTAATATTTCAGTTAAGAATGAACACCTGAGCAGCAAAGAAATATAAGAAACATTTTGTGGTTTGTGTTATTAATGTCCACAAGGAAGGAGGGGGGGGGGATTACAGTGAAAAACACCTAGATCTCCAATGTACTGGATCTCTGTATCTTTGTGACTCTGCCGAGTATCCAGGTATGCCATCTTGGAAAGGTCTCGATGGAAGTGTGTCATCATTTGGCTAGAATAGCTGTCATAATGTGCATAGGAGTCATCTGTGTAATGTTTTGGCCCGAATTTTCCTGTTTCCACAAATGGCTCTGAGCCATCTTCAAGAATAAGTTCAATAGTTGTTCATTCATTCATTCATTCATTCATCCACCCTTCCATCCATCATGTTCCATAGCTCTCATCAAGAAGGAGAAACTTCGGGGATTTGGAACATGGCAAGCAAACAGTAGACACGTTTACTGTATTAACCGTCACTACACAGCGTAATGCCAGATAAATTTAATACAAATAAATCTAAAAGAAAGCAGGGTGGGGGGGAAGATACTGCTCCCTCAGTAACACTAAATAAATCTAAATAAATGATGTTGATATCTCGTGTCTGCAGAATACGTAACCAGACCCATAGTCTCTGGGGAAGGCCAACATGATTGTCTTAGTGACAGTGATCATAAACAGGCCCTGTGTGTGTATTTACCAGACCTCACAGTGTGGTGTATTCCTCTGTCGCCTGCAACTTTAGCATCGTCTACTGCTGGGAACCTGTGATAGCCTGTCTTCATTGGCCCATTTGTTATGGTGCCATCTCATTCTTTATTATCTGACAGTAACAGATTGGAGAAAAATGTTTTAGGTGTTATTGAGGAACATGTTCAAAGATCTGCTTTGGTTGATTAACAGATCTCTGAAGGATATCACAGTACTAAAGGATTTGTTTGTAGTACAATGCTCTGTAAAGCACTCATTGAGATTGTACTTTGAGAGAGGGGCAGAAATTGTTCGTTGGAGCAAAAATAATGTCTGAAAAGTTCAGTATTGTAAGAAAGATGTTGAGCTGTAGATACTGTAGATGATCTGTGCTTTATTGTGAATAGAGCAGTTGCAGAGACTGAGGCCAGCATATAGGAAAGTGCTATATTCTAACTGTAAAATTTGTGACATGGAAAGAATGACAGCTAATTTTAGAAGATTTAGCGTATACAGATGTCACCAGTCACTCCACATTGTGGTTATGCACCTTTGAACTGCAGATTTGTGTATGTAATCACTCATGTAAAGACGTACTCAAAGCTGACTGTGGAGGAACCATGGATTTATCAGCTGTTCACCTACATAAGAAATGCCAGAGTTTACTGAGGTGATACGAAATAGGAAACTAATAGAAAGAGAGGCACAGCCTACATTGTGGGTCAAAGCAGAATGGGAATTGGGTATACTCTGAGATTGAAATGCTTGGTAGCTGCGATTGAAGTTAATTGGCTCTACATGTGAAGTGAATGCACTAGTTTACAAGGATTTGTCATTTCTGCAGTGCCAGCCACTGTTGGACATCCACAGTGCTCAAGTTTATAAATGGAGATGAGACGAGCAATGTACCACAAGGGAGGGGGATTCGACATACGTCAGTGGGATCGTGGATGGAGCCAGGTACAAGTTGTGTTGGCCTTCAACTGAGTGTGTGCATCAGTTCACAACAACAGTGGAAAAAGCACTGTTCACAGAGATGATTGTTAGGTGGGGTAAGACTTCTGCAGGTGGCTGGCCTTCTAGTTGTACTGACTGGAGGGGCTTTTATCTGGATAAGGTAAGGAAGGTTAGATTTGATCATTCCAAGATGTAACAATGAAAAGACTACAAAGGATGCAGCAAGAATTCATAGTGAGCCAAAGCTGTAAATTTAATAAGTGGAGTGGGAAGTGAATGTTTGGTATGAAATAGATATATGTACTTGAGGCCAGGTTTCAGAGAAGTTAGTGTGTGGCTGACATTCAGAGGTAGATAGTAGAATTCTGTGTGGCTCGATGCATAAGTGCCAGACTGCAATTCCAAAGATCCATGGTTTGATTGCCACTCAGTTCTGGGATTTTTGTCTTTCACTCATCACCTCTGGCATGCTTGTTGTGTGAAAAATGATGAGTTACACTGTGTTTCAGAGTGTATGTTAAACTGTAGACTCATCTGTAATTGAATAGGTAAATCTTGTTCTGCAGTGTTCAAGCCAGCCTTGGGGTTAAGAATAGCTTTAATTTCTTTTAGGTGATTTCTGAGAACAAATAGCTATTGACAGCTTTTTAACTCACCATAATAAATATGTTCAGCTGCTACAGATGGACACTTCTTTTAGTGAGTTTTCTGGATTATATAAAGAGAGAGTGACAGATGAGTTAGAAATTTTATGTCCATCTTTAGGACAGAAACCCAATGAGTAATGTAAAAAGAGGTGGGGAACAGACTAAATATTTATCCTGACTGTCTCTCTCTCTCTCTCTCTCTCTCTCTCTCTCTCTCTCTCTCTCTCTCTCTCTCTCTCTCTCTTTTGCTGCTGACACTGGTCACATGCCTTATATTACATATTGTTATATATAAGTATAGTTATATATTTTCAGAATTTTTTTAGAGCTGCTGGATTTTGTGGATATGTTTCCGTGCTGTTACTGTATTATCTCTGTCATCAGTGGCTGCCCAATGGAAATTTACCCATAAGCAGTGTTCCTGTGTATATACATTACAGGCAGCAGTGCCGTATAGCCCAGAGTGTGGCAGCAATGGGAGCGGGGGCAGTGACCTGAGCAACTGCGTGTACACAGCTGGCCCTGTCGGCCCAACCGTGTCGTCCACGCCATCCCTACCCGGTTGGCAGGTAGCAGATGCCACTGCCATTCACGGCTACTCTGCAGACCTCTCTGGTATGTAACAGTAACTGTAGCTGCTGCTGTACACACTTCTGCTGTCTTCTTGTAGGTGATAGGATATGCCACATGGGATTGAAGGTTGTTAGTTATTTTTCGGTGTTGTGGAATTTGTAAAGCAAGGGCTAACTGATGACGCGGATCTGGTTAGCGGATGTGGTTAAATAACGAGGGCATACTCTCCTATTGTCACCTGTACTATTGTAGGTGGTTCTGAGTGCGTCAGATGCTGACATTGTTTGAAGGAAGTGATGTGAAGGCAGTGGCGACATTCATTTGATGAAAGACATCACTGAAACAGATAGGAGTTTGGTTTAAGAGCAAGTGTGTAGCATAAATTCTGTATTGTAATTTGTTCATGGTTGTGTTTTATTATGCTGGTGCTACATCTACATCTACATCAATAACAAATCTAGCAGCCCACCTCTGAATTGCTTTGATGTCTTCCTTCAGTCTAATTGCTTCGATGTCTTCCTTCAGTCTGACCTGATACGGATCCCAAACACTTGAGCAGTTCTCAAGAGTAGGTTGCACCAGTGTCCTATATGTGGTCTCCTGTACAAGGAACCACTCTTTCCAAAAATTCTCCCAATAAACCAAATTTGACCATTCACCTTCCCTACCACTGTTCTTATGTGCTTGTTCCCTCTCATATTGCTTTGCAACGTTACGCCCAGGTATTTAAATGACTGGGCTGCATCAAACAGGACACAAGAAATACTGTGTTGGAACATTAGAGATTTCATCTTGTGCATTAACTTACATTTTTCCACATCTAGGGCTAGCTGCCATTCATCACACAAACTGGAAATTTTGTCTGAATCATTGTGTACCTTCCTACAGTCATTCAACTTGTACATCTTACTGTACACCACAGCATCATCAGCAAACAACCACAGATAGCTGCCCACCATGTCCGTCATATCATTTATGTGTGTAGAGAACAACAGCGGTCCTATCACACTTCCCTGGGGCACTCCATACAATATCCTTGTCTCTGACCAACACTCGCCATCAAGGACAGCATACTGGGGTCTGTTACTTAAAAAGTCTTTGAGCCACTCACATATCTATGAACTTATTCTGTATACTCATATCTTTTTTTAACAGCCTGCAGTGGGCCACCATATCAAACGCTTTCCAGAAATCTAGACATATGGAATCTGCCTGTTGCCCTTCATCCATAGTTTGTAGTGTACGTGAGAAAATGACAAGCTGAGTTTTGCACGAGCAATGCTTTCTAAAACCACCCTGGTTTGTGGATATAAGCTTCTCAGTCTCAAGAAAGTTTATTATATTTGAACTGAGAATGTGTTCGAGGATTGTGCAGCAAAAGCAGTTAGGGATATTGGTCTGTAATTTTGCGGGTCCGTTCTTTTACCCTTCTTATACATTGGAGTCATTTGAGCTTTTTTCCAGTTGCTTGGGACTTTGTGCTGGGCGAGAGATTCACAATAAATGCAAGCTAAGTAGTGGGCCATTGCCATAGAGTACTCTTTGTAAAATCGAAGTGGGATTCCATCCAGATCTAGTGAATTACTTGCTTTCAAATCTTTCAGTTGCTTCTCTATGCTAGATATGCACCTTACTGTGTTATCCATATATAAGTCTATCTGATGGTCAAATGATGGTATATTTGTACAATTCTTCTGTGTGAATGATTTCTTTAACTGCCACACCAGTCTGATCGACAAGGGGATGAATTGAAGCCTTAGACCTGCTTAGCGATTTTACGCAAGACAAGAATTTTCTTGGGTTCTCTGCCAGATCTTCTGATAAGGTGTGACAGTGGTAGTTATTGTATGCTTCACGAATAGATCTTTCCACTGACTTGCAGATCTCTGCTAACCTTCACTTGTCGTAATTTGTGCATTTGCTGTTGAACTGAGATTGCAACAGCTTCTGCTTCCCCAGCATCTGTTGAATTTCATTATTAAATCATGGTGGATCTTTCCCATCCTTTATCCACTTACTAGGCACATAACCCTCCAGACACTAGTATCGAGCTACAAAGCCCATTTTCAAGCCAGACCTATTAAAGCTGAACTAGCAGTGCTTGCTTAGGCAACAGCCAATTTAAATGTAGGTAATATACACATAACACATAGTCACATGGAATGTCAGACCAATTCACAATTAAGAAGTGTTCACAAATGGATCTACATTGTGGTTCTATGCAGCCAGTGAGAGAGCAGTGGGCATACGACATATTTGGAGGCAAAGGACAAAGTAATGTTGTCATATTCTCACATCAATGTAGATGCGAAATCTGCTATTCATTCGGAAAAGACAGCCGTGTTCTTAGGTCCAACCACAATCATTGGAGTCGCAACATATTTGGAAGAAACAGGCGAATATTTATGACAAGCAAGATTATAAATTTCATTCCAGCTCATGTGTAAAAATGGGAGGGTCATTCAGAAAGTAAAGAATGTTTGAATTTTTGAATCACATTGTCACTGGTGATGAGATTTCGCTATCACATTTCACACTAGAAAAAAAGCATCAGTCAGTGAAATGGCATTATTCATAATACCCAACTAAACTGAAACTAAAAAGCAAAACAAATTGTGAGCATCAGATAGGTTATGGTTACAGTGTTTTGGAATCGTAAGAGTGTCACGCTGATCGACTACATGGAGGTGAGACCATAAGTGCATTGGCCTGCTGTCAGCTACTTCAACGACTTCGCCACCCCATTAAAAACAAGTGGCGTGGAATGCTAACCGGTGGAGTCATGCTCCTTCGCGATAATGCATGTCCGCAGGTAGTGGGAGTGACATAGGACTTGCTTCATCATTTTCAGTAGGAAATGTTTTAGCATCCACCATTCAGTCTGGACTTAGCTACAAGTGATTATCGCTTCTCCAAATTGAAAGATTTCTTGAGTGGACAACACTCTGGGAGTGATGATGAACTTAAAGAAGCCGTTAATTGGTAGTTCAACAACCTGGTGACAATAGAGTATGCAGAAGGCATAGGAAAGCTGGTAAAATGGTATGACAAGTACCTAAACTTGAATGGTGACTAGGTAGAAAAATATTAGGTCTTCAACTTTGCTTCCGCCGTTTTTCAATAGACAGCAGTAGCGGCAAGTGGGGTTTGGGTGGTTGGTCATAGATGTAATACAATAAGCTTAGGCATCTGTAAACATAATGCCATAAAAATATTAGTTGATTTGTGATTGCATCATGAGGTTATTCTCGATTAAGTACATCAACTTAAGTACCCATTTCTCGCCATTTGTAGGAAGTTTTAATTTTCTGCTTTAACATGAAGAAATCTGCGGCTGTGGCTCTTAAAATGTTGGGTAAGACAAATGGTGAGGTAACTGTTGGTGGAAGAACGTACAGAGAATGTTTTCAACGCCTTAAGAATGGTGATTTTGATGTTGAAGTCCAGCGTGGCAGTGGAAGACACCACGTTTTCGTAGCTACTAAAACAGACGAAGACAGTCACAGGACATCGTTATCGAAAGCAACTGATGCATTCGAGCCCAGCACTGAAACACAAATGGCCACAATACAGCGAGAGACACATAAAGGTAATTTTGCAGCAGGTCAGTGCTCGACCCCATGTCGCAAAACCCATCAAAATATACATGGAAACGTATTCTCCATACGTTGTTCCCTCTGACTACCACTTTTTTCGATCAGCGTCATACTGACACTACCGATCATATGAACAAGAGCAAAATTGAATTGATTCATGGATCAACACATAAGATGCCCAGTTCTTCCGCCATGGGATTCGTATGCTATCCAAAAGATGGGAGAATGTAGTGCCCAGCGATGGGCCATACTATGAATCATAATTTTTTTGTATGTTTTTACAATAAAGCTCCGAACTTCCAGAAAAGAAGGTGTAAGAAAAGTTGTAGACCTTGTAGCTTGGGTATCAAATTGTGTGTAAAACACAGTTTCATTTAACTATATCAAATAAAAATTTTTGTAGGAAAAAATGTTTTGTTCTTTTGGAATGATCCTCATGCATTACCTTTTTTCTTACTTCTCATTGGTTAGATTAAACTATCATCCCAGGCAATGATAGCAGTGGCGGTGGTGGTGGTGATATTGGTGGTGGCTGCGGCGGTGACAATGATCATGATTGATGATAGTGATACTACAGACAACTGGCTTAGAAAGTAAGGAAAAAGTGAAATTACGATAACAATTAAAGTGAACCAATCGTATTATTTATATTATTTCTCCTTGGTCTATCAAAATGTAGACAATCAGTAAATGGTCTTAAGTTAGGAATTGGTATAATGTTAACTTTTATAAACAGGTACATAAATCAGTAAAACAGTTTGTAATTCTGATTAGTCAGAATATGTTAAAAGTAAAATTTTCTCAAGGATCCTCTTAACAAATAGGAGGGGGGATGTTCATCTTATATTCAGTGTTTTCTTATACTTGAGTAATTATACTGTGTCCTTAATTTTTTGGCTTCCTACATCTACATCTACATCCATACTCCACAAGCCACCTGACGGTGTGTGGCGGAGGGTTCCTTGAGTACCTCTATCGGTTCTCCCTTCTATTCCAGTCCCGCATTGTTCGTGGAAAGGAGGATTGTCGGTATGCCTCTGTGTGGGCTCTAATCTCTCTGATTTTATCCTCATGATCTCTTCGCGAGATATACGTAGGAGGGAGCAATATACTGCTTGACTCCTAGGTGAAGGTATGTTCCCGAAACTTCAACAAAAGCCCATACTGAGCTGCTGAGCGTCTCTCCTGCAGAGTCTTCCACTGGAGTTTATCTATCATCTCCGTAACGCTTTCGCGATTACTAAATGATTCTGTAACGAAGCGCGCTGCTCTCCGTTGGATCTTCTCTATCTCTTCTATCAACCCTATCTGGTACGGATCCCACACTGCTGAGCAGTATTCAAGCAGTGGGTGAACAAGCCTACTGTAACCTACTTCCTTTGTTTTCGGATTGAATTTCCTTAGGATTCTTCCAATGAATCTCAGTCTGGCATCTGCTTTACTGACGATCAACTTTATATGATCATTCCATTTTAAATCACTTCTCATGCGTACTCCCAGATAATTTATGGAATTAACTGCTTCCAGTTGCTGACCTGCTATATTGTAGCTAAATGATAAGAGATCTTTCTTTCTATGTATTCACAGCACATTACACTTGTCTACATTGAGATTCAATTGCCATTCCCTGCACCATGCGTCAATTCGCTGCAGATCTTCCTGCATTTCAGTACAATTTTCCACTGTTACAACCTCTCGATATACCACAGCATCATCCGCAAAAAGCCTCAGTGAACTTCCGATGTCATCCACAAGGTCATTTATGTATATTGTGAATAGCAACGGTCCTAAGACACACCCATGCAGCACACCTGAAATCACTCTTACTTCGGAAGACTTCTCTCCATTGAGAATGATATGCTGTGTTCTGTTATCTAGTAACTCTTCAATCCAATCACACAATTGGTCTGATAGTCCATATGCTCTTACTTTGTTCATTAAACGACTGTGGGGAACTGTATTGAATGCCTTGCGGAAGTCAAGAAACACGGCATCCACCTGGGAACCTGTCTCTATGGCCCTCTGAGTCTCGTGGACGAATAGCGCGAGCTGGGTTTCACACGATCTTCATTTCGAAACCCCTGCTGATTCCTTCAGAGTAGATTTCTAGTCTCCAGAAAAGTCATTATACTCGAACATAATATGTGTTCCAAAATTCTACAACTGATCGACGTTAGAGATATAGGTCTATAGTTCTGCACATCTGTTTGACGTCTCTTCTTGAAAACGGGGATGACCTGTGCCTTTTTCCAATCCTTTGGAACGGTACACTCTTCTAGAGACCTACGGTACACCGCTGCAAGAAGGGGGGGCAAGTTTCTTCGCATACTCTGTGTAAAATCGAACTGGTATCCCATCAGGTCCAGCGGCCTTTCTTCTTTTGAACGATTTTAATTGTTTCTCTATCTCTCTGTCATTTATTTCGATATCTACCATTTTGTCATTTGTGCAACAATCTAGAGAAGGAACTACAGTGCAGTCTTCCTCTGTGAAACAGCTTTGGAAAAAGACATTTAGTATTTCGGCCTTTAGTCTGTCATCCTCTGTTTCAGTACCATTTTGGTCACAGAGTGTCTGGACATTTTGTTTTGATCCACCTATCACTTTGACATAAGACCAAAATTTCTTAGGATTTTCTGCCAAGTCAGTACATAGAACTTTACTTTCGAATTCATTGAACGCCTCTCGCATAGCCCTCCTCACACTACATTTCGCTTCGCGTAATTTTTGTTTGTCTGCAAGGCTTTGGCTATGTTTATGTTTGCTGTGAAGTTCCCTTTGCAGCAGTTTTCTAACTCAGTTGTTGTACCATGGTGGCTCTGTTCCATCTCTTACGATCTTGCTTGGCACATACTCATCTAACGCATATTGTACGATGGTTTTGAACTTTGTCCACTGATCCTCAACATTATCTGTACTTGAGACAAAACTTTTGTGTTGAGCCATCTGGTACTCTGAAATCTGCTTTTTGTCACTTTTCCTAAACAGAAATATCTTCCTACCTTTTTTAATATTTCTATTTACGCCTGAAATCATCGATGCAGTAACCGCTTTATGATCGCTGATTCCCTGTTCTGCGTTAACTGTTTCAAATAGTTCGGGTCTGTTTGTCACCAGAAGGTCTAATATGTTATCGCCACGAGTCGGTTCTCTGTTTAACTGCTCAAGGTAGTTTTCAGATAAAGCACTTCAAAAAATTTCACTAGATTCTTTGTCCCTGCCACCTGTTACGAACGTTTGAGTCTCCCAGTCTATATCCGGCAAATTAAAATCTCCACCCAGAACTTTAACATGGTGGGGAAATATACTTGAAATATTTTCCAAATTATCCTTCAGGTGCTCAGCCACAACAGCTGCTGAGCCAGGAGGCCTATAGAGACATCCAATTACCATGTCTGAGCCTGCTTTGCTGCCTTTCAGTGGAATATTTTTTCCCTATGCTACATAACATAACTAATGGTATTACTATGTAAGTACTTCTGGATTAAAGGAGACCACTCACCAAAAAGCAGAAGCATTGAGTTGTCAATAGGTACAAGAAAATTTGATAACTTTTGGAGTTCGCCTTTGACAGACTAGAGTAAAACAGGCGTGCGTGCCTGTGCGGGCGTGCTCACACACACACACACACACACACACACACACACACACACACACACACACACACCTATCTGCTAACATGGTGCTGGCTGGACTAAGAGTGCCAATGCTATTTTTCAGCAGGCGGACTGGTTGTGGTAGGGATAGTGTCAGATGGGGCACAAGGAGGGGAGAGGAAGTGGTGGAGGGTGGCTAGCATCTCAGAGAGAGGCGACTGATTTGCCTGCTAGGAAAGAGTGAGGGAGAGACGGCGGGTATATGGGCTGGCTGGCACAATTGTAGTCGCTTGTGGGAACCAGCACTAACTGAAGGTGATGTGGGGCTGAATTGGGAGAGGGTGACAGGGTGGAGGAAGGTGAAACTGTTGGATGGAGGATGTGAGGACAGTGGATTACCTGAGATAGGGGCCAAGACGATCCTGGAAGCAGAGATTGTGTTGTAAGGCTAACTTCCATCTGCGTAATTCAGGGAAGCTGGTGGTGGAGGGAAGGATCCAGATAGCTTGGGTTGGGAAGCAGCCGTTGTAAGTGAGCATGTTGTGCTCCTGGGTGGTCTACCTTATTTCTCACAATAATTTGATGGTGGACATTCATCCAGGTGGCCATCTGGTGGGTAGTCATACCAACATGAAAAGCTGTGCAATGTTTGCAGCAGAGTTGACATATGATATGGCTGCTTTCACAGTGGCCCGGCCTCTGATGGGATAGAATAAGGCTGTGACAGAACTGGAGTAGGAGGTGCTGGGTGGGTTGATTTGGCATGTCTTGCACCTTGCTCTCCAACAGAAATATAACCTGTGTTGCAAGGGCTTGGGAGTAGGAGTGGAATGCGGATGATCTAAATTGTTGTGTAGGTTTTGTGGCTATTAGAACAACAATTTAGGAGGGGTGGAAGGGTCTTGGGTGGGATATCTCTCAATTCAGGGCAGAATGAGAGATAACTGAAGCCCTGGCAAGAGATTTTTTGGTGTGGAAGGGATGGCAGCTGTTGAAAGGCAGGTACTGTTGGAGGTTAGTGGGTTTAATGTGGACAGTTGTATGAATGGAGCTATCAGAGAGGGGGAGGTCAAGTCCAGGAAAATGGTGCATTGGGTAGAGGAGGACCTGGTGAAACAGGTGGGAGAAAAGGTGTAGAGGTTGTGGAGCAACATGCTACCTTCCAGGTCATTGATCTCTACCTCTCTGTGGCTCCATCCACACCTCCGTCTTCATTAAACCCACTAACCACCAACAGTACCTCAATTCCAAAAGCTGTCTTCCCTTCCACACCAAAAGCTTCCTGCTATACAGCCTAGCCACCCATAGACAACATATCTGCAGTGACAAGAATTCCATTGCCCTGTATTCTGAAGACCTCACAAAGGCCTTCACATGCAGGCAATACCCCCAAACCTTGCCCACAAACAGTTTTCCCATGCTACATTCTCTCACACCTCAACCCTCCCACCACCACCACCAAGAATCAGCTACAAAGGAGCATGCCCCTCATCACACAATATCATCTGGACTGGAGCAACTGACCCATATTGTTCACTGGGTCTTTGATTATCTCTCATTCTACCATTTTGAGTGACAGTCTATCCAAAATCCTTCCTACCCCCTCTAAAGAGGTGTTCTGTGACCCACCCAGCTACACAAGATCCTAGTCCACCCTTACGCCACTCCTGCTGCCAATCTCTTGCGACAGGAATCATATCCCTGTGGTAGACCAAGGTGCAAGACCTGCCCAGTCCACCCACACAGCACCTCCCACTCCAGTCCTGTCACAGGCCATCCTACCACATCAGAGGCTGAGCCACTGTGAAAGCCGCCTCATCATATTTCAGCTCTGCTGCAGACATTATACATCTTTCTATGTCGTATGACTACCAACCAGCTGTCGACCAGGCTTAATGCCCACCGCCAAACTATTGTTGAGATCAAAGAGTGATGAAACATGTACCTGAGCACAACATGCTCAGTTTCAGTGACTGCTTTACAGCCCGAGCCACCTGGATCCTTTTCTCCACCACCAGCTTCTCTGAACTTAGGCTATGGGAGTTATCCTTACAGCACATCTCCTGCTCCTCTAATTGTTCTGGCCACAGTCTCAGGTAACTCACTGTCCCTGCACTCTCCACTGAATAGTTTCCCCTTCATCCATCTGGTTATCCACTCCCAGTTCACGTCACTTCACCTTCAGCGTGTGCTGCTTCCCAGTGGGCACTACAATTCCTCCCGCATTCCTAGCAGGCAAACCAGTCACTTCCCTTTGAGATGCTAGCCATCCATCCCCAGTCCCTCTTCCTGCCTCCTACTTCCTGCCTTCCTCTCCCTCTACCTACCCTACCCGACACTAACCCCCACCACAACCTGTCCACCACCCGAAAAATAGCATTGCCACTCCTAGTTTAGCCGGCACCGTGTCGGGGCCATTGGTGTGTGTGTGTGTGTGTGTGTGTGTGTGTGTGTGTGTGTGTGTTACTCTCGCTTGTCACAGAATAACTCCAGAAGCTAGCAGGGGTGTTTTTTTTTTTTTTTTTCGTGCGCTTATTATCAACTCAATGCTTCTTTTAGTCCAAAAGTATTCGTTAGTTTACTCAGCTCGAGTAGTAGGAGGTGACCTGTAATAATTACTTGAAAGAGGGTGAACTTCTTAGCTGAGATAACATATAAACAGCCTTGATTGTTGATTACCAGTTTTGGTAAGCATGGTTACCATCTTCAGATCTCGATAAATGGTGTACAAAATGTGTAATAATGTTTTATCAACATCTACAGATGGTAACCATGCTTACTGAAGCTGGTGCTCAACAGTAAAGATTGTTTACAAGCGATCTTGACTAAGTAGTTCACCTTTTATCAAGGAAAAAATTTACATTTTAGAAGAACATTCCTACAACACTAACAATATTGCTGTTAGTGTAAAAATTCAGTCACAGTAGACAGTCTGTTCACACCCTTCTCATTGGTACTTCCTTTTAGACAACAAAATGTAAATAAGTTATACCAAACACTGAGCTAAATCTGCACAGAATTCGCTGTAATTAATTTACATGTATGTTCCAATGGCACCAGGGGTTTTTAGGCATTTCTCTCTTCTCTGCATTTTTAATTTTCGGAAGCATATAAAGATAAAAAATTCTAAAGATTTCTGTATCCATATGTCTCAAACCTTCTGCCAGAAACAGGAGGTAATGAGCTCAGTCCACCTATTTGAAGTTCCTGCACTTTCTCTCCATTCAGAGTAAGTGTGAGACTCTGCCTTAAATGGCATCAAACACCACGTTCAGAAAAACAGCTTTGTAGTCAGCCCTGAATTGATGAGATTGTTGAGTTAAAGAGGTTTCCTCTGGTTTTAGGGGTGAGGGGCAGGGAGGCAGTCTGGTGGGTGAGGAAAGGGGGAATGACCAATTATTGTTTCCTGCAATACTAATTATCAGCAGTTCTCTTGCGTTTCAAAAAGAACATGACTTTTTGAGAAGAGCGAGGTGTACCAGATGAATGAATGCAACCGATTTTTGCATCATAGAAAGTGAAGATTATACCAAGAAATATGAGAAAGGGGGCAATTATTTAACAAAGTTGTCTGCAAAATGAAGAAAGCAAAATGGATCAAAGCAACTCTTAAATAGAAAATGAGAGTTACAAGTAAATACTAATAGCAATGTTATAGAATATGTTCAGTTACGTAAAACTATTCATAAATGTCTGTGAGAGGGTGTGAAAGCTACAGTGAAAATTTGGTAAGAGAAACAGTCAGCAACAATGACAATGCTGTATGAAGAAAACAGAACAGAAAATTAATTTGGGGAGGGATCACATTTCATCAGTAAAAAGTAAAGTCATGTGACATTGTTGGCTGAGAGACCCAGAAGGGCAGGTTCAGCTTCCTAATTGGAAAGGTTTTTCTGTCTTTTGCACACTCTTGTACTTTACCTTTCCATTGCAAAGTGTGAGGGTTGTGTGTTTAAACCTTTCGCTGTTGTGGACACATATACATATCCTCCTGTGCCATTTCCCCAGCGCTGTGGAAGTGTATACGCGTGCCGCATAGTTTTTCCTATAGTGCTATGGACATTTGTATGCATCCTGAGCAGCTGCACTCTCACTGCTGCGGATGTGTTACTTTCGTCTATCAGTGAACAAATATGTTTCAAGCATTTATCATACAGCATATATGCTTCATTGTGTGCTATCATTCACAAAAACATTGTTTTGGTATCTTAAATTGTTTATGAAATATGACAATTGTTATGACCACATGATTCGAGATGGGCAAGGATGTGAATGGGTGCGTCTCATGCAACCTTACTCAGATATAAAACTCAATAACTCAAAGAACAAAATGAGATATCATTTTGCTCTCAGTTTTCAATTAGGTGAATAGTACAGCCATAACAAACATTGCCCTCAGCACGGAACGCAGAAAGCACATCTTTAGCAGCAAAAAGGTTAAGTCTATCTGATAAGTGTACATGACTGGAATGTGTGTGTGTGTGTGTGTGTGTGTGTGTGTGTGTGTGTGTGATGATGAGAGAAGGAAGGGGTGTAAACCAGTGCCGGCACACACCTCACTCCCCCCAGTAGCACCAAGGGAGCCGCTGAGCTTAATGATATAAGCCACGGCATTGGCGCAAAGTCTGATGGTCGGGAACTTTGTGCCACCACCCCTCTTCCATTTTGCCATAAAGACAAAGGGAAAGCTGCTGACAGCATGTGGTGTACACAGGCGGTTATCCATCCAAGTTCCCCCTGCGGGTTCGGGGGTAAGAATAGGCCCGCGGTATTCCTGCCTGTCGTAAGAGGCGACTAAAAGGAGTCTCAAACGTTTCGGCCTTCTGTGATGGTCCCCTCTTGGGTTTGACCTCCTTTTTTCCAAATTTCCGTTGTTAGTGCGTGCCATTTGGGGAAGGACACCTTACTTGATGATTTTCTATTGGTCCATCATGCACCACCATCTTGCATGTTACCTATTGTCGTGTGGGGGGGACTACACCCAACATCTTCCGGGTTGTCTTCTTCTCGTCTTGTGCGCAATCTTCTTCTTAGCGCCCACGACAACTGTGGACCCTTTCAACACCTAAAATCCAGCACGGTAGCCAGTCCGTTGTGGTGGGGTCGTCATGTACCCTCTTGGTGGTAGTCCCCTGACCACGCAGGGATCGCACTACAGATGCCAGAGCTGTTTCCTCCCCATGCATGCCAAGGAGTATGTGCCCATCTTGTCTGGGGCACGGGGACTCCGGGCAACGGGATATCGGCCAGGTACCCGTTGCTTTGGCTGGGTGGTGCCCTTGGGGAGAGCGCTCGTTCAGAGTAGGTGGCATCTGGGCGGATGTGGCGCAATGAAGCGCAATAAATCACACCAAGCTGGTGGTCACACGGCCACCAGCGTCTCTAAGCGAGGTAGAGTAGACTTTGATGCTGCGCAATATGATCCTCAGTCGTTCCCCTCGTTGGCTGCGCCATGGGAGGGACGCCGATCTAGTGCCAAACGGGAGCCTTACGTATCGCAATACCTTGTCTGCAGCAGGACTGATGGTGACTCCTTTCTTACGACGAAGCCTCTGTTTTTTGTGGAACACCTGGAGAATAAGTTTGGGGAAGTGGCGGGGTTGTCAAAAATGAGGAATGGGTCCATCCTCCTCAAGACGTCCTCCCCAGCCCAGTCACGAGCGTTGCTCTTGTGTGATAAGCTGGGTGATGTCCCTGTTACCGTCACTCCCCACAGTAGCTTAAATATGGTCCAGGGGATTATTTACCATCGTGACCTGTTGTTACAATCCGATGACGAGCTGCGAGCCGATTTGGAACGACGTGGTGTACATTTTGTCCGTCGTGTACATAGAGGACCCAAGACTAAGAGGGTGGCCACCGGTGCCTTTATCTTGGCCTTCGAGGGTGATGTCTTGCCCGAGAAGGTCAAGGTGATGGTTTACTGTTGCGACGTCAAGCCATACGTCCTTCCCCCGATGCGGTGCTTCCAGTGCTGGAAGTTTGGGCATATGTCCTCCCGTTGCCCACCCAGCGCTACATGTCGAGATTGCGGACGCCCCTCTCATCCCGATTCTCCATGTGCGCCTCCGCCTGTATGTGTCAACTGTGGGGAGCACCACTCTCCATGCTCGCCGGATTGCCCCGTTCTTCATAAGGAGCGGAAGATCATGGAATTTAAGACCCTGGACCGGCTTACTTATCGAGAGGCAAAACTGAAATATGAAAGGTTGTATCCTGCTTCCATTCGAACATCTTATGCTGCAGCCACGTTATCGTCGCCCACGCGAGCGACGGTTGTCGCCTCATCTGTGCCGCCTTCAGTGGGCCCTCGGGGCCGTGCATCTCTGTCTGCCCCCCTCGTGCCTGGGGGCAAGCCTTCCTCTGTTGCCCCCTTAGCCCTTGGGGGCAAACCCTCTTCTGTCGTTCCCCCCACGCTTACTTCGGGAGTGACATCTCCTCCAAAACCGGGGGGCTCGATCCCTCCCCCTCCTTCTCCACCGGCGTTGCCTCTGCCGGTTCCTCTCTCGCGGAAGGGGTCCCTCGGGGCTCTCCCTTCCTCCGTTTCTTCTCCTACCCAGCTGGATGTCAGCCAGTGGCTGAAGGTTCCGCCACCTGCTGGTCGTAGGGCTTCTGCGTCGTCGTCAGCCTCCGACGCTCCTTCAGAGAAGCTCTCCCAGCCCTCTCACCCTAAGGGCCGACGTGAGAAGAAGGAACGGAATGTGTCCAAGAAGAAGGATGTTCCGGTGGTTTCAGTACCGCCTGCTGTACATAGTCCTGGCTCCGGGGATGAGGTGGAGATACTTGCCTCTGCCGCAGATCTCGCCCTCACGGGACCCTTGGGGGCCTTTCCTATGGACTCAGCTGACTCTCCCCCGGTGGCGGCAGTTGGCTCTGAGGCACTGTCTGCCTCTTAGTCGCCTTCACGCCCTCCCAGTCCCTTCCTGCTTCCATTCTCCAGTGGAACTGCGGTGGTTATTTCCGCCACCTGCCTGAGCTCCGGATGCTTCTGAGTGTTTCCCCTGTTCTCTGCATTGCTCTGCAGGAAACTTGGTTTCCTGCAATGCGGACCCCCGCCCTTCTCGGTTATCGGGGATACTATAAGAACCGTGCTGCCTGTCAACGAGCGTCAGGTGGGGTTTGCCTCTTTGTTCACCACTCTGTCTGTAGCTCGCCAGTACACCTTCAGACGCCTTTAGAGGCAATTGCTGCCAGGGTTGAGCTCTCGCCGGCTATTACTGTTTGCTCTGTTTACATTCCTCCGGATGGGGAGCTCCCCCGACATGTCTTGGCTGCGCTGCTGGCTCAGCTCCCGCCACCATTGCTTCTTCTGGGCGATTTCAATGCCCACAACCCTCTATGGGGTGGGACTGTCTCTGATGACTGCGGTCGGGCCGTGGAGCATTTGTTGGCTCAGCTCGACCTTAGCCTCTTGAACACCGGTGCTCCCACGCATTTCAGTGTGGCCCATGGCTCGTTCTCGGCCATCAATCTCTCTCTTTGCAGCCCCGGACTTGTCCCATCCCTCCACTGGAGGGTGCACCCTGACCTGTGCGGTGGTGACCATTTTCCCATCTATTTGTCACTGCCCCAGTGTCATTCTTCTGGGCGCCTGCCTTGCTGGGCTCTCCATAGGGCTGACTGGGCGGCTTTTACTTCCGCTGCAACCATTGAGTCTCCCCCACAGGGTGACATTGACGAGGTGGTCCGCGTCTTAACCACGTCAATTATTTCGGCGGCCGAGGCTGCCATCCCCCGCTCTTCTGGCCTCCCTCGGAGGAAGGCTGTACCCTGGTGGTCGCTGGAGATTGCTGAGGCTATTCGCGACCGTCGGCGGGCTCTCCAGCGTCATAGGGGGCACCCGTCTCTAGAGACCCTCATCGCCTTTAAGAGGCTCCGTGCCTTGGCCTGTCGTCTTATTGCACGGCGTAAGCAGGAGTGCTGGGAGAGGTATGTCTCATCCTTGGGCTCCCATGTCTCCCCCTCACTCATGTGGTCCCGGATCCGGCGGATTTATGGATACCAGACCCCTATGGGTGTCCCTGGGCTCTCCTTGGACGGCGCTGTCTGCACGGACGCTGCCGCCATTGCTGAACGGCTTGCCGCGCACTTTGCTCAGAGCCCTGCAACTGCATCTTATCCCCCCGCCTTTTGCTCTCTAAAGGAGCGAGCCGAGCGGACGCCGTTCTCATTCCACACGCGTCGTTCTGAAAAATACAATGCTCCTTTCAGCGAGAGGGAATTCCTCACTGCCCTCGCCGATTGCCCTGATACAGCACCAGGACCAGACTGCATCCACGCGCAGATGCTGAACCATCTCTCCAGGGACTGCCAGAGACACATTATCGCAATATTTAATCGCATTTGGAGCGAAGGCGTGTTCCCGTCGCAATGGCGAGAGGGTGTTATTGTCCCCATCTTGAAGCCTGGTGCGGACCCACTGGCGGTGGACAGCTATCGTCCCATTACCCTCACCAACGTTTTGTGCAAATTGCTCGAACGTATGGTGGGGCGGCGTTTGTGTTGGGTCGTTGAGTCGTACGGTCTCCTCGCTCCATCCCAGGGTGGCTTCCGTCGGGGCCGGTCTGCAGCGGACAATTTGGTGCAGCTGGAATCTGCTGTCCGTACGGCCTTTGCCTGACGTCAGCATCTCGTTGCTGTATTTTTTGATCTGCGGAAGGCGTATGACACCACATGGAGGTATCACATCCTTGCTATGTTACATGACTGGGGTCTTTGTGGTCAGCTCCCGGCTTTTCTTCAAACCTTTTTATTGCGCCGCTCTTTCCGGGTGCAAGTGGGTGCCGCCTCTAGTTCATCTTATATACAGGAAAATGGGGTCCCGCAGGGCTCGGTGTTGAGCGTCTCCTTATTTCTGGTGGCCATTAATGGTCTGGCTGCAGCCGTGGGGTCGTCGGTGTCTCCTTCTTTGTATGCCGACGACTTCTGCATCTCCTTTAGCTCCACGACTACTGGAGTCGCCGAACGCAGGCTGTAAGTAGCCGTTCGCAAGGCAGCATCATGGGCTCTGACTCACAGTTTTCAGTTCTCTGCAGCCAAGACTCGAGTTATGCACTTCTGCAGGCGTCGGACGGTCCACCCTCATCCTGAACTTTACCTCGACGGCCACCTGCTTGAAGTGGTGGAGACTTGCCGCTTCTTAGGACTTGTGTTTGATGCCCGGCTCACGTGGGTTCCTCATCTTACTCAGCTGAAGCAAAAGTGCTGGCGGCACCTCAACGCCCTCCGCTGCCTTAGCCACACGTCTTGGGGTGCAGATCGCTGCACGCTGCTGCGATTGTACAGAGCCCTTGTGCAGTCCCGGCTTGATTATGGGAGCCTGGCCTATGGGTCTGCATCACCCTCAGTGTTGAAGTCGTTAGACCCCATACACCACTGTGGGGTTCGGCTTGCAACTGGCGCTTTCCGTACGGGCCCCGTGGATAGTCTACTGGTGGAGGCCGGGGTTCCCCCGCTGCGGATTCGCCGCCATCGACTGCTTGCCGACTATGCTGTCCACGTGCATTGCTCGCCCGGCCATCCCAATCATCGCCTGCTTTTCCCTGCCGTGGTCCTCCATCTGCCTGAACGGCGACCTAGGTCTGGGCTTTCCATAGCTGTCCGCGTCCAGTCCCTGCTGTCCGAACTAGGGTCATTCCCTCTTCTGCCTCCCATCCGGATCCGTGCACCTACACCTCCCTTGTGTTTACCCCGGCCGTCCGTCCGTCTGGACTTGGCACAGGGACCCAAGGACTCGGTTCCGCCTGTGGCCCTCCGTCGCCGTTTTCTTGCGCTCCTCGCCTCATTTCCGGGCTGTGAGCCTGTCTACACTGATGGTTCCCTGGTTGATGGTCGCACTGCCTACGCTTTTGCTCACGCTGCCCATGTTGAACAGCGCTCCTTGCCGGCTGGCTGCAGTATTTTTACTGCAGAGCTGGTGGCCATATTGTGCGCTCTTGAGCATATGCGTTCCTGCTCAGGTACGTCCATCGTCATCTGCAGTGACTCCCTGAGCAGCCTCCAGGCCATCGACCGCTGCTATCCCTCTTCTCCCCTGGTGTCCTCTATTCGGGAGTCTGTTTCCATCATTACCCACTCTGGTCGTTCGGTGGTCTTTGTTTGGACGCCAGGTCACGTTGGCATCCCGGGGAACGAACGTGTTGACAGGCTGGCCAAAGGGGCGATCGACGCCCCAGCTTTGGAGATCGGCCTTACGGCTCGCGATCAGCAGCTGGTGTTGCGCCGTAAGGTGCTTGGGATGTGGTCTGTTGAGTGGCGTGGAATGACAGCCCCGAATAAACTGCGGGCTGTCAAGGAGACGATCGATATGTGGCGCTCCTCCCTGCGGCCTTCTTGCAGGGACTCTGTAATCCTGTGTCGGCTGCGCATCGGCCATACCTACCTGACGCACGGCCATCTTTTGCGTCAGGAGGATCCCCCCCTGTGTCGGTGTGGGTCCCAGCTGACGGTCGCCCACATTTTATTGGAGTGTCCCCGACTGCGCACCCTCCAGCAGTCTTTTAATCTCCCGGGCACTTTGCCTTTGATTTTATGCGACGATGCCTCCATGGCTGACAATGTTTTACGTTTTATCCGTGGTAGTCCTTTTTATGGTTCCATTTAGGGGGGTCCTGCACCTTTCCCTTTCTGTGTCTTTTGTCCTCGCGTCTCTCAATATTTGTTGCTGTTTTGGTGTGTCGTCGGATGGTTGACTCTTTCCCTTTTTTGTTCTTGTGGTCAGTCAGCCAGTCTCCGGCCATCTTCTTCTCTTCTGTTTCTTTCTGTCTGGTGTTCGTCTGTACTCTTCTTTTCTGTAGTTTTCGTTGCCTAATTTGTGTTCTTTAGTGCCTGGGGGGGGGGGGGGGCGTCTCCTCCCCCTTGGGGTTTTATCTGCTCCGCGACTTTCTCTCGCCTGTTTTTGGAATGGGGGACTGATGACCTTAGCTGTTTAGTCCCCCTTAAACATCCCAACAACCACCACCACCATCCATCCAAGTACTGGCCGAGCTTGACATTGCTTAGCTTTGGTGTTTTGACGAGAACGGGTATATTTGATGAGGTGAGACCATTGGCATTTCATCAGCTAAGATGGCAGATTGCACAGCTTCTAAAGGGAAAGTCTTGGAAGTATTTGAAAATTTTGTTCAGTGATTATTTAATTTAACAGATGAATCACAAACATAAATAGATGATGAAAACAGTGACTGGAAAAGATATATAAAGCTATTTGAAGGACCAATTTAGGAAAGGCACCACAATATATCAGTGTTTCTATTAAAGTAGATAAATTGAGAGGAAATGTACAAAAGAAATACCGAAAATTAAGTAACAAATGTCTACCTAGGAAAGGAGCTTTACAGAACTGGAACATTGCTGTTATAATTCACTTTTATAAAAAGGGGGACCCACAAGATTAAAAAAAAAAAAACTAACTATAGACATTGTAGCCTACTCCGTGTAATGAACAAGATAATCACTAAATGATAGAATGGGCATCACTCAATGCACCCTTTGCAAGTTTTAAATATCATTTTAGCACATAGAAGGGAGCGCAAATAAACTAACCATTTTGCTTTTGATTCATAGTGTCCGAGAAAAATATCTTGACCAAAATCAGTGCTAACAATCTTTGAGAAACAAGAGAGTAAGTTAGCTTTGCCCTACATTAGTATAATGGTCAATATGTACATCAGCATTACAACTTTCACCAGACTTTATGAGCATAGTGAAGAATCTAGAATCAAAAGTAGTGGAAAAATGGAGGAGGTCCCAGAGAGACTGCAGAGCTGTCAGTTCAGTGTACTGTTTGTGACTGAGTTGGAGCAGACAGAGACAATGTTTTAATGGACAGTGTGTAGGCAACACTAGGAAAGACACTGGAGCAGCATAGATGTGTGTGGTGGATGACCGTAATGTGTGGAGTGGCCTGTTGAAGGCCTTTATCCAGGCCTTTATTTCAAATTTCTGATGACGACAACACAGGTTTAGGACTTTTTAATATTTGGTTCTATCCAAGAATATTTGATTTCAGACTGTAGTTTTTCATAGCAATAAATAATGTACTTTAGTTTTTGCCTAACTACTTCTCTACGCATATTCAGTTTTGCACTGAGTCTGTATCTCCAAGTTTTAGCCAACTCTCAAATAGAACAGCCTTGACCAACTTCTGGATTGAAATGGCCTTTTGGTAGGCCTGTCTGTCCTCAGTGATCAGTTGCTAGGAACAGGAAAAATCTTTTAATTTATGGCAAAATTCAATGTTGTTTTCTGAAAGCTTATTATCAACAACTGTATGTTCATTTTTGTCTCATTTTATTGTTTGTTAGAAATCAAAATACTCCCATCAATTACATAACTGGTATTGACACCAAGGATGAGATTTATTTAAGTTACTGAAAAAATTACAGTAACATATATTAAATGTAATAAATTTAAAAAAAGTAACTGCAAGTATATACTTCAAAGTTCTGTTCTGATACATTATGCCGCCAATCTGTCAACACATCACTTTTGTGTGAAAACAGTTGCTGAAAGTCTGTACATTTTTTATATTTGTTTGGGATTCTGGATATCCTAAGGATTTCCAGTTTTTAGCCTGTATGTCCCTGCTGCTATCTCCATTGTAACCCAAAGACACAATGGGAGCATCTCCAGCATGGTCTCTTTTCCAGTAGTGGGTGTACTGCTAATTCTGTTTTATATAATGTGGCTATGTTTTGAAAGTAGAATTATGAATACACTCCTCATTGGTATTACTTTTTGAACGAAAAGGTGTAGTTCAAAACTTCTTGATTTTTAATAATCTGCACATCTGTGTGGATAGACATGATAAAAAATTATTTTCCTGAACAGGGCTTCCAAGTGGCGAAATTGGATGACCATTTCTTTTATTGTATTGTCGTATCTGCCAGAATAACCACAGTGAAGATTGGTGAAATTGGTCAATAATCAACAAGGCATATTTATTAATTTGTGCTGTACTAGGAAATAGGCTAACTATAACAAAGGTAAACAATTCAGATGGTTTAATGACATCTGGCCGTTGTAAAATTCTTTCTCTAAGGGATGTGTCTGGTATCCCAGCCCACTGACTGTCAGAGCCTGCTGAAAGACTGGGAACTTGATCTTGGCCAGTAGGTGAGATTGTTAAAACTACAGGCATTAGTGTCACCATCTGTAGAGCTGGCTTCGACGCCCCTCAAGGCCACACGCATCTCACCACCCAATTAATATTCACCACAGCCCTATAAATCTCACTTCAGTTGTGAATTTGCTTCTATTTTGTATTGTTCTATTTACTCATTGTTTGTTTGATCTCTGATTTCTTTCTCCATCCTCCTCTCATTGACTGTCTTTCTGTCCACACGCGACAATCTGCTGCTGATGATCCTTGGCCGGTTGGTCCAGTCTCGGCACATTCTTAGCGGTTTCTGACCCTCTGTCGAAGCTCTGTTAAAATAATTGGCAGCAAGGTAAGATGTTCACCGTGTCCTACGGACACAAAGCTCGTGCAGCTCATGGAACAGCAGTAGCAACAGCTTCTCTTGCAGCAACAGTTGTTACAACAGCTGCAGCAGCAGCGAACTGAGTTGCATCATCAGGACATTCAGGTTTTGAAGGATCGACAGCAGATTCAAGGTACCAACCCAGTACAAAAGGTGACACTGCCCAGGTGAAAAGCCGCCCACATGCATTTCTGCCTTTCAATGTTCCCAAAGACAATTCACTTATTTACCATGGCTGAAACGGCATTTCACTGCCTTTCAGGTCTCCCATGATACTCTCCAACAATTACTCTTCCTTTCTTAGACTTCCCTGGAGACTTTTTTTTTTTTACTGAAAATACTGGCTTCCCTCTCACTTTTGAGAGATTTCTATGTTGCTTTCAAATTATTACTCACAATGATTCCATGTGGTCACATCACAACCCGAATTTCATCAAGATCACAAGCAACCGTGTTGGTCATATCGCTTGTAGGTGACCAGTTTATAAGGAATGATTTGCTGATGAGACTTCACTTTTTAATTCGAGATGAGATGGTCCATCTGGATCCCAATACAAAAGTCTGCATGGGGCTTTGGCTGGCAGGAAATTTCCTGTCTCCGCATAGATGTGAAATGACACCACACTTTGAACGGGTTTCCCATTACAGCTGTTCGAATCACTGCAGACATGTGCTGCAACTCTTATCTTATGGTGTGTTCAGTGGGTGGTCCACATATTTTTTGAAGAACTCCAATCCTGAGCTGTGAGCCTGGGCTCGCATTTCCCACTGTCAGTCAGTCGTCATTAATGTTCTCCTGCCGCACACTGGCAGGTGCTCACTGTGTCATTATCCTGACTGCCAGAAACCTCAAGTTTTAGAAATCCTCCATTACAGGCACTTGGGAATGTCACAGATACACACCTGCTGGCTGAAGCTGAATGAAGTTGTGGAAGCCGTGGTGCACAGATGTTCCACTCACTCCCGGCATCAAATCGCTCCACCTCATTCTTTCACCCCTTGACTCCTGGGAATACATTCATTTGGACTTTGTGGACCCCTTTCTGGGCTCTGTCACTAATTTTCGTGGATGCGTACTCTAAATACCCATATGTGGCAGGGTGGTTTCCACCACACAGACCACAGACATCACAGTTAATCCACTCCTCCAAATTCTCTCCGTCGAAGGGCTTCCCCGAACCATTGTGTCGGACAGTGTGCCTCAACTTACAGCAACGACTATCGAACAATTCTGTGTTTCAGATGGCATCAGACACCTATTTAGTCTGCCATTGTACGTCTCCTCGACTGGCGGAGCAGAGCATATGTTGCAGGTGTTTAAACAGCAAATGTTAAAAGCCATGGGAAGTATCACCACAATGGCTATGCTCACAATGTCCCTGAGTAAGCACGTACAGGACCACTCCCATCCACGACTGTGGGCAACAGCCGCGTACTCTCCTCCGTCTCCTAGCCCCAGGAACAGTGGACCCACCATGCGGGGCATTATTCTCTGGGCACGACTGTGTGGGAAAGCACATACAGAGCGAAAGACTTGTTGGTGGTGGCTACCCACCACGGGTGGTACCTTGCTACAGCTAACACTCCAAGGGTTTTCAGTACCATCATAGCAGTCAGCTCTGCCCGTGCCTCCTCATTGCGCTGCCGTCTGTGACTCAGTCGGAGTAGGAAAGCCCGACTTTGCCAGTCCCCCAACTGCGAGGATATAACTTGAGCTCCAGACCACCAGCAGTGATTTTTGTGGAGGCCAAGGTTTAGATGCACACCCATCTCACCAGTCAATTGAAGCCCACCACAGCCCTATAAAGCTTGGTGCACTGTGGCTCTGCCTCAGTTGTGTATTCACTGCTCTCTTGCATTGTTCTTTTTAATCATCATTGGTTTGGTCTCACATTTTGGCTACTTCTTAGGTTTTGTTCTATGGGTACTTGATGGGACTTGTTATTCTACTAAGCCATCTCCATTGACCATCCTTCTCTTGTTGCATGTCTTTCTATCCACATGTGGTGATCCACTGTTGACGGCCATTGGCCAGTTTGTCCAGTCTCAGTGCATTCCTTATCATTCCTGACCTGTCGTAGCTCGGTTACACTAATGTAGGGATGAACACACTATTGCTATGGACCTTTTTGTGACAGAGGACTTTATTAATGACAACAAATCCAAATGGTGCTTAGAATTTGCTTGCATTGTTAATCCCCTTGCTGAGCTATCTGAAGTTCAAAAATCAGGACATCATATACGTGTATATACCAAACTTTCCAACTCGAGGCATCAGTATTGTGGTAGGGGTTTCTTAGCTCATGTCTTACTGAGTAGTCTTATTTACTTAAATGCCCATGTAGTGACCTACTACTAAGGTCCTTGAGGCTTGAAATAGCATTAATGCATAATGATCTGTTGGAGCGGTAAACTTTTTCTATACAAATAACGTTTGAAATAATTTGCTCTATAGACAAAGCTAAAAGTACTTTCTCTGTTGTGTTGTAAGAGAGTTCAGCTTTGTTTAACTGCCTATGCGTACTGAATAGGGGGCTTAAATTCTCCATGAACTTGACCGTCAACATACCCGGTTGCATAATGACTGGCATCACAGAAGAGTACAAATCATTCCTCAGTGTGTACCAAAACAGCTGATTAACTTTAAACATCTTTCAATTGTAACAAGAGTGTTACACACTCAGAGTCCTTGTAGCCTAAATAACACTCTCTTCCTTAGTAATTTAATGAGATGTTTGACAGTAGTGATGTATTCTAGTACAAAGTGATGGCAACAGTTGTCAAATCCAAAAATGATAGTAATTCTTTCACATAACAAGAGGAAGGAAATTCTCAGTTAACAGTGGACTAGGTTGAAGATTTCATAGAAAGTCTAAATCTTATAATAAATAAATTTGTAGATTGTTGGATTGTTGCTGGTGCCTTATATAACCCTGAGGACATCCTCAAATTCTCATAATTAGATATTCCATCTTTTCATGGTCATGACAGGAGATGAGTAGCTGCTGATAAATCGGTTGACGTCTAAACTTCTGAAATACTGGGAGTTGTTTAAATGATCCAATGTCTCATCTATTCATGATGGGCCTTTGTTCAAACATCTTGTGTTAACACATATTTGATACAGATTTTCTCCATCTTGCGTCTGTTACAGGAGTATGACAGTAGGCAAAACTGAGGACTAAATTTACCGGCATCCAAATGCTTCCGAGTGCTTTGTTCAACAACAAGTTTGAAAATGATAGGGAATCCGTTCAGTTTTCAGCTTATCAGCCCTTTGTAGCCCGTGGAGATATGATTCATTAAATTAGAAGCATAAAATCTTGCTGTCCCTCAAAAACTGAACTAAATCCTTCAAGTATTAGATACAGTTATTTCCATCCTATGCAGGCAGCTGCATAAACTTTTCTTTTAACTTCTGATATTTGCGTACATTTTTCTATCTCATAATTTTTTCCCATTTATCCTTTTTCTTTGCTCCCTGTTTCACAACTTATTTTATTGGCACTCTTGTACACTTGCTAAATCTGTTCTCCTCAGGTATGGTGACATCTGGTCTGCCAAAATTATTGACGCTAGATTTGACCTGCACCCACAAAACTCATCTCATTCCACTGCATATAGCTTGGAAACACTTGACTTATACCTTAAAGTGGGTCAGTCTTTTGAGAGTGGTTGGACCAATCCTTTTTCAGCCTTCTCACATGCCTGTCAGTACTGTTGCTGCCAAATAACTGTAAACTATTGAAACTAGACCAAGATGTGAATGCGTTCCAGGAAATCACTCCCCAGGAGTAAAAAAAAAAAAAAAAAAAAAAAACTGGTTTCCTGAGCCACTAGTCGGGCTGCAGCCGCAAATACTGCTTTCCCAGTTTTCAGATTAAGCTCCCACGAGCATAAATTGTATATTGTCTCACATCCTAAACAGTTGTTTCTAATACCATGCTTCTCACTGGTGTAATGGTGTTTAATGGGAGCTCTGCGAGGCAGCTGTGTTGCATTTCCCCAATTTCTGCTTCTACCCCTTGCTGAATTTCTGTCTGCTCTTATTGAGGCTTAGGGCATGGCTATTTTGTATGGCTCATTTCCTGCAGTGCATGTAATATGGTTCCCAGCACTAGTATGCGTGGTGTACTGGTCTATAGCAATGGCCACACCCGGCTTCAGTTACATGGCACTTGTCAGATGTTTGGCTCACAGTTGTCAGTACCTAGTTTCCCTCTTCCCTCAGTCTAATGTTTGATGTAAGGCACTTAGCACCATGAACTGATCTCACCACTTGTTCTAGGACCAATTCCCTAAATGTCAATATTGCTAGCCACCTCCTGGTGAAGTAGAATGTGTATTGTTCTGTTCTCAGTATTCTGTCAAAAGCTGTGGCAAGAAACAACTTAGATTTTATTTATGTCAGAGTATGTGAGATCCCTTTGCGCAGTGACCGTCAAAGTTTCAGGGAGGAAGAACAGTGATCAGTCGTGACCTACCTGAATTTTATTGCAGGTCAGTTTCAGCTGTAGAATAGTCATCGTCAAGGGATAAAATATCTAGTGTGGTCACATTGACATAAAGTTCAGGCACATGTGGACCACAATTTAGATACAGAAATACGAGGGTTGGAATTTAATAGTGGCAGCTATTTATTTACAGCTTGTACAAAATAGATACGTGTTTCAAAGTTTTACTGACCATCAAAGTAGTCACCAGCATTGTGTATACCCCGTTGCCAGCAATGTGGAAGTCGTAGGATACTCTTAACAATACCAACTGTATTGACAGTTCGAGCGGTGCGGTCTATTACCTGACGAATTTGTAGCATTTCTGAAGTGAATGCTGTGAAGCATTTCCTACAGTTTAGAAATCGAGTTGAACTCACGAGGGCTTAAGTCAGGAGAGTGCAGTAAGTCGTATAGCACTTCGCAGCCCCATCAGTCAAAAAAAATCAGTAACAGCTTGGACTGTACGTGCTTCAGCATTGTCCTGTGCAAAATGATGGTCAGATTCTGCAGAAAGTGTCATCACTTCTGTCTCTAAGCTGGTCGTAGGTTGTGTTCCAAAAATGAACAGCATAGAGACAGAAGTGATGACACTTTCTGCAGGACCTGACCATCATTTTGCAGGACTGCTCAAGTACGTACAGTCCAAGCTGTTACTGATTTGTTTGATGGGGCTGCTAAGTGCTATACTACTTACTGCACTCCCCTGACTTAAGTCCTCATGAGTTCAACTTGATTTCTAAACTGAAGGAAACACTTCACGTCATTCACTTCAGAACTGCTACAAATTCGTCGCGCAATAGACTGCGCCACTTGAATTGTCAACACAACTGGCACAGCTATGAGTATACTACAACTTCCATATTGCTGGCAACAGGTTATACACAATGCTGGAGACTACTTTGAAGGTCAGTAAAACTTTGAAACACATAGCTATTTTGTACAAGCTGTAAATAAATAGTTGCCACTATTAAAGTTCCAACCCTCATATAATAGAGGGAAACATTCCACGTGGGAAAAATATATCTAAAAACAAAGATGATGTGACTTACCAAACGAAAGCGCTGGCGGGTCGATAGACACACAAACAAACACAAACATACACACAAAATTCAAGCTATCGCAACCAACAGTTGCTTCATCAGGAAAGAGGGAAGGAGAGGGAAAGACGAAAGGATGTGGGTTTTAAGGGAGAGGGTAAGGAGTCATTCCAATCCCGGGAGTGGAAAGACTTACCTTAGGGGGAAAAAAGGACAGGTATACACTTGCACACACACCCATATCCATACACAGACACAAGCAGACATTTGTAAAGGCAAAGAGTTTGGGCAGAGATGTCAGTTGAGGTGGAAGTACAGAGGCAAAGATGTTGTTGAAAGACAGGTGAGGTATGAGCGGCGGCAACTTGAAATTAGCAGAGGTTGAGGCCTGGCGGATAACGAGAAGAGAGGATATACTGAAGGGCAAGTTCCCATCTCCGGAGTTCTGACAGATTGGTGTTAGTGGGAAGTATCCAGATAACCCGGATGGTGTAACGTTGTGCCAAGATGTGCTGGCCGTGCACCAAGGCATGTTTAGCCACAGGGTGATCCTCATTACCAACAAACACTGTCTGCCTAACGAAGGTTAGGTGGACGGCAGAAAGACACTCTTGGTGGAGTGGGGAGGATTTCATGAAGGATGGATCTCATTTCAGGGCAGGATTTGAGGAAGTCGTATCTCTGCTGGAGAGCCACATTCAGAGTCTGATCCAGTCTCGGAAAGTATCCTGTCACAAGTGGGGCACTTTTGTGGTTCTTCTGTGGGAGGTTCTGGGTTTGAGGGGATGAGGAAGTGGCTCTGGTTTATTGCGACAAATTGTCCATTCGCATGAATGGACACAGGCAGACAGTGTTTGTTGGTAATGAGGATCACCCTGTGGCTAAACATGCCTTGGTGCACGGCCAGCACATCTTGGCACAGCATTACACCGTCCGGGTTATCTGGATACTTCCCACTAACACCAATCTGTCAGAACTCCGGAGATGGGAACTTTCCCTTCAGTATATCCTCTCTTCTCATTATCCGCCAGGCCTCAACCTCTGCTAATTTCAAGTTGCCGCCACTCATACCTCACCTGTCTTTCAACATCTTTGCCTCTGTACTTCCACCTCGACTGACATCTCTGCCCAAACTCTTTGCCTTTACAAATGTCTGCTTGTGTCTGTGTATGGATATGGGTATGTGTGCGAGTGTATACCTGTTCTTTTTTCCCCCTAAGGTAAGTCTTTCTGCTCCCGGGATTGGAGTGACTCCTTACCCTCTCCCTTAAAACCCACATCCTTTCGTCTTTCCCTCTCCTTCCCTCTTTCCTGATGAAGCAACAGTTGGTTGCGAAAGCTTGAATTTTGTGTGTATGTTTGTGTTTGTTTGTGTGTCTATCGACCTGCCAGCGCTTTCGTTTGATAAGTCACATCATCTTTGTTTTTAGATATATTTTTCCCACGTGGAATGTTTCCTTCAAATATACAGCTAGTGGAACCAAAGTGGTTGAGGCCTAATACAAAATTGCAACAGAAACAGATTCAACTTTGTATTAGACTTCGGCCACTTCGCTTTCACTGCAATGGGTGCTGCATGTATTTCTGTAAATTGTGGTCTACATTTGCTTGAACTTTATGTCACTGTGATCATACTAGGTATTTTATGCACCGATGATGACTGTTCTGTAGTTGAAATCGATCTGCAATAATATTCAAGTTTTTTGTGACTGATTGCTATTCTTCTTTCTTGAATTTGGATTCTATCTATAAATACGTCAAAATCCGTGGCATGGTCTTTCCTCAAAGTAGATTACTTATCATGATTGAATCTGAACCTTTTTTTGTTTGAAAGTCTCTTCATCAATACAATTTGAACTTGCTCAACTGTGTGCACATATGAGTATGATGCACACATCTGATATTCCTTAGGGATTTGTGCACATTTTATTCAACCATTCTGGAAAAGACTGAATAAACTTGCTCAATGAAACTCTACCTCCAACTTAACTGATATTACCACAGGTGGTGAAACAACTTGATATTGTGAAGCTGAAATAGTAGCTGTATTTGCATCTTTTATTCCCATGAAACACTGATATTTCTGCAGCTGCCTGATTCAAATTTTTCCTCAGAGGTTGCTTCTCCAACAGAAGAGCTGCAGTTTGCTCCCACAGTTGCTCTAATGCTTCTGTACTTACCTAATTCACAACACACTTACTATCAATACTTCCTTGCACATTTAAAGTACTTTTGTTAAATGTGCCTTTCCCCTGGGTCTAACCTTAGCCCTTTTTGGTCTCAACTTACTAGCCCAGTCAGCAAAGACCAAAAAAAGTCGATTAGGGAGGAAAAATCACGTGGTCGTAAATCATTGGACAGTGCTGGGAAGGAGTGTCATGAACAACACAACTAAAAAATCCTGACTTGTACTGTGTGTGTTTGGATGGGGGTGGGTTTACAGGTCACTTTGTTATATTATTCTCAGCTAACTCGAAAGCCGCGGCTTCTAACAAAAGCTTTTTCCAGTACAGAATTAAACTAAATGAAAAGTTTTGCAGTACATAATTAAATTAATGAAATTTTCTACAGAAAATGACCTATTCATTTTTTCTCTAGGACTAATAGTTTCTACTTTCAGGGGATGGAAAAATCACAGATTATTAAAAATATTGTTCTAACATTATAAAATTAATGTTTATCTTTAAAGGAAGCGGTTTAAGAACTAATATTAGATGTGTGTAGCACATCTAAGTGCAGTAGAGCCATATTAAGACAAATTGTGTTCCAGGGGTGTAACAGGGTGGAGGGGGAAGATGGTGTGGGACAGAAGCACGATGGAAGGTTGGTCGCTGGATTGTGCCCGTGTGCTTCCCTCATTCGTAGGTCTGCAAGGTGAAGATCGAGCAGGCAGTTCCCCACTCTGCCTACCCCACTGTGTCACAAGAAGCAACTATGGGGTGTTTCACAAAGTCATACGGGCCCTCCATGGCATGCCTTATGAATTACTAGGGATGCATTGCATATGCATTCCTATTTAACGTTTATTTTGTGCAGAATATGTTAGCACTACATGGAATGCAGATATGAGTTAGTAATAACACTAATGCAAGTAATGCATATGGGTGGACTCCATGTAAATCTCTGCATTCTCTTCTGACTGCTAGATGAGAAATTGATTTTTAGTCATCCTGTACTGGAAAGTACTCATCATGGGATAAGTTGTCTTTCCCAGAAGAACAATACCTTCTGGGAAAAGACAACTTCTCCCACCATGAGTACTTTCCAGTTTACAGACTGTACCTCCTCAGCATTTCATGTCAATTTTTTTTTTTTAATATATATATATATATATATATATATATATATATATATATATATATATATATATAAAAATAGAGGGAAACATTCCACGTGGGAAAAATATATCTAAAAAGAAAGATGATGAAACTTACCAAACAAAAGCGCTGGCAGGTCGATAGACACACAAACAAACACAAACATACACACAAAATTCTAGCTTTCGCAACCAATGGTTGCCTCGTCAGGAAAGAGGGAAGGAGAAGGAAAGACAAAAGGATATGGGTTTTAAGGGAGAGGGTAAGGAGTCATTCCAATCCCGGGAGCGGAAAGTCTTACCTTAGGGGGAAAAAAGGACAGGTATACACTCGCACACACACACAAAATGTCTGCTTGTGTCTGTGTATGTGTAGATGGATATGTGTGTGTGTGCGAGTGTATACCTGTCCTTTTTTCCCCCTAAGGTAAGTCTTTCCGCTCCCGGGATTGGAATGACTCCTTACCCTCTCCCTTAAAACCCATATCCTTTTGTCTTTCCTTCTCCTTCCCTCTTTCCTGACGAGGCAACCATTGGTTGCGAAAGCTAGAATTTTGTGTGTATGTTTGTGTTTGTTTGTGTGTCTATCGACCTGCCAGCACTTTTGTTTGGTAAGTTTCATCATCTTTCTTTTTTTATATATATATATATATATATATATATATATATATATGGGTAGACAAAATAACTTCACTGAGCTCATATTTGCATAGTGCATTTGTTAGGAGTTATTAAGCAAAATACATTCCTTTGTCTGTAATTTGTACATGTGATGTCAATAATTTATGTAGTGTTGGTGGGAAAGGCATTGGATTGGTAAATGTGACACTCTGTTGCTGTTTCATGTTGACAGCACATTGTAACTCTGTGTGTAATTGTGGTGGTGAATAATGAATGACCAAAAAGTTACTGCACTTCTTTTGCCATTAATTGTTTTTCTGTTAGACTTCATAAATCTCTTCCATTCAGGAATTTCTGGCACTGCACCAAGTGGAGCTAGTTCCCAAACATCCAAAGTATAAAACTTCCTGGCAGATCCATAGTATATCTTCCAAGGTAGGTGTGAACATGTCTGAGGCAGTTGAGGTGGGGGGTGTAATGGCACTCAGTGGTGAGGTTTCAGCGTGAATGTGTCTGATGGAATGGGACTGATCAATTTCGAGTGTAGAACAGTAGCCTGCTGTAATGCATTACTTGACTTATGTTAAAATATCTAAAGTCCTATAACACTTAGAGGACCTATTGCTGTTGTAGAGGGCAACAGTGTAATGCTTTGGACCTCTTCAGCTATTGGGAGGCGTTAGGCAGGGGTGATGCAATTGATACCCCTCATGCTGTGAAAGGTATTCCAGACACTGAGTGCAAAACCAGTGAAATTGACATTGTCGAAGACATATTGATAGTATGTTGCATTTGGAGAAAGATAGTGTGGTAGACAGTTAACACTTACAGCTGTTAAGCATTTTAACACAATAGCTCACTTAACAACTGCAAATAAATTATCACTTAATAAACTGAAAATAACTCCACTATATAAAAATGATCTCTGTGGAGTTATTTTGTGTACTCACAATAAGAGAACTGAACAGGAAATGCTGGGGAGGTATAACCTATCTGTAAAATGGAAAAGCAAGCAGTGCTCATGGTGGGGGGGTGGGGGGGAGTTGCTTTTCCCAGAAGAACAGGATGGCTAAGAACCAATTTCTTATCCAGGTGTGTAGAACAGTAGGCAAATACAGATGAGGTATGTGATTTTTTTGTGTACCAAAGTTTTTATTTTTTTTCAAACTACAATATTGTCCCCTTTAACATTTATAAACTGGTGGAGTTGTTGTTCCCAGTCTTGCAGCAGTGCTGGAAAGGCTTAAACTGGTGAGGCCTTTAACATGTCGGTCACATTATTTTGAATGTTCTCGTCTCTCTCGATTCACTCTTTGCCTGAACCTGTTGAGCACATCTTTGTAAGACCCTTGGTTGATAGTTTGCCCTGCAGGAACAAATTCTATGTGCACGATACTCCTACCACCGAGAAAGCAAATTGGCACCATTTCGATCTTCAATTTGCTCATTCTACCTTTTTTCGGTTGAGGATGTCTCTCAGTGTGCCACTCCTCACTTCGCTGCTTTGTCTCAGGATTGTACTAAAAGATCTTGTATTCATCACCTGTGATCGTATTTGTGGTCATCGGCAATCCTCTCAAGAAGATCAACGCACACATTTCTTTGATTGCCCTTCTGTTCAGTTGTGAGGTTTTTCAGCACCATTATGGCACAAACCTTTTTTGTGTGCTAAACTTCAGACAAAATTTGATGTACTATGAAAATATTTAAGTATAACAGGTCATCCACGGTCCTTATTGTTAAACGTCGGTTATGACCTTGCAAGATCAAGCACACGTTCGATGTTTTTGTCAGTTTTTGAGGTCGAAGGTCTCTCTGAGCGAGGTTCATTTTCAGCATGTTCTTGGCCTTCCAAAAAGATTTGTGACAGTGAAAAATTTCTACCTTTGATAGGAAATGTTCCCCATAGGCCTGTTTCAACTTTTCAGATGCCACACTTGCAGACTCCTCAAGTTTAACACAAAACTTGATGGCATAACTTTGTTCTAAATTCCGCTGTTCCAATTTGATAACACACAACTTCTGTGACGGTGCTTTCAAAAATCAAATGATTGCTGTACAGAGCTGAAACTCGGTCCGAGCGCCTGGCAGGGATGAATGCTGGTCTATGCAAGCAGAACAACACAGCGTTGCCAGATCGCTTGCAGTGTTGTCAGTCCCATTACTTTCCTCTCACACCTTGTACATAGATTCTGTGTCAGTGTTATCAGTAACTTGTACCTGCAGTCAGTGTAGTGTTAACGCATTTTGTGCAAAATAAATAGTCCTCGGCACGTCTGTGCACTACATCGCCAGTGATTGCTGAGGTGTGCTCTGGAGGGTCGGTATAATTTTGTGAAACACTCTGTAGTTGCTTATTGTGATGTAGTGGAGTTGATAGAGTGGGGAATCTCCTGCTTGACCTACAGTCTGCAGACCTATGAAGGAGGGAAGTGCATGAACACAATCCAATGACCTACATTCCCTTGCACTTCAAACCCACACTGACCCCCTGCACCTTGTTGCACTCCTGCAACACAATTTATCCCTGAATATGGCTCTACTGCTCATAGATGTGGTTGACAGATTTAAAATTTGCTTTTAACCTACTTAATTAAAGAAGTGTTAATTTTATAATTTTTCAGAACAATACGCTTTTAACAATCTGCAATTTTTGAATCCTGATAATGCGGAAATTATTAGTCCTATAGAAATAAATGAATGTAACCTTTTTTGTAGAAAATTTCATTTAGTTTAATTTTGTACAGTGAAACATTTTCATAAGAACTTAAGTTTTTCTCATTCAGCAATTTGCAGAAACACCCTCAGGAAGGCCATTTGCAACAGTGGTCAAAATGTCGAAGAATTTTACACATTGACAATGTGATCTGACAATGTGATCACATACTCTGAAGAATGTTACTGACAAAGCTACATTTTGCTCATTCCACATGAATATACTGTTGGTCAAGACTTTTAGCAGTCACAAATAGGCTAAAAGGTTACAGGATCGTACTTCTAACAATAAGTACAGAATGACCGAATGAGGAAAGAGATGTCATGATAGGTGTATAACGATCCAAATTTGGCTCAAAAATTGTTTATTGTTATTGGTATACAAGGGCCCTACATAGCAGGAGGAAGTGTTAAGAACTTAAGTCAATTTGAAGTAAATTGTGGATGGTCAGTGAATACATAAGAATTGAAGGTGTCAGGATTTAGGATGAGTCCAATCTCACTGAAGGCGACTCGAGCAGAAGACATATGTCACAGTTGGTGATCAGGATCAGAGATAATGAGTAATCTCCCAGGGACACTACAGGGAAAGCTCTTGTGATTGAATCATTTGAGATGTTAAGTGGAGAGCATAACAGCACCACTGGCAGTACAGACTTGGATTCCTGCTTCCCATTCTGCTCTGGCTCAGGCAGAAGGATCAGAAGACACCAGTTCACAAAAATAATTAGTAGAAAAGCCTTAGAGAAGAAACTATTACACTCTTTTGGCAAAAGTTATGCATCGTACACCCCACATATGCTCTGGGAGAAAACCTTTGGAAACATCAGTCAGCCTCAAATGTGTGCTCGTATAGCCTAATTGTTAGGGTGACTGTTCTTGAAAATCCGGAAACCTGCACTTGAGTCCCAGTTTAACACGAATTTTCATTAGTCACAACATATTCAGTGTCCTGATATATTCTGTATACCTTTTTTAGATTTCTCCTCTTTGCCTCTGGAAGAATGTTGTAAAAATGATTGTCACATCTGATAAAATACTGTTCAGGCTTGTAGAAAATAAACTAATGCTAAATCACAGTAGGTCTCAGTTTTTACCATTTCTGACACACAATTCAACAAAACCTGACTTTTTAATTTCACACGTTCAGGATCTTGTTTAAAGACTAGATGCTGCCATTTTTACTATTCAAACAGTATCTGAAGTGAGTGATCGTTCGACACAAAAATTAGTCTACTTTGCTTATTTTCATTCACTTCTGTCATATGATATTATATTTTGGGGTAACTCTTCCCATTCTAAAAGGATATTTTTGTGGTGTAAGTTCATGAACCTCTTGTCAATCACTGTTCAGGAATCTGGATATTTTTAAATTGGCCTCTCAATATATATATTCCTTACTGTCATTTCTCATTAACAATATTAGCTTATTCCCAAGAATAAGCAGCTTTCACTCAGTTAATACTCATCAGAGATCAGACATGCATTTGGATCAGACTTCCTTAACTCTTGTGCAGAAAGCTGTGCAGTATACTGCTGCATCTATTTTCAGTAAGCTACCACTAGAATTAAAAAAATCTCAGCAGTAATCCACACACTTTCAAATCAAAACTGAAGAGTTTCCTCGTGGAGTTCCTTGTAAAATTAAGCTGATTGTTGTTTCATTGTTGTTTGCGTTTACTTAAACTTATGGCTTCACTTTTTTTGGGTTCATAAACATATTATTTTTATCTGTTATTACTTTTATGTTGTAATTTTATGTATTGACACGTTCCATGACCTTGGAGATATGCTTCTCAATTTGGTCCTACAGAACTTGACATGTAAATAAAAAATTGATTAATTAATTAGCCAAGTGGTAGCACCATCTTAGAGTGACTTATCAATTGGTTCCCTGCTCATTACTTCAAGAGAATTCTTTCCATGGCTAGTAACTTTAGAAGACTTCATTAGTGAAAGCTGACTTCTCAGAAGTCATTACGAGTAGCAAATGGTTCCTCGATGCTGGACTCTGTGCCCACAGGCAGCAGCAACTCGGCATTTGCAGAGGGTGAGAGTGCCCTGGAGCTGGCAGATGCAGCGGAGTTGTCGGCCGTGCTGACAGGGCTGCTCTCGGAGTACCAGTACCTGGACGAGTCCTGCTCTTATCCTGCAGCACCATCGGCACCACCCTCTGCCTCCAATGACTTGTATGTGCGTTACGGTGCGACTCCCACTACGCTTGAGGCCAGTGGCTGCTATACTGGCACCCAGGTAACTGCAGGCCTCGACTATGATTACGTGCAACAGCAACAGCAACAACAACAGCAGCAGCACCAGCAGCAGCACCAGCAGCAGGACCACCAACACCATCAACAGCAGCAACAAGAGAATCAACAACAGCATCTGGATCATCAGCAGGGTGCAGAGGCAGATCAGCTCATGTTCAGGTGCCAGTATTCACAGCAGCAGGACTCGGACTCAGATGTGGCGGACACTTTTGATTGGGACCGTTTGCTGTAGTGGGGGCTAACACTTATCAGCTCGCGGGGAGGAGGAGACTGGTATCTTTGGTGGGGCTCTGTGGAGCCTCTCCGTAACTGTATAGTCAGTCGAGACTGTGGCCTCAGTGTGCGAGCAAAAATAATTATGTAAAACCCCTCATAATTTGTGCCATTTTTCTCCTCTTTTATATTGTTCTGTGGCACTCTGACCACAGTTCATTTCCTCTTATGTGCCTCTGTGATTGTTAGAACTGTTACGAGAGAAAAATAATTATATGCCTGATTATTATCATCAGTACAATATTTGGCACGTTTCAGCTTTATGCCTTGGTATTTCTTTGTTTTCTGGAACTGGGGAGCATATCTTGTTCTTCCTTTGTCGCAGTACACATTTTTTATAAAAATAAACAAATACAGAATAATAAACTCTAAGAAATTTTATGGTTGCTCAGTATATTACTGCTGTAACAATAACTGCCTAGGCGATCCGCTCCAGTGTTGTGTGCCATTATAGACATTACAGCTGTAGGAGTACTTTGAGAAACAAAGACATGTGTCAAGGAACTGTACAGCTATTTTTAATTTCTTTATTTTTCAATGAAAAGTGCTTATCTAATGCATCAGAAGATTCTGCATAAAGTCAATTTGATGGATTTATTTGCATACATGAATGTAGAGGATATTGTGGTTGTAAAAAACGGTTGTAAAAAACTAGATGAGCTACACAAGTATAGGTTAGACTTCAAAATCTCTCTCTCTCTCTCTCTCTCTCTCTTTTTCTTTCTTTCTTCTCGCCCTCTGCCTCCCTTCCTTCTCCTCCATAACCCTACCACCACACAAAGCCCAACACATACACCTACTGTGACTTATCACCTATCTACTCCTTCATCTTCACACACATTTGTTTAAAATGAAAAGTGACCATATGAAGTAATTTATTATACGTTTTGTAACATATCATTACTTGAATGTGTACAGATGCACAAGAGATCATTTTACCCCATATAAGACAGATTAGCAGTTGCATTGATAACTGATAGTAATGCATCACTTCATTAGTTGCTGTAGTAATTTGTGAAATACCAGCTACTATTTAAATTCACATTTTGTGCTGCTGCAAAATTTGCTGTGTATTTGCTTTAGTGACAGACTGATCTGCTGTGTACATTGCAGAATGTGGTGGGCATCCACAAAGGACAAAGAAAATTGAAAAAGTGCTAACCTAGCAACAGTTTTGATATGCAGTTTATGAAAATCATACTTGTAACTAAATTAGTATGTCTCCTGTTTACTCAGTTTGCTTGCATCAGGCGAGGTGCCCAGGCCAGTGCTAAAAGGCTGGACTCGTATTCGGAAGTGCAGCAGTTTGAATACCTGCCTGGCCATCCAGTTTAGGTTTTCTGTGGTTCCCTAACCTGCTTAAAGTGAATGCTGGTATGGTTGCTTTGATGGGGCACAACCAATTTCCTTCCCGATCTTTTCTCAATCTGGGCTCTTTTTAATGACCTTGTGACTGATGGGATGTTAAACCCACACCTTCCTTCTTTCCTTCGTTCTTTCAATTCGCTTGACCATCCGTGTTCCTTGAAGAATTTTTTTGACTCACAGGTACCAGTCTTGAGGTACTTAAATGTCATCCTCGTACAGCTTTTGGAGGCCACCAATAATATAACTCAAGCCAAGTGACACCCACAAAAATGTGACAGTTGACAACCAACTAACAGAGCGGTGCCCGAGGATAGGGTTTATGTGTACTGAATTGACTGCATGTGAGTCTGAAAATTTTCAAAGAATGCAGCTGTATGGGAAAATTAATTAAACAAACAGAAGTTAAGTGTAAAAACTGAATTGCTGTCTTTTTGTTGTTCTATAAAATCTACAACACTAAATGCGTGTATATTTTCATAAGTTCATTGTTTATGCATCTGCACTTCACTCCCACGCATATAACAATTACCAAATGCCTGCTAGTAAAAAAAAAAAAAAGGAATTTAAATTGAAAACAGAAGTCATTTATGTTTTTCACAGGAATAATTGCTTGTAGCTGCAGTCTAATTTGTTTATAGTTAGATCTGTGCTTGTAATTACTGTGTAGAGTCATTTTTCATACATTAAATCACATGTGGGAGGAGATGGAAGGAGTACTTACCTTTCAGTATTTTAAGTCTTCTGTATGCATACATTGGTGGACAGAAAATAGAGAGGAAGAATCTCAGAATTCATGTATGTCTGATCAAACCAATAATTTAATAGTCACTCATATTATGTGAGAACACAATGATCTCTTTCCTTTTTTAACCTTTAAGAATGTTTCAGTAAACTCAGTGAAAGGGTACTACAATAGATTACCAACAATAGCCATTAATATTTATAATTAAGATTGATACCAGATAATATGCATAAGATTAATATTTTATTCACATTTTATTACTGTCTTGTGCGTAACTGTATTTTATATTGATAAGATAGTGAACAATGTGGATGACAGGGAAAAAATGGTATGAGGACAACCACTATTGTACGTTCAAAAGATGTGTCGGGTGGATGACAAGCTCATAAATAGACACAAAAATTGTTATTCAGCTTTCAAATTTCAGTTTCTGTTGCAGAAAGTGTAACTAATGTGCTTATAACAATGTGTACCACCTCTCCCGTACTCCTCTCTTTTTCACATGTGCACTCCCACAAAAACATCTCTGCTACTTATGTGCCTGTCCTCATACAATTTTTTATGTTTTGTATATAATTCTTGTACTTGTTAAAATTTGCCTGTGTTCTTTCTGTTTAGCTATTAGTGGCCCACAGATTTTTGATTGCATTATGAAGCAAGATCTGTGCTTTTATATATTTGTGTGCAAAGTTTGCAGTTGAATTTGGAATATGTATTAGATGTTGATATTGAAGACATTTAAATCTCCCCTCTAGTATTTTGGATATTTTGAGGATTTTTGAAATACTTACATCATCTGGTCTCCACGCTGCTAACTTTAAACAACAGAAAATCTGCCCTTGCCGCTTAGTGGTTCATTGCAGTATGGCGGAACCAATCACTAAGTTCGTAAGGAGGGAATAACTGAATAGCTAACTTCCAGATGAGGGAATAGTGCTAAATAGATTATTACACATTTAAGATTCACTATTAATGCAACTGAATGTCATGAACATTTACAAACCATAACTGTGATATTAATTTGTGACTTTGCTTGTATCTTGCCACCCATTACAATAAGTGCAATGTAGTTTTTAATTGAAATGTACTGAAGACTGCCTAGAATGTTATTGTATGTTCTTTTTTTGCTGCTTGTGTAATGAGCACTAGTGATGGTGGGTATACTGTTACAAAAACTTCAATATTTGCAACAGCTAAAACTTCTAATTTCAGCTCTTTGTGAGGTTTACAACTAGTGAAATGTGTTAAGTATTTTATATGTTTGTACCAAGTATCATTCAAGTTGAGGTTGATTGTTCACAAAATGTAAATGTATTGTTTTAAGCGTTTACTGCTGCTTCGGAATTTCTGTTTTTCTGGAAGATTGCCCTATCAAACTTCAGGAGGTGTTAAATCTGCTTTTTGCTTACTACTTTCTACTTTCTAACAGCAACATCATATTTAGGTGGATCCGTATGGTGACTTTTTGGTTTTGCCTCTCTTCAGCCTATTGTAGATGTGATATGGGAAGTAACTTGTCTCTTTCATGCAATTTGCAAGTATCATCTTGTTGTACAAGTAAACAGACAGTTTACTTCTCTACCTGAAATTTTAAATTCAACTCTGGTGAGAGGGAGTTTATCCCTTATTAGTGATATTGGTATATTTTGAAACTGATATGCTCTTGCTTTATGTTCTGACTTCATTTTATTGCTGGTGACAAGCACTGTATGCAGCAGTTGGTGCCATTTAACCCCAGTCCTCTTATGTCACTTGTCAGTTGTGGTAACATCTCACAGCTGTGCCAAATTATGCATGGGATTATGAGGTTGGTATTTAGCTAGTAGTTCTTGATGTGAATTTGAGAGAGAACTTTTCTCTTTAATTGTTTTTTTTTATGAAAATGGTGAGAGTACTGTCATTTGAACTCCACTTTAAATTTAACTCCCTTATAAATGGCAAGATGGATTGTTTTTCCAATAGGAAGATGGCAAGGACATACCACCTCCAATACAACCTTGCCCAGGAAGGCACTGCAGTACTGAAACTAACTCCCAGGTTGAGGACTGCTTTAATTTTTTCTGGCATGCACAGTACTCATTCCTATATTTTGGTATGAAGCAAAATAAATTCTACTTCTGCTGCCCCATCCTGGTCTGCTTAAACCAAGTAAACACATGAGTTTTTGTCATTGTAGAGTTATGACTTTTTAGGCCAGTACAGTAAGCTGTAGTGCAAACATTTAACATGGTAAACTAAATTACCATTCAACTAACTACCCTCGCAGACACCATCCCCATACTCAGGGAAAACCGCATGCAGTACTAGGCACCGAATCAGTGTGTACTTCTGGCTTGTAGTGTTGACGATGGCAATATGGTGTAGTAGTTCATCCCTTTCTTCAGTTTATAACTTTTTACCTTAATAATATGAAGTGTATTAATTAATATCATTATTTCCTTCTGTGGTGCAGGTGGATAAAATTTATAAATTGGAGAAAATATTTTAATTCTAAGTGAGAGGCATAGTTGATATGTCACTCTTATTTTACCTGCCCCTCCCCCTCCCCCTCTATTAATTAATAGTAGTGATGATGTGTAAGTAATTGAGTTTGATTATCTGTTTTAAAATCCTAACATTTTTTTATTACAGTCTATTGTTGCAATAGTCTTTGCAATGCCAACCTGTTTGAATTTCTTCAGATCTGTTAAATCAAATAAAAGGCATGTTAAATGTGGTCTTTCCTAACTAATTTGAAACACACAATTGTGATTTTAATAGTGTGTTCGGTACACATATGTAAAGTTTTTTAATATTGTTTCACAGTTTTGTGAGACATAATTTGTTATCTTGTAGTTACAACACAAATATTTAAGGTTCCTGTTACATTTTATATTGAAATTGTTCTGTTGCAATAATTGAGGATGAAAGCCCTACTTATATATTGACAGTTTATGTAGAATAAGGTATCAGTTATTGGTAAACAAAAGTAGTCAGTGGCATTCGTTGATTTGAAATTTTTTCCTTGAGAGATGGAATGGTTAAGAGACTTAGGTAGGCAAATACGTATGAACATTTGCACAGTTTTATGGAGTTTTGTGACACCATAATATGAATGTTTTCGCTTTGGAAGGGAGATGTGTCCATAATAGGAATGCTAAATTTCAAGAAAAGGTGCAAGAATGCTCTTAAGGATAGGTCAACTGTTGTAGCTCCTTGACAAACATAAAAAATGACAATGTTTGATTTGTAAGAAAAGAGGTTCCGATACTGTGAGATTCTGGGGAGGGGGGTCTTTTTTTATTTTCATTTAAATGCCTTAAAACCTTATTTTAATGACTTCTTCCATCAGAGATACTTGTATAGTGTACCGGCACATACCGTCACAAATCAAGCACTGGAAAGTGACATTCATAATATCCCTTCCAACAGGAATCTCATGTATTGTCCAGTGAAATGTGCATGGAGATAATTGATACTTTTGTTGCTTGTGTGTCAAGGAATACTCTGACACAGAATTTAACTTTTAATAAACTGTATGGTTCCACCATGATTTTGTCATGCAGTTGATAATAGAGGTGTACTACTTAAGATAATTGTGGCAAATTGCCAGTACGTTTTACCACTAGAAACCCTCTCTGTGGTTTTCTCCGATCTCTCTGAATTTTACTAAATGCAGCGATTGATCACATCATAAAGTTGCCATTTTGTCACTGCAAAGATAACAAATTAAATTAACTCTTAACATATTTAAGTGTTCCCAAATTACAGTATTGTAGTAAAAATAATTTTCTTTTTTTAATTATAAATAGTTTCTATTTTGAAAGCACATATATGTAAATTTATAGTAATAATGCAACACAGTGGAACTGTTACAATATATCAATACTATAAAGGTGAATGGGAAAACTCGTGAAAGAGGGAATGATAAGACTCACAGAAAAATTGCAGTAAATATAGTTTTGGACTGTGTTCACATTTTCAGGAAAAGATCAGTGTAGATGGGGGAGAGATAGAGAGTGGCCTGTTTGCTAAAGGATTCGGGATGGAACTGGAATGACAAATGTGATGCTGTTTCATACCAGGATGGTCAAAATCCGAATGTAGGCCATATAAAATTGGGACGGAGGAGGGTCGTTAGAAGTCAGCAGATCTTGCTACTTATGCTATATATATATATATATATATATATATATATATATATATATATATATATATATATATATATATAAAATAATTTTTCTATGTGAAATTGAATAAATGCAGTGTTCATTTTGCCGAATGAGTTTCACACTAATTTAGTGACACATCTTCAACGGCAGTATGTGTTATGTAGTGTTGTTCTGCATGTGTCCTTGCTGTTCTGTTGGTAAGCTGTTTTTCAGCTTGCAACACTATGAATGAACTCTTGTCAGTGCGCCACACAACTTTGCCCACACACGTTTCCACCTTGTTTAGGGAATCATTGTATAAGGAAGGCAAGTGGGATCTGTAGAAAAAAAGAACATGATAGAGAGAGAGAGAGAGAGAGAGAGAGAGAGAGAGAGAAGGAAGGAGGAGGGGAGGGGGAGATTGTGTACACACTCGTGCATGCATGTGCACGTGTATGCACATAAGCAGATGAACAACTTCATTTACAAAACAGTGAAGACACATGTAAAGCTCTAACAACTTATACTGTTACAGAAGACGTTGCAATAAATTAGGGTGAAACTCATCTGGAAATATATAGCTGCATTTATTCTGTTACACACAGACATAAAACCTAAAAATCATTAATATATTATTAGTAGCAACTGAGGACTGATAGACTAACAACAATGTTTAAATGTAATTAAAAATATTTAAGTGTAATTGTAATGGGCAATTTTGGTAAAAAGTGAGGCAGCATATTCACTCGCTCCTACAGACATTGGCACAGCTTAGAATGACTGTCCACTTGAGGAGATGTAATAATCCACAAAGCAACTTCCAGTGAGCCTCTCGATGTAATAATATTCTTGCCATACTGTATCAGTAGACCTTCAGTATTGTTATTTGCTACGCCTCCTTTCTCAGTAAATGCTTTGTGTGCAAATCGTATCCTGCAAGTTCAGTGATTGTCCTTGGCTACAACCTCAAAACCAAATGTGTGTGAGGCATCGAATATGCAATCTACAGTTTAACTACAGTGTTGGATATGCCCATTCTTTGACAGGGTTATAAGCACAACTGGTCTGTCATAATATGTAGCGACAAGCAGAATTCATATTAGGCAAGAGTAATTTTTGGTTTGCAAACACACACTGTACCATACTGGCGCAAACTGCTATTCATATTTTCCTTTTGCCACAATTTGAGTATGTTCTCAGCACATAATCTTCAGAACTGTTATCCTGACATCAACCATTTGCTGTAGTCCCCATCTGTCAACTGTCAGTCCTTTTTACATATTTCTTCCCCCTTTTTTTTCCTGCCTTTGGCATAACATGGTGTGATCTAGATAGCCTCTTGGCTATGAATTTCCTCCTGTCAGTTAAGGGCATTATTTTCTTTATTATAAATGTTTTTTTTTTTTTTTAAAAAAAAGATTTAGTCTTACTAACCAACTTTGCAGTGATTATGATTTCTTAGAATTCCTGCTTTTCAGTTTTTCTAGTGTTGTAATTACTGATGACTGATTCAGCTGCCAGCATGATGCAGCAGGTTTAATGTAAATCCATATCACAGTACCAAATATCAATGCAAAGAGAACTTATGTTTTCTCCGATAATATTTAAACATAATCTCCTGCTTGGAAAGATAATACATTTTTGTTTTTGTTGTCATTATTATTATTATTATTATTATTATTATTATTATTACGTAATAGCTGGTATTTGTTTGAAGGAAAAGAGCTGGTTTGGATTTTAATGGTTCATTTTGGACCATGTTTTTGTTAAAAATATTCATACCAATTCTTGGCATGCAGTAGCAAAATTCAGATGAAAAGCATCTCTCCAAAGCTTTCTTTTTTATGTTTTGTGAGGCCAGTACAGAACTTTGCCACATGCATTATTTCCATGTACATTACATATAAGAGAACATTAGGATTTGTGGCTATTCTTTGTATCTAACAGCTCTGTTGCTGAGAATAGTTTGTATAATTAAAAACAGAAAGTCATATGTACCTCCAGGAAACACTGTTGTGCAGCTATTTATCTTTGAAACAGATTGCAATATTGTGTTTCATTCAGTGTTCTGCTGTCCGTACAAAATCACAATTGGGGGATGTGTCTTCATGTTGTGATATATTTGACAGGAGAGGTTCTTCAGCCTCCTGGTGAAACAAAATTTTGAAAGTAAACTTTATAATACCCTGTTTATTGTAGTTGAATAATGTACATAGCCTGTTTTATTACTCAGAGTGGTATGAATGTATATACCTGTAAACTTCTCTGAGTTGGAATAGCAAATCAGAGACATCTTTTGATTAACACCTTGCATTGTAATGTGTGTGTGTGTGTGTGTGTGTGTGTGTGTGTGTGTGTGTGTGTGTGTGTGTGTTTGTGTTTGTGTGTGTGTCAGAGAGAAAATGATGAGCAGCATTTTACACACTAAGTGACCTTGAAATGCATTGCCACAATAGATGTTACTAACAATTGCAAATGACGTGAGTGTGAGTGCTTCATAAAAATACATTCACTTGAGAAGGGCTCCTGAAAGTTTGCCTCTGTTACCATATGAATAATTGCAGATAAACACTTGTCAAATATCTGGAAGACATTTTACATTATACAAGAATGAATGAAGAGTACATGGATAGGAAAAATTCTAACTGTCTCATTATTTATGAAAATGTTACATTTTAGTCAACTGCTGCTTGCCCATTAATCTCAAAATGAACTTCAACAGTTGTGGACAATAGTTACAGAGGCCTTCCTGGAAAAAAATATTCCTTACTGTTAAATGTATTAAATTACCTTCATAGCAAAAGGGAAAAAATGTTGTTTGCACGAGTCCAAAACTGTGGCACTATTACATGAAAATTGTCATTTTCATTTGTCCCTTGAAATTTATTAACATTTTTAACTGTAAAAGCTGTAACGGTGTCTGTATGGAAGGGATAAATAAATATTTTTTGTGCACGTCTGTTGTAAACAAAAAAAGGATGGGATAAAACATTATTGTCTGAGTTTTGGTGTTAATAGTCATAAACCATTCTGTCTGCAGAATGAACTCAGGGTTAATGGAAGCATTGAAATGTGTAAAATTTCCATAGGTAAATGAAAGTACTGCATGTGTTTACTGTTTTTTATTTTTTATTAGTTTATTTATTTATTTGTGTTTACAGGTGCCATATAAGTACTCAAGTTCCGAATATTGTGCAAAAACATTGTATTTTACAAGAATTAAGGCATTAGTACTGTTTGCTTAAATGCTTAACTTGCCAGCGGTTAGCTGAATTGTGAACTACCTCATGTAAGAGATATTGGTACCAAAAGTACAGATTTTCACTTCACATGTGAGATGGTTTCAGTAGTTGTAATACGGGACTGCTTTGTTTGAGTGTTAAAAATTGTGGACTAATCTCCTGCAATATTCTAATCATAGCTGTAAATGGAAATTAATGGCAGCTTTCTGAGTTAATTTTTTGTGGTGTTAGATATCACAAGATTTTTAGATTTTATTATCACAAGATTTTTAGATTTTATTTTGTTTGCTATGTTCACGTATTGATACTCACAGACATGCATAATATGCAGTAACTTCTGTATCTGAGCTTTAATAGCATAATGTGCTAATTGTACAGCACTACTGAATACCGCTGTGTACGCTTTCAGAGGATGACTGATTGTTTTGTTGTTGTTGGGAAATGCCTGGCAGATGACTGCGTAATCCTCCTCCTACCACGAGGCAGTTGTTTTCTGTTAGATGCTGTCAGTTGAGATATGTTTCTGCACTAATTATTGCAAAGTGTTTCCCACCTGTAAACAATGACAATAACTTGCTGCTTGCGTAACAAGTTTTTATTCATATCCATACATTTCTATTGTTGTTGTTTTCTTATTATCATTATTACTGAATTGTGCATCATGTTGGCATTGTAGCTGCTGGTTGTGACATGGTTGTGTATATTAAGTGCCTATAATGTGATTGTCAGTAGTGCAATTTCTCTTTTTTTTACAATCATTGTTTATTTAGTTTGAGCATTAATAAGTTACAGACCACTATTACTCGAAAACCAGCCGAGAAAAAGAATTTGTGTTAATATGTGTTCAGTTCATTCAAAGGCCAGTTAATAAATTGTGCAATTTTTAAGTTTTATACCCAATTACAATGTTGGTTTACTAAAATTGGAGTTTGTTGTTTTATTTTTATATCTTTTCCTTTTCATTAATAGCAATGTTTGACACCATGAAGTGGAATAAATTTGAGATAATAAGTGGAATGAAGTGTCTTTGTAAACAGAATGTCACTAGAACATACTGTTTGCAGCATGCTAGTGGATTTGGAAAATTTTAATTTAATTGATTAAAATTCATGTGTACCTTTCCTGTTTGCAAGTATCAATATCAGGAATAACAATTACTTTGCTATGCAGGAATAGAGCTCTGTTGATTTGGTAGTTTGAGTGAACTGGCAGACTTCGAAATACTTACAGGTGAACTAACCACAACACAAAACTGAATAATAGCTTAATCATGTAGCTGGAATTTGTTTCCTGAAATTAGTTACCTTTGGTAAAAAATTATTCCTATATACGTAAAACAATGGAAAGCTCAGCACGGAATAACAGCAGTGTGTAAAGGATAGGGTGCTACTTTCCACGTAGAGAAGGTGTTGAGTTGCAGATAGACACAATGAAAAAGACTGCTAAAGATTTAAGCTTTTGGGCAAAAAAAAAAAAAAAAAAAAAATCCATTGTCTGAAACAGAAAACATGCAGACGTTAACACAAGCATGCACGCGCGCGCTCACACACACACACACACACACACACACACACACACACACACTCTCTCTCTCTCTCTCTCTCTCTCTCTCTGTATGCTGGTATGGGTGGTGGGAGTAAAATCAGTGGGAGGAATACCAGGATAGGGGTGGGGGAGGAAGCTGTGGTGTCTATGAGAATATGCAAGGATGTGATGGGGACAGAATGGGCAGCTGGGTGTGGGATCTGGAGGCTGTTCTGGGGAAGGGGGGGGGGGGATAGAAGGAGGAGGAGAGAAGTAGAGAAGTGGAAAAGACTAGTAGGTGAATTCGTGGGGGTAGGTAGGTGGAGCACGGGGGCTAGTGGAGGCTGAAGCCAGGGGTTACAGGAATGGAGGAAATGTTGTAGGGAGAGCTCCCACCTGATGCAATACAGAAAAGCTGGTGTTAGTTGGAAGACTCGAGATGGTGCAGTATGTGAAGTAGTAATTGAAGTGAAGTACATCACGCTCAGCAGCATGTTCAGCAGCTGGGTGGTCCAGCTGTCTGTTAACCATAGTATGGCAGGGGTCATTCATGTGAACAGACAACTTGTCATTGCCGTGCCCATGTAAAGAGGCAAAAGATAGAAGCTTAGTCTGTAGACCATGTGGCTGCTTTCACAAGTTGCGCTGCCTTTGATGTGGTAGGAGGTGCCTGTGACAGGGCTGGAGTAGGTGGTAGTGGGGGCTGTATGGATCACATAACCTACACTTCTGTTGATGAAAAGCCACTAGCTGAATCTTGGAGCCAGGTAGGTATAGTGCAGTGGCCATATGCTAAGTACGTCCATTAGTTATAAAATAATAGTTTTTTCAATTGACCATTGTTTTTCAGCATAGTCTCCTTTTAGGGATAAAGCTTTTAATTTTTGAGCCTTTTTAATATACCTGTATCTCAAAGATGACCACATCGTATGAGTAAAACTTTTTACCTTCAAGCCATTTCTTTATTTTTGGGCCCAGGAAGCGAGGTTGGGAAAATAAAGGTATGCTGCAGCAGTCTGTAAAGCAGTTTCTTTGTCTGCAAGTAGGACTGGTTTTTCTTCAGTTCCTTTATCTAAAGAGTCCAAAATCTGGGTGTAGTATTGCCCAGTAATCATATTTTCTTTCTCTAAGAAGTTTACAAGTATGAAGACGAATGTGGAAGTGTAAATAAGTTTTCTATCTTAAATTCTCTGTGGTTGCCGATGACAAACTCCAAAAGAAAACCAGCTACAGAAACCATAGTAGTCATTAACAACATATGAAAAAATTCTGATTTCAAGTTTGTGAATACTTTACTTAAAAACTAAAATCTGTATCTACGGGTATAAAAAAAAGCAATGTTTCCTGTTATTTAATAGAAAGTAAATAAAAGCTCATTGATGATGCTGTAATTTCAGTGAAACATGTCTGGGTAAAAGGGATAAAAAAATAATTGTGTTTGCTCAAGGTGGAACCTATCCAAAAATTAATTTTTTAGGATGATGCTATTTGCATTCAAAAAATTCTACACTACAACAGTACGGGCTGATGGAATTATCTTTGCCTACTTTGGAACAGAAGCTCTCCATTGTTTTGATTGTTGCTCCGTTTCTGGGGTGTAATTGTGAACCTAGATGTCATCAACATAGCCAACATGATTCAAAAAGTCCTTCAGAGCTCACATAAGTCACTGTAAAAACAGATTCAAAGTTACAAGCCTCATGCATTTGTTGTTTGCCATCAGCATTCATGGCTCCCATCGGACTGACAATTTTTGTATTGTCAACTTATGTGAAATATTGATTACCGTTCCATCAACTCACGTATGGCATCTGCTGCTTTGCCCACTGTTGTTTGATGATCAGAGTGGGTCATGTCATGGATTTTTACCACGACTTCTCTGGTTCCCACATATGCTGAGCAGTTTTAGGTGACCCTCATCTAAGTTGGATTTTTGACTGTTTTTAAATTTGTTGAACCAGTATCTAACTGCTGTCATTGATGGTGAAGGGTCACCATAAATAGGATCTAGTTTAGCTTTTATCTCATCATACATTTTCACATCCCAAAACAAAGAGCAAATCATTAAACAATACTACACTGTTTCCATTTCAGAGAAAACAATGTAACACAATTGGAAGTAACCTATGAGTCAGTGTCATTTTTCTTTTAGTGTCATCTAACACATGGTTGCACACATAGGTAACATCAACTTCCATTTGTTACAAAATCTGCCTTCTAACACACAAACTTATTGAATAATCCTTGTACCCTAATGTCACAGTGTTTGTGTCTGCACATACATATTACAGCAATATTATCTCTCATCTACACATAGCAGCTCCAATTGCATGATCATTTGTTGCCACTGATGTTTTGGACTGGTAATTCCATGAAAAATTGTGTCCTTAATGAGTGTCTTCAGAATTAATGTGCTTCAGGGATAGTTGTTTCTAAGGTACATAATGACACTATGTAACAATGACATATAGGCCTGTGAGTACCCTTTGTTTAACCATCAAGCTGGCGTGCCCATGTATGAAGTGCGCCAACCAAAAATAACATTGTCTTGTACTGTCCTATTTATCGGTTACAGTTGTGATCACTTACCTATTCCTTCATTATTGCTTCAGCAATTGTATTGTCATACATCCAAGAGAACAGCAGTAATATAAAATAAACAGCAAGCAATGTGAGAAAAAATTTATTTTCCATGCAAGAGATGATCCAGATCCTGAGCTAGTGGCACAATTTCACAATGAGGCAGGTGTCTACAAGATAATCAGTATTTCTTTTCCTGCCACACTGTCATCCTTTTAATGTGAATACTGATCCATTTTCCCAAGACTGTAAAGTATATCTAGAAGCACAACTAATACATACAACACCTCCACTTGAGTAACTTTATTGGTGGAATAAGATTGCTCTTTGTGCTTGTTCAAGAGCTTGTGCGGTCTTCACAGTTCTCTCTCTGTACTCTGTCCATAGTTCATGGTAACATTTCAGATGGTGTATGATATGTTTACATGACATAAAAAGTCAATTGAAAGTTTCAGTGTGCAATTGTCACGTCTGGATTATGTGTATATGTTCCCTTTTAGAGACAACTTCTGTTTGTGCTTGAAAGTTCAGCATATTGTCAGTGTGTAAGCCCAAGTATCTATTTAGTTGTCTTCTTGTCATTGGCAAGTGGCTAATCTGATAGCATGATACTTAGATCTACATCTGAATGTATATCTCCACCCCCCCACCCCCTTCTCCCTACCAAAAGTTACATTATGGTGTGTTGTGCAGGGTATGTCATGTGTCACTATCATTTTCCCCCTTTTTCTGTTATATTTTACACAAGAGTTAAGAAAGAATGACATGGTAACTGTCCATATGAGTCCTCATTTCTGTGACTGGTCATTTCAGGAGATGTATGTGGGAGGTGGTAGTATGTTGCTTCATGTTTTTCGAAACACTCCTTCTTGTAGTTTTAGCAGTAAACCTCTCCATGATGCACAATGTCTCTCTTGTAGTGTCTGCCATTAGACTTTGATGAATATCTATGTGAAACTACCACTTATTAAATGAAGTTGTGAGAAAATTTGCTGCTCTTCTTTGGCTCTTCTGAATTGATTTTACATGGCAATGGTTCCAGAACTGTGAAGAGTACTCTAGTACTGATATAATAGGGTTTTTGTAATCTACTGCCTTTGTGGCTGAAATAAATTTTGTTTGAATTCGTCCAATGAATCACATTTTGGCATCTGGCAGTCTTACATCTACTTTTGTGTGATATCCCACTGTAAATCACTCCAGGCTTGTACCTCTGGATATTTTATGATTTTATTATCGAGCAGTAACAGGTATTTCTGCATACTTATGTGCGGTACATTAAAATTTCGTATGTTGAGGGTCAACTGGCAGACACCTGCAGCATATATCAATTCTCTGCAAGTCTTAGCGTATTTCATTACAATTTTCTGGTGTTGCAACTTCCCTGTGTGCCACAATGCCAACCAGGAACAGCCTAACAGACTTTGTGAGCTATGCACCTGGCCTCTTATGAAATGTATATCGTGAACAGTAACTGCCATATAATACTCCCTCAAGGTACACCAAAAGTTTCTTTGGCATTGTAACAAAGCAAACTGGGATATTTTTTCTTCCCCTCTTGTTTTGCCATCTACCTACTTAAATTCGTTTTTTCACTTTTAACTAATTGCCATTAGCATATGCGAGTATAATCTGCATTTTCATATAAGAGAAAGGGTGGCCCTCAGTTTTAAACAATATAATACCAGATCTACTTTTGTGCTTAGTTTTATGTATGTAATTGATGTTCTAATTTATTTTGACTAATACTAGTTAGTATCTTTTGTTATAGGGTGAAATCAGTAACTGTTTTTTAATTTAAATTATGTTGTTGAAATATAAACAAATATAAATTCCGTACTAATTATACACATTTGGAGGAACATCTAATTGTATTCTTAAAGCGTTTATTTAGCTCTATTTGAAAACATGTTGGCAAAGCCAGCCCTTAATTAATTCCAAAGTAATTATCAGTTTTGTCAAAAATATTGTTTGCATACTTATATTCATTAATTTCATAATTTAAACAAATAATTCGGGTTAACTCTTGCAGTAGAAGAAACTGTTAAAAAGGACCAATTTTTTTGAGATATTCAGTTAATCAAATGAGTTAAGTTTTAATTGTAATTTCTGTAAATTTTAGTTCGAACAGTGTGTAGTTCCAGTATCTATTATTGTGAGGATGTATAAGGGACCAATTTTTGGTCACGGAACAATCTGTCTATGGCCATGTTTCAGACGAGAAACCTGTGTTGATTAGAACAACAACAATGCTCAACTTAACCGTGGAATAAGTATTAAACAATTAGGCCGTGTGTAAAAACAATGATACTGTCTGCTCCATATGTACCTGATTATTCTTCAAGAACTGTGAACTTTGTGGTTAGGTTTTACTACTTGTAGATGTTCAGCAGGAAACTATTGTAGCAGTATTTGAAGGTTGGCCTGCAAACTAATAACGAGGCTTATCAAAAGTTAAACAATAGTGCACTGGTCATATAACTTTGTATTATTAGGTGGTTGTGAAAAGTGAAATTAAAATAATGTGAATCCCAGCTGTGTACCTGTCAGCTACATTATTTACAGAAGTCAGTGTCGGAATCCACGACCCGTTTTTTGGGCAGTGTAGCAACGCAGTACTTAGACACTGAGGACAACAAACAAAGAAACAAATAAAGCAGGCAGAACCGCTACAACATGTGACAATTTCTCCCTATTAAGAGATCTACAAGCAGCACATTTAATAAAACATGAACCATTTAATGTGGTTCTACTTTTAGCGTCTGTGAACACCGCTCGCTCAGTGTAATAAGTTCTGCCACAATTTTTCTCTTTAATTTCCCATATTGAAATGACACAGCAACAAATTGTTCATTATTCTAATTCAATCACTTAGTGACGTCTTTGGCTCATCCCTACATCGTAGGATTTGTGGTTGCATTGGTCACTTTCTTAATAAAAATTTTAATTAATTTAACCCTGCTTGCTTTTGAAAAGGCTTTTGATTCAGTTAGCAATCCTGCTGTCATGCAAGCCTTAGCTGAGCAAACGTCAGAAGTGGCCTAGTTTAAAATCCTGTACCATGTATATGAAACTTTTACAGCTTTTGTTAGTGTCAGGGAACAACTCAAGTGGTTACTATTCAGAGAGGAGTGAAATGAGGTGGCCCCCATCTCTCTCAAGCTATTCTCTGCTGTCCTGAAAATGGCAATGTCAAAATGGAACTGGGAAGAACAAGTAACTGTAATCAATGGGAAGAGCCTTAGCAACTTGAGACTTGCAGGTGACATTGGGCTATTAGCAAACAATTTTGAAGAACTACAATTAGTTTGTTAGTTCCATGTTACTTGGATAATTTGCACAATAAATTGTAATGATGTGAAATGAATCATTTTACATACAGACCACAAATTAATTTGTAAGTATGGCTACATGTTGACAATTTATCAGCGTGTTGCATTAAAAAAATAAAATAATAATAATAATGCAGTAGACTTTTGGCTAGTTGGCCTAATGTGATGGAAGATCAAGCTGGATAGAAAAAAAAGCCAGATAGGCCAGAGTTCCGTAAATTCTTTTTCACGGCCCAAGCTGTACCATTCAAAACACTTCTTTCTACAGCAAAACCCAATTTTATTAACATTTTCAAACATTATAATACATGCTAGTTATAAGTATTTATTAGGTTCTTACAGCATCCGTTAAAAATTAGCACAAGAAACATAAAACACTGCATTTTAAAGTATGAACATATGTTTACATAAATGTGAAAAACTAGGCCTAACAAAAAAGTTGAAACTTACAGGTTTTGAGGTTTTAAAAAAGACTTTGGTAGATGACTCTTTCCCACCTTAAGCCCTCTTTTGTGCTACAATATCTCTCCACGCAAACAGATGAGACCAGCAGGCATTGCTTCCTCCTGCTCACTAATGTATTGCAATACAAACAGTCCTCGGAAGGCCCAAGGTTACTGACCGACCACAATGTCACCCTCACCCAATAGGCGTCACTGTATGCGCATGCGGAGGAGCACGTGGTCAGCACATGCTTCTCTCAGCTGTTGTCAGTTTTCGTGACCAGAGCTGCCACTTCTCATTCAAGAAGCTCATCAATTAGCCTCACAAGGGCTGAGTGCATCCCACTTGCCAATATTGCTTGGCAGTCCCAGACGGTCATCCATCCAAGTGCTAGCCAAACCTGACAGTGCTAAATTTTGGTTATCTGACAGGAACCAGTGCTACCACTGCAGCAAGACCATTGGCTAATGTACTGCAGCACTGCCTAAGTTGTCTTGAACCCTTCTGAATGTGGGATGAAATTTCTCCTGGCATCTAAGTTTGCCTCCTACTCTTACGTTACTTCCCTCTGTATCACTATGTCCTCAATATTGTTGTCAGCTAATTCATCAACTTCATTATTTTCCATCCATTCTGTTGTGTCATCTGATCAACATCCATACATTTTTGAGCAAAGAAACAATATAGTTGTTTCCATCATTGACTTTGGTTTCAAAGTCAAAATGTTCACGTTCATGACATAAAAGAATTCTCCAATACCTTACAAATGACATGTTCAGAATCTCTTCCCACACTTTGACCAACCACCTTATGACATATAACAAGTCAGTCCTCTTCAGAATGGTTGTCTTCATTGTTATCAATGGGTGATCTCAACGAACTGAGAAGATAGCAGTGATACTTTTTCTTTAGCATTTCAAGAATGTCTTAGTCCATTGGCAGGCAAAGAACAGTCACATTAGGTGTTAAAAATAATGCTTTGGCATCTCCATCTATGAATTCGTCACTGGCAGGATGCGAAGACATGTTATCGAGAAATGGCAGCGCTTTCCTCAGTAAATTGTTGTCTTTCAAATATTTCTCTACAGCTGGTACAAATTCATTTCTGAATTCATCCATGCTTGCTTTCGATGAGGGTAATGTAAGGGCATTGCTTTCTGATTTTTGAGCCATTTGAAAGCTCTAGGCTTCTGCGAATTACCTATTAATGTGCACCTAAGCTTGTGGTTGTCAGTTGCATTAATGCAAGCCAATGTTTTAACTAGTTCATTACTTTTCTTGTATCTGAGTACCGCAGCTTCCCTTTTTGTAGCAAGCAGTTTTGTAGGGAGCATCTGGTAATTTAAACTGCTCTCATCACAACTGTGCAATTGTTGCCAGAAATTTCCTCCTTTTCAGTAGCTTCTAAAGATCATCTTTAAACAATGACACAGTCTCTTTCTCACTGGATAAAGCCTCTCCGCTAATGGTAGTCTGAGGAATACTGAATTGTTTTTTTTTTTTCCACCTGTCCAACCATCCATCACTGGCAGTGAATTTTGAACCTTGCCCTTGTATTTGCCACTGAAGTTACAAGCTTTTTCGTGCAATATCAGCCCAGTAACAGGTGAACCTTTTCCTATTAAGTGTTTATGCCACTAAAATAAAGCTTCTTCAACTGCTTTATGCTTACCTTTCAACATTGTCTTCCTTATTTTTATTCTACTTCGACTGGCTTGCAAAGTGCATCACCTTTCAATTTCTGCTCGATTAATTTCCCCCCCCCCCCCCCCCCCCATCTTCAAAAGAACTTCTGTACTATCCCTAACTCCAAAGCAATAGTTTTGGCTGCTATCCCAGAATCCAGTCACATTATGGCACATAGTTTCTGAACTATAGTCACTAAAAGATTTTTTCTTACATCACTCATTTTGGACTCAAAACACAAAGGACCACACAAAACAACAATTTAACAATGCCTACACTCTGGACATCTGATGTGCAACTGGAGAAGCAAAGAACAGGGTTGCCAACAGAGATGCTCTCTATGTGTGAGATGCTCTCTATGTGTGTTCATTGTTGTTTGTGAGTGCTGGAAGAAGGCTTCTAAATATTGTTTGTTGAAGAGTGATTCCGGTAATTTATTCAATATCGACAATGCAGTACGTACGTTATAATTATGGCCCCTGATGTGCTAGAAGTGCAAAAGATGCAAAAAATATTTTGAAAGGACACAGAGCATTGTAGCTGAGACCCGCTCCCTAAAGGTTTGAAAAATTACAGTATATACAATAAACTAATCCTCATTTTATCATGAAGAAGTATTATTATGATATTAATTAAATAGGCTGCGTAGTACGGAGATCAGTCTATTGTATACTGACATGAGTTAGTAATTCCTACCCACCACTTTTTACACATTACAGAAATATAAATGCTTCTGTGGAATAGGAGGAGTTATTAAGGTAAACTTTTTGAGTTTGTTTTCAAATTTTACATTGCTGCCTGAGAGACATTTTATATCATTGGATAAGTGTTCAAAAACTTTGGTTGCAGCACTGGGCACCCACTTTTCGCATGGTGTGAAGTAATGAATGTTATTTTTTTCTTCTGGTTCTGTAATTGTGTAAATTGTTGTTCCTTTTGAACTGCAGTGGATTATTTCCTACAAATTTCTTAGAGGAATAAATGTACTGTGAAGCAATAGTCAAAATATGGAACTCCTTAAACATATGTCTACAAGATGATCATGGGTGAGCACCAAATATTGTTCATTCAACATGTTTTTGAGGAATAAATACATTCTTCGTTAAAGAAAAGTTACTCCAGAACATTATTGCACATGACATTGTTGAATGAAAATATGTCAGCTTAGTAGTTTGTCCCTCCCCACGATTTACAACAATTTGTAGTGCAAATATGGCTGGACTAATTTGTTTTAGGAGTTGCAAAATTTGTGTTTTCCAGTTTAAATTCACATCAGTATGGACACTTACAAATTTTGAAGTTGCCATCCTGTTTATTGTTTCCTCATCATGTGTTTCATTTATCATTGGTGCAGTGCCTCCTGATGTGCTTCTGAATATGTTGCGCCTTCTTAAATTGACAGAGAGACCATTTACAGATAATCAGTCAATGATACTTTTAAGAATGTTGTTTACCATTTCTTCTAGTGATGTATGTATGCTTGGATTGATTGCAATACTAGGGTCATCTGAAAAAAAAACTAATTCTGCTTGTTGTATATTACAGGGAAGATTGCTTACATATATGAGGAACAACAACGAACTTAAGATCAAGCCTTGGGAAATCCCATATTTGATTTCTCACCAGTCAGAATAATGTACATGACTACATTGGTTGAATTATGAGGTACAACTTTATGCTTTCTTTTAAATAGACATGACATTATCCATTGCTTGATTTTACCATCAGTCACATAAAACATCAGTTTATTTTGATTGCTGTAATCAAATGCCAAATACCAACCAGTGCTATTTTGTAGTTTAATACTTCTAAAATGTGTTGAGTGAACATGTAAATGGCATTCTCTGTAGAGCAACTCTTCTGAAATGCAAACTGTGATTTACTGAGGATATTATTACTGCACAGGTGAAGTACTGTCCAATAATATATTAACTTCTCAAAAATTTTGGAAAGTGATGTCAGTAGTGAAACAGGTTAATTGTTATTGCCAACTCTCCGATTACCTTTCTTATAGACAGTTAACAGTGGTACATTTCAGTCTCTCTGGGAAAATACCTAGGATTGTTGATGCATTACATACTTCAGATACATCAGGGCATATATGGGAATGAATCTTTGGTAATCTGTTGGAAACACCATCAAATCTAGATGAGCTATTATTTTGCAGAGAATTTATAATTTTCTTAATTTCAGAAGGAGAAGAAAGTTACACATTGATATGGTTGAATTTTGTGAGAGGTGTTTTTTTTTTTACATACTGCTGTGACGTTTCTCTTGAACTGTTTGTACCTATATTTTCTACTGTGTTTAAGAAATGATTATTAACCTGTTAACTACTTGTGAATATTGATTTGTAGCCCTTCCATTTAATTCAGAAGTCTTGTTATCCTGTTCTGTAACCAGTTGTCCTGTCTTTTGTCTTACTGCATTCCATATAGCCTTAAGTTTGTTGGTGGAATTGCTGACTGTTTTCTGACATAATGTGCATGTGCTTTGATTTTTTAATAACTTTTCTTAGTAATTTTGAGTAATTTTTGTAATGTGCAACTAGTGCAGGATCTTTAGTTGTTCTTGCAAACAGATACGTTTGAGATCAGATTGTATGATCCAGAAAGGTTTCCAGATCGTTTTTCCTATCAGAGTGGAGCACTGGAGGAAATGTACAACAAAAAAATACTTCAATTGTTACTTTTTCAAGTATCTTGTCGTTATTTAATTTTTTAATATGATCAGGTATTGGAAACACTGTTTTGTGTTATATACAGGGTGGTCCATTGATCATGACCGGGCCAAATATCTCACGAAATAAGCGTCAAACGAAAAAACTACAAAGAACGAAACTTGATGGCGCTATGGTTGGCCCGCTAGATGGCGCTGCCATAGGTCAAACGGATATCAATTGTGTTTTTTTAAAATAGGAACCCCCATTTTTTTATAACATATTCGTGTAGTACGTAAAGAAATATGAATGTTTTAGTTGGACCACTTTTTTCACTTCGTAATGGCGTTGTAATAGTCACAAACATATGGCTCTCAATTTTAGACAAACAGTTGGTAACAGGTAGGTTTTTTAAATTAAAATACAGAACGTAGGTATGTTTGAACATTTTATTTCGGTTGTTCCAATGTGATACATGTACTTTTGTCAACTTATCATTTCTGAGAATGCATGCTGTTACAGCCTGATAACCTGTAAATATCACATTCATGCAATAGTTGAGTGGTTCGCCTTCCGTAATGTTCGCACATGCATTGACAATGCGCTGACACATGTTGTCAGGCATTGCTGGTGGATCACGATAGCAAATATCCTTCAACTTTCCCCACAGAAAGAAATCCGGGGACGTCACATCCGGTGAACGTGCGGGCCATGGTATGGTGCTTCGACGATCAATCCACCTGTCATGAAATATGCTATTCAATACCGCTTCAACCGCACGCGAGCTATGTGCCGGACACCCATCATGTTGGAAGTACATCGCCATTCTATCATGCAGTGAAACATCTTGTAGTAACATCGGTAGAACATTACGTAGGAAATCAGCATACATTGCACCATTTAGATTGCGAGCTATAAAATGGGGGCCAATTATCCTTCCTCCCATAATGCTGCACCATACATTAACCCGCCAAGGTCACTGATGTTCCACTTGTTGTAGCCATCGTGCATTTTCCGTTGCCCAGTAGGGCACATTATGCCGGTTTACGTTACCACTGTTAGTGAATGACACTTCGTTGCTAAATAGAACTCGTGCAAAAAATCTGTCATTGTCCCGCAATTTCTCTTGTGCCCAGTGGCCGAACTGTACACAACGTTCAAAGTCATCGCCATACAATTCCTGGTGCATAGAAATATGGTACAGGTGCAATCGATGTTGATGTAGCATTCTCAACACCGAAGTTTTTGAGATTCCCGGTTCTCGCGCAATTTGTCTGCTACTAATGTGTGGATTAGCCGTGACAGCAGCTAAAACACCTACTTGGGCATCATCATTTGTTGCAGGTCGTGGTTGACGTTTCACATGTGGCTGAACACTTCCTGTTTCCTTAAATAATGTAACTATCCTGCGTACGGTCCGGACACTTGGATGATGTCGTCCAGGATACCGAGCAGCATACATAGCAGATGCTCGTTTGGCATTTTGATCACAATAGCCATACATCAACACGATATCGACCTTTTCCGCAATTGGTAAACGATCCATTTTAACACGGGTAATGTATCATGAAGCAAATACCGTCTGCACTGGCAGAATGTTACGTGATACCACATACTTATACATTTGTGGCTATTACAGCGCCATCTATCACAAAGCGAAAAAAGTGGTCCAACTAAAACATTCATATTTCTTCACGTACTATACAAATATGTAATAAAAAATGGGGGTTCCTATTTCAAAAAAACCCAGTTGATATCTGTTTGACCTATGGCAGCGCCATCTAGCGGGCCAACCATAGCGCCATCTGGTTTCCCCCTGCAAGCTAGACAAGTTTCATTCTTAGTAGTTTTTTCGTTTGATGCTTATTTCTTGTGGTATTTGGCCCGGTCACTATCAATGGACCACCCTGTAGAACTGTTATGTCAAGTTCAGTTCTCAAACAGTAACTGAGAGGTATGTATGTGGCCTCTGTAAGCAACACCCACTAGCCATTGTTCCTTCATGTTATGTGAATTTTTCAGCTCCTAGAATTTCATTAATCAAGTTAGGAGTAATGTCATTTCTCACTACAAACTGGGGGGGGGGGGGGGGGGGGGTTAGGTAATGGATCATTTCTGGGCTGCAGCTGTCATTATTGTGAGTGACAATTTTGGCTTCCAAGTGTCCGTGGGGCTATGCCTGTTCTTCAGTCTGGAGATAAAGGGCTGGCTTCTCGGCAGCACGCCTGATTGGATGGTCTGCCAAAATGAGTGTGTCTCATGCAGAGTGACTGGTGTTTCCCAGTAACCTTTGGGAAGCAAACTTTAAAGTGTCAGCTGACAGCAGCACTTCATAGTAGTACTATGAGTGTTAGCAGGAAGTAGCCATTCACAGTGTATATTTTCTGCTGTGGGGACTGACTGGCCGAAGCATCTGTGTGTGAAAACAGTCTCATGAAGCTGTGAGCAGCTTGCAAAATTGAGGATCAGTCATTGCCTCTTGTACGGTGCAGAAAGTGAGTTTTAGCCCTCTGGGGTGGAGATGGTGTGGAGGCATATTTTGGAAGTTCGTTGTCATGAATCAGTAAGGTTTTTCCCTGTGTGTTGAAAGTTCAGAAAATGTTTGGAAGTGTGTACCCTTTCATCTGTGTGGCAAACATCTTTGTCTATTGCCTGTTTCCAAGGTGATTGTTGATGTTTATATATAAAAAAGGTATGAATAAATGATTGATGCATGTCACCACTATAAACTACTCCTAAAGTGGTTATACCATAATAATAACAAAAAAGAAAACATAACATACAAAAATCTGCACATTGTGTTCACAGTGTCTCTAGATAGCTAGATCACATGTAATACTATTGGTAATACACTGTTTTGGGTTGACAACAACACTGTATCCAACACTGGAAGAGGAACCTCTGAATTAACCAATGCACTGATAAAGGATTCTTGTTGTGTCTTGTTTCTGGTACATGATAACACTAAATGATTCACATAATATATTGTATAAATTGCATAATGGAGATTCCTTCAATTCTATTTGGACAAGATGGGTTGGGAGATTGCCATGATTTAAGAGCAAGCATGTAATCAGTGTTATGAGTCATCTGCTCCTGCTTGAATCAGTAAGCCAACAGGGTAATGCTGTTTTAGGTTACAGCTGACCACATATTGTAATACTTTCGATATCTTGGTCAAATTGCATTGCATCTGTCAGCTGTTTCTCACTTTTTCATGAATTAAGCCCAGAATTTCTTGATAAGGACTCTTATCATTTAGGATTTTACCCACGTTTATTGCTCACTTCACTAAGCTCTCTACTATTTCATTAGGAAAGATGCCACCATGTCAAGGTAGCCATAAGAATTTTGTTACTATTCCTGCTTGCTTATTTCTGATGACTTCTTTAATAATGTCTGTAGTTATAGGCGGTACACTTTTGTTCCATGTTGGTTTTTTAATGCTCTTCGGTACACTTAGGGACTCAGTTAATATCACCATACTGCTTTGTGTGCAAGATCTGACTTATTTTACTGTTTTCCTAACTGCAGTGACTTCCGTACAATAGATGCTTGCCTTCTTAGGTAGAGAATACAGGCCTCAATAATTTTCTGCAGGGTTCTGTATTGCACATCTATTTATCGCTGTCAGTGGTCTTGGATCCATGTGTATACATCATCTTTGAATGTAGGCAAACAGGATGTTCTGTCTGTGTGACTCACTCCAAAATGAATTTAGTTACAAATTTTTCCCTTCTGATACTCAGTGGTGGCTCACCTGCCTCAGCAAGGAGAGCATTGGTAGGTGTGTATCGTATGGATCCTGTATCGAAATTCCTGCCCCATCGTGATAAAATATGCATCCATAATCCAAGACTTAGCTCACAAGGATCCTATACAAGTCCAGGAGTATTTTTGGGTGGGACTCCAAGATCTGCCAGCCACACAGCTCTGTCTTAGAAGAAATATCATTTATGTGAGGCCTCCATTTTAATCCTGTGTCAATTTTCATGCCTAGAAACTTATATTGTCTCCTGAATGGGATATTTAATCCATCAACCCTCATACTATTTGGGCAATCTGGAACTCTTCTTCACGTAAAAATAACTGTTGATGATTTTCCTGGTGTTATCTCCAGGGCATTCTCTTTCAACCAAATTCTAAGGTTTAATATGTCATGACCCATAATTTCTTTTGCTGTTTCTGCAGAATAAGTGATTGAATACAAGAAAAGATCATCAGTGGATTGTAGGGTAGATACTCTTGGCAAGAAACGTTTTCAATGTCTCATGAGCACACTATGTACAGGAGACAGCTCAGTATGGCTCTCTGAGGGAGATAGTTCTTGGTTATCTGAGGCCCGAGACTTTACAGTTGTACTTAACATGGATTCTTGTCCCTGAGAGCAAAGATTTAATTCCACAGATTAGTTACAGAAGTAAACCAGCTGAAACAAGTTCTCTTACCAGTATTGCAATTTTCCAACTGTCATAAGCCCCATCTACATCAGAGAATACCAAAAACAGGAAAAATTTTTTCACTAATGTCCACTGATAACACTTGTCAAAATTCAGTATTATGAAAAGGATAGATTGCTACTCACCACATAGTGGAGATCTTGAGTCACAGACAGGCACAACAAAAGACTACCAAACATGTAAGATTTCAGTCAGAAGGCCTTCTTCTGACATAAACAACATACACATATACATTCATGCAGATGCAGCTCATACACACACACATTACCTCTGTCTGTGGCTGCCGATGCCAGATGCAAAAATTCCTATGTTGTCAAGAGTAAGCTTTCCTTTTTGAAATGCAATTTGAGTCTTTGGAAAAACATTATTTGTCTCCATCCAGGATTTTAATATGTTTTTAACCGTTCTTTCGAGCATCTTTGATAAACATGAAGATGTTGCTATTGGTCTGTAAGACAATAGATTTAGAGTATCTTTGTTTGCTATAAGAAAAGGTATTAAAATTTGCATCGTCCATTCCTGAGGTTGTGGACTACACATCCATATTTCATTCTGCAACCTTTATAACACAGCAAGTGCTTCAGAAAGCAAGTTTAGGATCATGTATTCTGTCAATACCTTGTTCTGCGTTGGGTGAATTTTATACAGCATTAATCAATTCTGGTTCTTTGAAAGGGGTACATAATTCATGATGTGCTTCACCGTCATGAACGTAAACATCTTTGATACAGGCTGAAGCTGGTGCAATTCTGTCCAAGAAGGTTGTTTCTCAAAGAATTTTATATTTGATTTCCCATTTCTAAAACATCTCATTTTCTGATGGACCTTTGTCATGCTGGTATCTTTTTATATTGATTCACAGTATTGAATCCAACTTTTCCTCTTGCACACCTTTAAAACTTTTTTTGTTGTTGCTTCTGTTAAGTTGTAATGTAAAAATCAGCCATTAAGAAAGACACTGTGTAACTGTGATGGTTGACTCTATAGCGATGGGGGGGAAAAAAATGCACTAGATGCATTAGAACAATTTTTTCTAGAATGTTACAGAAAATGTGATGATTCAAATTACACTATATTTCCGTTTCCTATGTTTCAGTAGTGATAAATTTAAGCAAAGCTACATTTTTTGAATTTTAGAAAAATTCAAGGATAAATTTAGTAACTCAGTTCACTTTATATAAATTTTAAGAATTGCAACTACACCGCATGCTTAAGACAATCAATATTTGCTTTTCTATTTTTGAGAAATTATATCTGTTTCCGGTTCCTTGTATACAAGAACTATTCTGTTGTTAAATATATGAAATATGAGACCTTTTTGGTAATCAAATAAAGTAGAATCAATAGAATAACTAATATTCTTAATACATGATAGAGAGAGAGAGAGAGAGAGAGAGAGAGAGAGAGAGAGAGAGAGAGAGAGAGAGAGAGAGAGAGTTAAGTCTCACCGGCCATTTGACCATCTTCTTCTTCCGTGCGGATGCACAAACAGTGCCCGAATTCTTACAGGAATCGGCAAAAAGCCACGAGAATGAGTATAATGGGCAGGGGCACTATGAATATAGTGCGGGACAATAAGGTGGAAATCTGGGTCTCATGGGAGGCGTGCCAGAGCGAAGTCCCTGCAGTCGCACTGTTCTCCGTGTCCTCAGTGGTTCATATGGATAGAGCATCTGCCATGTAAGCAGGAGATCCCGGGTTCGAGTCCCATTCGGGGCACACATTTTCAACTGTCCCCGTTGATTTATATCAACACCTGTATGCTGCTAGGGGTAGTCATTTCATTGCAAGATTAATTCACAGAAATGTGCAAAATTATTGTTAAGTTGTGTATCAATTTCAAGAGATGGGAAATTTTATCAGATGTATCAATGTATAATGTGAAGTTTTGAAAAGTATGAATCACATAATTTGTAGCTGAAGTTTATTTAAAGTGTTACTGAAAAGAAGGTGGTATCGTAAATTTTGTTTCCTGCATATCTTGGATCATTATAGGGGCCAGAGGGAAGTGAACTGAAACTCAGAAATTGGTACAGTCCCAGTGGTGGGAGGCTGTCGAGAGCATCCGACACCAAGTGCAGTTGCGGGCACCAGCATGACCTGCTCAGTATTTGCTGCATCTACAAGGTAGGTGACATAAGGAACAGAGATTTAAGTTGAACCCAGTAGCGAAGCACAGACAAACCTGGAGCAAGACCAGATTCACGTCACTGCACCATCGATCAGTGAAAGCACAGAGTGAAGAACGAAATCCCCCCTGGCAGCCTTTGCAACCTCCACTACATCAGACTCTACACCCTCCTGAGTCCTCCTCAGTGATCCCATCCAGTGGGTGGAATGTGAATGAGTTTGCAGTGATTATATCTTTGATACGTGTATCCAAGTATGTGCTCCGAAGATGGAGACACTTTGGGTTTAAATAGTTCAGTAAAAATGCACGAGGAACACAAATATCATGAGTGGTTAGGTCACCTAAGGTGCTGCATATCAGCTTGGTGAGCAGTTTTGAATAATCAATGTTTTTTGTCACTGTAGTACTGATTTGTTCAGGTCTTAATAGAGAGTTTGACATAACCAGTCTCCAAACTTAAACGATTATAAAGGCTTCATTTTAATTTAATTTCTAATAGATATATGTGCTTCTGAGAAGATAATTTGTTTTAGTACGATGCAAATTGAATCAAGTATATGTATGATGAAAGAGCTAACATTCTCCTTGCTAGGGCCCTGGAGCAGTCTACGTTCTACCATACAACTGCCAGTCATTTGTCTTTATTGCTGCTTCTTAGGGGAGGGATACTGCTCATTTGATCAATGAGATGAACTTTCCATATCCTTAAATTTCCTTTGGAATATTGAAATTATCTTTTATTTGTCACATTATAATTTCTTGATAATGTTACCAGTGTACTTTCTTAACATTCCTAGTGGCAGTGGGGTTTGTATACTGGTAGTGACTATATTCACACCTGATCTTCATAAGTATAGGATAATGATCCTATACTAGAGAATCCTGGAATACTTGGCTCATAGAACACACACACAAAAGGGTTTAACTTTTACAAGCTTTCGGAATCAGTAGCTCCTCCTCCTGGCAGAAGAATTGAAGGGGAAGGAACAGGGGTGAAGGGAAAGGACTAGGGAGGTCTAGGAAAAAGGGTAGATTTTGAGAGAATCACCCAGAACCCCGGGTCAGGGGAGACTTACCAAACGGTATGAGGAGGAAAGATTGATTGTTGGTGACTGCACTGGATGAGACTTGAAAACCTGAGAGCTTAAAGGTGGAAGACAGGATAATATGCAGACAGAGATTACTGCTTAAACATCATGCATGAGTTAATAAAGAGTGAAAAGCTAAGTACGTAGTAGGGGTGGGAGGGGAGGTGAAAACTAAATGGGAAAGACAATGAATGATGTAGAACACTAAAGCGGAGTGAAGCAAAGAGTATTTACAGTGCTGAAAATCTGAGACAGAAGAAATTAACGTAAATTAACCCCAGGTGGGTGGCGAGAACTGAGGACATGTTGTAGCACTAGTTCCCAGCTGCGGAGTTCTGAGAAACGGGTGTCTGGGGGAAGAATCCAAGTGGCACGTGTGGTGAAACAGGCACCAAGGTCACGAATGTCGTTTGCAATAGGATATTGTGAGTTGCCAGTATACACTCTCTGCCTATGACCATTCATCCTAATTGATAATTTGGTGGTAGTAATGGCAATGTAGAACGCCGAACAATGTTTGCATAATAGCTGGTGTATGATGTGTAGTTTTGCAGGTGGCTCTCCCTCTGATAGTATATGTTTTGCTGTGCACAGGGCAAGTCTTGCAGCTAGGACGGTCACAGGGGTAGGAACTATAGGGTAGGGAGATGGGTGCAGAAGGATCATAGGGTCTGAGAAGAATGTTGTGGAGATTGGGAGAGTGATGGAAAGCTATTCTAGGTGTGGTGTGTAAAATTTCAGACAGAATGGATCTCATTTCAGGGCTTGATTTTAGGAACTCGTGGCCCTGTCAAAGTAGCTGACTAACACATTCTAGACCAGGATAATTCTGAGTCACCAATGGTGTGCTCTGAAGCTGCTTTGTGGAGGGATCAGCAGTACCAGGATTGGATATGATGGCTCAGAAAATCTGCTTTTTAGCTAAGCTGGTAGGGTAGTTACTTGCAGTGAAGGCAGAGGTGAGAATGGTGGCGTATTGCTGTAAAGACTCTGCCTCCGAACAAATACTTTTACCTCGGATGCTAAGGCTGTGTGGGAGGGAACGTTTGACATGGAAAGGATGGCAACTGTCTAAATGTAAGTACTGTTGGTTGTTGGTAGGCTTTAGAGTGGATGGAAACGCTTTGATGGCCTTCAGTGAGGACGAGATCAACATCAAGGAAAGTGGCATCGGATTCGGAACAGGACCATGTGAAATTTAATTGGGAGAAGGTATTTAGAGATTCCAGGAATGTTAACAGTCAGCCTTCCCGTGTGGACGACATAGTAATAAGCGTCCCTAGCATAGAGGAACAACTGAATGAGTTTGTAAACAAATAAATCGACAGGGATGGATGGAATCCCAGTTCGGTTTTTCATAGAGTACTCTATGGCATTGGGACATTACTTAGCTTGCATATATCGTGAATCTCTCGCGCCCAGCGCAAAGTCCCAACCGACTGGAAAAAAGCGCAAATGTCTCCTGTGTGTAAGAAGCGAAAAAGAACGGACTCGCAAAATTGCAGACCAATATCCTTGACATTGGTCTGCTGCAGAATCCTGGAACATATGCTGAGTTCGAATGTAGTAAATTTTCTTGACACCGAGAAGCTTATGTCCACGAATCAGCGTGGTTTTAGAAAGCATCGCTCATCTGAAACTCAGCTTGCCCTTTTCTTACACGATATACTGAGAACTATGGAAGAAGGACAACAGGTAGATTCCATGTTTCTAGATTTCCGAGAAGCGTTTGACATGGTACCCCATTGCAGGCTGCTAACGAAGGTACGATCATATAAAATAGGTTCACAGGTATGTGAGTGCCTCATAAGTTATACAAGAACCCAGTACGTTGTCCTAGACGACGAGTGTTCATCAGGAGCGCCCCAGGTTATTGTGATAGGACCACTGTTGTTCTCTATATACATAAATGATTTGCGGACAGGGTGGGCAGCAGTCTGCAGTCGTTTGCTGATGATACTGTGGTGTACAGTAAGGTGGCGCCCTTGAGTGACCGTTGGAAGATACAAGACGACTTAAAAAAAATTCGTATTTGGTGTGATGAATGGTAGCTAGCATTAAATGCAGAAAAATGTAAGTTAATGAGGATGAGTAGGAGAAACACACACATAACGTTCGGATACAGCATTAGTAGTGACGGAGCTTGGCACAGTCACGTCGTTTTAATATCTGGGCGTAACGTTGCAAAGCGACATGAAATGGAACGAGCATGTGAGGAGTGTGGTAGGAAAGGTGAATGGTGAACCTAGGTTTTTTTGGGAGAAAGTGTTGTTCATCTGTAAAGGAGGCCGTATATAGGACGCTATTGCGACCCATTGTTCAGTACTGCTCGAGTGTTTGGGATCAGTAACAGGTCGGATTGTTGAACGACATCGCAGAAATTCAGAGGCGAGCTACTAGATTTGTTAGTCGTAGGTTGGAACAACACGCAGGCGTTACGGAGATGCTTCGGGAGCTCAAATGCAAATCACTGGAGGGAAGGCGACAGTCTTTTCGAGAAACATTATTGAGAAAATTTAGAGGACCGACATTTGAAGCCGACTGCACTTGCCTCCAACAAACATCGCGCGTAAGGACGTCGAAGGTAAGATACGAGAAATTAGGGCTCATACGGAGGCATAAAAAGGGTCGTTTGTTCCTCGTTCTATTTGCGAACGGGACAGGAAAGGAAATGACTAGTTGTGGTACGAGGTACACTCCGCCACAGTAAGGTGGATTGCAGAGTATCGATGTAGATGTAGAACTGCATTTAGAATATCAACAAACGATTACTCAAATGGCGCCAGCAACATTCCAGGAGTGATCGCTGTTTCTAAAAGGAACGTGCCGTCGCCGGACGATTGAAAGGGAAGGAAAAACTTATTTCAGACAGTATTTTCACGTAGTGAAGTTGTGTTCAAGTGTGAATCAAAGCAAGATGATGCCCACAGACTAAAGGGAGAACCCGACGGCGTCTCGTCCTTGCTCTCTATGAATTTGCGGCAGATGTCATGGGCCCGACACACAACATAAATTCCTTGGGAGTGACTTTATGGAACGAAATTAAAAAGAACTATCACGTGAAATTCGCTTAATGAAAGGAGAATCCAAGACAAATATTTGACAGGAGGATTATAGGAAGGCGCAATTGAAAAAAGTGCATCAGTGAAGGGAATCGCATAAAGTCTTTAGTGCGATGTTTTCTACGTCTCTACTCTGTGAATCAGTGGAAGCAGCGTGGCAGAGGGTACTTTTCATTGAGCCGTGTATAAAGGGTTCTCCCTGCCCCAGTTACGGTTGGAGCGTGGAATGAATCACTGATTTTATCTGCATGACCTTTCCAGGCCAGCTACTTAGAGGAATGAAGAAAGTTAGTGTTTTATGCTCCGAATGACAGCTCTTGTGACTTTCTAAGCGGGTCCTCTCGCAATATACACTCCTGGAAATTGAAATAAGAACACCGTGAATTCATTGTCCCAGGAAGGGGAAACTTTATTGACACATTCCTGGGGTCAGATACATCACATGATCACACTGACAGAACCACAGGCACATAGGCACAGGCAACAGAGCATGCACAATGTCGGCACTAGTACAGTGTATATCCACCTTTCGCAGCAATGCAGGCTGCTATTCTCCCATGGAGACGATCGTAGAGATGCTGGATGTAGTCCTGTGGAACGGCTTGCCATGCCATTTCCACCTGGCGCCTCAGTTGGACCAGCGTTCGTGCTGGACGTGCAGACCGCGTGAGACGACGCTTCATCCAGTCCCAAACATGCTCAATGGGGGACAGATCCGGAGATCTTGCTGGCCAGGGTAGTTGACTTACACCTTCTAGAGCACGTTGGGTGGCACGGGATACATGCGGACGTGCATTGTCCTGTTGGAACAGCAAGTTCCCTTGCCGGTCTAGGAATGGTAGAACGATGGGTTCGATGACGGTTTGGATGTACCGTGCACTATTCAGTGTCCCCTCGACGATCACCAGTGGCGTACGGCCAGTGTAGGAGATCGCTCCCCACACCATGATGCCGGGTGTTGGCCCTGTGTGCCTCGGTCGTATGCAGTCCTGATTGTGGCGCTCACCTGCACGGCGCCAAACACGCATACGACCATCATTGGCACCAAGGCAGAAGCGACTCTCATCGCTGAAGACGACACGTCTTCATTCGTCCCTCCATTCACGCCTGTCGCGACACCACTGGAGGCGGGCTGCACGATGTTGGGGCGCGAGCGGAAGACGGCCTAACGGTGTGCGGGACCGTAGCCCAGCTTCATGGAGACGGTTGCGAATGGTCCTCGCCGATACCCCAGGAGCAACAGTGTCCCTAATTTGCTGGGAAGTGACGGTGCGGTCCCCTACGGCACTGCGTAGGATCCTACGGTCTTGGCGTGCATCCGTGCGTCGCTGCGGTCCGGTCCCAGGTCGACGGGCACGTGCACCTTCCGCCGACCACTGGCGACAACATCGATGTACTGTGGAGACCTCACGCCCCACGTGTTGAGCAATTCGGCGGCACGTCCACCCGGCCTCCCGCATGCCCACTATACGCCCTCGCTCAAAGTCCGTCAACTGCACATACGGTTCACGTCCACGCTGTCGCGGCATGCTACCAGTGTTAAAGACTGCGATGGAGCTCCGTATGCCACGGCAAACTGGCTGACACTGACGGCGGCGGTGCACAAATGCTGCGCAGCTAGCGCCATTCGACGGCCAACACCGCGCTTCCTGGTGTGTCCGCTGTGCCGTGCGTGTGATCATTGCTTGTACAGCGCTCTCGCAGTGTCCGGAGCAAGTATGGTGGGTCTGACACACCGGTGTCAATGTGTTCTTTTTTCCATTTCCAGGAGTGTACGACATCTGTCTCCGAATGCCCGCTGGTGCATAGATTTTTCAACATTTCTGTCACGCTCTCTCTGTCTAATCGGAGAATCCTGTGATCATTCGCTCTGGCTTTCTCTGTAAGTGCTCGTCTCCGACTTCAGTCAGACGTGATATGAGTCCCATAAACTCGAACAGTATTCAGGTATGTGCCATATGCAGTCTCCTTTACAGACAAACTGCAGCTTCGCAGTATTTTACCAGCGAGCCACAGCCTGCCAGTTCCTTTACGTACGCTGCATGACCTTTCCAGGCCAGCTACTTAGAGGAATGGAGAAAGTTAGTGTTTTATGCTCCGAATGACAGCTCTTGTGACTTTCTAAGCGGGTCCTCTCGCAATATACGACATCTGTTTCCGAATGCCCGCTGGTGCAGAGATTTTTCAACATTTCTGTCACGCTCTCTCTGTCTAATCGGAGAATCCTGTGATCATTCGCACTGCCTTTCTCTGTAAGTGCTTGTCTCCGACTTCAGTCAGACGTGGTATGAGTCCCATAAACTCGAACAGTATTCAGGTATGTGCCATATGCAGTCTCCTTTACGGACAAACTGCAGCTTCGCAGTATTTTACCAGCGAACCACAGCCTGCCAGTTCCTTTACGTACAGTTCGTTCTATTTCGTCCTTGCACATCATACGTCTACATACACTCGCTTCCAAATATTGTACATTACGGATTGTAGCTGCGAATCGTTGATCCAGTACGCAGGGGCTACTGTACTTTATTTTTGGCGAAGCTCACTTTCCTTCGCGTCAAGAGTTATACTGGAATACTAGTGTGACATTTGGAACACTAAACCCTAGTCTACCTTGCTTCCTTCCGTCTAATGTTCGGACACTTTTTAGATGGACCATACGGATGACGTCAAAGGAATTCAGAGACGGCGGTGGGATCGCCACAGGTAATTACCGCCAACGTCAAGGGCCCTTAAACGGGAATGTTCGGAAAAGAGGCGGCGCTGTCCTCGCTTGATCTTACTGCGTACGTTCAGAGAGCCGGTATTCCAGGAACGCCGTGCAATATATTTCTTACCTCCGTCGTAGGGATCTCGAGCCCGAGATAAGAGGGATTAACGTTTCACACACACATACACCAAATATTTTTGCCCTCACTCTGTTCTCGTATGAAATGGGACAGGCAGTAGCCGGCCTATGTGGCCGAGCGGCTCTAGGCCCTTCAGTCCGGAAGCGCGCTGCTGCTACAGTCGCAGGTTCGAATCCTGCCTCGGGCATGGATGTGTGTCATGTCCTTAGGTTAGTTAGGTTTAAGTACACTACTGGCCATTAAAATTGCCACACCACGAAGATGGCCTGCTACAGACGTGAAATTTAACCGACAGGAAGAAAATGCTGTGATATGCAAATGATAAGCTTTTCAGAGCATTCACACAAGGTTGGCACCGGTGGCGACACCTACAACGTGCTGACATGAGGAAAGTTTCCAACCGAATTTCTCATACACAAACAGCAGTTGACCGGCGTTGCCTGGTAAAACGTTGTTACGATGCCTCGTGTAAGGAGGAGAAATGCGTACCATCACGTTTCCGGGTTTGATAAAGGTCGGATTATAGCCTATCGCGATTGCGGTTTATCGTATCGCGACTTTGCTGCTCGCGTTGGTCGAGATCCAATGACTGTTAGCAGAATATGATATCGGTGGGTTCAGGAGGGTAATACGGAACGTCGTGCTGGATCCCAGTGGCCTCGGATCACTACCAGTCGAGATGACAGGCATCTTATCCGCATGGCTGTAACGGATCGTGCAGCCACGTCTCGATTGCTGAGTCAACAGATGGAGACGTTTGCAGCAGCATGGACTATCAGCTCGGAGACCATGGCTGCGGTTACCCTTGACGTTGCATCACAGACAGGAGCGCCTGTGATGGTGTACTCAACGACGAACCTAGGTGCACGAATGGCAAAACGTCATTTTTCCGGATGAATTCAGGTTCTGTTTACAGCATCATGATGGTCGCATCCGTGTTTGACGACATCGCGGTGAACGCACGTTGGAAGCGTGTATTCGTCATCGCCATACTGGCGTATCACCCGGCGTGACGGTATGGGGTGCCATTGGTTACACGTCTCGGTCACCTCTTGTTCGCACTGACGGCACTTTGAACAGTGGACGTTACATTTCAGATGTGTTACGACCCGTAGCTCAACCCTCCATTCGAACCCTGCGAAACCCAACATTTCAGCAGGATAATACACGACCGCATGTTGCATGTCCTGTACGGGCCTTTCTGTATACGGAAAATGTTCGACTGCTGCCGTGGCCAGCACATTCTCCAGATCTCTCACCAATTGAAAACGTCTGGTCAATGGTGGCCGAGCAGCTGGCTCGTCACAATACGCCAGTCACTACTCTTGATGAACTGTGGTATCGTGTTGAAGCTGCATGGGCAGCTTTACCTGTACACGTCATCCAAGCTCTGTTTGACTCAATGCCCAGGCGCATCAAGGCCGTTATTACGGCCAGAGGTGGTTGTTCTGGGTACTGATTTCTCAGGATCTATGCACCCAAATTGCGTGAAAATGTAATCACATGTCAGTTCTAGTATAATATATTTGTCCAATGGATACCCGGTTATCATCTGCATTTCTTCTTGGTGTAGCAATTTTAATGGCCAGTAGTGTAATATCTGAACGTTTACTGCTACTGAAATACGGCTCCGAATTTTTTGATTTCTTTTTTAAATGGAGTTTTCTGTGGCACTCTAAGAAGGATTCCAAGACATAACATGTGTATAATTCGACGAAAGAGTAACGAGATAACAAATCACTGTCCCGCCGTCGGCACTACCGCAGAGGTCTGTCCCGTTGAGCCAAATGTAGAAAACCCGTGACTCAGGTATGGTTTGCGAGTTTACTTGGTCTATCTCGAGTCCGAGATAAGAGGGATTAACGTTTCGCACTCACATAAACCAAATATTTTTGCCCGTTTGGCTAGTCACACTTTGACACTGTGTACGACAGTCGAAGAAGCGCGTGAGGTTTTCTTTTATGCCGAATGTTGCCCAAATGTTAGACTAGCGGTACGGATGTATTTTGATCGTGCCAAGGCCTCCAGATCCGTCGTTACAAACATTACAAAAATGTCAGTGTGCGCAGTTCGAGGCCGTACAGTACATGTTTCTTCAAAACGTCGGCATAAAATCACAACAAGTGTTTGGTATTAAGATCTAATTTCATCGTCAATCTCTTTAAGACAATGTTTACAATGACGTGAGTAGTATAATGGTTACAGAATAGATAAATCACAAGTATTTTCATTCCCATTTCAACGCTGCCGTAGCTCCCACAATCGCGCGGCACTGGACTTTTGAGGGTTTCTGGGTTCCTTTCGAAGCGAGCTGTCCTCTGACTTGCATTTCCTATAATTCCGAGCATGTTTACGAGTCGTATGAAACGACATCTTCCATTACTTTACAGTTTTCCGTTTAGTGCCGATTTGCAGTTGTATTCTGACGAATATTTCTACTTTCCCTCTTGGGGTCCTAGCAGTGCCCCGCAGGCTCTTCACAGCGACGTCCGAATCAATGACCCAGCTAAAGGCGTTTCCACGCTTCACCAATCTGTAGATTTTAACTAAGCTAGTTGGTAACAATGACGCTCATGCGCCTACGCATTTAGAATGACGGCACAGGCAGATCAGGTACTATCCGACAAACACGTACAGGTATTATCTATCCGTTGTGGTGTCAATCATAGTTTACGCATCGTTAGTTGCGTAGTTATTAGCAGTTTCAATTTCACGTCTTTTGTCACGCAAGGAAGTTCTACCGACGAGAGAATAGACGTTCAGCGTGGGGGAAAAAATAATCAATAAACTATAAATTTGAACCATAAAATACGACAACGGAAAAGAACAGTAAACGATGAGGGAAACGCAACTAACATTTTAGCAGCGGTAACATACAATCCGCACGTCATTACGACACAAGTTGAATGTGCAAGAGGGATCAGCCATAGGACGCTCCTGCGGATATTAAATTCCAACGCATTTCATCCTTTCCACATTACGCTCAGTCAACAGCTTCTTGGTAACCATAGTCAAAATCACTTGCGGTTCTCCGAATGGTGTCTATCAAAACTGGAAAGTGATGCAGCGTTTCTGTGCAATATTTTGTACCAGACTGAGCGCCTCTGGACCGTTATCCGTTAGGAAAGTTGACACAAGAAGCCTACAAGGAAACAGCGCAAACATAAATAAAACAGGTACCACACGGGCATGTGCTGAGATAAAACGCGGATGAAACTCAGCCATGGGGTGGTATCTGTCCGGAATCGCCTAACAGCATTTATCAGTACTAGAGGTCAACGTTCTGTGCAGTCGATGTGGCAGTCCCAACACCGAACATACGAACCGCACACGAGTTACACGTTATCCCGTTTACATCTCCGCAACTTACACGTACGTTATGTCCTGGAAGTCTTCATCGAAAGCTGTTTCCAAGGACATGGGAAACATATGTAGTTTCATAGAAAAAACGGCGTGGGTGTCATAAATCGGCGGCTATAGCCCTCAGGAATCAACTACATTTGCCGGCCGGTGTGGCCGAGCGGTACTAGGCGTTGTCTGGAACCGTGCGACCGCTACGGTTGTAGGTTCGAATCCTGCCTCGGGCATGGATGTGTGTGGTGTCTTTAGGTTAGTTAGGTTTAAATAGTTCTAAGTTCTAGCGGACTGATGACGTCAGATGTTAAGTCCCACGGTGCTCAGAGCCATTTTTAACTACATTTACCGCTACAATTTAGCGATAACAGTATCCATATGTATTTAGTCGTCACGGATATAGCAGTAATCCCTCGATTCTTTAAAGTATCGAACTCCAACATATAAAACAGCTTCAAACGTATGATTACTTCACAAATGAGTTAATGTGTTGAACAGTTGGCATTAAGCATGTAACCAGGTAAATGCTTAAAGTTTACTGGAAGTCGTTAAGTGCTCAAACAGTGGACGATTATGTGCTGGGTAATTTGCGCTACATTTTAGCAAAAGCAAGTTATTCACGCATCTCAATGTTCATGACGTCATATATCATGCACTGTGTGTCGTACAATGATTAATTTGGCAGGTACATTCAGTGGCGTATATGTGGACATTTTCTGCAGACTAAGTTGCCGATAGAGTCGCCAGTAAAGAAGTAAGAAATTAAGACGTCATGCTCGATGCTGAAATTTTACTGTATGAACAGCGAAAAATGTGGTAAGCTATTAACGAATTTCTTTCATCATTTTGTGGTGAATGTCGGCGAGATAAAGTTTCGTAACGATTTGAAATTGTGTGTAAAATTTGTTGAAAGTCGCTAAGTGCTCTCATTCTCAAATATTGGACGAGTACATTTCTGGTAATTTGCGAACCGTAAATGACGCTTCCGCAAGACAAACACGTAATTTCTAACTTTAGTACTTGTCTTACTGCATCAAACTTTTAACGTAACATTATACCTCTTAATGAGTAGATTATGATAGCATTTAAAATTTTTAAATTTAGTCGATAATTAGCCGAAATATTGAAAATCTAATTTTTTCAGATCTCGGAAGCCATTACATAGGAAGTAACGAAGGGATGGCGATTGTAGTTGAAATAACCGGTTTTCTGATTTTTACTCCTACACTACTGGCCATTAAAACTGCTACACCAAGAAGAAATGCAGTTGATAAACGGGTATTCATTGAACAAATATATTATACTAGAACTGACATGTGATTACATTTTCACGCAATTTGGGTGCATAGATCCTGAGAAATCAGTACCCAGAACAACCACCTCTGGCCGTAATAACGCCCTTGATACGCCTGGGCATTGAGTCAAACAGAGCTTGGATGGAGTGTACAGGTACAGCTGCCCATACAGCTTCAACACGATATCACAGTTCATCAAGAGTGGTGACTGGCGTATTGTGACGAGCCATTTGCTCGTCTACCATTGACCAGACGTTTTCCTGGAGAATGTGCTGGCCAGGGCAGCAGTCGAATATTTTCTGTAGACAGTAAGGCCCGTAGAGAACCTGCAACATGCGGTCGTGCATTATCCTGCTGAAATGTAGGGTTTCACAGGGATCGAATGAAGGGTAGAGCCACGGGTCGTAACACATCTGAAATGTAACGTCCACTGTTCAAAGTGCCGTCAGTGCGAACAAGAGGTGACCGAGACGTGTAACCAATGGCACCCCATACCATCACGCCGGGTGATACGCCATTATGGCGATGACGAATACACGCTTCCAATGTGCGTTCACTGCGATGTCGCCAAACACGGATGCGACTATCATGATGCTGTAAACAGAACCTGAATTCATCCGAAAAAATGACGTTTTGCGATTCGTGCACCCAGGTTCGTTGTTCAGTACACCATCGCATGCGCTCCTGTCTGTGGTGCAGCGTCAAAGGTAACCGCAGCCATGGTCTCCGAGCTGATAGTCGAACTGTTCGTGCAGATGTTTGTTGCCTTACAAACATCCCCACCTGTTGACTCAGGGATCGATACATGGCTGCACGATCCGATACAGCCATGCGGATGAAATGCCTGTCATTTCGACTGCTAGTGATGCGAGGCCGTTGGGATCTAGCACGGCGTTCCGTATTACCCTCCTGAACCCACCGATTTCATATTCTGCTAACAGTCATTGGATCTCCACCAACGTGAGCAGCAAAGTCGCGATACGATAAACCGCAATCGCGACAGGCTACAATCCGACCTTTATCAAAGTCGGAAACGTGATGGTACGCATTTCTCCTCTTTACACGAGGCGTCACAACAGCGTTTCACCAGGCAACGCCGGTCAACTGCTATTTGTGTATGAGAAATCGGTTGGAAACTTTCCTCAAGTCAGCACGTTGTAGGTGTCGCCACCGGTGCCAACCTTGTGTGAATGCTGTGAAAAGCTAATCATTTGCCTATCTTCTTCCTGTCGGTTAAATTTCGCGTCTGTAGCACGTCATCTTTGTGGTGTAGCAATTTTAATGGCCAGTAGTGTATTATTATCTGTATTAAATGTAGAAATCGAACAAAGATTGAAAAATTTCGACTCTCAGTTTCAAGACACTCTTTTCAAAATATTAAATTAAATAGGCAAACAAGAGAGAAATTAACCCGTCCTCTGTTCGCTGCTTTTCTCGAAAGGTCATGAGCGGTTGAACACCACAAAAATCACCAGTATTTTTCAACTGATTCTAATTTTTGGAAAGTCTGCTCAAAAATCGGCTTGTAATGCCACTGTTCGGGCATTACTAAGAGACACAACTGAAGGGTGGTCACTGAGATTGAAGAATTCTGTTTTGCTTGTAGATTTGTCCGTTCTCAAGGGCTACAAGCAGATAAAGGCGTATTAGGCTGAGGCAGCAAGTCAGCTCCTTTATATTTTTATTATATACTACAAATAAACTGTTGTTAAGTTGTTAATTTATTACTGTTGGCGTAATTTCCTTCCTCTTTTATTACTTCATAGAGATGGCAGACGTATCTTAGCCTTTAAACAAATGAAGCAATGTACGTCATCGCTAAGTCACTTAGTAAAAATATTTCCAGAATAGGGTTGATGCTATTCTACAATACAACGGATGGCCGGCGACGAGAGCGAGGAAGTACCGTTTAGACCAGATGGGGACCAAGTCCTGTGCACACTTCACGTACGCCGCGTACCTAAAAGCCACGACACGCGGCAGTAGGGACATTACTGTCTCAACAATGCTGTGCCAATTCTAATGCCATGTGTTCGTTACTCGTTTCTGTCGACATTGTTATTAAAATAGCACTGATCGCTTTTCCAGTTTTCCATAATAATGCAGTATTTTAAACCAATGCAAATTTAAGAATCAAATTTTAAAAAAAGTTTATGTAAAACGAAAAATTTTAGCACGGTTCCAACGGCTAATTGATATTTCGGTATTTATTTAGTCGGTTATCAGTGAAACATAAAAAACTCGTGCTATAACCGAGACCACACAAATACCGAAAAATACCGGTTATTGAGAACTAAAATCCGGTATCGCTTTTAACACTTTGCCGCTTGGCGCTGGCAGCGCTAATTCGGATTACTTGGCTTGTCGCCGGCCGTTCTTGACATTATCAAGAGATTATAAACTGTTACGTTTTACTAATCTCAACCTTAGTTCTCATAAGTTCTCAACCCTGTTCCCTTACTTTCATGAAATTTGGAAGATATACATACGTAAATAAATACAAAATTTGTTTCATATATTTGTTTATTTGCATTGTCTTTAGCAAAACAGTCTCCAAGATGTAATGCAACTCCACAATACTTGCACATTAACTTTGTTGTTTTTTTTATTTTTGGAACATACATGGCAGTTTCATCGTTTTCGTTTATCATTTCGGAAATACGTAGGCCTATGAGTTGGTGTTGCTTTATGTGACCGGAAAGTCTGTCATCCGGATCATGATGAGATGTACACGATGTAGTGGCAACCTCCAAGTTTTGCTCTGCGCATTCGTCGTAAATAATCGTGTCGTCTCTTTCGTGTGTCATGATGAAAGGGCAGAAGCACTTACAAAAACAAAAAAACTTGTTGACGTGTGTAACTTATTGTCACCTAAAGAAAACACCAGCAGAACGCGAAAGATACTTAAATGCTGTCGCCGGCCACTGCGCGATACGATGCACACGACACCACTGTGGTGTCGCCGGCCGTTAATCGCTATTTCACGCACGACACAACTGTGGTGTCGCCGGACGGCAGTGTTAACTGGTCGGTTTTTGCCTATCCCTACAGCAATGTTGGCTGTCCGCAAGCGGAGCGACTGGAAAGAAACGCAACGGGCAGGCGACCTACACCGGCAACTGATTGCCGACTTGCAAGCGACGCTGTTCCGCACGCGGGGCAACTCTGGAGTGAGAAACTGTAGTTGCCTCCCTGTGCGAGCGTGAACGAGCATGGGGATTATTGTTTGTCGTCCCGAGCATCGTATGGTGTGCGCTCTGCACGTCGAGGACAGAGTCGAGGTCAGCGGAAGACGTGGTTTCCTATTGTTGTTGATATTATTATTATTATTATTATTATTACACACGAATAAGGAAACGAAGAATATTCTGTATTCATCTGCACATCCAACGAAATATAAACTGCAGGCTGTGTGTAGCAACTAAGGAGCCATAACAGACGACATTCGAAATTTATAGCTTTTTATGGAACTTCTTAACATAGCTACAGCGATCTGGCACATTTAGTTTCTTGCGCCACAACATAGCGTTACTTTTATTTTGGAGACCGAGATATCCTGAGATTTACATACACGGAAATATGGTGATGGTCGTATTTGCTCGTTAAATCATTTGTATGTGAACACCGTTGTGTTTACACCTATCGAAGACTTTACAGCGTAATTTTACGGAATGACGAAGCTGCTGGTCACGCCAAAAGAATGATGTCGATATGATTTACAATTTTTTGTACATTTGCTTCCATTGACGTACCGGTGATTTCATTTTAAACAGTAGGTGTACAGTACGCTACACGTGTAATATGTAATTCTTTTCCCACTTCACGCCCTGCTTTCTCCGGCAAATCTCTCCTGAAGTAACCTGGGAGCTTGTAGCTGTATAAAATGGGATGTATGTCGACTTGCTGCACAAAGATAATGATCGCAAGCTGGTGATTCATCTTCCGATTAAACCGGTTGGCAACGCGTTGCAAGCGATTGACAAGGGAGTCGCTGTGTAGTCGCGCAGTGTGCGGAGCCCTATTTAACTACACAGGAAGCGATTCGTTGCCGACCTGTTACCAACTCACGTCGGCAACGAGGTGCTTTTGAGCCGCTCCGTGTGCGGAAGGCTATTGGGTTGTGGTCGCCTGCTTCAGACGCCTTATACGCTGAGGTGAGAAAAGTCACGAGATAGCGATATGCACGTATACAGATGGCGGTAGTATCATGTACATAAGGTATAAAAGGGCAGTGCCCAGGCGGCGAGGTCGTTTATACTCAAGTGACTTGTGTGTAAAGGTTTCTGACGTGATTATGGACGAACAACAGGAATTAAAGATTCTGAACGCGAAATGGTGCTTGGAGCTAGACGCATGGGTCATTCCATTTCGAAAATAGTTAAGAGAGTTCAATATTACGAGATTTACAGAGTCAAGAGTGTGTCGAGAATTCCAATTTTCAGGCATTACTTCTCACCACGGATAACGTAGTGGCTGACGGCCTTCACTTAACGACCGAGAGCAGCGACGCTTGCGTAGAGTTGTCATTGCTAACAGACAAGCAACATTACGCGAGATAACTGCAGAAATCAATGTGGGACGTACTACGAACGTATCCCTTAGGACAGTGCGGCGAAATTTGGCGTTAATGGGCTACGGTAGAAGATGAGCGACGCGAATGTCTGTGCTAACAGTACGAAATGGTTCAAATGGCTCTGAGTACTATGGGATTTAACTTCTGAGGTCATCAGTCCCCAGAACTTAGAACTACTTAAACCGAACTAACCTAAGGACATCACACACATCCATGCCCGAGGCAGGATTCGAACCTGCGACCGTAGCGGTCGCGCGGTTCGAGACTGTAGCGCCTAGAACCGCTCGGCCACCCTGGCCGGCTTAACAGCACGACATTGCCTGCAGAGCCTCTCCTGCGATCGTGACCATATCGGTTGACCCCAGACGACTAGAAAACGGTGGCCTGGCCAGATGAATTCCGATTTCAGTTGGTAAGAGCTGATGGTAGGGTTCTAGTGTGGCGCAGATAAAACGAAGGCATGGATCCAAGTTGTCGACAAGGCTCTGTGCAAGCTGGTGGTGACTTAATAATGGTGTGGGCCGTGTTTACGTGGAATGGACTGGGTCCTATGGTCCAATTTAATCGACCATTGACTGCAAGCGATTATGTTTCGGTACTTGGAGATCATGTGCAGCCATTCATGGTTGTCATTTTCCCAAACAAAGGTGGATTTTTTTGTGGATGGCAATACGGCATGTCACCGGCCCACAACTGTTCGCGATTGGTTTGAAGAACATTCTGGAAAATTCGAGCGAACGATTCGACCGACGTGAATCCCATCGAACATTTATGGGACATAATCGAGAGCTCAGTTTATGCACAAAATCCTGCACCAGCCAACACTTCCGCAGTTATCGGCACCTGCAGAGGCAGCACGGCTCAGTATTTCTACAGGGAATTTTCAACGACTTGTTGACTTCACGCCACGTCGAGATGCCGCACTGCGCCGGGCAGTAAGACGTACGACACGTGACTTGTCGCCTCGGTTGTACCCCGCGCTATATTCGGGCACTACCTCCTGCACCTCTGCGACAGACGGGAACAGTACGGGGCTGATACAGGGCGGTATCAGCTGCGCGAGCGGACGCCGTGTACAGCGTCCATATAATCACCTCACGTGCGTATATCGCCGGATGTGGTACACCGCACGGCGAGCCGGAAATAAGCGACACCGCGGGGTAAATATGCCTACGAGATATACCGGGTGACAGTGCCGGTACAATGTTTATTGTCAACGAGAATGTAGCATTCAGTAATAACGGTACTAAACGTTCGAAATATCAACAAATCTGTACAAAAATAGACATCGAGGTTGAGCAAAATTTTGTACTCTTTTGTTCCTACCTGCCACTCACACCGAGAATAGAAGTGGCTGGAAGCAGCAGAGAAAGAGTCGAGGCTGCATAGCTGTACTCCACTCTCATTCAGTAACACTGGTGATAGATTTTTCTGCTATAGACGGAGAGACGCAAGCGTTTAGATCAAGCGGGAGTAAAATATTGCACGAAATGTCTTTTTCTCCCAAAATTATCTTGAGCAGTGGGAGATAACCCTACTTGCCTTGGCAATGTCTTACAACATTTGGCATCAAACAGGCCCGACCTTAATGGTCAATAAGGCGTAAAGGAAGGAACGGGAGGTTGTTTCAGATTCATTTCTTCATCTTTAAGCATTTTCGTGCGCTTTGTGTCACCATTATACAGACTTATTTTTTTTATTATTAAAAACAGTCTTGATCACGATTTATTTATCAAGGTGACCGGTTTCGACCACTACTGTGGTCATCTTCAGACCACTGAGTAGGAACCTCTTTCTGTTGGAGAATCAGTAGAGATTCTCCAACAGAAAGAGGTTCCTACCCAATGGTCTGAAGATGACCACAGTAGTGGTCGAAACCGGTCACCTTGATAAAGAAATCGTGATCAAGACTGTTTTTAATAGTAAATATTTGTAAGACATTGATCACTGCCTTTCCCGTAATGTATTCAAAAGTAATTATACAGACTGTTCGCAGATTCCGATCACAATCTTCCGAGACTTGTATGGAGGAGTGAGTGCACAATATTTTGAATAGAAACTCACGTCTGGAAAGGTACCGTGTTGGTCGTACTACCATGTCGAATTGGCCAACATGGTACAACTGTGTGGCCCCGCGATTACTGGATTTAACTTCATTGTAACTTTTCTTCTGGGACCCTGCTGAGAGTTCTACTTACGAGACCTTTGTACAGACGGGGGAAGGCGTACTGACACAAGCTACTTTTGCCGCTCCAGAGCTGTGAGACACTCACTGCACCAGACTTCACTCGTAGGTTCAGTGTGTGCTCAGCGACGCCATGTGGCCGCCACACACAACCACTGTTGTAGTGCGTCGCTACCGCATGCTAGCCGTCGTCAATTTATTTATTTATTTCTTACTGTGGAATACTGTAAACATTTTTTTAAGTTTTACTATTAGAACATGAGAATAAGTATTTTTTATTTTCTGCAACACAAATATAAATACAAATGTTTTAATCCACCTTTGAGCATATTTACATACAACTGGGGTCGTCGGTGTTAACACAATAATAATGACAATAATAACAATATAAACTTGGAGACATGTCATTAACTACAATATAATAATCCAAAGTAGATACAATACATATTTATGCAAATGTCAATAGCAAATAAAAGTTTCTTAACTGATCAATTACAAGATAAATGAAGTACATAGTTCAGTGAATGACAAATAAATAATCAAACAGATAATTAACAACAAGTACATGAAACAGTAATAAAATAGTTGCACTGTGTGGCGTATGTATAGTTTGAGTTAATTTATTGTTCATTCTCATAAGGAAAGTGGGTCTTTTGTCACGTACTCAAGGAACTCTTGAGCAGAGTGAATTACTTTACTTTTCATCCACCTCGAGAGACTAGTTTTAAATTTATTTACTGGCACTGTGTAGGCATTCTCAAATAATTTGTTGAAGCAGACAGGGCCAAGATATTTGTATCTGTTATGTGTTTTTGCAAGCCTAGCATATGACATATTAATTGTATGCCCGCTTCTTATGTCACGGTCGTGAACTATCCTCTAAAAGCAAATTTACTCAGATTCTCTTTAACGGAGACAACTTAGTTGTAAATACACAGACCAGACAATGTCATTATATTTAGTTTCTTAAAGTAATCTCGACATGATTCATATGGGCTAAGTCCTGCTCTGCACCTTACGGCTTTCTTTTGCCATTTGAACACTAATTTTGAGCCTACGGAATTGCCCATAATAGAATTACATAACTCATGTGGGAATGAAAGAATGAAAAAGTGCATATAACATAAGTTCTTTACTGACACTGATCCTCAGCTTGTACATGTCTATTTCCGTAGGACTAAATTGAGGAGCAAATCGCCAATGTCATGTAACTTGTCAATACATGAAGTTACAACATAAAAGTAATAACAGATAAAATGAAATGTTTATGAACCCAAAAAAAGACAGGCCATCAACGCAATCAACAATAAAACCCAGGTATCAAGTTAATTTTTCAAGGAAGTCCTCGACAGAATAGGAGGTGTGACCCAGGAGGAAGCTCTTCAGATTCGATTTGAAAGTGCGTGGATTACTTCTAAGATTTTTGAATTCTTGTAGTACCTTATTGAAGCCGGATGTAGCAGTATATACTGCAAACCTTTCTGCATAAGAGACAAGTAAGTGTGATCCAAATGCCGATTGGATTTCTGCTTTGTATTTGGGAATGAGTTGATATTGTTAACAAGAAACGACAGTAAAGAATATACAGGGTGTTACAAAAGGGTACGGCCAAACTTTCAGGAAACATTCCTCACACACAAACAAAGAAAATATGTTATGTGGACATGTGTCCGGAAACGCTTACTTTCCATGTTAGAGCTCATTTTATTACTTCTCTTCAAATCACATTAATCATGGAATGGAAACACACAGCAATAGAATGTACCAGCGTGATTTCAAACACTTTGTACAGGAAATGTTCAAAATGTCCTCCGTTAGCGAGGATACATGCATCCACCCTCCGTCGCATGGAATCCCTGATGCGCTGATGCAGCCCTGGAGAATGGCGTATTGTATCACAGCCGTCCACAACACGGTCACGAAGAGTCTCTACATTTGGTACCGAGGTTGCGTAGACAAGAGCATTCAAATGCCCCCATAAATGAAAGTCGAGAGGGTTGAGGTCAGGAGAGCGTGGAGGCCATGGAATTGGCCCGCCTCTACCAATCCATCGGTCACCGAATCTGTTGTTGAGAAGCGTACGAACACTTCAACTGAAATGTGCAGGAGCTCCATCGTGCATGAACCACATGTTGTGTCGTACTTGTAAAGGCACATGTTCTAGCAGCACAGGTAGAGTATCTCGTATGAAATCATGATAACGTGCTCCATTGAGCGTAGGTGGAAGAACATGGGGCCCAATCAAGACATCACCAACAATGCCTGCCCAAATGTTCACAGAAAATCTGTGTTGATGACGTGATTGCACAATTGCGTGCGGATTCTCGTCAGGCTACACATGTTGATTGTGAAAATTTACAATTTGATCACGTTGGAATGAAGGCCCATCCGTAAAGAGAACATTTGCACTGAAATGAGGATTGACACATTGTTGGATGAACCATTCGCAGAAGTGTACCCGTGGAGGCCAATCGGCTGCTGATAGTGCCTGCACATGCTGTACATGGTACGGAAACAACTGGTTCTCCCGTAGCACTCTCCATACAGTGACGTGGTCAACGTTACCTTGTACAGCAGCAACTTCTCTGACGCTGACATTAAGGTTATCGTCAACTGCACGAAGAATTGCCTCGTCCATTGTAGGTGTCCTCGTCGTTATACGTCTTCCCCAGTCGCGAGTCATAGGCTGGAATGTTCCGTGCTCCCTAAGACGCCGATCAATTGGTTCGAACGTCTTCCTGTCGGGACACCTTCGTTCTGGAAATCTGTCTCGATACAAACGTACCGCCTCACGGCTATTGCCCCGTGCTAATCCATACATCAAATGGGCATCTGCCAACTCCGCATTTGTAAACATTGCACTGCCTGCAAAACCACGTTCGTGATTAACACTAACCTGTCGATGCTATGTACTGATTTGCTTGACGCTAGTACTGTAGAGCAACGAGTCGCATGTCAACACAAGCACCAAAGTCAACATTACCTTCCTTCAATTGGGCCAACTGACGGTGAATCGAGGAAGTACAGTACATACTGACGAAACTAAAATGAGCTCTAACATGGAAATTAAGCGTTTCCGGACACATGTCCACATAACATCTTTTCTTTATTTGTGTGTGAGGAATGTTTCCTGAAAGTTTGGCCGTACCTTTTTGTAACACCCTATTAATACAAAATGAAATAGGAGTAATGCAGGCAGGCTCCTCTTTCCGCTGGGCACTCTGGACACGTGCCCAGGACCCTGCGATCGATAGGGGACCCCTAGCTCCTGCCAGATCACCAAACAATAAGCCGGCCGGTGTGGCCAAGCGGTTCTAGGCGCTTCAGTCTGGAACCGCGCGACCGCTACGGTCGCCGGTTCGAATCCTGCCTCGAGCATGGATGTGTGTGATGTCCTTAGGTTAGTTAGGTTTAAGTAGCTCTAAGTTCTAGGGGACTGATGAATTCAGATGTGCCTACTTGCTTCTCGGCTTTGCGCAGTGCACAGTTCTGCACGGAGCGAATAGTGACGTAAAATTAAACGTGTCCGATGGACTTAAATAAACCGATTCGACGATCGGGAATCCCCCTGTATTTGTCTGCGGTCTACGGTATTGTGATGTTTGTTTTGTTTCTAGTTGTTACTAACTGGAATATACTGACAGAACATTTAGGTTAAAAAAAAGTTGTTAAAAGTCTTTCACAAAGCGGAATGTCAGCCCCAGCTGATGCAGTAAGCACTTTGCATGAAGGCCATAAACAAACCATAGAAACTTTGATGTCCGTCGCAGAAGATACAGAACAGCCAAGAGAAACTAGAGACGAAGCCCTTAGTCTGTCCAGAAAAATGAGAAAGCTAGAATTTATTATACTAACGGAAACTTGGAGCTCTATATTGGAAAGAATGGACAAAACAAGTAATTACCTTCATAAAGAAACAATAACATTGCACGTTGCAACTAATTTATTCGGTTCACTTGATTATTTCATCATTAACCTCACGGATAAATTTGATGACTTTGAAACGTCCGCCAAAGAAAGAAACCCGGAATCTAGTTATAAGTACCTATCTCAAAGAACAAAACGTAGAAGCTCACTTCAGAGTTTTTTTGATGGCTCTGCACCGTCAGTCCAGCTGAATGGAAAAGAGAAACTCAAAGTAGAATCCTTTCTTCCCTGAGTATTCATCTAAAACAGCTATGAAGTTCGTGTGAGAACATTGGTCAACGTTTTGGTTCATTATTTCGCTTGAAAACTCCGAATTCCGAAGAGCTGAGACAAAGTTGCAAATAATTTGGTGAAATTTATTATGAAGACGTTAACGAGCAAGAGTTGCAAACGGAATGTCTGTATTTAACAGAATACTTCAAAATTGTTCATAGTAAAAATGGGGGAAATGATAGTATATTGGAAATATATCACCTTTTGAAAGAAAACGAAATTGAAGACACATTTACAAATGTAGAAATCGCATTGAGAATCTTTTCAATCATGATGGTAACCAACTGCAGTGTGGAACGCTCCTTCTCAAATTGGAAAAGAATAAAAAATGAATTAAGAAGTACAATGCTTCAAGAAAGTTAGTTTATCGCTGACGTCCATAGAATGTGATACGCTCGATACTACAGATTTTGAAAAAATGATTAACAATTTTGCCCATCTCAAATCTAGAAGGGTGCCTCTTCAATCAACATAGATTTTTAAGCACTAATATGGGATTGCTAAAAGAGTTACTTTTGTGGATAATATTATCTATTCGTTTAATGTGACTGTAAAGATATAAAAATATATCTAGAACCTCGCTTATCTACTTTATTTATCTATTCCAGCCAAATTGTACTCTGTCAAGGCCATAGGGGCCCCATTATCCTAATGTGTCCAGGGCCTCCAATAGGTTAAAGACTGCCCTGAATGCAGGAGTAGGTTTAATAATGAATAAGAAAATAGAAATTGGGAAAGCTACTATTAACAACCAAGTGTACACATTATCGTAGGTAAGATAGACACAAAGCTCGCACCGACGAAAATAATACAAGTTTATACGCCAATTACCTCTGCAGATGATAAAGAGATTGAAGAAATTTATGATAAGATTAGAGAAATTATTCAGATAGTTAAGGGAGACGAAGATTTAATTGAGACGGGGGAGTGGAATTTGATAGTAGGAAAAGGAAGAGAACGAAAAACTGTAGGTTAATATGGACTGGGGGAAAGGAATGAAAGAGGAAGCTGCCTGGTAGAATTTTGCACATAGCATAATTTAATCATTGCAAACACTTGGTTTAAAAATCGTGAAAGAAGGTTGTGTACGTGGAAGAAACCTGGAGACGCCAGCAGGTTTCAGATTGATTTCGGAACCAGATTTTGAAGTTTAAGACTTTCCGAGGTACGGATGTGGACTCTGACCACAATTTATTTGTTAAGAATTGCCAAGTAAAACTAAAGAAACTGCAGAAAGGTAGGAAATGAAGGAAATGGGACTGGATAAACTGAAAGAACCGGAGGTTGTTGCGAGTTTCAGAGGGAGTATTGGGCAACGATTGTCTTGAACAGTGGAAAGGGTTACAGTAAAAGATGAATGGGTAGCTTTGAGGAATGAAATAGTGAAGGCAACTGAGGATCAAGTAGCAAAGAAGACGAAGGCTCGTAGAAATACTTGGATAACACAGGAGATACTAAATATAGCTGATAATAGGAGGAAATATAAAAATGCAGCAAATGAAGCAAGCAAAAGATGATACAAACGTCTAAAGATGAGATTGATAGGAAGTGAAAAGTGGCTAAGCAGAAATGGCTATAGGACAAATGTAAGAATTTAGGAACATATTTCACTAGGGGAAAGGTAGATACCGCCTACAGGAAAACTAAAGAGGCCTTTGGAGAAAAGAGAAGCAGCTATATGAAAATCAAGTGCTCAGATGGAAAACCGGTCCTAAGCAAGGAAGGGAAAGCTAAACGGAGGAAGGAGTATATAGAGGGTCTTTACAAGGAAGCTAAAGTTGCAGGAAATATTATAGAAATGGAAGAGGACGTAGATCAAGATGAGATGGAAGAGACAATATTGCGAGAAGAATTTGACAGAGCACTGAAAGACATGAGTCGAAACGATGCCCTGGCAGTGGAAGATATTTCATCAGACCCACTGATAACCTTAGAAGAGCCAGCCATGACAAAACTCTTCCATTTGGTGTGCAAGATATATGAGACAGGCGAAATACAGTCATACTTCAAGAAGAATGTAGTAATTCCAATTCCAAAGAAAGCCAATGCTCACAGATGTGAATATTACCGAAGTATCAGTTTCGTAAGCCAGCGTTGCAAAATACTAACACGAATTATTCACAGAAGAGTGAAAAAACTGGTAGAAGCCGACCTCGGCGAACATCAGTTTGGATTCCGGGGAAATGTAGGAAAACGCGAGGCAATACTGACCCAACGACTTCCCATAGAAGATAGGTTTAGGAAAGGCAAACCTGCGTTTATAGCATTTGTCGACTTAGAAAAGCTGGTGACAATGGAACACTCTCTTTCAAATTCTGAAGGTAGGAGATGTAAAACACAGGACGTAAAAGGCTATTTGCAACTTGTATGGAGAGTCGAGGGGCATGAGAAGGAAGCAGCGATTGAGAAGGAAATGAGACGGGGTTGTAGCCTATGCCCAATGTTATTCAGTCTGTACATTGAGCAAGCATTAAAGGAAACAAATGAAAAATTGGGAGAAGGAATTAAAGTTCTGGGAGAAGATACAAAAACTTTGAGGTTCGTCGACGACATTGTAATTCTGTCAGAGAGAGTAAAGGACTTGGAAGAGCAATTGAACGGAATGGACAGTTTCTTGAAAAGTGGATATAATATGAACATCGACATAAGTAAAACAATGATAGTGGAATGTGGTCGAATTAAATCGGATGATGCTGAAGGAAACGGATTAGGAAACGGCTCACTTAAGGTAGTAGATGAGTTTTGTTACTTGGGCAGTGAAATAACTGATGATGGCCGAAGTAGAGTGGATATAAAATGTAGACTGGCTATGGCGAGAAAAGCGTTTCTGAAGAAGATAAATTTGTTAACATCGAATATAAGCTTAAGTTTTAGGAAGTATTTTCTGAAAGTATTTGTCTGGATTGTATGGAAGTGGAACATGAACGATAAACAGTTTAGATAAAAAGAGCATAGAACTTTTCGAAATATGATGCTATAGCAGAAGGTTGATGATTAGGTGGGTAGATCACGTAACTAATGAGGAGGTACTGAATATAGTTGGGAAGACAATAAACTTGTAGCACAGCTTGACCAAAAGAAGGGATCAGGTTGGTAGGACATATTATGAGGCATTAAGAGATCACCAATTTAATATCGGTTGGAAGTGTGGGGAGTTAAAAATTGTAGAGCGAGACCAATAGATGAGCACAGTAAGCAGTTTCAGAAGGATGTTGGTTGCAGTTGTTATTCGGAGATGAAGAGGATTGCACAGGATGGAGTAGTGTAGACAGCTGCATCAAACTAGTCTTCGCACTAAAGACCACAACACTGTATAATGTGCAATCTAGTGTTGCCTAGCTATCGTGTTTTTTGTACCTTATTGGATACAGACGATGTTACTATATCCACTATATTTTATGTTGGCTTTATGTACGTCATAGACGAAACAAAGTGTTCGTTTACGTGCGTAAGAAGTTCACGTTATGTCTTAATGTTTAAAGACAGGTAGTAGTAACAGAAAGAGATATTTAAGGTACTGCATTGTGGGGGTGTAAATCAGATACTGTTTGATGCTTTAACCGAAAGGAGAAAGTTAGGCGTGACGCCATCCGAACATCGGCGAGTATGCATACCCATTCTCCACGACCTCTCCCCGTGACAGCTCTGGCACAGCGCATAGTTCACGCTGCCTGTTCTTGGCCACAAGACACGCAGTTACAGCGTTGCCAGAGCCTTTTCTTTAAATCACATTTTATTATACACTATGTGATCAAAAGTGTTCGGACACCCCCAAAAACATACGTTTTTCGTATTAGGTGCATTGTGCTGCCACCTACTGTCACGTACTCCATATCAGAGGCCTCAGTAGTCATTAGAGATCGTCAGGGAGCAGAATGTGGCGCTGTGTGGAACTCAAGGACTTCGAACATGGTCAGGTGATTGGGTGACACTTGTGTCATACGTCTGTACGAGAGATTTCCACACTCCTAAACATCACTAGGTCCACTGTTTCCAATGTGATACTGACGTGGAAATGTGAAGGGATATGTACGGCACAAAAGCGTACAGCCGACCTCGTCTGTTGACTGACAGAGACCGCCAACAGTTGAAGAGAGTCTTAATGTGTAATAGGCAGACATCTATCGAGACCATCACTCAGGAATTCCAAACTGCATCAGGATCCACTGTAAATACTATGACAGTTTGGTGGGAGGTGAGATAACTTGGATTTCATGGTCGAGTGGCTGCTCATAAGTCACATATCACACCGGTAAATGCCAAACGACGCCTCCCTTGGTGTAAGGAGCGTAAACATTAGACGATTGAACTGTGGAAAAACGTTGTGTGGAGTGACGAATCATGGTACTCAATGTGGTGATCCGATGGCAGGGCTGGCCGGTGTGGCCGAGCGGTTCTAGGCGCTACAGTCTGGAACCGCGCGACAGCTACAGTCGCAGATTCGAATCCTGCCTCGGGCATGGATGTCTGTGATGTCCTTAGGTATTTCCAAGTTCTAGGGGACTGATGACCTCAGATGTCAAGTCCCATAGTGCTCAGAGCCGTTTGAACCATTTTGAACCGATGGCAGGGCGTGGGTATGGTGAATGCCCGGTGAACGTCATCTGCCAGTGTGTGTAGGGCCAACAGTGAAATTCGGAGGCGGTGGTGTTATGGTGTGGTCGTCTTTCTCATGAAGGGGGCCTGCCCCCCTTGTTGTTTTGCTTGGCACTATCACAGCACAGACCTACATTAATGTTTTAAGCACCTTCTTGCTTCCCACTGTTGAAGACCAATTCAAGGATGGCGATTGCATCTTTCAACACGGTCGTGCAGCTGTTCATAATGCACAGCCTGTGGAGGAGTGCCGGCCGGTGTGGCCGTGCGGTTCTAGGCGCTTCAGTCTGGAACCGCGTGACCGCTACGGTCGCAGGTTCGAATCCTGCCTCGGGCATGGGTGTGTGTGAGATGTCCTTAGGTTGGTTAGGCTTAAGTAGTTCTAAGTTCTAGGCGACTGATGAAATAAGAAGTTAAGTCCCATAGGGCTCAGAGCCATTTGAACCATTTTTTTTTGTGGCGGAGTGTTTACACGATGATAACATCCCTGTAATGGGCTGGCCTGCACAGAGCCCTGACCTGAATCCTATAGAACACCTTTGGGATGTTTTGGAACGCCGACTTCGTGCCAGGGCTCACCGACTGACATTGATACCTCTCCTCAGTGCAGCACTCCGTGAAGAATGGGCTGCCATTTCCCAAGAAACCTTCCAGCATCTGATTGAACGTTTGTCTGCGAGAGTGGAATCTGTCATCAAGGCTAAGGGTGGGCCAACACCATACTGAATTCCAGCATTACCGATGGAGGGCGCCACGAACTTGTAATTCATTTTTAGCCAGGTGTCCGGATACTTTTGCTCACATAGTGTACCTACTGGCGGAAGTATGTTTTGCTAGATACACTTTTGTCTTGAACTGGGATGAGGAATCACATGCAGACCGCCAAGTGTGACATTTTTTCTCCACCATGTATGAAGGCATGGAACTGCCATTACCGTTCAGTACTTAAGTCATACCCGTGACGAGTTGCTCTGTAGTAATCACTGGGGCGACGGGTAGATACCACGGAAACAGATTCGAGTAACAGCAACAACAACATATAAGATCCACATTCCGCAGCAGAGTATGTGCTGTTTCGACACATCCGGACAGATTACAACGGCGATGCCAGACCGACAATTGAACTCGGGATCTCGGCTCTTGCGGTCAGTGTCCTTACAGGCTGAGCTATCCGAACCGGCTGCATGGGCCAAGCGAGGTGGCTGAGGCAGCGGACAGGCCTGAACTCGAGATGGATACGGGAATTCGCCAGTTCGAGCCCCGTTCGGCCATTTCGGTTTATAGTGCCCACGCTTCCTGCAAACTGCTCGGAGGAAGTGACGGGAAGGTTCCTTTGAAAACGACGCGGTTGACTTGGTTCCCCAACCCGGAAAATGAGCTCAGCATGGCCGGGACGCTCTTCCTTCTTCACTTCTGCCAGCAGCTATTGTACTTCCTACTTGCCACACGTATCAGAAACCCTCCCAGCAGACTGATGTCGACTGCTGGTAGTGGGTTCCTGCTCTGCGCCGCCGTGTCCGCGTGTCATCACTGGAGTATCGTCCGAAGATGATCCACATCGGACCAAACCGGTCACCACTTATGAATGAAAATGTGTTTTTATGCGATCAATTCTGTTCTAAATAATATTTTATTACTAGTTCATTGCGATCGCTGCTTTGCCCAATAAATTTACACAGACTATCAGTTAACTGCCAAACGTTTATAGCGTTCTCGTCAGGTGCTGCAAATACTCTTTCTGGCAATCCACAAACATTTTTTTCCTGGAATAGCAGAAAACTGATAAGAATAATCCTTAAATTTAGGAAAAAGACAAAATATGTGGATGTTGGTAATAATAATTCTATTGTTGTAATAAAAGATAAATTTAAATGAGCACCTCACGTAATTTCAAATAATTTGAGGATTATAATTCCGGTTTGACGAATTTACAGTGCAGATTTTGTAATGCAAATAATTTCGTATCTGAAGTTACTTTGCATATTTCGACCATGGGTGGTACTGCTCCCTATTAATATCTGAAGCTCCGTATTCCATCCTCGAAATTTCTTCTGAAATTTCGTCACATACTGATGTACACGGTGATAATCATTGAACGATATGAAAAAACCATAAATTAATTACAAACTACCACGTGCACACACTTTATTCAACATGTAAACGTCACTACAGATATTCGGATTTAGGTTATAGAGGGTCTATACAGGGGCGATGTACTTGAGGACAATATTATGGAAACAGAAGAGGAGGTAGATGAAGATGAAATGGGAGATACGATACTACGCGAGGAGTTTGACAGACCACTGAAAGACATAAGTCGAAATAAGGCCCCGGGATTGGCAACATTCCATTAGAACTACTGACAGCCTTTGGAGAGCCAGTCGTGACAAAACTATACCATCTGGTGAGCAAGACAGGCGAAATTCCCTCAGACTTCAAGAAGAATGTAATAATTCCAATCCCAAAGAAAGCAGGTGTTGACAGATGTGAAAATTACCGAACTATCAGTTCAATAAGTCACAGCTGCAAAATACTAACGCGAATTCTTTACAAACGAATGGATAAACTGGTAGAAGCCGACCTCGGGGAAGATCAGTTTGGATTCCGCAGAAATGTTGGAACACGTGAGGCAATACTGACCCTACGACTTATCTTAGAAGAAAGATTAAGGAAAGGCAAACCTACGTTTCTAGCATTTGTAGACTTAGAGAAAGCTTTTGACAATGTTGACTGGAATACCCTCTTTCAAATTATGAAGGTGGCAGGGGTAAAATACAGGGAGCGAAAGACTATTTACAATTTGTACAGAAAGCAGATGGCAGTTATAATAGTCGAGGGGTATGAAAGAGAAGCAGTGGTTGGGAAGGGAGTGAGACAGGGTTGTAGCCTCTCCCCGATGCTATTCAATCTGTATATTGAGCAAGCAGTAAATGAAACAAAAGAAAAGTTCGGAGTAGGTATTAAAATCCATGGAAAAGAAATAAAAACTTTGAGGTTTGCCGATGACATTGTAATTCTGTCAGAGACAGCAAAGGACTTGGAAGAGCAGTTGAACGGAATGGACAGTGTCTTGAAAGGAGGATATTAGATGAACATCAACAGAAACAAAACGAGGATAATGGAATGTAGTTGAATTAAGTTGGGTGATGCTGAGGGAATTAGATTAGGAAATGAGACACTTAAAGTAGTAAAGGAGTTTTGCTATTTGGGGAGCAAAATAACTGATGATGGTCGATGTAGAGAGGATATAAAATGTAGACTGGCAATGGCAAGGAAAGCGTTTCTGAAGAAGAGAAATTTGTTAACATCGAGTATAGATTTAAGTGTCAGGGAGTCGTTTCTGAAAGTTTTTGTATGGAGTGTAGCCATGTATGGAAGTAAAACATGGACGGTAAATAGTTTGGACAAGAAGAGAATAGAAGCTTTCGAAATGTGGTGCTACAGAAGAATGCTGAAGATTAGATGGGTAGATCACATAACTAATGATGAAGTATTGAATAGAATTGGGGAGAAGAGGAGTATGTGGCACAACTTGACAAAAAGAAGGGACCGGTTGGTAGGACATGTTCTGAGGCATCAAGGGATCACCAATTTAGTACTGGAGGGCAGCGTGGAGGGTAAAAATCATAGAGACCAAGAGATGAATACACTAAGCAGATTCAGAAGGATGTAGGCTGCAGTAGGTACTGGGAGATGATGAAGCTTGCACAGGATAGAGTAACATGGAGAGCTGCATCAAACCAGTCTCTGGACTGAAGACCACAACAACAACAACATGTTCGATATGCCTGCCACTTTGGCGATGATGTGGCGCAGACGAATAGTGAAATTTTGCTTGACCCGCTGAAGTGTCGGAATATGGACGCTGTCGATGACCACCTGAATGGCTGTTTTCAGCTCAGCAATGGTTTTAGGGTTATTGCTGTACACCTTGCCTTTAATACAGCCCCACAAAAAGGAGTTGCATGTGTTCATATCCGGAGAGTATGGAGGCCAATCGAGGCCCATACCAGTGGCTGCAAGGTACCCAAGAGCCAGAATGCAATCCTCAAACTGCTCCTCCTGGACATCAGACACTCTCCTGCATCGATGAGGTCGAGCTTCGTCCTGCACGAATCCCATCTAGTCGAAATCAGGGTCACTTTGGATAATGGGGGTGAAATCATATTCCAAAATCTTCACATACCATTCGGTCACTGTGCCATCAAGGAATATCACACCGATTATTCCGTGACTAGACATTACACACCACCTGTTGAGGGTGAAGACACTTCTCGATCACGAAATGCGGATTCTCAGTCCCCCAGATACGCCAATTTTGCTTGTTGACGGACCTATCCAAATGAAAATCGGCTAAAGGAAACCACGTGCATAGCAATTTCCATCAAGCCCCACAGCCAACAGTGCAGTTTGAACGTCCTAATGCAAACCGTTCAGAAGTAGTGCAAATTTTGTTTCATACAGTTCAATAATTGTCACCCTGTACATTACATAAAATAAAACTATTTAATTGGATTATAAATAAATACTTTTTTTAAACCACCTCTCATGCCTACTTAGTTCTCAAGCGCAACCATAGCACTTTACCCCAGGAGCCACACTAGCATGCGTCCACCATGGTGGCAGCTGGATCGGTAGTTGCTGAAATGTCCCCCAACCACTGCTCTCTCAGTCACACCTACATTAGATGGCCCACCACACCATAATTCAGTTCAGTCTGTTTCTAACATTCATACAGATTACTAGAATTCTTAGCGTAATCATCATGTAATTTGTGCAATCATTGCACGCGGTAGCCGAGACAGAAGTTTCACGATCCATAATGTCCATAGAGTTGGATCTGGTATTACTGTTGGGTGGACTAGTGATTATAGACGACGCCTTCGACGAGTTTCTCGTCGTAAATGACTTGCTGCACCTGTTGTTCACGAGTGCGAGCAATTTTCTGTAGTAATGCTGTTTTTTCTGCATCATACTTACTGTGCGGTAGAGAGCAAAGGGTAATGTCGCTTATAAGTTCTGCATGCTCTGTGATAAGACAGATTAACGTCACTAATTTTGAATCGTGCAGCTCTGCACTGTCCTGTGAATCCCGATGGTACTTTTACTGCCTGAGTTGAACGGAAAGGTACAACTGGTGCTGGGTCCGCCAGTCATGGCATGGAGGTGGGGACATGGCAGAAAGGTTGTGTATATGAGACAAATGTATCGAGCGCCAGCGATCGCTGTACAGCATACGCAGAAGGCAATATGGCACATTGTCCGATCAGGCGAAAACTGAATGAAAACTGTTCTCGAAGCAGGTTAATGTGGGGATGCCATGCAAATCCACTAATAAAGGCTCCAATGCCTGCATTGTTGATTTACAGTCGCTGTCTGTTGTGAAGTGACATTTATGTACAATTGTTGCCCCATATCTCACATAGTTTGTTGATGAAGGCAATGGGCACACTGCAGTGTAGTTGGTATTGATGAATTTGTAGCCATACAACCATAAGGAACAATGAACAGAGTAAACTTCGCATTCATTGTTACTGCACAATAGCATAGCACACGGCTGTATTTCATAGATAACACAGCACTGAGGTCACGACTGTGGAAGTATACCTATTGTAGCGGCACCACCGTTTAGGATAGGGAAAGCTAGTTTTCTGCGATATTCTGACCACAAATGACAGCCAGGTGCAGGCCGGATTGCAGTGAGTTACGCATACCAGGAGTTGCGAAGGAAAATAAAGGCCACAGGGGTGTAGAACTGCCGGAGATGGCACACACAGCAGTTTTCATGGCGCAAGTCACAGGCAGAACTGGGCCACTGGCCAACCTAAGTGTTATGTGTACATGATGCAAAGCGACATGCTTGGCAAAACAGAGGCGCACAGCTGAGTATAAATAGGTGCTGTTTTCTAATGAGAGTGAGTCAGGTGTGGCAGCTCTCCTGGACGGCGGGGTGTGACACACCACCGGCTACACACAGCAACAGATGGGGCGCCAGCGTCCAGTCCACGGCGGGTCGTTGGTTCGACCCTCTGAGGCCGACGTGAGGTCCGCAGCCAGCCAGTGGCGGGCCACTCTTTGGCTTGCTACCGCGAGCAGTCGTCTCGACTCCCGTCACACGCTGGAGACATCCCGAGGCAAGGGCCACAGATTCGGATGCCGATCACGGGCTCTAGTTGGCCCCATGATTCGGGCCACGCCAGCGAGGACGCGCGGCACGGGCATCTTACGATTGTCAGCCGGCCTGCGGCGGCTCCCGGTGGAGCAGCCTGCAGACATTGAGGACGGTGGCTGCTGAGTCAGCTGCTGGCGCAGCCATCCTGAGACGTAATTGGAACTCTGCAGCTGGCGTACAAGGCCGATTCGACACAGCATTGCATTACACAGGCCACGGGGGTGCTTCCTCAGCACTGCAGGGGCCTGTGACACAGACCCTGTTGAGATCCATAAACCAGTTCACTTTAGAGCGATAGGGGCGCATATCAGCCGAGCAGCTTGTTCAACATGTCGCTTAGTATAGGGAAAGGCAACGGCAAATAACGATCATTTTGAGCACCTCTGTGCCAAGTGTCATTGCAGCCTTAACTATGTTATGTGTTGTTTTCTTTCTGATCAGACGGAGAGCTAATTCCAAAAGAGAACCAAGGGTAGTCCAAGACCCAGTGGATTGGATACCGAGGGTGTGAGATGAGTAGGTAAGGGGTTGATCTAGCAGTGGTTGTCCAGTAAGGAATTTTTACGTTGTGTTTCATGTCATGGTTTTAAGGGGCACTAGGCCACATTTAAGTTTCTTAATAGTAAGGAAATATGCCACAGGTGCCGACCCAAGTAAGTTAAGAGCTAGTTAAGGGTCGACTCGGGGACTAGGTCTTTCCGAATAGGGGAATAATGTAGCAGCACCACCGTTTAGGATAGGGAAAGTTAGTTTTGTGCGATATTCTGACCACAAGTTACAGCCAGGTGCAGGCTGGATTGCAGTGAGTTACGCATGCCAGCAGTTGCGAAGGCAAATATAGGCCACAGGGGCATAGAACTGCCGGAGAGGACACACACAGCAATTTTCATGGCGCAAGTCACAGGCAGAAGGGGGCCACTGGCCAACCTAAGTGTTATGCGTACGTGATGCAAAGCCGCACGCTTGGCAAAACAGAGGCGAACAGCCGAGTATAAATAGGTGCCGTTTTGTAACGAGATTGATTCAAGTGTGGCAGCTCTCCTGGACGGCAGGGCGTGTCACACCACTGGCTACACACAGCAACAGATAGGGCGCCAGCGTCCCAGTCCAGGGTGGGTCGTTGGTTCGACCCTCTGAGGCCGACGTGGGGTCTGCAGCCAGCCAGCAGCGGGACACTCTTTGGCTCGCTACTGTGGGCAGTCGTCTCAGCTACCGACACACACCAGAGACATCCCGAGGCGAGGGCCACAGATTCGGATGCTGGATTGCGGGCACTTGTTGGTGCTGCGACTCAGGCCACGCCAGCAAGGATGCATGGTGTGGGCATCTTGCGGTTGTCAGCTGGCCACACGGTGGCTCCCGGCAGAGCAGCACAGAGAAATCGAGGACGGTGGCCGTTGAGTCGGCTGCTGGTGCATCCATCCTGGCGTAATCAGAACTCTGCAGCTGGCGTACAATGCTAGCTCGAAACAGCATTGCGGTGTCCCATGACGCAGACCGAGGTGAACGAGGGCATTGTAGTTCGAAATAATAAATCATTTTGAACGTTCTCGCTGAGTTTTAATACGGCACCTCCTGGCACTCACCCACTAGACTACATACGACCGTAGGTGACACAAAAATACCAAGCAAACACCAATAAGTCTAAATAAACATTTATTAGCTTCAAACAAATACAGGAGGCATCCACCATCTAACATCGCTCAATGTGATCTAGAATCCAGGGCACAGATGCTCCACAGTCCCACTTCATGGCACTTATCAGCAATTCTCTCTGTCTTGGTGCATTGATGTTACCATAGATGTGTGCAATAACTTATGTGAATTGCAAAGTGTAATGATATTACTATCCTGCAGTTTCACTATACAGGTTACCAGGAAAAGTGTGGAATATTTTGAGAGGTGGTAGCAACCATAAAAACAAGAAAAAAGTCTAATAAACATGGACTCTCAAAGCCATACCTTAAGTGCTTTAAGCACTTGTTCATCTTTGATACTGTGGAACACATCTCTTCTATTGCAAGCACTTCCCTTTCCTTATTTTAGGAGGAAGTAGCATGGACCAAATAAAGAAAAAATTCAGTAAATATGAGCTTTAAAAAGCATGCCTTAAGAGCTATGAGATGTGTTTCACAGTAGCGTAGATGAACAAGTGGTGACAGCTCTTACAGTATGAATTTTAGAGACGATGGTCACTACATTTTTTTCCTTGTGTTGTTGGTTACTACCACCTCTCAAAATATTCGATACCTTTTTAATATCCAGTATATACATACATACATGTCATCATATTTTAAGAACCTCCTGAAAGTTCCGCTGGTATCAACCATCATCAACAGCCTCGTTTTATCGATAGCTAAAAAGGTGTACTGTGAATGATTCCAGCAATCTCTGGTGAAAGTTGTAAATTCATTGACTATCATGTCGGTTCCTAATGCACCTGGTAAATGTGTTTCAAGTTCAATCACTTTCTGACAGCTACTACTTTCTTATTCAACTTTGAACAACTGCCCTGTATAACTCCACCTCCTCCCCCCCCCCCCACCCACCCACACACACACATACACTCTCCCGCTCTCTCGTACATGCACGCACACTCACGCACAAGTACACACACACACACACACACACACACACACACACACACACAGACAGACACACAGACATAAATAAAAGTGAATAGACCTTTTTTTTCAGCATATACTTCGTTAGGTTAGCAACACATGAAGGGCTTATTTCAATAGCGGTACAAGTCCATTTTTGTTCATTCTGAGATACAGAGTCCTAAAGTTAAATGAGCGCTGAAATCTTCAAGTATATATGCACTACTGGCCATTAAAATTGCTACACCAAGAAGAAATACAGATGATAAACGGGTATTCATTGGACAAATATATTATACTAGAACTGATATGTGATTACATTTTCACGAAATTTGGGTTCACAGATCCTGAGAAATCAGTACCCAGAACAGCCACCTCTGGCCGTAATAACAGCCTTGATACGCCTGGGCATTGAGTCAAACAGAGCTTGGATGGCGTGTACAGGTACAGCTGCCCATGCAGCTTCAACACGATACCACAGTTCATCAAGAATAGTGACTGGCGTATTGTTACGAGCCAGTTGCTCGGCCACCATTGACCAGACGTTTTCAATTGGTGAGAGATCTGGAGAATGTGCTGGCCAGAGTAGCAATCGAACATCTTCTGCATCCAGAAAGGCCCGTACAGGACCTGCAACATGCGGTCGTGCATTATCCTGCTGAAACGTAGAGTTTCGCAGGGATCGAATGAAGGGTAGAGCCATGGGTCGTAACATATCTGAAATGTAACGTCCACTGTTCAAAGTGCCGTCAATGCGAACAAGAGGTGACCGAGACGAGTAACCAATGGCACCCCATACCATCACGCCGGGTGATACGCCAGTATGGCGATGACGAATACACGCCTCCAATGTGCGGTCACCGCGATGTCGCCAAACACGGATGCGACCATCACGATGCTGTAAACAGAACCTGGATTCATCCCAAAACGTGACGTTTTGCCATTCGTGCACCCAGTTTCGTCGTTGAGTACACCATCGCAGGCGCTTCTGTCTGTGATGCAGCGTCAAGGGTAACCGCAGCCATGGCCTCCGAGCTGGTAGTCCATGCTGCTGCAAACGTCGTGGAACTGTTCGTGAAGATGGTTGTTATCTTGCAAACGTCCTCATCAGTTGACTCAGGGATCGAGACGTGGCTGCACAATCCCTTACAGCCATGCGGATAAGATGCCTGTCATCTCGACTGCTGGTGATACAAGGCCGTTGGGATCCAGCACGGCGTTCCGTATTACCCTCCTGAACCCACCGATTCTATATTCTGCTAACAGTCATTGGATCTCGACCAACGCGAGCAGCAATGTCGCGATACGATAAACCGCAATCGCGATAGGCTACAATCCGACCTCTATCAAAGTCGGAAACGTGATGGTACGCATTTCTCCTCCTTACACGAGGCATCACAACAACGTTTCACCAGGCAACGCCGGTCAACTGCTATTTGTGTATGAGAAATCGGTTGGAAACTTTCCTGATGTCAGCACGTTGTAGGTGTCGCCACCGGTGCCCACCTTGTGTGAATGCTCTGAAAAGCTAATGATTTGCATATCACAGCATCTTCTTTCTGTCGGTTAAATTTCACGTCTGTAGCACGTCATCTTCGTGGTGTAACAATTTTAATGGTCAGTAGTGTACTTGAATATTTCTGGTATTTCAACTGCAGATTTTTCAGCGCTCATTTAACTTTATGACTCTGTACCTCAGAATGAACAAAAATGGACTTGTACCACTATTGAAATAAGCCCTTCATGTATGTAAACAAAACTGGAAGAGACATCAAGCGAACACACAGTAGTTATGGCTTTAAATCATAGTTATCAGTAAAATATCTACAGCTAGTGACAGAAGACTGATAGTACTCCACAGAAATTAGCGCAAAGAATACGAAAATCTTGAAGAAAAAAGTTTGTAACATGAAGACGTGCTTATGTTTCATAAGTGCAGTTATAGTGCGACCTCCAGCATGTGACCAGATGAGAGGAAACACAGATGCCAAGCAAAAACGCGAATAACTGTAAGTAATCACTTATTTACGTAAAAAATAAGACGTGAACTGTTTTATAATCTACAGATATCGCATATTAAAACAAAACTATCATTCTAGAATCCACTGAAGATGCCTTGAAGCCAAAACCGAGATGCATCTGGAAGAAATAAAAAATTTGTAACAGTAAAAGGAGGTTTTTGCTTACAAAATGAGTAATTCATATTATCCTGTTGGAGGGCAATAACGAGATTTTCATTATCTCTTATCAGTTGCATTGGGATGATGATGAGTTGATGTATAAGTTCGCAGCGTTTTCCGTAAATATAGTAAATACAACAGATACACAGAGACATTAGTCATCAGTAATATCTTTTCCTTCACTGTTTACAAAAGTCTGCCAAGACTGCGGTAACTTTTCGATTGACTGCAGAAATCACGTGATTTTGAGGCAAAGAACTTGTCGAGCCATGTTTGGAGCGCATTTTCGTCCAGAAAGGAAGTTCCTCGAAGGTTGTTCGACAGAGAGCGGAAAAGGTCAAAATATGAAGGCACAATATCAGGTAAATAATGTGGGAGTGGAATGATTTCCCTAATCAATTCCTGTGTAGCGTTTTTTGTCAGTCTAGCAGGATGCGGGTGGTCATTATCATGGAATATATCACTTTACACAGTCTTCCTGGTGGTTATTCTTTGATTGCTTCTGCAAGACGTCTCAGTTCCTGACAACAAATATCAGCAGTGATGGTAACACCTCAGCGAAGCAATTTGTAGTACACCACACCGTCATTGTACCACCAGACGCACATTACCTTTTGTGGATGCGCGCAGGGCTTTGTACGGGGAGCTGCTGCTTTGTTTGGTCTCATCCATTCCTTTCTTTTCCTTACGTTAGCAAATAGCCATCTCTTCTCGTCACCAGTAACGGCACAGGATAGGAATGACCGGTGTTCTTCACGAGCTAATCGATGATGAGCAAGCAGAGATGCGCATACAGCCACCTGCTGATTTTTGCGATTTTGGGCTAGAGCATGCCGTACCCATACATCTGATTTTTTAACCTTCCCCATCGCGTGCAGATGTCGCACGCTGGTAGAATGATCAACGTTCATTACATTTGCCAGTTCTCAAGTACTACACTGACGTGGACTGCTGTAGATTAATGAATTTAAACGATCTTCACCAAACCCTGAAGGTCTTTCTGAACACAGAAAGTCACAAATGTCAAAACGATCCTCCTTAAAACGAGAAAGCCACATTCTTGTCTTACCCTGTCCATTGCATTATCCTCAAACATGGCGCAATTTTTTCTCGGTTCCTCCACTGCTGTCACACTCTGTTGTACTCAAACAGAAGAATATATCGGAAATATCATGATGTCTCCTCTTGGCACTCTATTTTCGAGCGTCCAAACCTCCACTCACTATCTCCAAATGACAAAATGATAATATGTAAACTCAAAATGGCAACAGTGAAGTGAAAATGAAAATGACAATCGACAAATAAACCATAGCAACTGGAATACCAACATACAAAACAAAAACGCTACAAACATATGTACTAACCTAACAAAATACGTCAGACTTAGGTGTTACACATCAACATCTTTATGACAACCAAAACGGAAGTATTTCCATATTTGATCTCGATCCCTCCGCAGATTTGCTGAGTATGAATGCTGTATTAGGTTTCAGCTCTGCAGATGGCAGAATATCGTCACCTTGGGTGAAAGTGATAGTTTAAAGCATCAATGACAGAATATTTCCTCAATTAGTTTGTATTCGGGCAGGAATAGTGTTTTTGAAAATACATATACATCATGTGGATGCACTGGCAGGGATGTGAGAACATTCGCCTTCTCACAACCAGATGAATCCAAAAGCATCGATCTGATACTGTTTGGCAGTAATGATCCATTCTTCTTATTATGCTTCTCTGAAGTATTCTCTGATCAGTCAATTATAATGAACTCGTTGTGAAGAGGTTTCATCCACCCGCTCATGTAGAACACTGTATGACTACATAGCATACATGGGTTTCTACAGGAAAGAAAGAACACAGATGTCATACACATTTCATTTATGTTTAGATAGGGTTTGATATATATACATAATGAAATAAGAACGGAATTCTACGCTGACATTAAGTGTTGTAAAGTCATACATAATTGTGTGTATTGATGTGCAACACACATCGAAATATTTGCCAACATTTTCTTCCATGGGATTTGGAGTTTGTCGTGAGAGTTCTAGTAAATTACTCCACAATATTTCATAGATGCTATACGTATACGGGTGCCAGCTCGGTCTTTGGTTGAGTGCGTGCTGTATGACATAACTGCTATGCATTAACTTCTTGTAGTTGTCTTCCTGCATGTGATACGATTTTGCTTCGATAGGAAGTTTGATAATTCGTAGGAAGTCGCCTGCACTGATTTGTGATCAACGAGTACCACTGTAGGTGTCTGACTGTTTGCAATAAACATGCGTGCAATTGCAAATAAATTAGCACACAGCTTACACCAATCTGTACAGGATAACATTTCTTTTTTTTCACAACAACGTGGGTTTCAAAAATTACAGCTGGCTTAAATTCACTATTGGACAATATTCCAGCACTGACAATTTTACTGTGATTTGAATTTTGATTGATAGACGTACTGAAAATTTATATGGACTCCTATTGAGATGTCTTTGTAAGGGATATTCCAATACATCACCTTGAAATAAAAATAAAACGAGTTAAACGATGCACATACAGTTCACCACACACACAATTGACTAAGAACATGAGGATGCTAACTGTGTAGGTGTAGCCTGGCATTTTATGGTAGCAATCTGAACTCGTAAATCTCACATTGCTAACTGAAATCATTTCTATATATATTCGCAAAGCAATGTAGATAACATTGGAAAAAAAGGTATTTCTTCAATATATTGCAGTTGTTTGTAAGGAGCCTAATGCTGAAATTTTTGTAATTTAAGATCTACTACTTGAATTTACACGAAAAGAACTTACTACCACGACTCTGTGTGGAACCTGATACAGTTATCACACTGACTACGACCATACCACCTGGGCTACACTGACCACATATCTTTATTCACTTTTTTTGCTGGATATAATAGGAAAGTTATCAATGTATGATTATCTTCCTTAAGCTTCTTTATTAGTTATTGAGTTCTATCAGTTTTTAATCAATGTATTCGTTGATTAGCAAATTGGAAGGTTTGCAAGCTTCATTTTTATTATCTGAAAAATCATCTTGTGCTGATTGTGTCCAGTTTTATCCATTGTTTAGAGTAACTTGAAAGTATCTCTTCAGATTCGTGCTGAGTGAATTTTCTTTCATCTACTATAAAAAAACCTGCAGATATCTATATGAATGAGTGCTTTCTGCCTTAGGGGAAAAAGTATATTTTCATCTGCTAACTGGTTTTTCATGTCGGCGAAAGTAGGTTAGTTGGCGAAAGTAGGTCAGCTACAAATAGCAGACTGATTACTACTTGTAGAACGAAAAATGTGTTATGTATCCTAAGTGTGTTCTTGGAAATAGTTGGTGGGTTTAGACAGGCGATAGAAGCAAAACTTTTGTCATGGCTATAAACAGCAACCATTATAAGTTTGTTTTAAAGTTTCAGTGTGCTACAGGTATCAAGTGGTCAGGGAGAAAACACGTTTGTTTATGGGTGTGAATAACAAGCAGGCTTGACTTGTAATTGAAACAATTGTCTTTTTCCCAGATATGAATATCAACCAATGCAGGTTTGGGAATGTCTGGGAAAAACCGTCTTTTGTTTAGCTCTGAACAAACCTTGTCTGATCCCAAACTGTCAGGCATCACAGAGGCTGTGAGGTGGATATACAATGTCTGTGGCCTGGTCTTAGTGCGGCGGTGAACAGGGAATTGGTGGCAGCGATCTGGCGAAGCATAAGTGGATGAGTGGGGGGAACAGCTTGGCGGCAATTTGTGTGACGTCACACGCTATGCAGTGCTGTTGTGTTACCTCACAGAAGCATGGAGCTGTTGGAGTGGGCCAGCTGGTTTGGCCGAGCGGTTCTAGGCGCTACAGTCTGGAACCGCGCGACCGCTACAGTCGCAGGTTCGAATCCTACCTAGGGCATGGATGTGTGTAATGTCCTTAGGTTAGTTAGGTTTAAGTAATTATAAGTTCTAGGGGACTGATGACCTCTTAAGTTAAGTACCATAGTGCACAGAGCTATTTGAACCTTTTTTTGTTGGAGTGGGTGGGTATACCAGCCTGCAGACGTTTGTGGCAATGGCAGTGCAACAGTAGCACTGCAGTGGTGCGTGCAGGTATTGCCCAGCTGCATCCATGCCAACAGTGATGGCACAGCAGCGGAGCCAGCGGCGACTCAATATCTGCGACCCTGCAGTGGTCCTGCCTTGCACACCAATGGACTGCAGTGAAGTAGCTGAGGCTTGACACACCGTGGAGTCCCGGCCATGCTGGCTGCTAGTGGACTTTGCCAGCATGTCCAGAGACTGCAGAAAAGGCATTCCCCAGCATGATATTTGTTTAAATAAAGATCTAATGCTACTATCCTATCCTACTATTTGTTTAAGCATAGCACAACAATCTTGAACTTAAAGCAAGTGAACTATAGTGTCATAGGTGTGAGGAAAACCAATGATTTTTGAAATTTCGCACTATTTTAAACTTAGGACCAGATAGTATACCTGGCAGCCATCCAGGCTGTCTTGTATTTTTTATTTTAACACTAGCAGAGCGATGTCTCTATCTTGTACGTTTAGAATTTGACACCAATTTACACTTAGGTTAACTGCCTTAATTCCACAGAGCTATCATAGGATTGCGGGAAACCCTGCAACACAATTGGGTTATTTTTGAATTTCCTGTCAGATTTTAATTTCCCACCTTTTTTATTGTCCTACAAATTTTATGATCTCCTGCCATTTTATAGATAGTTTAATTGGCCAATGTCAGAGGATAGTGGCGAGGCAGTGAACTTGGGATACGATAACCTTTGTCCCAGAACCCACACAGGTGGATGGGGTGACTTTGAGAGATCATGACCTCTGTCCCAGAAAACACAGAGGGAAAGTGGGAAAGGGAACAGGGTGTGGTGTGATGGTGTCCTTTGTCCTAGAGCTGGTGTAGCTATGGGGGTGGGAGGGTGAGTGGAGTGGTTGACTTTGACCTTGAAAACAAAGAGCAGGTAGGGGAGTGGGTGACCTTGATCTTGGGAGCAATGGAGAGATGAGAGGGAGGGATTGGTAGTGTCCTTTGTTCCAGAACTGTCCTGGTTATACTATGATATGACTTAAACTCTTCTGGTAAAGGACGTCATGACAACAAATGAATTCATCAAGTGGTACCAGTGCATGCAGGAAATGCAACAGAAAAAAAGTGGGATGAAAGGGATATGATCATCCCCCAAATGTAGCACCTGAGTGCTTCGGTAGTTAGGTTTTTGAATCTCTCTGTATTAATCTAATTTATTAGACACGCTTCCTGCATTTTCGTCAGGCTCTACAGTAAGGAGTTGCGCAGCACGTGCCGATAGTCTGTTTATCTGCATACTTTAGTTTTCCACGGTCTTTAGTATGGACAGGGACTGAGACTGTTGTGTGTGGATGTGAGCCAACTTGGTGATCCTTTGCTCTCATCTTAAGGCAGTGATGGCTTTGGTTACACAGCTTAAGGCTTCAGTAGATGGGAACCACTGTTGTGGGCCAGCCAGGGAGATCCAACGGATGTGTAGCATGTCCGAGTCCTCCAGTCAGTCCTCACCAGTGGCAAACCCAGTTACTGCTCGCACTGTGGTTGACCCCTCACCTGTGGTCGAGTGGGAGGTCGCCCCAGGGTATAGCAGGTGGCGAAAGACTTCCCAGGCGGCCACATGTAAGGCCGCCCCAGTTTGTGTGACACACAGGTTCCATATGCTGACGATAAGCCAGATGCCGATACCTGTCCTGTTTCGGGGGAAACCTCTCAGCTTGCAAGATCCGGACAATCACAGAGGGTGAGATTATTGATAGTTGGGAGCTCCATCCTTAGGCGCATTATGGGGCCCCTTAGGGACATGGCTGCCAAGAAGGGAAAGAAAACCAATGTGTACTCTGGGTGCATACTGGGTCAAGTCATTCCAGATGTGGAACGGGTCCTCCAAGGTGCCATGAAGAGCACAGGGTGCAGCCAACTGCAGGTGGTTGCTCACATCCGTACCAATGATGCGTATAACTTTGGATTAAAAGAGATTCTCTCTGGTTTCGAGTGGCTAACAGAAGTGGTAAAGGCTGCCAATCTTGTTTGCAAGATGAAAGCAGAGATGACCATTTGCAGCATAGTCGACAGGACTGACTGCGGACCTTTGGTACAGAGCCAAGTGGAGGGTTTGAATCAGAGGCTCAGACGGTTCTGTGACTGTGTAGGCTGCAGATTCCTCGACGCACGCCAAAGGGTGGTTGGGTTTTAGGTTCTGCTGAATAGGTCAGGTGTCCACTACACACAGGAGGCGGCTACACTGGTAGCTGGGGCTGTGTGGCGTGCTCTGGCCGTTTTATTAGGTTAGAGGGTCTCGGGAAAACACAAGAAGGGCTTCAGTCACAAAGAGTGCAGGCCGAACACATGAAGAACGTAGATATAGGCACCATTGGTATAACAGTTGTAAATTGTCGTAGCTGTGTCGGGAAAGTACCACAGCTCCAAGCGCTAATAGAAAGCACTGAAGCTCAAATCGTTATAGGCACTGAAAGCTGGCTAAAGCTGGAGACAAGTTCAGCTGAAAGTTTTGCAAAGAACCTAACGGTGTTCTGAAAGGACAGACTAAACAAAGCTGGCGGTGGCGTGTTTGATGCTGTTAGAAGTAGTTTATCTTTTCATGAAATTGAAGTAGATAGTTCCTGTGAGTTAGTATGGGAAGAGGTCATTGTTGGCAATTCGAATAAAATACTAATTGAATCCTTTTACCGACCTTCCAATTCAGATGATACAGTTGCTGAAAGATTCAAAGAAAACTTGAGTTTGATTTCAAACATGTACCCGACTCGTTTACCAGAAAATTAGTTAATTTGGCATCAAAGGCGGTACAGTAATTTAAGGACATGTGGGTGATATGGAAAACCACTTAACAGAACAATAGGTTAAGTGCCGAGCATTAGGCCAAGACACCCAGAGTACAGTGCCGAACATTAGGTCGTGAAACATCTTTGCCCCATGTAATTACTTCTTACAAGACCTACATGTTTCCAAACAGCAGAGACTGATGAGCAAGAGAAATCCAACTCCAACAAACTGAATTTTTTGTAAATAAACCATATACCCTTGAATTTCCTGTTATGAATTCCTTCCTCTCCACCATAGAGCCACCACTTTCCGTTTATTTGAATACCCTAAATTGTTTAAATAAACAATATTCCACACATTATCTAAAGTGTTTAAACAATATTCTATGCATAGCAATCGATTTCTGGGCCAATTCTTTAACTAAATAAATAAACCATATTCTATACACTGTCATAAATAATTAAATAATATTCTATAGATTGCGTAAAGTGTTTAAACAATACTCCACACACTGCAAACGAATTTCCGTCAACTGACCGATTAATTGAGTCTTTTTTGTGCCAATTTCTGGGAGGGAGGGTGGGAGGCCAGGGGGTTTACCAGAGGGAGAGAGGTTAATTAATTGATCAATTTCATTAAGTAGTCAATCAAATTGATAAGAGTGGGAGGGGAGATTCCAATAACTCAGATCTGAAAATGTACGTGTAGCAGCTAGGGAGGGAGGATTCTTGAGGGGTGGAGAGGAGTGGGGGAGGCAAGGAGGCGGGATGACAATAGGTTAAGGACCCATCAATCAAAAGGAAGGATCCTTTTAGCAGACCAATATGTTAAGGACCTGTCAATCAAAGGAGAACAATACATTAATGATCTGTCAATCAAAGGAGAACAATAGGTTTGCCCCTGGGTGCATACGTCCCCCTGATGTAGGCAACCCGCACTAACAAAATGTTTTCGCACTGGCCTTGTCCCCCTACCGACAGAGCTCAGGCTTGAACTCACTATTACTGCTGGTGGAGCCCAGTTGCCTCGCTGGCTGGTATTTATCTGGCATCATGCTAATGCTGCTGGTTTCCAGCAACGAGAGGTGATCCCTGCCTTAAAATCCAGACCTATTTATATGCATCCAGTGCCCATTTGTTTCACTAAACCCTGGTGTCTTTGTGCACATTACCTACTGTGCTCTCACATGCATCTACCTTCTGCAGAATACCTTCTATCCTTTCATTAACTTTAGTACTTAATTCCGTGATATATTCCACCATGACTGTCCTTATTCTTGCCTCTTAGGTGGCATCAATATTATCTAGCCTATTTTTCATTGTACCAATGGTGGTATTTAGGTCAAACCATTTTCGCTCTGTCTCCCGTTCCTTTTCCCTTTCTTTTTGTTCCCTTTCTTGTCTTATCACGTTGTTTTTGTAATTTATAAGCTTCCCTTTCCAGTTTCTCCTGTTCTCCTTCTTGAAAAAAAATTCTCATCATTTCAACCATCTAATTTTCTCCCGCTTGCTGTAACGATGATTGCTGTGACGATGCGTCACGCACGCTATCATCGTCTGCCGTTCTCTCCATTCGCGAATCGGGTCTGCCTGTTCCCGTTCGCGAACGTAGTGGGTATGACTTGACAACTGTGTCATCACCGTCATCCACACTGTTTGTCGGCTTTCCTTTGTCATCTGCCATGTTTATTTTCAAGTTTGTGACGTAACTGCTCAAAGAAATATTTCGCAACACGCCGATCGTCAACTCTCAGATGCGCACGCTGCGACGCTTTCTGATCGTCAAACGTCACACTGCGGTAGCTGACAATTGAAGAGCTATACCAGGTAGAAGACAAGATGGCAACTAACTTTGAAAATAAGTGACAAACACCTACTAGACACTTAATCCTACTATTATGGCATCCATCTTGTGTTCTTATCCGTAGCAACAGTGAAGATGCTAATAATGCTAACAAATAAACTTTGCATGAAGAGATGATCAGAAATGAATTCTAACTACGTAAATAAGTAACTCTGCAAGGAAATAACAGCGATAGGATAAAATGAAGCAGTAAGGAAAGAAATTCCGGAAATCAGTATTTTTTTTAATACAAGAAGCGAGATTTTATGCGTAATGAAAACCATACTTACATCAGTCGTTTTGCGCACTGCTGTTATTTTTCGAAATTTTTTTTAATACTTCCTCGGTTTCGTTCAGTACTTCCTTTACGGCTTCTCAATGTCCACCGGATGATGAAACAATAACAGAACAGATTAAAATTTCTTTATCAGGTCCCTGTTCGGGTGCCACATCTAGTATGATAAAAAAATTAGGTTAAATATATTTCAATTTTTTTCAATTTAAATCTGTGTTTCATACTAGAATGTCGTGTTCCCAGTTTGGCACAGCTTTGCCACAGGAGACACAACAGCGGTGGAAGACGTCCGTCTTCTCGTCGGCTCCTGATTGTTGTCAGAAGGAGGCTAGTTTTTGATTATGCAGACTTCTATTATTTGGAAAAGATCAATCCGGATTTCTTTACATAATCAGTATGAATTTTATAATTACCTAAGGGACCTTTAACAATGAACAATAAAAAAAATTGCATTTGCAAATGAAATCATTAATAAATGGGGCAGCTATGAGTGGTATAGAAGACAAGGAGCGGCCTTCTCTACACGACCAGGATGCCGCAGTATTCTCTGCTGTAGTAAAGGCTGTTTGACATTTATAAAAATAATATTGCATGGAGGTTAAAAAAGTATAATGGAAAAGAACAGAATAAGAAATCTGGTAAACACTAAATATATTCAAACAATTCTCACTAGCAAATTAGGGCTTATTTATAAACAATATAACTTACATAAGTACTTTTCTAACTGTATGGTGCGATCAGATTTCAGCCTGCCCTGAGCTGTCTCCTTGGTTTACGTTTTTGTCACAAATTACAGTCATTGCTTTTCTCCTTCGTTAAAGACAATTCTTGCACTGTTCAACACCTTCATAACAATAACTTGCCGATTTACAGTTTCGAACATAAATTACTTGAATTTTATTAATTAATAATGTTGTCTGCACGCTGGCAAGACCGCTCACTTTTCTAGTTTAAAGTCGACCTTCTTTTCGTTTTCACATTACAAGCAGAAGTACACTAAAAATCTAAAGATCTACAAAAGTTTTTTACTGTCATCTTTTATTTAGATCGAAGCGGAACGTCAGTTCAGCTTCTGTTAAAATGTTTCTTTGACTGCGCAATCGATGTATTAGCGTCCGCTCTAGATGCTCATCTTTACAGTTATGTAAATTATATAAAACAAATGTCTTTCAAAGAATATGTCTTATCTCATAAGTTGATCATTTAATATACAGATAGGTGAATTCCTTTCCAAGGCTACTCAAAGCTTTCATACGACGGAAATCCCAATATTCTGAAAGGTCGTTAAGACTCACGCGCAGTCGTAATATTATTGGATTCACGAAGTGTTTAAGGATTTCTCCTTGTAGGGAGCAAAACAAACATAACATATGTTTTTGTTGTGGTCTTCAGTCCTGAGACTGGTTTGATGCAGCTCTCCACACTACCCTATCCTGTGCAAGCTTCTTCATCTCCCAGTACTTACTGCAACCCACATCCTTCTGAATCTGCTTAGTGTATTCATCTCTTGGTCTCCCTCTACGATTTTCACCCTCCACGCTGCCCTCCAATGCTAAATTTGTGATCCCTTGATGCCTCAGAACATGTCCTACCAGCCGGTCCCTTCTTTTTGTCAAGTTGTGCCACATACTCCTCTTCTCCCCAATTCTATTCAATGCTTCATCATTAGTTATGTGATCTACCCATCTAATCTTGAGCATTCTTCTGTAGCACCACATTTCGAAAGCTTGTATTCTCTTCTTGTCCAAACTATTTATCGTCCATGTTTCACTTCCATACATGGCTACACTCCATACAAATACTTTCAGAAATGACTTCCTGACACTTAAATCTATACTCGATGTTAACAAATTTCTCTTCTTCAGAAACGCTTTCCTTGCCATTGCCAGTCTACATTTTATATCTTCTCTACTTCGATCATCATCAGTTATTTTGCTCCCCAAATAGCAAAACTCCTTTACTACTTTAAGTGTCTCATTTCCTAATCTAATTCCCTCAGCATCACCCGACTTAATTCGACCACATTCCATTATCCTCGTTTTGCTTTTGTTGATGTTCGTTTTATATCCTCCTTTCAGGACACTGTACATTCCGTTCAACTGCTCTTCCAAGTCCTTTGCTGTCTCTGATAGAATTACAATGTCATCGGCAAACCTCAAAGTTTTTATTTCTTCTCCATGGATTTTAATACCTACTCCAAATTTTTCTTTTGTTTCCTTTACTGCTTGCTCAATATACAGGTTGAATAACATTGGGGAGAGGCTACAACCCTGTCTCACTCCCTTCCCAACCACTGCTTCCCTTTCATGTCCCTCGACTCTTATAACTGCCATCTGGTTTCTGTACAAATTGTAAATAACCCCTGCCACCTTTAGAATTTGAAAGAGGGTATTCCAGTCAACATTGTCAAAAGCTTTCTCTAAGTCTACAAATGCTAGAAACGTAGGTTTGCCTTTCCTTAATCTTTCTTCTAAGATAAGTCGTAAGGTCAGTACTGCCTCACGTGTTCCAACATTTCTACGGAATCCAAATTGATCTTCCCTGACGTCGGCTTCTACCAGTTTTTCCATTCGTCTGTAAAGAATTAGCGTTAGTATTTTGCAGCTGTGGCTTGTTAAACTGACAGTTCGGTAATTTTCACATCTGTCAACACCTGCTTTCTGTGTGATTGGAATTATTATATTCTTCTTGAAGTCTGAGGGTATTTCGCCTGTCTCGTACATCTTGCTCACCAGATGGTAGAGTTTTGTCAGGACTGGCTCTCCCAAGGCCGTCAGTAGTTCTAATGGAATGTTGTCTACTCCTGGGGCCTTGTTTCGACTCAGGTCTTTCAGTGCTCTGTCAAACACTTCGCACAGTAACATATCTCCCATTTCATCTTCATCTACATCCTCTTCCATTTCCATAATATTGTCCTCAAGTATATCGCCCTTGTATTGACCCTCTATATACTCCTTCCACCTTTCTGCTTTCCCTTCTTTGCTTAGAAGTGGGTTTCCATCTGAGCTCTTGATATTCATACAAGTGGTTCTCTTTTCTCCAAAAGTCTCTTTAATTTTCCTGTAGGCAGTATCTATCTTACCCAGGGTGCAATTTGTGCTTTTACCAGTGGGGGGGGGGAATGTCTTAGGGGGTTAGTAGAAATATATATGTTACTAGCTTGGACTGTGGCACTACGCATGGTTAAACAGCTATTTATAAATAGATGTTAATGCCAAAACTCACTATTCACGCGTATGCACTATCAGAAAAGCCATCCCTTGTTATATCTAAAAGTACATTATAGGTAAAGCTTATTTACATAATCATCTCCATACAGGTATACGAGAGGAATTCAAAAAGTAGAGCCACATTTGTGAAAAGCTGTACTTATTCTGATGTTAGAAAAGTGAAACATATTAATAGTATTAATAGTGAGACTTACTAAAAACTTTCAGTGTTTTGCTCCACAAATTTAAATTAAATGTAAAGTTTTACTCCAGTGCGGAGGGGATGGTCTGATGCAGAGGGGGGGGGGGAATCCCCCTCATCCCCTCCTGCAAATCGCACACTGATCTTACCCCTAGTGAGATAAGCCTCTACATCCTTACATTTGTCCTCTATCCATGCCTGATTAGCCATTTTGCACTTACTGTCGATCTCATTTTTGAGACGTCAGTATTCCTTTTTGCCTGCTTCATTTACTGCATTTTTATATTTTCTCCTTTCATCAATTAAGTTCAATATTCCTTCTGTTACCCAAGGATTTCTACTAGCCCTCGTATTTTTACCTACTTGATCCTCTGCTGCCTTCACTACTTCATCCATCAGAGCTACCCATTCTTCTTCTACTGTACTTCTTTCCCCCATTCCTGTCAATTGTTCCCTTATGCTCTCCCTGTTTATGCTCTTCAGTTTATCCAGGTCCCATCTCCTTAAATTCCCACTTTTTTGCAGAGTCTTCAGTTTTAATCTACAGTTCATAACCTGGTTCCTAAATCTCTGTCTTACCATTATATAATCTATCTGATACCTTCTAATATCTCCAGGGTTCTTCCATGTATACAACCTTCTTTCATGATTCTTGAACCAAGTGTTAGCTATGATTAAGTTATGCTCTGTGCAAAACTCTACCAGGTGGCTTCCTCTTTCATTTCCTAGCCCCAATCCATATTCACCTACTATGTTTCTTTCTCTCCCTTTTCCCACTCTCGAATTCCAGTCACCCATGACTATTAAATTTTCGTCTCCCTTCACTACCTGAATAATTTCTTTTATCTCATCATACATTTCTTCAATTTCTTCATCATGTGCAGAGCTAGTTGGCATATAAACTTGTACTACTGTAGTAGGTGTGGGCTTCGTGTCTATCTTGGCCACAATAATGTGTTCACCATGCTGTTTGTAGTAGCTTACCCACACTCCTATTTTTTATTCATTATTAAACCTACTCCTGCATTACCCCTATTTGATTTTGTGTTTATAACCCTGTATTCACCTGACAAAAAGTCTTGTTCCTCCTGCCACCGAACTTCACTAATTCCCACTATATCTAACTTTAACCTATCCATTTCCCTTTTTAAATTTTCTAATCTAGCTGCCCGGTTAAGGGATCTGACGTTCCATGCTCCGATCCGTAGAACACCAGTTTTCTTTTTCCTGATAACGACGTCCTCTTGAGTAGTCCCCGCCCGGAGATCCGAATGGGGGACTATTTTACCTCCGGAATATTTTACCCAAGGGGACGCTATCATCATTTATCCATACAGTAAAACTGCATGCAATCGGGAAAAATTACTGCCGTAGTTTCCCCTTGCTTTCAGCCGTTCGCAGTACCAGCACAGCAAGGCCGTTTTGGTTAATGTTGCAAGACCAGGTCAGTCAATCATCCAGACTGTTGCCCCTGCAACTACTGAAAAGGCTGCTGCCCCTCTTCACACATTTGTCTGGCCTCTCAACAGATACCCTTCCGTTGTGGTTGCACCTACGGTACGATCATCTGTATCGCTGAGGCACACAAGCCTCCCTACCAACGGCAAGGTCCATGGTTCATGGGGAAGGAACATAACATAAGGCATATAGAATTATATGCGTTTCACACTAAGTCGTCAAAGCTCTTCACAGTTGCTTCATCATTAACAAACTTGGTTGTGGCATGATGCCATTATAAGTGTTCAGGGATTTAACATAGGTTCCTTTTTTTGTGTGTTCTCAAAATTACTCTCATTCAATTAATAGAAACATTGAAATAATAACATAGATACAAGTAGAAATCAAATACACATACAGATACATATACACTCCTGGAAATGGAAAAAAGAACACATTGACACCGGTGTGTCAGACCCACCATACTTGCTCCGGACACTGCGAGAGGGCTGTACAAGCAATGATCACACGCACGGCACAGCGGACACACCAGGAACCGCGGTGTTGGCCGTCGAATGGCGCTAGCTGCGCAGCATTTGTGCACCGCCGCCGTCAGTGTCAGCCAGTTTGCCGTGGCATACGGAGCTCCATCGCAGTCTTTAACACTGGTAGCATGCCGCGACAGCGTGGACGTGAACCGTATGTGCAGTTGACGGACTTTGAGCGAGGGCGTATAGTGGGCATGCGGGAGGCCGGGTGGACGTGCCGCCGAATTGCTCAACACGTGGGGCGTGAGGTCTCCACAGTACATCGATGTTGTCGCCAGTGGTCGGCGGAAGGTGCACGTGCCCGTCGACCTGGGACCGGACCGCAGCGACGCACGGATGCACGCCAAGACCGTAGGGGACCGCACCGCCACTTCCCAGCAAATTAGGGACACTGTTGCTCCTGGGATATCAGCGAGGACCATTCGCAACCGTCTCCATGAAGCTGGGCTACGGTCCCGCACACCGTTAGGCCGTCTTCTGCTCACGCCCCAACATCGTGCAGCCCGCCTCCAGTGGTGTCGCGACAGGCGTGAATGGAGGGACGAATGGAGACGTGTCGTCTTCAGCGATGAAAGTCGCTTCTGCCTTGGTGCCAATGATGGTCGTATGCGTGTTTGGCGCCGTGCAGGTGAGCGCCACAATCAGGACTGCATACGACCGAGGCACACAGGGCCAACACCCGGCATCATGGTGTGGGGAGCGATCTCCTACACTGGCCGTACACCACTGGTGATCGTCGAGGGGACACTGAATAGTGCACGGTACATCCAAACCGTCATCGAACCCATCGTTCTACCATTCCTAGACCGGCAAGGGAACTTGCTGTTCCAACAGGACAATGCACGTCCGCATGTATCCCGCGCCACCCAACGTGCTCTAGAAGGTGTAAGTCAACTACCCTGGCCAGCAAGATCTCCGGATCTGTCCCCCATTGAGCATGTTTGGGACTGGATGAAGCGTCGTCTCACGCGGTCTGCACGTCCAGCACGAACGCTGGTCCAGCTGAGGCGCCAGGTGGAAATGGCATGGCAAGCCGTTCCACAGGACTACATCCAGCATCTCTATGATCGTCTCCATGGGAGAATAGCAGCCTGCATTGCTGCGAAAGGTGGATATACACTGTACTAGTGCCGGCATTGTGCATGCTCTGTTGCCTGTGTCTATGTGCCTGTGGTTCTGTCAGTGTGATCATGTGATGTATCTGACCCCAGGAATGTGTCAATAAAGTTTCCCCTTCCTGGGACAATGAATTCACGGTGTTCTTATTTCAATTTCCAGGAGTGTATATACATAAATATTGACAAGAAAAAAAATTCGATTACAGTATTAGTGCATTTCCGCCAATTTTGAACAGAACATAAAACTTTTATCAGTCTTTCTCGTTGCGACGTCACTCTTCACTTTGTAGTTGGGAGTATTTCTCATGAACTCGGGTGATTTTCACAGGGAATTCTTTCATCACCTTTTACTTTTCACTGCACTAAAACTGGGGATCACCTTTTCACATTCTGGTGGAAAACACTGGGAATTTCACTTTGTGAAGGGGGAAGTGATATTTCTTGACTCGACAATCCATCGGGTCATGTCAGGAATCAGGAAAGTTGATGACGAATGAGTCAGTTTGGTGGCTGTCTTAATCTCATTCCGATTCATGTTTCAGCACATGAAAATACAGAAAAAAATCTGTATTAGGACTTGCTCATTAACTAGCATCTTAATCTAAGAGAATATAGAGTAAGAATTTAAGACAATAAAAATTACTATACAGTCTATGTACATATATATTATATATTATTCATGGCTTGTGTCTAGGTTTCATATTCTTTCATTCCAAACGTCAGCAAAACACGTTTCGTCTTGTCCAGGTCTTTCTTAACCATTGTATTTAGCAATATTGCCGTAGCAATTTTCATAGTTAAGGAAAAGTCATCATTAGTGTCCTTTTCATGTAAATGTAGTAAAATCGTGCGTAGTTTATCAACGTTTTATTATTTTTATGTCCATTTTCATCTCAAATCTGGAGAACGCTCGCGCCCGTTATGGAGAGGAATGCTTATTGTTGAGTACGGGCCGGCGAGTAGTCATTGAATGTTGCCACAGTGCTTCACAGTCACGTGGTAACGAACTGGCGGTTTAACAGCGTTGGCAGTCCGCGTCCTGCACGAGGCAGATAGTTCAGCGGCTACCAACCTTTTATTTTTTTTTATTTTTATTCTTGTGCATTTTGTTGAATCGTGGGTACTGGAGCAGCTCGTCAAGGCGACATGGTCAGCCTGGACGGTAAATTGACTGCACCAGCGACGAAGAACAGTCATCGATGAAAATGACTACTGTCACCTATTGCAGTGAGTACAATAGCTTGTCTATCCTTTGACTGATAGTCACTGTATCGTCGTTACAACGTGAGAATACTTGAAATGCTACCTCACACGCGGAACATCACACGTGTCCATAAGTTTATTACAGTTTTGATTCACACAAGAGATAACTAGTTTTTCGTGTCCATACATGTGTCAAATTACGATTTTACACACGTGTCCATCATTTTGTCACTCAGTCACACGCATCAATCCATACGTGTCCATTTAGGTGTCTTTATACTACTTATCATGAAAGGATAATTTACAAAATATACATGGTTTTTTTTTAAATTGCTGTCCAAGTCCTAACGAAAAACGTGTTTGCTATTCTGAATGGTGCTTCTGAAGCACGTTAGATTTTATATGTATTTTAAATCTTATCCTTTTCCTTTTATTATTGTTCTACAACAGCCTTTTTTTTAGTTTCTTTGTTCATTTGCTCGGTTACATCAATAATCAGTAAAATATACCCTCTTTGGCGTGCCGAACAGTTCATGTTCAAAACTTCATCTAACAGAAATCGGGAAAATTATTCCTATTTTATAGGATGCTTTTGCTCACAGCAAATCAGATTTACATCACGTTTCGATAAGTAACTGCAGATACGCATTAACCAACGAGCCACGATCCTCAATACACACAATATACACACGTCAAGTCTTTTGAACCAATTTCCAAATTTCTTCCCCTACCGGGTAGGGTGGAAAGATAAGAATGCTAAAGAAGAAAACTACAATAGAATAGTGCAAGGAAATGAAAGATACGAAGATAGATAATAGGTGAAATAATCAGTTTAGCAAATTCATTCTTCGCCTCCACCGTTTTTAGTGTCATCCGTGCGGCATAACTTGACTTCAGTATGAAAATGTCGCACAAATCCGCTTCTAAAGCATCTTCAAATACATCTCAAAATCACGGCATGCGGACATAGCAGAAGAATATAAGCAGATTATCTCAGTCCTCAACTAGGTATCTTAGTATCGAAGATTTCGGTATGATCTCGTGGCATAGGAATAGTATCTCTAAGTTTCTCCAATACAGGGCCTAATTATCATTATAAACGCAAATTACTTAAGTGGTTGACTCATAGTAATAAATAAAGTTGCCCTCCAGTTGCGAGTACCATTGTTCATTTCTTTGTACATTAACTATATGTTGCTGCTTATACTCGGTGTAATCTACAGATTAATGTATCAGTTTTGCATTATACATGGTTCTAGCGACTTAAAATATCAATCCTTTGAAAGCTTAACATAGGTTATTACTTCACATATACGGACATTCCGGTCTCAATGAGGGATTTAAAGGAAACCTTTACTACTTGGTAAAAAAGGAAATTTGCCATAACTTAAAACTAAAGCAGCAGGTGGCACTTAGGCACATCCCTTACTCAATTCAACGACTGCAGGCCTCTATTGCTCCAGAAACTTAAAACTACCTTAAAACTAAGGCAAATCTTATTTTTTCAAATACGTAGAGTACCTTCTTCACCACTTTATATCTTTCAAGCTTCATCATTACTTTGTGTCCACCTCACTCAAATGATTACGTCACCTGCAGAATACATGTACATGTTGTTGACTCACATACTCTCTAAACAGATCACACTCTTGCTTCAGGTTGCAGCTTAACATAATAAATGACAAATTTTTTAATGTTTTTCATGGTACTTCTTTAGGTCTACATGGTGGTAAAGTCCTTTTATCCGTCCACTAACTGGATCTGCCAACACGTAACAACCAATATGTGGCTTCCTGACTATAACAAATGGTTCTTCGTAAAGGTGTTGCCACTTACGATTTTTACGTAAGATGAGTGATGGTTTGAAGTGTGTCCTCAGAAGAACACGCTCATTCAGGCGATACGAAGGAATTTTATTGACATGCTGGTCAAATGCGTTTTTTCTTATAACTTATTATCTAGGTTGACTTTTAGACCTTGTATCTTGGGGATAGGATCAGTCCATTCACTGCTTTCGTTTTGCCTGGAGATTAGTTCTGAAGTTTTGAAACCGGTCGAAGTGTGCTTTAAGTTTTCCGCATGTTCATTAGGTTGAATTTCGCTCACAATTACCCTTGAAGAACCGGGCGGTACGCTCGGTACGAAGTTTGCTTCCGTATTCCACTTAAGTTGCGGGCTATTTGCCGGAATTTCAGCCGAGATGGTGTGTGTTGGCTGGTTTGCTCGGGCATAATAGATGCGAGAATTTTGAGGTTCATGATTTTGAACTTGATTGTTAGTAAAAGGTGGAGGACTACTCCTAAAGTTTGGAGCATACCGTTGTTTGCATTGCTTGGAAAGATCTGGAGCATTTCTCCCTTGAGAACAATGCTGGAATCTAGGCTGGATACCACACTGCTGTTGACTGTTGGTGTTAATCCAACGTCCTTTTCCATTGAAATTATCATTACGTTGGCGATCGTTATTATAGTGATAGCGATCATTGTTATTAACTGGTGAATTACCGTATTGCTGTTGTGTTGTCTGGTATATGGGGTGGTACCTGTTTTGATCCTGGAATTTATGTTTCTGCTTCCCGTTACGGCGATAGTTGTTGGGTTGGTATGACATACCTGAGTCTGCGCCTACGCCGTGCGGCTGTGTAGTGTGCGGGCCAAAATTACAATTATTAGATTAGATTAGATTAGATTAATACTAGTTCCATGGATCATGAATACGATATTTCGTAATGATGTGGAACGAGTCGAATTTTCTAATACATGACATAATTAGGTTAATTTAACAACATACTTAAGTTAATATAACAACTTTATTTTTTTGTGTTTTTTGTTTTTCTTTTTTATTTTTATTATTTTTTATTTTTTAAATATTTTTTTCTTAATTTATATCTAAAAATTCCTCTATGGAGTAGAAGGAGTTGTCATTCAGAAATTCTTTTAATTTCTTCTTAAATACTTGTTGGTTATCTGTCAGACTTTTGATACTATTTGGTAAGTGACCAAAGACTTTAGTGCCAGTATAATTCACCCCTTTCTGTGCCAAAGTTAGATTTAATCTTGAATAGTGAAGATCATCCTTTCTCCTAGTATTGTAGTTATGCACACTGCTATTACTTTTGAATTGGGTTTGGTTGTTAATAACAAATTTCATAAGAGAGTATATATACTGAGAAGCTACTGTGAATATCCCTAGATCCTTAAATAAATGTCTGCAGGATGATCTTGGGTGGACTCCAGCTATTATTCTGATTACACGCTTTTGTGCAATAAATACTTTATTCCTCAGTGATGAATTCCCCCAAAATATGATGCCATATGAAAGCAATGAGTGAAAATAGGCTTAGTAAGCTAATTTACTAAGATGTTTATCACCAAAATTTGCAATGACCCTTATTGCATAAGTAGCTGAACTCAAACGTTTCAGCAGATCATCAATGTGTTTCTTCCAATTTAATCTCTCATCAATGGACACACCTAAAAATTTGGAATATTCTACCTTAGCTATATGCTTCTGATTAAGGTCTATATTTATTAATGGCGTCATACCATTCCCTGTACGGAACTGTATGTACTGTGTCTTATCAAAATTCAGTGAGAGTCCGTTTACAAGAAACCACTTAGTAATTTTCTGAAAGACAGTATTGACAATTTCATCAGTTAATTCTTGTTTGTCAGGTGTGATTACTATACTTGTATCATCAGCAAAGAGAACTAACTTTGCCTCTTCATGAATATAGAATGGCAAGTCATTAATATATAATAAGAACAACAAAGGACCCTAGACTGACCCTTGTGGAACCCCATGCTTGATAGTTCCCCAGTTTGAGGAATGTGCTGATCTTTGCATGTTACGAGAACTACTTATTTCAACTTTCTGCACTCTTCCAGTTAGGTACGAATTAAACCATTTGTGCACTGTCCCACTCATGCCACAATACTTGTCCAGCAGAATTTCATGATTTACACAATCAAAAGCCTTTGAGAGATCACAAAAAATCCCAATGGGTGGTGTTCGGTTATTCAGATCATTCAAAATTTGACTGGTGAAAGCATATATGGCATTTTCTGTTGAAAAACCTTTCTGGAAACCAAACTGACATTTTGTTAGTACTTCATTTTTACAGATATGTGAAGCTACTCTTGAATACATTACTTTCTCAAAAATTTTGGATAAAGCTGTTAGAAAGGAGATTGGACGGTAATTGTTGACATCAGATCTATCCCCCTCTTTATGCAAAGGTATAACTATAGCATATTTCAGTCCATCAGGGAAAATGCCCTGTTCCAGAGAGCTATTACACAGGTGGCTGAGAATCTTACTTATCTGTTGAGAACAAGCTTTTAGTATTTTGCTGGAAATGCCATCAATTCCATGTGAGATTTTGCTTTTAAGCAAGTTTATTATTTTCCTAATTTCAGAGGGAGAAGTGGGTGAGATTTCAGTTGTATCAAATTGCATAGGTATGGCCTCTTCCATTAACAGCCTAGCATCTTCTAATGAACACCTCGATCCTACTATATCCACAACATTTAGAAAATGATTATTAAAAATATTTTCAACTTCTGACTTTTTGTTCGTAAAGTTTTCATTCAATTTGATGGTAATACTGTCTTCCTCTGCTCTTGGTTGACCTGTTTCTCTTTTAATAATATTCCAAATTGTTTTAATTTTATTATCAGAGTTGCTGATTTCAGACATGATACACATACTCCTGGATTTTTCAATAACTTTTCTTAATATAACACAGTAGTTTTTATAATTTTTGATAGTTTCTGGGTCACTACTCTTTCTTGCTGTCAGATACATTTCCCTTTTCCGGTTACAAGATATTTTTATACCCTTAGTAAGCCATGGTTTGTTACAAGGTTTCTTACGAGTATATTTAACTATTTTCTTGGGGAAGCAGTTTTCAAATACATTTACAAAAATGTCATGAAATAAATTATATTTTAAATTGGCATCAGGTTCACGGTACACCTCATCCCAGTCTAACTGCTGTAGGCTTTCCCTGAAATTTGCAATTGTTAAATCGTTGACTGAACGTACTACTTTGGAGGACTGTTTAGTATTGCTGAATGGAGCTATGTCATATATTGTAACTAGCTGTGCACCATGATCAGAAAGACCATTCTCAACAGGCTGAGCATTTATCTGGTTAAACTTATCTTGGTCTATAAAGAAGTTATCTATCAGTGAGCTGCTGTCCTTTACCACCCGAGTAGGAAAATCAATAACGGGTGTCAAATTGAAAGAACCGAGTAATACTTCAAGGTCATTTTTCCTATTACCCTCTTTCAGAGAATCTACATTGAAGTCCCCACAAATAATAATTTGCTTCCCCCTGTCTGACAGATAGCACAACAAGGAGTCTAAATTTTTCAGAAATAGATGAAAATTTCCTGATGGGGACCTATATACAGTTATGATTATAAATGTGCCTTTATTTAATTTAAGCTCACAGGCACATGCTTCTATATGTTTCTCTACACAAAACTTTTTTGTTTCTATACTTTTTGCACAATGATAACTTTTGACATATATGGCAACTCCTCCTTTCTCCATATTTTCTCTCATTACATGTGCAGAGAGCTTATATCCACTTACATTTACCTTATCCATATCAGTAACAATGTGATGCTCAGACAGGCATAGTATATCTATTTCATTCTCAGCTTCTAAATCTTCTAAACAAACCAGAAGCTCATCTACTTTATTCTTTAAACTCCCAATATTTTGATGAAATATACTTACATTATTTTTAATTATACTTTTATGAGAACCTTTCCTTATTCTAACATTTGCAGTACTCTCCTGTCTGAGTTTCTCATTGTGCTTTGGCCTAGTTCCTATAACAGTGGTCACATGGTGTTCAGAGAGGTAGATTATGTCAACTGGGTTGGGTGACTTTAATTCATCAATGCAATTACCTAGGACTGAGATACAACTTGGTGGAGATAAAATTTCTGGTGACTGGTGAAAATTTATAATTGATAGCTGTGATTGGTGATCAAATGTGCTAGAATTGTGCTGTTTAATTTCTTTCCTAAACTGAAGATTTGTTTCAATCCTGACCTCTCGTAGAACTTGACATCTTTCTGTCTTACCTATCCTAAAAAAGGTGCTGCTCCAACACCTGTAACCACTGGTATTTTACCATTCATGGCAGCGCCTCCCCCCCTTAAATTTCCTGCTATTACCCCAGCCAGTTTCTCCTTCCCTTTCCTGTTGAGATGTAGGCCGTGCCTGGTATAGTCCCACCTACTGAGATAATCAACAAGAACCACACCAATATGAGCCCCCGCACCCGACCCAAGCAGCTGTTCCAACTCCAAATTAACTCTCCCAGCAGAAGAGTTCAAATGAGGCCGGTCATGGCGTCACAGGACAGATACAAATTCAACATTGGTGTATCTCGATGCCGACGCAATCTTTACCAGGTCACACTCTATACTGTACCCAAGATCTCTGTCAATGCTGTTCCCTGGCCCTTCCACAATAACCACGGTGTCTTCCCTGGTAAATCCTTTACAGAGTGAACCTAAATCCTCTGTCACCTGATCCAGACTAGCACTTGGTTTGAAAAAATTTGTGACCTGGTATTCTGGTCCTAATTCCTCCTGCAGAAGTTGGCCTACACCTCTGGCATGAGAACTGCCTAACAACAAAACTTTCTTCCTTTTCGATGACTTTCCTACATTCTTTTTCAATTTCCTATTGAAAGTTTGTTGTGTCCTGTCTACACCTACCTCTGCTTGAGACTCATCAGTTTCTAACTGAAGCAACAGGTCAAACTTATTTTTGACATTCACCACAAAACTGTCAGACTTAGTTCTAGGCCTGTTCCTTCTGCTACCTGTTGCCACTTCCCACCTCTCTTTGCACTTCTCCCTCCTTAACCTGTCCAGATCTTCCCTAGCCTGATCTAGCTCAGCCTGAAGGGCAGCAATTTTCCCCTCCTGTTCCACTATCTTCCTATCTCTGCTGCAAATCCTACATAACCACTGATGAGCCTGATCCACTTTCCCAACACCCACGCCACTGCAGTCCCCCCAGTGAAAAAAACTACTACATTCATCACACCAAACCCCGGAACTAACAATTCTACGGCAAGTCAGGCACTTCTCACTCATGGCAAAAATTACCGAAAATCAAAAAAGACGTTACAAAAATTAAGCCTATTCACAAATGTATATAAGCAAGTTTCTGGTTTAAAATTCCGCTGTTTTTCTGAGATCTGTATTAAAACAATGAAGTTATACGCTATTTATTATATATTTCACTCAATGGAATGAAAAAAAAGGACAATTAAACGAGATACTTTAACTTTGATTCTCCAAAAACGTTACGAGAATTAGGCCTATAAACAAATTTATATAGGCAAGTTTCGGATATAAAGTTACGCTGTTTTTCTGAAATCTGTATTACAACAATGAAGTTATACGCTATTTACGGTAGTTTACTTATTTGTTACCGAGAAACTAGTTAAATTACCGTGAAACAAGAAACAAACACGTTTACAAAATTTAAGCCTAAGCGCGACTTCGCGAAGTTACGATCTTTTCGTGTTTTCTGAAAAAATACGCAAAGAAAAGTCAAACCTTTAATGGCAAGACTAAACGATACACTAATGCACGTATTTAATTTGTTGTCGGCCTTAAACTAAATTATATTCCTGTCTAAATCACTTAACTTTCTGGAAATGGTTTCTGGCGTCACTTACTCAGCGGCCATCTTGGCTCCGCGCACTAGCACGCACGTCTTCTTGAATCATGTCAGGGTTGGCAAATACTGACAGAAAAGCCTCCGTGTCGTCGTCACTGACATTTGCTAACTTCTCCCTGATTGATACCGGTAGCTTTGACTTAAGGATCATAATTACGTCCTTCGTGGAAATGGGCGTGTCCCAATATTGTATTTTTCGCAGGTGTGTCTCAAAGTACCTACGGAGACCAGCACTTCTCGTATTAAACGGTTCAGCATTATATACTTCCTTTCTAAGGCGTTGTTGTATGCCTGAACTCCAGAATTTGTTCAGAAATTGCTTTTCGAAGTCAGCGTAATTATTACGTCTGTGAATTACTTCTGTTCCCCAGGCAGAACCCTCTCCTTGAATGTAAACTACAATAAAGTGTATACATTGCTTGTCATCCCAGCTCTCAGGAAAAACAGCATTAAACGACTTCAGAAAAACCATTGGGTGGACGTTGCGTTTCTCTGGCAGAAAAGGCCGGAACACGCGGTGCTTGAGAACGCTTTCTTCTTTCAGGAGCTCGACAAGAGTTACTTGATCATTCTGGTTGCGTACTGATGGATTCCTACTGCTGTGACCATGTACAGGTGGAGAGAATTTTACACGAGACACGGGATTATTATTGTATTCATGTTCTGAAGAAAGAAAGTGTAAATACTCACTTCTATTGTCATTAGGAAAATCATTGACTTGTTGTTTCAGCTGCTCGATTTCCTCAGTGAGGTGTCGTTTCCACTCGGGAAGATCTCGGTGAAAAACTCTACGAATCTCACCTAATTCACTGAGAAGCGTATCTCCTGATGTACCTGGAGCAGCTAAAACATCAACTGTGGCTGACTTAACGGCTTCTTTTAAGTCGTGTTGAACCTTGTTTTCTATGTAGTGTTCTTTAGTCTCGACCCATTCTACAAATTCTTTTCCTATCGTGGAACGTACGTTTGCTGCAGCATCATTCACCCTCTTTTCAATGTTAATGTCGGATAGCGCCTGTGTCAGGTAATTGATCTGGCCTTGCAGAGTGATGACATTGTATGCAAGCTTGTTTACTTTAACTCCGACCTCAGCGGACTTCATTGTACCAATGGTGGTATTTAGGTCAAACCACTTTCGCTCTGCCTCCCGTTCCTTTTCCCTTTCCAGTTTCTCCTGTTCTCTTTCTTGAAAAAAATTTTTCATCATTTCAACCATCGAATTTTCTCCCGCTTGCTGTGACGATGATTGCTGTGACGATACGTCACGCACGCTATCATCGTCTGCCGTTCTCTCCATTCGCGAATCGGGTCTGCCTGTTCCCGTTCGCGAACGTAGTGGGTATGACTTGACAACTGTGTCATCACCGTCAGCCACACTGTTTGTCGGCTTTCCTTTGTCATCTGCCATGTTTATTTTCAAGTTTGTGACGTAACTGCTCAAAGAAATACAGGGTGATTCAAAAAGAATACCACAACTTTAGGAATTTAAAACTCTGCAACGACAAAAGGCAGAGCTAAGCACTATCTGTCGGCGAATTAAGGGAGCTATAAAGTTTCATTTAGTTGTACATTTGTTCGCTTGAGGCGCTGTTGACTAGGCGTCAGCGTCAGTTGATGCTAAGATGGCGACCGCTCAACAGAAATCTTTTTGTGTTATTGAGTATGGCAGAAGTGAATTGACGACAGTTGTTCAGCGTGCATTTCGAACGAATTATGGTGTTAAACCTCCTGATAGGTGGTGTATTAAACGTTGGTATAAACAGTTTACAGAGAATGGGTGTTTGTGCAAAGGGAAAAGTTCTGGACGGCCGAGAACGAGTGATGAAAATGTAGCACGCATCCAGCAAGCATTTGTTCGCAGCCCAGGAAAATCGACTCGCAGAGCTAGCAGAGAGCTGTAAATTCCACAATCAACTGTATGGAGAGTCCTACGAAAAAGGTTAGTTATGAAACCTTATCCCGAGACGATGGATCGGCCGCCAGGCAGCCCGTGACAAAGCACTTCATCACTGGCCTCCAAGAAGCCCTGATCTTACCCCCTGCGATTTTTTCTTATGGGGGTATGTTAAGGATATGGTGTTTCGGCCACCTCTCCCAGCCACCATTGATGATTTGAAACGAGAAATAACAGCAGCTATCCAAACTGTTACACCTGATATGCTACAGAGAGTGTGGAACGAGTTGGAGTATCGGGTTGATATTGCTCGAGTGTCTGGAGGGGGCCATATTGAACATATCTGAACTTGTTTTTGAGTGAAAAAAAACCTTTTTAAATATTCTTTGTAATGATGTATAACAGAAGGTTATATTATGTTTCTTTCATTAAATACACATTTTTAAAGTTGTGGTATTCTTTTTGAATCACCCTGTATTTCGCAGCACGCCGATTGTCAGCTCTCAGATGTGCACGCTGCGACGCTTCCTGATAGTCAAACGTCAACCCCCGTAACTGACAATTGCAGAGCTATACCGGGTAGAAGACAAGATGGCAACTAACTTTGAAAATAAGTGACAAACACCTACTAGACACTTAATCCTGCTATTATGGCATCCATCTTGTGTTCTTATCTGTAGCAACAATGAAGATGCTAATAATGCTAACAAATAAACTTTGCATGAAGAGATGATCAGAAATGAATTCTAACTACGTAAATAAGCAACTCTGCAAGGAAATAACAGCGATAGGATAAAATGAAGCAGTAAGGAAAGAAATTCCGGAAATCAGTTTTTTTAATACAAGACGCGAGATTTTATGCGTAATGAAAACCGTACTTACATCAGTCGTTATCTTTCGAAATTTTTTTTAATACTTCCTCGGTTTCGTTCAGTACTTCCTTTACGACTTCCCAATGTCCACCGGATGATGTCATGAAACAATAACAGAACAAATTAAAATTTTTTTATCAGGTCCCTGTTCGGGCGCCACATCTAGTATGATAAAAAAAATTAGGTTAAATATATTTCAATTTTTTTCAATTTAAATCTGTGTTTCATACTAGAATGTCGTGTTCCCAGTTTGGCACAGCTTTGCCACAGGAGACACGACAGCGGTGGAAGACGTCCGTCTTCTCGTCGGCTCCTGATCGTTGTCAGAAGGAGGCTAGTTTTTGATTACGCAAACACTTCTATTATTTGGAAAAGACCAACTCGGATTTCTTTACGTAATCAGTATGAATTTTATAATTACCTAATGGACCTTTAACAATGAACAATAAAAAAAATTGCATTTGCAAATGAAATCATTAATAAATGGGGCAGCTATGAGTGGCATAGAAGACAAGGAGCGGCCTTCTGTACACGACCAGGATGCCGCAGTATTCTCTGCTGTAGTAAAGGCTGTTTGACATTTATAAAAATAATATTGCATGGAGGTTTAAAAAGCATAACGGAAAAGAACAGAATAAGAAATCTGGTAAACACTAAATATATTCAAACAATTCTCACTAGCAAATTAGGGTTTATTTATAAACAATATAACTTACATAAGTACTTTTCTAACTGTATGGTGCGATCAGATTTCAGCCTGCCCTGTGCTGTCTCCTTGGTTTACGTTTTTGTCACAAATTACAGTCATTACTTTTCTCCTTCGTTAAAGACAATTCTTGCACTGTTCAACACCTTCATAACAATAACTTGCCGATTTACAGTTTCGAACATAAATTACTTGAATTTTATTAATTCATAATGTTGTCTGCACGCTGGCTAGACCGCTCACTTTTCTAGCTTAAAGTCGACCTTCTTTTCGTTTTCACATTACAAGCAGAAGTACACTAAAAATCTAAAGATCTACAAAAGTTTTTTACTGTCATCTTTTATTTAGATCGAAGCGGAACGTCAGTTCAGCTTCTGTTAAAATGTTCTTTGACTGCGCAATCGATGTATTAGCGTCCGCTCTAGATGCGCATCTTTACAGTTATGTAAATTATATAAAACAAATATCTTTCAAAGAATATGTCTCAACTTATAAGCTGATTATTTAATATACAGATAGGTGAATTTCTTTCCAAGGGTACTCAAAGCTTTCATACGACGGAAATCCCAATAATATTACACATTCTAGGAATTTTATTCATTTTGAGTTATCTGAATGCAGTGCAAAATGTGCTTGGCTTACATTTATTATCACTTGTAAATCCTCTGCATGTTATCATAGGTCGGTTAACTGATCTTCTCTTGCTGCTCACAGTGTTTAAACTTCTGTATAAGGCCACCATTAAAGACATCTTGTGTCCAATGTTAATAAATTGATAATGAACCTTAATCCAGTGGCTAGGCTACATCATTTTTCTGAGGATCATTCCTTTCTTATCTCCTTTATTTATTAAGCCATTCATTTACATGTGTGTTTATAAAATTTTCACTGATTGCTTGGTAAGTGAGTCATATGAGTAATCAATGTTTCTATTAGGACTTAAAGCAACACTGCATAACTCTACCCCTAATTTGCGAATTAAACATATACAGATTTAAGGCCGTGTACTCGCCCTATGGTTGTTGTGTACTATCAAACTGATCTCAACTTACAAATGATTTTATAATATTTTTTTCATTTACCAACCCTTCAGTGTAGTTGTAAACTCAGCAAACAGTTACATCAATATTGGATGTGGTATAGTCTTGTTCCCTCTTGAATAAATTTCTGCAGACGCTCATGAAAACGCTTTTTTTCTTTGCTGTAAGAAGTTTTATGGTATTTATTATTTCTGATTTTAATATATGCCCTGTAAGATTATTATTTTTCTGTATATATATGGTGATTCAGCTTCTAGACTTCGTCACATGGCATGTCATATGTAAATATTAACAAAATACATCTACAGAATATGTTTCATTGTGATCTACTGAAAAATCTTTTCTTTTCAGATTTTCCCATCCTTTTCTCCCAAGTTTAAACCTGAGAGCTGCTGGGCCTTATACTTTACTTTACATATTTCCCGTTTTTGTATCTTTCTTTTATTTTGAAATCACTGACAAAAAAAAATTAGAACACCAAGAAGGGGTCGTGCAACATAAACCAAATTTGGTAGGCATGTTCCTGTATCTGAAAGATGATGTCTATTCATATTTCGTGCAAGCTGCATAAGAGTAGCGCTAGCACTGCCACTATGAGGATTCAAATCAAGTGTGCATTAAATGCACGCCTAACGGTCGTGAGCGTTAGTTATCTTTGGGATTGGTCATGGTGACTTGATGTTAGTCAAAAATGCCTTGAAGACTACAAAGACACCATTATCAGCACCTCACTGAACGAGATTGAGTAACAGGGCTACAAGAATCTGGATGTTCCTTCTGCAGTACTGCAGAAAGACTTCGTAGGAATGCAGCCACTGTACATGATGCTGGTAGCTGTGGTTACGAGAATGTACACTCACAAGGAGCCATGCTCCAAATGGCCACATGGCATTACGGAAACCATAATTTCAGAATATGGCTCCGGCGCATTGCACTGCATCTGCAGCAGCAATTTGAGCAGCAAGTGTCACTAAGAACTGTTACAGATTGTTTGCTTCAAGGAGAGCTGTGAACTAGATGCCCAGTAGTTTGCATTCCACTGACCCCAAACAACAGCCATATGCGACTTCAGTGGTGTCAAGCGAGCCTTCATTGGAGGGCAAGGTGGAGATCTGTTTTGTTTTCTGGCAGAAGATGGGCCTGCCTCGGTGCCAGTGATTGCTGTATAGGCCAGTTGAGGGCCTGCCGACCAACTTGTCTGGGTTTTAGACAGACTGGATGTACACCTGGAGTCACGGTATGATGAGTGATTTTGTACGACAGCGGGAGCACTCTCTTGGTTATCCCAAGCACTATGAGTGCAAACATTTTCCTCAATCTAGAGATGCGACCTGTTGAGTTGCTAATAATGAACAACATTCCAGAAGCTGTTTCCAACAGGAAAACGCTCTCCCACATAACGCTGTTGTAACTCAAAACGCTCTACAGAATGTCAACATGTTACCTTGGCTTGCTCGATCACCAACTCTGTCTCCAATCGAGCGCATATGGAACATCATTGGAGGCCAACTCCATCGTCATCTGCAAACCATTAACCGTCCCTGTATTGACCAACACCCATGGAACTCCATCCTATAAACTGACATCTGGTGTCTGTACAATGCAATTCATGCACGTTTACATACTTGCATTCAACATTTTGCCGGCTACACCGGTTGTTAATGTACCAGGATTACACATTTGAAATGGCTTATTTGACAATTAAATTAACTTATGATCTTTCAATGTTCATCACTTAATGTTACCTAAATCAAATGTATTCCCGAATATTCATTGCTCTACAGTAACTTTTTGGTCTTGCGGTTTTTTTCCGTCAGTGTTATTTAAGCTGATTTTTATTGCATCACGATCTGATGGAGTTGCTTAATACTATAGTTCTAATTTTTTACAGGGTCGTAACTGGAACTTTTTTTGTTACTTTCAAGTCGTCATTCGTCTTCCAAAATATTAAAAATACTTCGTATCCCCGCAGGGCTAGGCCTGTCCCCTACAAACTGTCGTATCGGCACCCTTGGTCGAGGGGAGGAGGGGAGACGGAGGGGCCATTCAAGAGTCCGTCGCAAATTTTCAGCAAAATGAAAATAGCACAACTGTGATCGGAGAACTCGCGTCACTTTGACTGATCGATCAGAAGAAAGCTAAAAACGCTTTACTAAAAATTATTCACACACTCAAGTTCCTAGATCGAACAGAAACGCACTGAGAGGTCACAAAGTGATCACTGGAAATCTCATGTCACTTCCCACTGCTAGTAGAACGATATATCAGATCTCAAGATCGGATTGAAGTGCCGCGACACTAAATTGCCTCGAGAGATACAAAACGAAATACTGGAAATTATGACTCACATGATCCAGCGAGACATTGTGTAGCAAATTAGAAAATAATCAGTTTTACTGACTCGACCATAGAGTATATTTATACTCCATGGACTCGACGACTGACATGGTTGGTCAGGAGCATCCATGGAGGTAGAATAAGGGGAGATGGCGCTACAGACTTGCGCTGTACGTTGTTTTGAAGCCAGTGGGCGAGGCCTGCCGCCATCTTGGATCCCCCAAAACATTAGCAGACGAGTGTTTACAATTGCTTCTTGTTCGTTATTTATGTTGTGTGCACGTGATATTTGTTTTATATAGTAAATGTTACTCGGTTTTAATGAAAACACAGCATAAGGGACGCAACTTCAAACGTTTTTCTGGTCTTAAATGCGTATTTGATACAGTAATACGTAAAAATGTTACGCTTCTTGCCTCAGTACTGTAATTCCTTTTAGTTTATACACTTAGAATAACCGAGAAGAGACGTATGTGCTATGAAAACCGTGCTTTTGTAATCCATTTCTATTCACTTTCATTGTGTTTGTGTCGATAATTGATAAAGCCAGAAATCCAAAAACAATGATTGATAGTTTAGAGGCACCGATTTGGATTCGTTGCATTTTCAAGTCAAATGCAAATTTTAAATGTTCACGTTTGCAAGAAACTTACCTTGTTTCCTTTGGTATCCCATAGATGTATGCAGGGATGATATAAACAAGCCAGCTGCCATGTCAACAAAGTGACAAATACGTTAAATTACGAAGGAACAGAACTGAATTTAAGATTGTCATGACCATTGCAATTTCCACATCTGCTTTCTTTTTAAATTGTACCTACCAAATGACATTCAGTGCGGCAAAGAACAGAAATTTACAGGGTAACACGACAACACAGTGATTAATGTAATGATCTAAGCCTGGACTTCGATAGGGAACTTTGCTTTAACAAATATGTAACCATTTAAGTACCTATAATTTAACCACTGTAACAGATATTCCACACATTTTACTGAAGATTACATTAGTTTTACATTAAATTATTGCATTTTAAAACATTAGTCCTCATTTCCAGGATATTTCTTGCCAGGACTTTTCAGTTACTTCAGAATAACCACACAGTGAAAACCAAGTGTAATGCTCACTTCCAGACAGCTCTTCGCCTTGGATTGATAGGAAATCTAAAGTTAAATCACAGAAATAAAACCATACTGTAAAGCTTTACAGTGCATCAGAATTTCAAGTATATATAAGAAAATAGCACTTAATTAAGTCCACTTACGAATGAAATGTGATTTGTTTAAACTTTAGACTACAATCAGAACGATTAGTACATCCGTGAGCGACGCAAGCCGGCATTTTTTATCAAAACACTTCACGACTACACGGAAACAAACCACCAGAAGCGAATGTTTTGGGGTAGCTAACATGGCGGACCTTCTCTTGGATCGGCTTCAAGTTTGTGACGTCATGACAACTCCTCTTATTTTTACCTCCATGGGAGCATCTCACTCTTTGTGTACGTTGCATCGAACCTCAGACGTTTGAAGTAAAATATCTGTGGCAAAGTTTATACTCTTCTGGAATGTAGGGCACAAATACTGGCAGCTACCATTCAGTAAATACTGCTAAGACTCACAAGGAATTGAATATCTGCTTGCCCTTCAATGATGCAGTTAATATATCTTGGCAGAACGAGGTTGTGAAGGAAATCCTTCTTCAAGACCGATCAAAGAGGTGTGATTCATTGTGTGATGTCTTGGTAAGTGTGAAAGACGTCTCAAAAATAATTTTGTAAACCACAAAAGAGAAGTTCTGCTACTGTCTGGTGTCAACAAGACGAATCCAAACCTGAAAGTTCAACGGCTGATACCAATGCGTCCGTCCCTATGGGCTGTAAGCGTAAAGTCTTTGAATCATTTCGGGGAAAACTATGACTGGACCCAAAAAACAGTGACAGAAGTACTAAATGCACAGAACTCAATTAGAGACGAATGAGAGTAATTCCTGTGGGGATAAGCGACCGATTCAGACATTCTGAGACTATTTTTATATGACAGTCGCTATTGAAGAGTTTGCACTATGTGAAGAATTGGCCAGATCACTACAGAATCCATGTTTTAATGCACCCGGAATAAAACACTCTGTAGACGCGCTAAAAGCAGCTCTTATGAATCTTGGAACTGTGGAAACAGAGAATAACAACAACAATAATTATGGGAACAAATCAGATTGTTAGTGCAGTCTGAAGAAAAACTGAACTTCTGTTCCTTTCCTTAGCGATCTCAGAGTAAATGATATCTTCCCATCTAAACTTATGTGGCGACTTTTTCAAAACTGAAGGAACGAAATTTTTTCCAAGAAGCAGGACATGTAAAACTGAGCTCATATTTACTAATTTTAATATTAATGATTTTTTTCTCGGTGTGAGAAACATGGTACTGACTTCTATATTGCTTCTGGAGTCTTTTAATGGTTTTCAAACGTCTCGAAGTTTCAGAGAACTACAGTAAATACCGCTGTAATACGATCAACAAAGCCAAGTCAGCTTCCATCCTTCAGATGAAGGCGACAAAAAATCTGAAATGTGGATCTGTGCCATGATTGAACTACGAGCGTTCAAAGGTGGTGGCTCAACGTAAATTAGCATTTACACTGTAGAAGAGGAACAGCATGTGGGAAAATTTTTGCAACTATAAGAATGGGTATGCCAAAATTAAATGATTCCTTAAAATGAAAAAGGAATCTTCCTAGAAAAATACTACGATTGAATTGCAAGAAAAATACTTCTCTCCTAAGTCTGGGAAACAATAGGAAGAGTCAACAATTAAACTTTACAGCTAAAATCTGTAAACAAGTGGACTCAAATGTGGGAAATGGGGTACTGGAGGTGTGATAGCATAATAGTGACACACTGTTGAGCTACGATTTCCACATTATTTATTATCGAGCGCAACATACATGACTAGTGTAATCGTTACAAGCATACAGAGCATACTGAATCCTCTTCGCCTCCCATGACAGCCATCTCCCTTTCTCCAGTCAGAGATGATGTGTCACCACAGTCCCCCCCACATGTCCACAGTATGGAGCATGTGAGGGGAGGCTGCGTGGGGTGTCATCTGTCGAACTGTCGAAAGTGATGTAGACGGCTGTGTGACTGTGGATGTGATGGAAGACACGTCCTAGTCAGCAAGGTGCACCAGTGGGCACAGAGCATGCCCAAAGTGCGACGTCGGCGTTGCGACTAAAGGGTTTCTACTGACAGTGTTAACAGATAAGGATATAGTCTCGGCAGCGTCTTTAAATGTTGCTGGCTTAGCGGCCGTTTGTGATGAGAGATGCAAGTTGGCGGCGTTGCCTTGCATCGTTGTGTCCACAGGAGGCGTTGTGGGGCCTGCAGCTGTGAGGGTGGTCGTGGTGAGTGTACCATCTGCTGAAAAACGGGAGATGAGTCCTGCTGTGTCAACTTCTGGTGGGACTGGAGTGGTGTGCATAAACTGGGTATGACAGTGCTTGCACCCAACTGTCTGTCCATATTGTGCTAGCTGTAATCATGAGGTCAGTATGGCATAATGTAACGGATATGTCGTTGGGCGGAAAATCGTGGAGAATCACAGGCCCTTGGAAATTGACTAATGAGTGCATAGGAAGCGGTGGGGCATGGGTGTCTATTGTGCCAGGTCCGAACTAAAGTCCACACCAGTTTAAGCCAATTCACCAAAAATCTTGTTTGTTTTCCAGCAACTGCCATATAAAAAGTGTTTGTATGTCATTTCAACACTCGGCGTAGTCCTGTAAATGGAAGCTGTAAGGCAAGTTTCACTGCATCTGTGCATAGCATCACATGAGAACATGTGGCCAGATCTTTATCAATAAAAATTTGTCGTCATGTGATGTGAGGGGAGTGCACGTTAATACTTTTTATATGTGTGCACACGTGCATGTCTAAGTCTGGTAAGTCCTGGTCTATGGGGACTGTTTCATGCACTACAAAGAGGACTCGCCAAATAGTATTTCGGTCAAGTGGTATATGAGAGCGGCTTTCATCGCCTGATGATATTATTCCACAAGGCCATTGGATTGGTGGTGGTAGGCGGTTGTGTGGAGTGGAATCCACTTAGGTGGGATAAGTCACTGAGCAGTTGGGATTCGAACTGCCAACCCTGGTCGGACGTTAAGGAGACTGGGTAGCTGCTGATGAAAGTTTTTGATACTCGCTCTGCTGATATGTCGAAAATGGGCGTGGCCTCCAACAGTCGTGTCATTCAGTCTATCACTGACAGAATGTACTGGTTACCATGTGGTTCGGGGAGTGGCCCTATGATGCCAGTGTGGACGTGCTGGAACAGCCCCTTTGGAATTGGGAATTCATCAAAGTGGGGTGTGTGGCAGCCAGTTTTGCCTTCTGGCATAGAATGCAAGTCCTGGCCCACCGAACACAATCTTTTTTAATGTTAGGCCAAACAAACCATTCTGTGATGAAGTGTACAGTAAGGGCATACGCACAGATGTGCAAGGTTGTGGAGAAGGTCAAAAATTGTTCCGATATGACCCTGGAACAACAGGTTGGACCCATCCATTCAAAACATCATACCAGACTTATTTGGTAGCGCCAGGTAGCGTGCACTGTTACAATTGGAGTCCAGTGTTTGGTTTCTTAAAGAAGCTGTGGAGATCGGCGTTTGTCGCTTACGCATTTGCGGTCCCATCAAACTCCATCTGGCCTGAGGTAGGTGCTATGTGGGAAAGATAGTTCGCCACAATATAATAGGCACCTATGATGTATCGCAGATCGGTAGTGTACTGTACTACGAAATCTAGGTGACAGAATTTCCTGGGTACAGACTCCGCCAACAGGTTGCAGAATACATCAGCCAATAGGCAATGATCTGTATATATGATAAGGGGTCTCCCCTCAACATCACCTTGAAAGTGATGAACTGCTTCATATATGGGTAGTATTTTGCGATCAAATATGGACCATTTTATCTGGGTGCCGGTTAGTTTGTGCGAGAAAAATGTAAGCAGCTGAGTGACTCCACCAATATCTTGTTGTCAAGCAGCCCTGATCGCATGATCACTCGCATGGGATGTGATAATTAAATGTGCTTCGAGCGATGGGTGGACGAGGGTCGTTGCATGTAACAGGTGTCTTTTTATTTTGTGACAGACCATCTGTATTTGTAGTATCCAGTCGAGGTGTCGTTTATGAGATGTATTCTTATTGCGCAGTAAGTGTGTGAGTGGTATAAAGTCTCAGCAGTGTGTGGCAATTGGTTTCTGTAGAAATTTATGATCCCCACAGACCTATGCAGCTCTTGGTAGTTGTTGGGAGGCGGGAGGGGACGTATCTGCTCAGTTTTCTCAGCAGTATGACGTACCCCAGACTCGTCGACGTGGTGTCCAACAAAGGTCACTCGGGGTTGGCACTTGTCATCGTTTATCATGACCCTGTGAGAGGCCAGCTTATCAAGGATGATACTCAGGTGGTCGTCGTGGTCTTGCTCGTTTTGCGAAAAGATTATGACGTCATCTACATAGGCATAACAGAAAGGCAAATTGAACAGTATTCTGTCAATAGATCTTTGCCATGTCTGTGCCTCGTATTTTAGTCAGTACGGCATGTAGAGGAGCTCAAAGAGACCGAATGGCGTCATTATCACAGTTTTCGGTACTTCTTTGGCCGCCATCAGAATTTACAGGTACGCTATTTTGTAATCGACACCAATGAAAATTTTTACCCCGGCCAAGACGTGGAAAAAATTGTGCAATTTCTGAACAGGGTAGCTGTCAATGATTGTATGGGCACTGAAGTGTATCAGTGTGGGACATGAGGTACCAGAGCTGTGATAGCAAAATAGTGACACACCGTAGAGATATGGCTTGCACAGTATTTATTACTGAGCTCAATATACATAACTCGTGTAATCATTACAAGTGTACAGAGTGTATGGCTGCTAGCTGTCCCACCGTAATAGGAGGATGCGATTTAAATCCGGCAGTATTTGGTAGAGCTGGAGGAAATCAACTCCCAGAACTGGTCAACTCTCTCTGCCACTGGGAATGTCCAAGGTATTTGCTTATCTGTTCTGAGATCGAGCATAATGTGTGGAGTTCCAGCATCAGCGATTACAGTGGCCACATGATGCAGTTGCAGCTGTGGGGCGGCAGGTATAATTTTTGTTAAACTTTGACATTGTTTGTTTGTTCATTAAGCCGTCTTATTCACGCGAGCCTGGCAACTAATTTTGTGGTCAGCCAGAAAGCGAAGGGAAACATACTGACCTCAGTTTCCAGCCTGCGGCCACATTCTGGTACAGCCCACTGAAAGAAACGTTTGTGTTCTCCTTCTACTTAGCGGGATCGGGACTATGATTTTAAATAAAAGTATAAAGTTCTAGTTCATACAATCTTTCACATACAACATTTTGAAATTCACTATGTTTAATTGACGGTAAATCTTTCTATCATAAATAGCTCAACTAGCAGTTCAGATGCGACCTCTACAGTAAGTTCTTACCAGAGTATCTTTCGCTCTGACTAATAAAGCTCAGCCGAATGTTCGAAATAAATGTACAAAATTAATGCTTGCCATAAAAGTGGAAATAATAGTCGCCACTTGCCACACGGACGGCACACTAACAGTTACTTTGGGGAATTCTAAGCGATCCAGGACGGTGTACAGTCCTCGCGAGTTCACTATCCGTTTTTACCGCAAATACGCGATGCGTCACAGTCCGGTTTTGACGTCATCCGAGGCAGAGCGCGATCCGACGTGTATCAGACTTCGATCTTCCAGTGGCTGAGTGCAAAATGAACCTCTTTACTGCATCTCGGGCTGTATTTATCTAGGTGCCGCAGCGGACGGCCGAGGGAACATCTGTTGTTATCTGCCGTCTGCATACTGCAGCAGCCTCAGAACTGCCGCTTTCTCGGACACATAAACTTTAATATCGTAATTATGAGTTAATTCACAAACCTCTTAATTTTTACTTGTATTCAGATAAGTTGTTTGAAAGCACAGAAAATGTTTCAGCTTGCTTGAATAAAAACTTTGCCTTCTATAGTTTTTAGAGTGGAACTAACAGTAGATCGTTACCTCTGAACCATACCTGTACTAGAACTTGTATCGGCTGTTATTAACACTACAACTCTCAAATTTGGTATAGCTCTTTTATTTGGTAGGTTTTATCATCTGCTTTAGCCAAAATTCTCTACCCTTAAAATTACAGGTACTTAATCTATTACAAATGGGTATCTTTTAGTTACAAAAGTTTTTACTTAATTACTCAAAAACTATAAGAGGTAGCTTAATGTGGTCTCTCAGTTATTATTTTGAGGGTTAACTGAAGCATTAAACAAATTTTTACGTTTCTAAGTCCAATATTTAGTGCCTTCCATTTTTCCTAAAAAAACTTGGATTCCGGTCATAATTATTGCTCTTTGGTTTTGAAATTTGCACCACGTGTTTATGAGCCCCTTTAACCAAATTCTGGCTTTTTAGATTTGTTATTTAGCGGCGCTTATTTTTCTCTTAAATTTGCATTTTTATGGAAACTACCTAGTCTAGGTACATAAAGACTTGATATTTGAAACATTATTGTACTAAACTATATTTTAACAAAGTTTTAAACATTAATCTTGACTTTTAATTTTATTCTTAATTGTGGTGCGATACTTGTGCGCTACGGGCATATGTGTTAAGGTGATGTGGTGCTACCAGCAGTGAACTTGGGTAAGTCCCTGCACACTCGCTCGCCTCTGTATCTCACACATGAGACAGTGCTTGCTTTGCTTCACTGTGACGATGGCGGCAGTGTAGCAGGCATGTGAGCAGGTGGTAAAGTGCTCACGTCAGCCCCGGTATCAACAGTCAGCCGCCATCTGACTGCTGAAACCCTGCATCGTTGCTGTTTTGCCATTGTGTGCAGAGGCGTCTTGTTAATGAAGAGCAGCCTGGTGCGGTAAGTCAGGTCGCCGTTCTTGTTTGTGTAGGTGCAGGGCTGTCTGTGGTCCTGGGAGTCCTGCACATATCTTATGTGAAACCAGAAGTACCATTGTTGTGTGTTGGGCGAGGAAGCAGGCGATGCACTTGGTCAGAGCGGCTTTTGTTTATACACAGAGTTGGGACAGTGGCCAGCTTGTGGGGCAACAACCTCAGCTGTCGCGATAGGCGACTATTGTATGCTGCAGCCGTGAAAGGCGCAGGGGTGGCAGAGGCATGGAGCACAGCCCTTGTAGGGTCAGTCTGGCCGTCGTTGGACGGTCTGTGGCTGTTTGGAATGTCGTGGTGGCTTGGCCGGGATCGAGCAAAATCGGTTTTGGTGCAAGCATACTGAGCGTCGACAGCAGTGTAGCTAGCATTGCTTTCTGGATGCTCTCTGGCAGTTTTAGGAGCCAAAGTGTTCATAGCATGCGATCAGGTAGTAGCATGGGATCAACAAGAAATCGAAAGTGGCGCCAGAGCAAAGATAACGTGTTGTTCCCCAAAGTAGTCTTGTTGATGCAAGATGTAGCTGCTCTTCAGGCGTGTGTGTTAGTCGTTGTAGCTGTCTTGGCTGTTTAGTATTTGTGAGAAGCTGGAACATCCAAAAGCAAGTAGCTAATAGGTCTGCACTGTCTCCGAGGTGGTTAAGAAGAGTAGCGAACTTCTCATCATCCCCACTGACGCCACTGGCTGACATCAAACACTCGCTGAAGGCAAACTACATCGCAATAGAATCCACTCGGAACAATGCTATTTTTGGACTGTATGATGGCCGTCAGTGGTTCGATTGTAAGGTACCATCGCGAGATGGGCGTGGCACGGCGCTGGAGACGCAGCAGACGCGTTAGCATCGGTGCGCAAGATGGGCAGGAAATGCTGCTCGTCGTAGTGAGGCGCGGGATGAGGCGATTCATGTCGAGGTGTGGGCGGTGTCGGCGTCACGCGGCGATGTGCGTAGAACTTGGGTAGCTGCCCGAAGAACCGCCGTGTGTATGAGTGAAGTTCCAGGACTGAAGCGGTGGGTAAGACTTCCCCAACGTCAGATTCCGAGACGGCGGAAAATGTCTGAGAGAGTGTGTCGGAGGTCGTGGCACCGTAAAGAAGGAAAGCTTGGTCCATTTGTTATCCAGAGGCACTGACGGTATCTCATAGAGTCCGGCAAAGGCAGCACTGTTGCAAAGGCTTGCCAAGACACCAGATCTGTAGCCATAACAGGTAATTTATGAGGAAAGATTGGCAGCAGGTCACCATCTCAGCTGTGGAGACATCTCTATGAATAGATCAACCTCACTCTTATGACAGACAAAACGCTCTGGGTGCTCTGGTTAATTAAATTATCACTTCAGAAGCAGTGAGTAATGATTTCACACAAATGCAATGTGAGGGAAAGCAAATTATTTCTGGGTGACAGACTTTTCATAATCCCACAGTACCGACACTACTTGGAAACAGTGTGCAACAATGACTGCTGCCAGTAAGTCCTGGCACAGCATACTGGCTACAGCCAGCCAGAGATGACATGATACGAACAGCTACATTCGTGCATGATGGTGATGTCATGAGTGGCTGGCCCTTGGAGTGGTGATGTTTAGCCAGCCAAGTCTGTCAAATTCATTGCTGACAATAACATACGTTATTGTAGTATGGGGGCATGGCTGTGGTTGTGTTGGTTTCACTCACGTTTTGTCCATTTCACATAAACACCTAAACAAATGACACTATCCAAATCGCAACGCACAACACAGCCACCTATTGCTCAAGCATGTCGGCCAAACTAGTTTCTCTCCTCTACAGCTGATGTTGGTAGACAGTATTTGTTAAATAATGCAACAAATCAATACTTCCTTATAGGTATAGGATCTGAAGTGAGCACTATTCCAGGGGAACAGCCATAAAAGGCACACATACCATCTTTCATTCAACTAAGTTCCGCAGACAACACCCATATCAGGCTATTTGGATCTGTCATGCACAACATACACCTTAGTTTTCACAAAAAGTTTGCATGACAGTTTGTTGTTGCAGACATTTGCAAACTGATGTTAGGTATGGATATTCTCCAATGATTTCTCCTCTCCCCTAACCCAACACAAGGGTGTATCAGGCACACCAGCACTGGAGAGTCAGTACCCGCTACTAGTCGTAGTCTGCTGGCATATTCACATGCAGTTTCGTAGGGGACAACTCTGGTACAACCTCCTTCAAACCCTATGTAATACATTCACCTACAAGAGCTTGATGATTATCAGGCTTTGCAGTCTGAACTACAAGCGGTGATGAAGAGCTATGAAGAAGTAAACAAGAAGCTCAAGCTATACAGAGAGAGTATAGCATTAACAGCTTGGGAATGTTCTTTCAATAGGGAACTGGATGCTACACAATCTTATCAGAGACAGTTAAAGTATTACCATCTGTAAATTCCTGGCGTGAATGCTGCAGTACCTGCCTCAGTGTCGATGGATAGCACATAGCGACTGTTGGTGCATACTGTACTGCATGTCTCTCCAAAGCCACAGGTTAGTTGGTTGTACGTTCCATTGACCAATCGCACAGTACGGTAGCCGCTATGATGTGGTACATGTCAAGTGCACAAGAACTGCACCTATGAAACAAGATTTTTAAATATGTATATACATATATACAGTACCATGTTAAAGATTAATGTTAATTATTTACCCCAGTCCCTTAAATGGCACAACATGCATATACTATATTTATAGATTTATTTATTCCTATTCAAGAATTCATCTATGGTATAGAAGGAGTTGTCGAGGAGATATGGTTTCAATTTATTTTCGAACCTATTGCTACTGTCTGCAGACATTTTATTTCATCTGGTAATTTGTAAAAAGTTTTTATAGCAGCATATTTTACCCCTTTTTGTGCCAAAGATAGGTTGAGTAAAGGATATTGTAAGTCATTCTTTTTCATGGTATTATAATCATGAATGTCACTGTTGTTTTCAAACTGGTCCATGTTGTTGGCAACAAATTTCATTTGTGAATAAATGTACTGTGAGGCTGTTGTAAGAATTCCCAATCTTTGAAAAAGATGCCTACAAGATGTACAACTATGAACCCCATACATTATTCTAACTACTTTCTTTTGAGCAGTGAATACTTTTTGTCTAAGTGTTGAGTTACCGAAAATATTATTCTGTATGACATCAGAGAGTGAAAGTATGCAAAGTATGTTAGCTTAATAATTTCTATATCCTGAAAATTGGTAATTATTCTGATTGCAAAAGTTGCTGAACCTAGTCACATTAGAAGATCCAAAATGTGGATTTTCCATTTAATATTCTCATCTATATGTACACCCAAAAAGTTAGTATGCTCTACCCTGATTACTGACTCCTGTTGATGTGTTATAGTTATTGAAGGAACCGTACTTTTTGCAGCAGAAAATTGAATGTACTATGTTTTTCAAAGTTTAAAGCAAGCCCATTTGCAGAAAATCAGTTAATGACTTTTCCAAAGATCTTATTTGTATCATTTTCAATTGGAGTTTCTTTTACTGGGTTAATAATGATGCTTTATCATCAGCAAACAGAGTCAGTTCAGTTTCTTGTTTCAGATAAGAAGGGAGGTTGTTCACCTTTGTCAAGGACAGAAGGGGACCCACCCTGTGGAACACATAATGTAATTTCACCCCAGTTAGATGAAGAGGCAGACTTATTTAAGTCACATGACCCACATAAAGAAACTTTTTGTTTCCTGTTCTGCAGGTATAACTAAAAACAGATCATATGCTATTCCACTTATACCATAGAATTGTAATTTCTGTAACATAATGACATGGTTCACATAATCAAATGCTTTGGACAAGACACAGAAAATTGATGTTGATGACATTTTACTATTTAAACACTCTATTATCTGGACAGTGAAATTGTATATTGCTGTCTCAATGGAACAGCAGTTTGAAATCCGAACTGTGATTTCCTAAGTATCCCATTAGCGTTGAGATGTCTAACCACTCTTGAGTACTTTCTCTAAGATTTTTGAAAATGCTGTAAGCAAGGATACTGGCCAATAATTATTGACATTTTTGGTGTCCTCCTTTTTGTAGAGAGGCCTGACAATGACATATTTTAACCTGTCTGGGAAAATACCTTGACTTAGTGATGCATTACTCATACAGTTTTCTTTTTCTTTCTGAAGTCACTTTAATACTTTAATACCCGTAGTGCAGTGAACTTTTATAACAGTGTGTATGTAGCCATTATATGTGCCCCTTCTGTTCCCATCAGGGCTGTTGATAAAATGTCGATATATCGATATTTTTCAACAAACATATCGATACATGTCGGTGAGATCCGTACCCTCAATATATCGATATCAAAAGGGCAATATCGAGTGCCGATATTTTTATTTTATCCTATAATTTTCTCACAATCTTTGGTTAATATTTGAAGTTCTCCTTTTGAAAATGTAGTAGGACTTAATTTTACTTTCAGTATGTGAAGGAGTCTTCCTACTTTTTGAGCTTTCGTAATGTCCAATTTTTTTCTTTGACTGTATGAAGCAAGTGTCTGTGGCACGAAAGAAGAAGTCCGATTGCACTAGTTTTTAACGTGCTGTTTTTCACATCAGCATTCTTCAAAAACAATTCCTGTAAGTGATGAACAAAAATCTAAATGACAATATAGGTCTTTACAGTGTGCTGAGGCATGTGAGGGGAAATGCTGATGTAAATGGTACTTGGAGCTACCAACAGAAATTGCAAAGTTTAACTTCACCTCGGAATTTAGACACTACAACTACTAGGTCACTGGAGTTGGTAGAAGTTAAAAAACAAGAAAGTCGACGTGAAGTGTTCCGGACAAATTCGATGTGTGACGAAACCGAACGACAGACCCATCGGACACCATTGTGCCACTTACATGCAGTTACCATTGTTAACAAAACGGTTATCGCAAAGTATGGAGGTGCGTCATTTTCCTTTCAATTCTTGCTCTTAGGGGGATAGGCAGGCTGCTAGCTTGTTGATTTACAGAATATATAATAATAAATCAATACTTAAATATACTGCTCTAAAACCAGCAGTATAACTACTGCGCGCAGCTGATATTTTTATAGGCAGATAAGTCGATACATGTACTGTAGATACTTTTGTTCGATATATTGAGAGCTGGTAATGATGTTGTTTGTTGTGGTCTTCAGTCCTGAGACTGGTTTGATGCAGCTCTCCATGCTACTCTATCCTGTGCAAGCTTCTTCATTTCCCAGTACCTACTGCAACCTACATCCTTCTGAATCTGCTTAGTGTATTCATCTCTTGGTCTCCCTCTACGATTTTTACCCTCCACACTGCCCTCCAATGCTGAATTTGTGATCCCTTGATGCCTCAAAACATGTCCTACCAACCGATCCCTTCTTCTAGTCAAGTTGTGCCACAAACTTCTCTTCTCCCCAATCCTATTCAATACCTCCTCATTTGTTGCGTCTGGTAATGATATATTTTAAATATTGCTATATCGGATTCACGACATTTTTAAAACTAGCAACAGTCCTAGTTCCCACTCAGCAAGTGTGATGTGTAAACAAACTGGTGTCAGTCATGACACAGTTCACAAAATTAACACCACATCAGGCCTACTGTCTCCATGCATCATCTCAAACCCACCTGGAGATACATCCAGCACAGGCGCTCAGACAGAAGACAACATGCAAGAAGAGAATGATAACAGACCAGCAGTCTCGCTATGGCCATATCCGACGATCTCCCCAATCCCTTCGTCAATATCAGTCGGTATGACCTGGATTAAACACGGGACAGGGAGTGGGGGAGGAGCACCGAGAAATAGTACAGTCGTGTCCTGCCTTGTAGCCAGTCATAGCATGGCTGATTATGCTTAAGTGCATGAAGAACACGCAGCCAGCTGGGTCCTATGTTGGCCTCCTCCTGTCAGCATTTCTCACTGCAAAGGAGGTGGGGAGTCCTCTGTGGGGACCTCATCATCGATTATACCACACAGAGCAAGAAAGATCATCCAAGGGTATGTGTGACCAGTTATTTTTGTCGATGTTATGTAGAGGAGATGAACACATTCTGTTGTATATATCAGTGAATAAAGACACACGTTCCCCTGCGGACCTGTATAGTATTGGAGTGATAGATTTTCCCACATGTAACGAACATACGGAAGACGAACCACACAATTTTGTGATGTTTTAAGTATGCACTTCGACAAAATAAACTTGAAAAACCTTGCAAAAATGCGGATTCCCTCGCCAACACTTGAAATTAACTGTTTAATAGAACATTATCTGCAAAAAGCAGATATAAATATGGCGTATCAAACACTGTCATTTGTAATTGTATAGCTATATAGATAAAATAGCTGTATAATTAAATTATAACTGACCTGTAATGACTGTAATGTTCCCAGAAAAATAATCAGTAAAATAAGAAGCTTTTATTGGCATTCGAGTGAGTACAGGAATCTGAATGAGTCCACAAGTAATTTTGTTGACGCCACTCTTATGGCGTTACTTTTGTTGCATATGGAACTTCAAAACACAATTCACTCTCACGTATACCAACCTACGTTAGCTTTTTTCATTCAATGTTGGCAGTTGTGTAATCAATTGTGGCTTCTACACTCGGTGAAATGTCAGACGAAGTGGTGTAGATGGCAACAGAGACAAATAATATGAAAGAAGTTACAGGACCGATATTGCATGTTATAGTTGTTGGATTTCATCACAAGAAAGGATGTCAGGTACAGCTACAAAGTGTTAAATGTCATGCGATGAGTGGTGAAATTGAAAACAAGCATTGGCGCCGTTGTCGTACTGTTTGTGTTGTGCGTTTATTGAAATAGAATATGTTGGCAGGTAATATTTAAAAAAGTCAGTTGTGATGTACAATGCCAACTGAATCCTCGATCATAGTGCCAAGTTCTACGACCTGTGAATCAGGTGCCGTTCTGGATCACCGCTGAAATCTTCCGTAATTCGCTTCGTTAGCTATATGCATAACAACTGGATTGCTTCCACCGTACAAAGATGCAAATAGAACAGATTGGCTCTTCAAGCATTTATAAACTGAACACGCGCGATATGCTCTTACTGCGTATGTTCTTCCATTTATCCATGATTTTGGCGACAAGAGCCTGCACTCGTTTCTTGTTTTATTCTGTATCTGTGCACAAGAGGTAAAATTTTGAGGGGGAACGACAAACATTTATGAATGTATTTTAACATATTGTGGTGAATGGCAAGATCTATTTCGTTCCCCATACTTATTTTATAGAGTCTTAAACCATTATTATTATTTGCGTGCTGTAGGAGGAGGTTAACGCTCGCTCAAGGTAGTGATGGTGTGCAGCTAAGAGGTACATGCAGGGAGTGAGGAACAATCCTGCCAGTAGGAAGGCCAATGGAAAATTTTTTTGTATGTGGTGAACAATCAGCTGTTAACTATTTAAAGAAAGTTTTGTTGACAAAAACCAACCGCAGCTAAGGTGAATCACTTGATATTGCTACCACATTAGACGAAAAACAATCATTCTGTGGCACAGAAACCATCACCATGGCAATCCCTGTCCATAGATCTCCAGGACATAATTCATTCAGTCACAGGAAATGTTCCAAAAATCCCACAATAAAGCAAAGCCTCCAGGAATGTGGAAAGTGTCAAATTATGTGTTACCAGATGAAGCAGCCACTGCAGGCAATTTCTCTAAAGTATATTAACAAATAATTATAGCTAGTGCTAATCTCACACTTATAATTAAGGACTTATTTCTAGATTATTTCATTAATAAATGACTATGTTCATTAATGTTACCTAAATGATGAGTATGAAATGGAGATTAAAACTGCAGCTGAGTTTTGTGAGAGGAGGAGCAGCCGTGATCCTTTTTTACCAAACACACTGCTATTTCTCTTTTGAAATGTTTAACTGCTCTGTCTCCTTCTCCCCCCTCCTCCTTTGCACTACTGAGCTCCTGTTCTTTTTTTCTTTTTAACTAGATAGGATGAAGGATGTAAGGATGTAGCATGAGAGAGAGAGAGAGAGAGAGAGAGAGAGAGAGAGAGAGAGAGAGAGAGGTGTGGATGCAGAATGTGTTGTCCGTATATTTTCACTATCAAAATATCAGGATGCTCATAGGAGTATAGGACGTTTTGGATAGGTATATTCTTGTAATTAACATCTTCAAATATAAATACAAGTACTTAATATTGGACCATAGCAGGGAAAATAGGCATTTTCGGTGGGGAATCTCTTTGGTCTCGTGCCAGTCATCTGTGACACAGTGTGGGGTTCTCATGACAGAACTTGGGAACCTGCTTCAGTTCTTGAGCATAACAATTAGAACTTTACGTAACCACTCCCTTCACTTGTTTCACTTACCTAATAAGTAAAGGTTTACTATTTTTGGTGTTACGCCCGACCCTCTACGAGCTTCTACTCTTCTATCTGTGTACCTTTTTTACGTAGCTGCTGCTTCTAGATGAATTGATTGATATTAACTTCATTTCATTTTTATTGCTACATGCACTATTAACACTTGTTTGCACTCCTGTTTCTTCTGCTAGATACACACTCCGTGAGCCATTGTATGGTGTGTCGTGGAGGGTACCCTGTACCTCTGCCAGTCTTTCCTTTCCTGTTCCATGTGCAAATAAAGCAAGGAAAAGACAACCCTCCATATGAGCTCTGATTTCTCATGGTCCTTGGGCAAAATTTGTTGGTGGCAAAAGAATTGTTATGCAGCCAGCTGCAAATGCCAGTTCTCTAAATTTTCTCAGTGGTGACAAAAAGAATGTCCTCTAGGGATTCCCATTGGAGTTCCCAAAAGCATCTCCATAACACTTTAATGTTCATAATCATAGTCGCTACGATGACATCATGGTCACTAATCCTCATTTCTATACTGACACCATTGCTAAGATCCAGCCTGTTTGTGGCTGCAAGGTGTAAGATATTTTCATTGCATGTGGACTGTCAAACTAGCTATTCAAGGCAGTTTTCAGAAAATGTGTTTGAAATGCTTCGCAAGACTGCCTGTATCTCTGCAGTGAATCCATAGACGTCCCAGTTTATGCTAAAATGCTAGTCGCCTCCAACTAGTGTTCCATGATGTGGGTATTTGTGCTCTACTGAGCATGGACTTTCATTAAATAACTCGAGAACTGTTGCAGCAGAATCAGGTGGTTGGTAAAAACATCCAACAATTAACTTGTTTTCATCTAGACGCGACCAGGAAACTTTAATGTCTCTCACTCAATTTCAGCGTCAATAGAGAGAATATATTTGTCAGCTGCAATATTTTCCCTCCTATGACGTCTAATCTGTCTTTCCGATACATGTTCCATGACTCTAAATATCTCGGAGCATTCTACTTTGGGTTTCAGCCAGCTCTCAGTCCCAAGAATAATTTGAACTTTTGAGAACCATGTTACAAAAACTTCGAAGTTACTAATAAAATTTTGACAATTGAAGTGCCTGTATTCTGAGTGCAGTCTGATTTTGCTGTCTGCGTATTGACTGACGAGTGTTCATCAGGGCACTTCAAACTGCCGCAGGGAAAAAAAAAGCACACCCTGTATGCTCCACAAGCAGCCACTTCCTTTGTGTAGTGTACCACTGACCTATCAAGGGGACTCCCACAATTCCCCACGCAATAACACCGGTCCAGAAATCTACAGCCGAAACTGTCATGGAGTTGACGAAGCCTTTGGTTGAGAACCATGTCTTGGCTCCAAACCAAAGGACCTTGATCACCTCTGGCAACAATGCTGCAAATTGAGCTCTGCTCTTTGGTGCTGACTTGAGCCACAACTTGCAGATGACTACACCATGCATGCTTGATAGTTGCAGGCAAGGCAGCCTCCACATCTTGGTGAGGCCGCATTGCAGACATATTGCGTGTGCACATTGTCATTCTTTCTAGCACTGAATTCTATCTTTCTAAGGGGCTCCTTAACACCTAATGTTGGAGCTCCTGATAGCGAGCAAACTCCTGCCCATGTATACCTGCTTGGACCGTGCTGAAGGAATGGCCACCTGCTACCTCAAAGGGTGAATAGATTAGCCCAGATGGCCAGCATCCACAGTGTACTGTCCTCAAGTGACGTGAACACATTACCACCCGCCACTCACCATGCTGTGAGGGCTGATCCACCACATTGGTTGTTATGCTAGGAGGTGCTTCGGCAGCAGAGCCCATGGGCAAAATGAGCGACACCTGAGGTGTCCCATGTGACACGCCAGATTCTCCACCACTGCTACACCCTGAGGCAGCAACCTGAATGTGGCTGACCGTAGCAAAAAGTGCATTCAGCTATTCATGAACTGCAGCCATCTTCTCCTGTGGCTGCACACAGCAGGCACACATCCTATCGTTTTTAGCAAGATTAGCTGGAGGAGTAAACTATAAAAGCGGACTGAAAACTAAATATATGGCTTGCTATCCGCCTGACGTGTCACACCAATGCTTGCTGGTTCTTTAATGAGCTGTGTAGCTGGCTATTCAAAAGAAATGAAAACTGCACTATGGACTGCCTGGATTTACACTCACCAGACCAGAAGATTAAACCTCTTAAGTAGAAAAGCGTGCACAAAATTTAAGAAATATGATACTTGTAAAACACAGGAAAAGCTAAATACATAAACTGCTGCTCTGAAGATGTCAGCGAACAAAAACAGAGGGCCTGACTAACTGCTGACTAGAAATGAGTGGACGCTTGTCTTCAAAAGCAACTACTGTGCTACAAACTTAATGATTTTACATTTACAGTTACAAAATGACAGATCTAACCTGTTAAATAGAAAGTCACACATGAGATTTAAGAAATATACTACAAGAAAAACACAGGAAAAGCTAAATATGGAACTTGCTGTTGTGGAGATGTGTAACAGGCGACATCTAGGGGGCTGACTGTAGTTTATTTCACATTTCTTCTCCCTCTTTGTCTTTTTTCACCATATGTACATGTTATTTGTTGGGTTTCTTGATCTTGTAGGGAATGTTTAATGTAGTGGAATGTATCAGTTTGTTGTCTGTTGCTGTAGTGGCTATGTTAGTGTTGTGTTGTGTACCCATTCCGTAGCTTTTTTTCCACTGTTCTTCATTGTAGAGGCTGAGCAAGATGACACAGTAATCAGCACACTGGACTTGCATACTGAAGGATGATGGTTCAAATCTGTGTCTGACCATCCAGATTTGATTTGGTTTTCCATGATTCCCCCACATTGCTCCAGGCAAATAACAGGATGGTTCCTTTGAAAGGGCAAGGACATATTCCCAACCCAGTCCTTGAAACAATCCAAGCTTATGCTCCATCCTTAATGACCTCAGTGTTGACGACATGTTTAATCCCTAATCTTTTTCTATCTGTAGAATTTTTCAAGATGCAAGCTACTAATATTTGGCACACTGGACTTGCATTCTGGAGGACAACAGTTCAAACCAGTGTCCGACCATCCTGATTTAGGTTTTCCGTGATTCCCCTAAATTGGCTAAGGCAAATTCCGGGATGGCCCTTTGAAAGGGCATGGCCGATTTACTTCCCCATCACTCCCTAATCCAATCTGACTGATGACCTCGCTGTTTGGTCCCCTCCCCCCAAATCAGCCAACTAACTAATCAGTCAGTCATTCATCTCTTCTTCATTCTTTCAATTTGCTTGATATACATTTTATTCTTTAATTTTTATACTATTTCTGACCTAACTGTGTCACATCCCACCAGACTTAACAGTTCTGTTAGACGTTATTGGCACCCAAGAACATATTTTTTCCTTCTTTTAGCCAATTACAAAAATCTGTCATTCAAATCTTCACTGCATCTGGATTTTTGTCTTTATCTTCCGGTTGCATTCTTTCAACAATTATATCAAACTTGCATATGCTGAAACTCTTCATCCCAAAAATGTTTGTTCAGCCTATTAATAACTAATTATATTGCTCTGTTTCTGCATATTGTGGTCCATTGTTCATCTGACAAAATATGAATGCCAGAGAGGTCTGAGCACAGAACTGACCTTAGGTTATCTTTCATTTCAGATGAGCCATAGTTCCTTTATGGTTCTGAGAATGAAAACATGGTCAAAATAGGCAATATAGTGTTTGACAGTGATCCTTATGCCCTATTTCATGTCCTAATTATTGGGTTTTCTTTCCAGTGTTGAATCAGATGTATCCAGAAATTTCCCAAGTCTTGTTCACTCATTTGTGTCTGTTCTTTGTCTTGTCTCTTTTTCTTCAGTCAGTTGTACTCACTGAAGCTTTGTTGTTCGTGTACCACAGCGAGGTGTCTGGAACTGTTTATGGGTTTCTGGTTCCTGTCTCCTTTGTGGAGAAATGTCTTCTTTCTAGTATCTATTCTAGTGCTCTGCCACTCCTGTATAGTGATTTTTGCATTGGGACCTATCAGTTCTCAGTCTGTGTGCATGGTAGAGCTGTTATTTACTCACCTATCTTGCACTGTGATGCACTTTCTCATATTATAGAATTTCTTCAGCTCTCTCTCTCTCTCTCTCTCTCTCTCTCTCTTTCTTTCTTTTTTATGCAGCAAGTCCAGACTTCTTCTATATGATCCCTCTCCACCATCTCACCCTTCTGATCAAAAATTAGTTCAGTCATGTCTTCATGATCCCTATGGGACATATTTTTAGATTCAAAACTCAAAGTTGGCACTAAAAACTATCTAAGTGGGTTTTCATGGGGCAGTTTGAATCTGTCTTCAAGGGTCTGCCAGTTCAGTTTCTTCAGTATCTCTGTGACACTCTTCCAAGCATCAAACCAAACTGTCAGTATTTGTGCCACCCTTCTTTGTAGCTGTTCAGTATCCCCCGTTAGTACTATCTGGTATGGGTCCCACACTTGAGCAGTATTCTAGGATGGATCTCGTGAGTCTCTTGCATGCCGTCTCTTCCGTAGATTTATTGCATTTCCCTAGTATTCCAACAATAAACTGAAGTCTGCTGTCTGCTTTACTCAGCACCAAGCACATGTGATCAATGTATTTCATATCCCTACAAATTATTACGCCGAGGCATGGATTGACTGATTCCAATTGTGACTCATTGAAGTTATAGCAAGAGGATATGACTCTTTTGCTTTGTGAAGTGCACAGTTTTAAATGTCTGAACATTTAAATCAAGTTGCTAATATTTGCACCACTTTCAAATCTTATCAAGGTCTGACTGAATACAGACAGTATTTCATTATAGACAACTGCATCATCTGTAAATAGTCTGAGGTTACTAATAATATTGTCTGCAAGGTTGTACATCTACATCTACATCCATACTCCACAAAGCATCTGACGCTGTGTGGCGGAAGGTTGCATATATGTGCAACATGAACAGCAAGGGTCCCAATACACTTCTCTTGGACACACCAGAAGTTACTTCTACATCTGTCAATGACTCTGTATCCAAGCTAACTAGTTGCATCCTCTCTTCCATAAAATCCTTAATCCAGTCACAAATTTTGCTTGATACTCCATACAACTGCATGTTTGATAATAAGCGTACGTGTGATGCTAGGTTAAATGCTTTTTACAACTGAGAAATACTAAATCTACGTGACTGACTTCATAGACTGCTTTCAGTACAACGTGTGAGAAAAGTGAGAGATGGGTTTCACGTGATTGATGTTTTTGGAATCCATGCTGGATGACATGCAGGAGGTCATTCTGTTCAATATACCTCATTATGTTTGACCTCAGAATATGTTCTAAGGTTCTACAGCAAATGAATGTCAAGAATATTGGATGGTAGGTATGTAGATCACTTTTGCTATCCTTCATTTAGTAGGTGTGACTTGTGCTTTCTTCCAACTTCTGGGCATGATTTTTTTGTTAGAGGACTCTATGGTAGATTATAGTTCAAAATAGGGGCCAACTTGGTCACAAATTTAGTGTAGGATCTGATAGGAATTCTGTCAAGCCCTGCAGCTGTGTTCAGTTTTAACTGTTTCATCTGTTTCTCATTGCCACTGACACTAATATATATCTTGAATAATAATTACTTGGCTACCCTTTAAATAAAATATTTGATGAGCGGTTGTTGCCTCATGCTTTCTATGAAAGTTTAGACAACTTGAGATTATTTGAACTTATGCTGATCTTATCTCCTTAATTTCCTATCCATTTGCAATTTCTTCAGTCCTAGTCTTAATTGTGGTTTACTGAAGGTGAAGGTGTTTTGTAGGTTAGAATATGGTATCTAAATCTCTACCTTACTACTGTATAATCTATTTGAAACCTTGAAGCACCTCCAAGTCTCCTTGTGTGTACAATCTACTCATGTGATTTTTAATTGATATGTTAATTGTACTCTGTGAAAAATCCAACCAGGTTGATTGCTCTTTCATTCCTTTCTTCTGGTACAGTACATGTTATCTATTTTTCTTATCTCATTATTGAGTTCCAGTTGTCATCACAGTTAATTTTTTTCTATTTTAGTGTACTCAATAATTTCTTATATTTTGTCCTTTTCTTCTCTCTCATATTTGTATCTATCTTGGCTATGAAAACACATTCACTACACTATTGGTAGTAGCTCACCTACATTTTTATTGCCATGTTCATTAATAGACATACTCTTGCATTATCCCTGGTCGATTGTGTGTTGATAACCTTGTACTCACCTCGTGGGAATGCTGTTCTTGTTGCTTCTGCACTTCACTATTTCCTGCTGTTTCGAACAACCACCTTACTAATTTGCTTTTCTCCCTGCCATCCACCGGTGACTTGGCTCCCTTTCAGGAATCCTTTCCCCCTGAAATCTACAGAAGATTGACTCGACATCAGCCAGTGGCTGAGAAAGCTGCGGACTGTAGTTCCCAGGACTGCCCTCTCCTCTTCAGTTCTTTTGCCCATAGCGGATAAGCCCTCACAAGATTCTCGACCGCCAAAAGTAACGAAAGGATAAAAAAAAAAAAGAAATTTCAGGAGAAGGCTACTCAGTTGAACACGGGGGCTCCATACTCCTCCACACCATAAGACTCTGAACCAGTGTTTTCTGATGTCCTTCCATCCCCCCCCCCTCCCACCTGGTGATAGATGGTGATCATGGGGCATGGCCTTTCTTGGCTGCTTTACACCTAATCAGGACACCCTTAATGTGATAGTTCACTGAAACTGCAATGGTTATTGCTGTCATCTGCCAGAACAACTAATTTCCTCCTGTTCTGTGATCTGTGTTGATCTCCCAGAAACACAATTCACTGATGACCATTCATCGACTCTTCGATGTTACCTTACATTCTGTTGGAACTGTACTGACTTCTAGAGAGCGTCTGGTGGTCTCTCTGCAATGGTTTGCACAGATATCGTCAGTGAGGGATTTCCTGTCTGCACCACATTGGAAGCAATAACAGTTTGAGTGCAAATGAGCCCAGTGACCATCATTTGTAACATTTATTTATCCGCAGGCATGGCACTTTCTCCATACCTTGAGGTTGCTGCCTGAATTCGAAAGCTCTACCTCCCTTTCTCCTAGTTAAGAATTTCAGTGCACATCACCCACTGTGGGGAAGTACCATGTCATCTGGCAGTGGCCTTCGGATCAACCATCTTCTTTCCGATTTTGATCTGTCTCTCCTCAATGACGGTACTCCCATCCACTTCTGTGCAGCTCGTGCCTTTCTGCTATTGACCTGATGATTTGTTCCCTCAGTCTCATGGCTTCGTAACAATGGTTGCCACACGATGGTGTTTATGGCAGTGATGAACCAATTCCCGTGTCAGGTTCTTAGAAGCCCTATCTGGCAGTTATATTCCTCTGCTGTCACCTTGGCCACATCTCAGTCAGGCCTGCATCGATGAGATTTTGAGAGATATCTTCAATGAAATCACCCATGCCACTGTAGCTGCTATTCCCCTTGCTACAGACCAGACCCCTTCCAGTGCATGCAGTGCTGTGGTGAACCACAGTCTTTGCAAGAGCTATTCCGGATCAGCAAAGCATGGTGTTGAATCTCAAGTGACCACACTTGCCACTCCACTATTGCTCGGTATCAGATTTGATGCAGTAAGAGGGAGTGCTGGGAGCACTATTTGACTTTCTCAGGAACATGTGCCCCTTCGTTCCAGGTGTGGGCCGAGCCCCTTAGTCTGCTGGGTCACTGAAGATCAGCAACTGTTCTGGGCCACCTCCTTCAAGGTGGTTCTTCTACCAATAGTCGATTCTCACTGAAGACTTTGCAACACATTTTGTGACAGCATCAGCATCCTTTGTTATCTGACCACCTTTCGAATGCATAAAAGAAGAGTTGAAGACGTGTCCTTATCCTTTATCCTTGTCACGCAGAATTGTACAATGAACCTTTGACTGACTGGGTACCGCTTTATGCTCTGAATCATTGCACGATATGGCCCCAGGTCCTGATTAGATTCGTAATCAGATGATCAGATTATTTAACATTTGAATGTTAGGCAAAAACTCAATCTATTTGAGATCTTCAACCTTGTTTGTCTGGAAGATGTTTTCCCTTCACCATGATGAGATAGTATCATCGTCCTAAGGGGGGAAAATCCATTGATAGCTACTGACTTATTAGCCTTAGCAACACGCTCTGCAAACTGCTTGAAACATTGGTAGTCCGACATTTATGCCATTTTTGCAAATAGCAGGGGCTTTTGTCCCCGTATCAGTGTGGTTTCTGGGAGGGATGATCTACAATTGATCCAAATTGTGAGCTTCGTTGAAACTCTTTGATTGAGGCTACTCTACTCAATCTCTGTACCGATCACTGGAATGATCTGAGTATGGCCTCAGAGCCAAGAGGAAAGGCACCACAGTCCACAGCATGCACCACAGTCCACATTTGTTTGCACATTGTTCCTTCAGTGGCTGCTGGAACAGCCTCTTCAGCATGCTGAATGAAACCTCTGGGTGTATGCACAGAGTGCACAAGCTATTTACCATCCCTTACTGCTGGTGATTTAACAGACTTTCTGGCCTTTTGCGCTTGCTTCCTTCAGACATAGTACACGGCAAGCTTACCAACAGATGAAGTGAGCCATACTGCTCAGTTTTAATTTCAGTGGAAGAGAGCATCTCAGACTTGGTGATTAGAATGATGGGTGGTAATACAATACACTGAGTTCTCTATGACCCCCCCCCCCCCCCCCCCCCCGACTGCCCCCTCCGATGAGTTCATGTACTTCCTGTAATAGAGAAAGTATCCTTGGAAGAACGTAGTACTTGAGGTGCCTTTTGCACATCTCTTTCAGTAGCCTACCAACACATCCTTTCCTTGCAGATTCAAGCAGACTGTCAGCAGTCTGGTTGATGTAAAACTGCTTACAAATAGAAACTAATTCATTCTGTGTTGGAGAACAATGTTCTCAGTGGTGCTTTGTTGTGGCTGGTGAAATGTTTGCAATACAATAAACAAATAACTTTATAACTTTAATTTAAGCTTTCTGGTTCCCTTTTAATTTGTGACTCTGTTATGCTACAAGGATACAACGCCCCCTTAATAAATGTTCTAGTGATTAACACCCAGTAATTTGATAACCAGTAGAAAACCTGCACTAAAATCTACTGATTCCGTGAAGCTAAACTTTGAGTCTTTCATTCTGTTGATGTTATGCTCACTAAGAAACTCATGTGACAAACGTAAAAGTGGCAGAAATGTGACAGATGCTAGGCAGTATGCCCTGGAAAATTTAATGGAACAGAATATGCAGTTACAATTTGTTCAGAACACACAGTGATACTACAGTAGACGACTTTGTAACAGCTGTGTTTGTATTCCTTAGAACAAACTGGTCATTGAGCAGAAAAAATGGAAATCTTGCACTAATTACATGACAGTTAAGTGGAAATCATTTTTCAAATCACACATCGCTGCAGAAATTTTTAGAATGCTCAGCGAGAACCTGTAAATGATGATTTATTACAAAATATGTATGGCATGACACTCTTGAACTACCAAAATTCTCAGAGATGTGCCTTTATTCATGTAGATAACACTGAGATTCGGGGAATTGTTGACTGAATGAGGATACTACTGCTAAAATGTGTGTAAAGCAGAAATGTTGATTTAACTAATGCTTAAGAATGAATTATTTTCAAACACTTCAGCAAAACACATTATTGTTTAGTTCATCTATTTTTAATTATGTGACTTTTTGCATGTTCAGGTAGAGTACTCCTTCCCACCATTGATAGAAGGCTCACCTCCAGACTCTTCCACGTGTCCCCCAGGCTGGAAGTACTTGCCTACTCTGGCACTGCCAGATGGCTCCCACAATTTTGATGAGGACACAGTGTACTTTCATCTCCCCAGTCTCACCAATCCAAAGGAGACTGTCTACGGAATATCCTGCTTCAGGCAGATTCCTGTCGAGGTGAGTATGTGCAGCTGGGAAGCGTTACTAATTGGCTTTTACGTGTATTAAATCTGCTGAGTAACTTCACATGTGTGTCAAGCATAAACCTGTGTAACTGAGAACAAAATGTTGAAAATAGCCAAATATGTAGGATTTAAGTTCACAGTTTCAGGACAGCAATACAAAGGTGACAAGTTAATCTTCTTTACTTAGTGCTAGGATGTTTCCTTATACCTAACCTCCTAATCTCAAGGTGACTGTGAAAAGTACCGAATTGTTGTATGATTTTTGGTTTCACACATAATGTTGGCTCACAATTGGAAGGAATATTAGAACAAATTTTTCCAGCAGAACAACACCTAGTAAGACAGTGGTGCTTACAATATTTATAACTTGGGTTTATCTGGTTTGAACATGAAACCAATTCTTGCCTAATACGGAAATTAGATTTGTTAGACAGGACTGTCACATCAGGCTGAGAAGGTGTTCCAGCATGACACATCTAACAGAGTTTTCTTGAAAAAAGTGGAATAGTGGAGAAGGTTTATTTAAAATTGGTTCTAGTGACACTTGGCTACTACATACAGTTGGACTGATGCACCAACTGGAGGACAAAGGAAGTACATCTTACGTAATTACTCTGCTATTCACAACAAAGTGTCTGGCAGAGAGTTCAATGAACTTCCTTCAAGCTGCCTTTCTATGGTTCCGCTCTCGAATGGCACGTTGGAAAAATGAGCACTTAAATTTTTCTGTGCGAGGCCTGATTTTTCTTATTTTATGATGATGATCATTTCTCTCTACATAGGTGTTTTTGCAGTTGGAGAAGAAAACTGGTGATTAAAATTTCATGAGAAGATCCCATCGTAATGAAAAAATCCTTTGTTTTAATGACTGCCACTCCAGTTCACATACCATGTCTGTTGCACTATCTCCCCTATTTCGAAATAATACAAAACGAGCTGCCCTTCTTTGTACTTTCTTGATGTCATGCGTCAGTCCCACCTGATGCGGATCCACACCGCACAGCAATACTCCAGAACAGGGTGGACAAGTGTGGTGTAAGCAGCCTCCTTAGTAGACATGTTGCACCTTCTAAATGTTCTGCCAATGGATCGCATTCTTTGGTTTGCTCTACCCACAACATTATCTACGTGATCATTCCAATTTAGTTGTAATCCCTAAGTATTTAGTTGAATTTATAGCCTGAATATTTGTGTTGCTTATCACATAATCGAAATTTAGCGGATTTCTTTTAGTACTCATGTGAATAACTTCACTCTCTCCTTTATTCAGGGTCAGTTGTCACTTTTAGCACCATACAGATATCTTATGTAAATCATTTTGCAATTCGTTTTGGTCATCTGATGACTTCACAAGATGGTAAATCACAGCATCATTTGCAAACCATCTGAGACAGCTACTCAGATTGTCTTCTATGTCGTTAATATAGATCAGGAAGAATGAGGACCTATAACACTTCCTTGGGGAATGCCAGATATTACTTCTGTTTTACTCGATGACTTTCCATCTGTTACTACGAACTGTGACCTTTCTGACAGAAAATCACAACTCCGGTCGCACAACTGAGGCGATATTCCATAGACACGCAGTTTGGTTAGAAGACACTTTTGAGAAACGGTGTCAAAAGCCTTATGGAAATCTAAAAATATGGAATCAGTTTGACATCCCCTGTCGATAGTACTCATTACTTCATAAGTATAAAGAGCTAGTTGCATTTCACAATAATGATATTTTCTGAATCCGTGCTGATTATGTGTCAATAAATAGTTTTCTTCGAGGTACTACATAATGTTCGAACACAGTATATGTTCCAAAACTGAAGTGCAAATCGATGTTAGTGATATAGGTCTGTAATGCAGCGGATTATTCCTACTTCCCTTATTGGGTATTCATGTGACTTAAGCAATTTTCCAGTCTTTAGGTATGGATCTCTCTGTGAGTGAGCAGTTGTGTATAATTGCTAACTATGGAGTTACTGTTTCAGCAAGCTCTGAGATTAACCTGACTGGTATACAAACTGGACTGGAGGCCTTGGCTTTATTAAGTGATTTAAGCTGCTTTGCTACACCGAGCATATCTACTTCTATGATTCTCATCTTGGCAGTTGTTCTTGATTGGAATTCGGGAATATTTACTTCATCTTCTTTGATGAAGGAGTTTCAGAAAACCATGGTTAATAACTCTGGATTTGTGGTAGTGTCATCAGTGACTTCACCGATGTTACCATGCAGTGAAGGTATTGATTGTGTCTTGCCACTGGTGTGCTTTATGTATGACCATATTGGGTTTTCTGCCAGATTCCAAGACAGAGTTTTGTTGTGGGAATTATTAGAAGCGTATCACATTGAAGTACATGCTATATTTCGAACTTCTGCATAACTTTTCCAACCTTGGGGTAGTGTCCAAGGGTGACTCACTTAGTTAACTGAAGTAACAGGTCTGACACTGTTTCTGTCAGAGCCTTGCCAGAAAGGTGCACATCAAATAGAGAATGGATTTGTAAAATGGGGAGTAGCGGCATAAAGATTGTTAAATAATAACTTTCTGTTATGAATTTAATTTCGGGATACATACTTATATTCCAGAACTACATAAGCTACAGTAACATAAAGGAAATACCAAAGAACGTGGTAATAAATATTTTTAAAAACTTACATTTATACTATAAAGTCTTCAAAATGCCCTTTGTCTAGTGCAATACGTATTTGCAGTCACTGAGCAAGGACTTATGGACAAACTGAAGAGATTTCTTCAATATCATTGCCTGTGTTGCAACAGTTTAATGTTTTAAATCCTATTGTGTCATCAAAACTTGTGCATAGTCTTCATCTTTTATTTTACCCCAGAGAAAAAAAATCCGGTGGTGTCAAATCAGTCAAACGTACAGGCCAGCTAATAACACCATCGATTCCTATTTAGCAATTAGGAAAGAGGTGGATGAGCACTTTAGTACCAACTCGTAAATAGTGAGCTGGGCACTCACCGTAGTGGCACCACATGCATTTACATATTTCAAGTGGTACTTTCTCTAGGAGACCCAAAAGCCCTTCAATCAGAAATTATGCTATTGTTTTATACATTAAACTTTCTTCAGTGAGTTAAGAGCCATGTTCACTCTCCACTGTCTCTGATGTTCAACCTGCCTCAACCAGCACAGATCCTTGGTGGCCCAATAACGCAGTATCGTACATTCAGCTTTCTTTTGATTTGAATATAGAACCTATTGTCCTGATTATGCACCAGAAGTTAGCGGCAGAATCCTTTGCATCTTCTTCAATTCCCACAAGTTAATCTGCCGATGAAGTAACACATGATGCAGATGAAAGGTGTTTGTGCACAAAATGCAAACAAAGCTGTGCTGACTTACTCCAGTTTCTCCGGAACCAACATGTGGGTTGTGAGGAACAGCTCCAGAACATCTATATCATTATACTCTGTTCATTGCAGGCTGCTCCTTAACTTTCACATAATATTCCAGTGCCCTTCCAATAAAAACTCTTTAACAATTACTGAATTGTCATTTTTGTTGGGCACCATCTGTTGGAATATCTTTGTGTGTACAGCTTAACTGTTCTCTTCATATTTCTTCTTCATTCTCTGTAAAGAGGTCCAATCTGGCTTCTCTTGGATTTGTGAAAGGCATTTGTTTTTTCATACTGACCCCCCGCCCCTCCCCCGTGCGGGTCCGGGGGTTAGAATAGACCTGAGGTATTCCTGCCTGTCGTAAGAGGCGACTAAAAGGAGTCTCTCACCTTTCAGCCTTTATGTGATGGTCGCCCTGTAGGGTTTGACCTTCATTTTTCAAAATTTACCTGAAGAGCGAGCCAATTGGGGAAAGGCGCCTTACATGATGCATAGCGTCCATCAGGTGCTGAGACCTCTCGCATCCTTCATTGACATGGGTCTGCACTTCTGCTCATTTTCCAGCTGTTGGGCAAGGTCACCCACCTGGGTGCAGTTTTGTCCATTCACTGTTCAGTATTGCTTTCTGCGCTGTCGACGATAATGGACTTCTTAGCTCGTTTGCACCTGATATCTAGCACGGTAGCCAGTCCGTTGTGGTGGAGCCACCATGTACCCTGTTGGTTGTAGCCCCCTGACCACACAGGACAACACAGGAATCGCTCTGCTGATGCCTGCGCCATTAACTCCCCACGTATGCCAAGGAATAGATACCTATCACCCTGGGGCATCAGGACTCCTGGCAATGGCCAGCCTGCCAGGTGGCCTTTGCTGCAGCTGGGTGGTGTCTGTGGGGAGGGCCCCTGGTCAGAGTGGGTGGCATCAGGGCGGATGACACGCCATGAAGTGTAGTACATCATCTCTTGCTGGTGGTCAAACACCAGCAGTCGCTAAGCGGTCAGGGTCTAACTTCAGTGATAAGAAATATGACCCCAATTCGCCACCCCCCCCCCCCCCCTCCTGGCCACACCATGGGAGGAATGCCAGGCTAACGATGGCATCTAAGCTTATTCACCTTGATACCTCATATTTACAAGTGTTGATGGGGAATCTTTCTTGTCAATGAAACCTCAGTTTTTGTGGAGTATTTAGAGGACAAGTTTGGGGACGTGGAGGGCTTGTCCAAAATGCAGTCAGTCTCGGTCTCGGTCAAAACAGCATCCTCTGCCAAGTCAGGGGCACTACTTGCCTATGACAAGCTGGGGGTTGTTTCTGTTTACATAATGCCCCGTAAGAGCTTAAATATGGTCCATGGTATCATATTTCACAGGGACGTTCTTTTGCAGTCTGATGATAAGCTGCGCACCAATTAAGAGCAGCGAGGTGTCCATTTCGTCCGGCACATACACCAAGGTCCGAGGGATAATCAGGTTGCCATCGGTGCCTTCATCTTGGCCTTCGAGGGTGATATGTTACCTGAGAAGGTCAAGGTGATGGTCTACCACTGTGATGTAAAGCCATATACTCCTCCCACGATGCAGTGCTTTAAGTGCTGGAATTTCGGCCATATGTTTTCCCGCTCTACTTCCAGTGTCGCCTGTTGGGATTGTGGAGGTCCTTCACATCCTAATACTCCCTGTGCCCCGCTTCCCATCTGTGTCAACTGCGGAGAGCACCATTCGCCTTACTCGCCAGACTGCAGGATTCTCCAGAAAGAAAGAAAAATAGTGGAATACAAGATCCTGGACTGACTGACCTACACTGTGACTAAGAGAAAATATGAGAGGCTACATCGTGTGCACATGACATCAACCTATGCCGTCACATACAGTTGGCTCTCGGCGGCACTTCCCTCCCTGTTGCTACTGCACAACCTACTTCAGGAGCAACACCCCGAAACCATCGGGGACGTCAGTCCCCACTTCTAAGTCGGAGAAGCGTAAGTCGTCTTCTGCTGCACTCGTCAGGAAGGGATCCCTTGGGACACTTCCTTCACAGGTTCCTACCAGTGGCAAAGCTGAAACCCACCAGTGGCTCAAGCAACCACAGGGAGCTGGTCGTAGGACTTCACCGTCTTGAGACTGAATCAGTGAAGCCTTCCCACCAGGACAATCCTAAGGAGCATCGAGAGAAACCAAGGCACTGCGGTGGCACCCACATCACCACTACCTACAAGCTCTGTGTCTGAGGATGAGGTGGAGATTCTGGTGTCCGCTGAGGACGTAGATCTCGCTGGGCCCTCAGACACAATGGATGTCGATCGCACAGGTACTCATCTGGTGGCAGCAGGTGACCCTGAGACGTAGACTGCCTCAGTGAGTGTTTCATGCCTTCCCAGTCTCATGATCACGTAATCTTCCAGTGGAATTGCGGTGGTTTTTTCCATCACCTGGCTGAGCTACGGCAACTGTTTAGCTTTACACCTGCTTTCTGCATTGCCCTCCAGGAAACCTGGCTCCTGGCAATACAGACCCCTGCCCTCCGCGGCTATGAGGGGTATTAAGTGTCAGGTGGAGTTTGCGTCTGAGCTCAGTATGTAGTGAACCTGTGCCCCTTGAAACCACTATTGGAGTTGTGGCTGTCAGGATAAGGACGACACACAAAATAACTGTCTGCAGTGTATATCTTCCTCCAGATCGTGCAGTGCCAATGAACGTATTGGTTGCACTGATTGATCAACTCCCTAAACCTTTCCTACTTTTGAGAGATTTTAATGCACATAACCCCTTGTGGGGTGGCACCATGCTTACTGGCCGAGGTAGGGAGGTCGAAAATTTACTGTCACAACTCAACCTCTGCCTCTTAAGTATAGGTGCCCCCCCCCCCCCCCCCCACACACACACACACATTTCAGTGTGGCACACGGCACATATTTGGCCATTGATCTCTCGATTTGCAGAACTGGCATTCTCCCATCTGTCCACTGGATAGCACATGACGACCTGTGTGATAGTGACCACTTCCCCATCTTCCTGTCACTCCCCCGGCATCATGCCCATGGACGCCTACTGAGACAGGCTTTAAACAAGGTAGGCTGGGAAGCCTTCGCCGCTGAATCTCCCCCACATAGTGCCATCAATGTTGTCGTTGAGCAGGTCATTACAAAGATTGTTTCTGCGGCAGAAAGTGTGAGCCCTCATTCTTTAGAGTGCGAAAGACACAGTCCCTTGGTGGTCGCCTTACATTGCTGAGGCAATTAAAGAGTGTTGGCGACCTCTACAGTGACAAAAGTGGCACCCTTCCCTAGAGCACCTAATAGCCTTTAAGTGACTCCGTGCCCCTGTTCGCCAACTTATAAAAATATGGAAACAGGAGTATTGGGAGAGGTATGTTTCGACCATTGGGTGCCATACATCACCTTCTCAAGTCTGGACGAAGATCAGACGTCTTTTTGGGTGCCAGACCCCAACATGTGTCCCTGGCATTAACATCGTTGGCGTGTTATCTACCAATGGAAACAAGATTTCTGAGCACTTTACTGAAAACTATGCTCGAGCCTCTGTGTCAGAGAACTACCCCTCAGCCTTTCGCACCCTCGAACGGCGGATGGAAAGGAAAGTCCTCTCGTTCACTACATGCCACAGTGAACCGTATAATGCACCATTTACAGAGTGGGAGCTCCTCAGCACCCTTGCACATTGCCCCGACATGGCTCCTGGGCCAGATTGGATCCACAGCCGGTTGATTAAACATCTCTTGTCTGACTGCAAGTGACATCTCCTCGTCCCCTTCAACCGGATCTGGTGCATTGGCATCTTTCCATCACAATCGCGGGAGAGTGTGATCATTCTGGTGCTCAAATCCAGTCAAAACCTGCTTGATGTGGATAGCTACTGGCCCATCAGCCTCACCAACTGTCTTTATAAGCTGCTGGAATGTATGGTGTGTTGGCAGTTGGGTTGGGTCTGGAGTCAGGTGGCCTACTGGCTCTATGTCAGGGCGGCTACCACCATGGTTGCTTTACCACTGATAATCTGGTGTCCCTCGAGTCTGCCATCTGAACAGCGCTTTCCAGACACCAACATCTGGTTGCCGGTTTTTTGGACTTAAGTAAAGCATACAACATGATCTAGTGACATCATACCTTGCCACATTGTATGAGTCCCACTCCTGATTTTATCCAAAACTTCTGTCACTCTGTACTTTCCATGTCCAAGTCAATGTCTCCAACAGTGTGCATGTGGGCATGCGTGTGCACACGCTGAGGCTGGTGAACCACTATGCTGGATTCAGCGGCACCACCACCTGGTTTGACAGGCCCTGAAAATTAATGGACCACCCCAACTTTGAGCAGTTGTTCAGGCCTCGGCCCCATACGACCAAGCCATTTGGGATATGGCTACTGACTGTCTCAAGGATCTGTATAAATAAGACCTCAGAATATACAGCCAGGAGTGTGGAATAAACTATGGCCTTGATGTCTTCAGAAGGCCAAAGTGATTTTAATCTTGACACAGTACAAGAAAGCTTGTACTCCAGATTATGTTTTTACAACTCTATGTTCTTAAATTTTAAGTACATACCACAGTTTTATCAATTTTTATAGAGGCGAATCCCAGCAAGTGAATGCCATTGGTTGAATTCAACTGTTTTCCCTGATAGAGTTTCAAAGTGCACCTTCTGGAACAACTTAAAAATTATGATTTGGAGCGGTATGGCATTATGACAGCACTGTAGTGGATTCACAGGCATCACAGTACAAGGTTTCTCATCTGTTCTGACTTGTTCAGAGTGCCACAAGTGGTCCACCAAATGTATTCTGTAGACCAGATGATTCAGCTTATCCATGACTCCTTACAGCGGCCCCAACACTGTGGCAAGGAGGTAATCTTTTGCTGGATATCAAGACACATCGGAATACAGGGAAACAACAAAGCCGACAGAGCAGCCAAAGGAGCAACAAGGATGTGGCTTTCCCTTGCACACCATCATCTCATTAAGGATGTGGCTTTCCCTTGCACACCATCATCTCATTATCTGACAGATGAATTATGTATCAGTGGTGTGCCTAGTAGAATATTAAAGTACTGTGCTGCTCATGTTAGCCCTGTACTGAGCCACATTTGTAATTTTTCCTTTAGAAATTGTCAGTTTCCTGAACGATTAAGGGTCATTCCATGTCAAGTCACCCAGGCCTTGACACCAACCTGTCAGATTTTTATGAAACTTGGTACAATTACTTTTTTTATCATCCTGAAAGCACTTGTAAAATTTTTTTGCTCTATCTCTTATAGTTTTTTAAATAAATTTTTAAAGTTTTTAGATTTGGCGTTGTTCCAGCGATCGGAAATCGTAACTTAAACGTGTCCTCACAACTAAAAAAATTTGTGTATTAAAGAATACTCAAGATATCAGTACGAAATTTTGGAATAAGTTTGTGTATTATATCTAAATGTTAAAAAAGTTACCATAAAGATATATTAAAATCTTCCAAATGAAAAAAAATTTACAAGTTTTTTTATTTATTTTTTTAGCTAACGGATGTTTAGTTTTACAAAAACTGCAATATCTAGAGTCTCAGACCTGATAGAAAGTTCAAATTTGTTTTAAAACACTCTTAATTGTATAGGCTATAGATAAAAGAAAAATTATGTTGGCTTTTTAACCTGTTTAATAGTTGCCTAATTTTTAAAATAATATTAATTATATTTTAAAAATAAAAAGTACCAAGTCACTTGGACACTGAAAATAAGTTTCTGTCTTCTTGGAATAACAATGTACGCTTGGATTTTGTTTTGTTACTCCTGTGTTTTGAAGTAAAAAATTTTTACAATGTTAAATAATGCTTGGATAGTATTTTATTAAGTTTATTCGAACTTTCAGTAAGTACTGTCACTTAGTTTACAGAGATTCTTTTCCAATATCCTATAAAAGTAACCAGAACAGTAATCAAAATGTGAAATCAATATGTCAGATATTCAAACCTGTAGCGTAGGGTTATTTAAAAAATCTAACTATTTCCAAACAACCTACCCACCTTCAAAAAAGTTACATCCAGTATCTGAATTGACTGAGGAAGAAAAAGATTTGATCCACTTACTATATGGAATTAATCTGTGTGAATTTAAGAATATATGTTCATACCACAGCTACTACTTTTTAAATGTTTTTGAAAAGTATCAAACAATATGTGTAGACCCACTAAAAAAACACAAAAAGCCCATCAAAAAATCGTTGAGAAGTGTAGGCTTGGATCTTTCTAAACAATTACTGACAAAAAATATTAGCATAAAACCTGGGCAAAAGCTTTGCTCAACATGCCGTAACTTTTGTGAGGAAAAATTAAGAGTTGAAGTCAATGAAAGTGAAACAGATGAAGTCATGGTTGAATTAGAATCATTGGAATCCAGAAATGAATCCCTCGTACAAACAAACATTGCTCTTGATAATTTAGGTTTAACAGCGATAAAGCTTCATGGCTTATCAGCACAAAGTAAAGGGTCTTATTTTAAAAGGAAGGTTAGCAGTATTGAAAAGACTGCAAAAAAGGCATTAAAATATGATGCACCAAGTTCTGATGATGACGAAGAGGATACAAGTGTGGTTGAGAAAGCAAAGGATTTTGATGTAATGATTTCTCTTATGAAAGAGAAGATTTCATCTGTTGGGAGGTCTAGAAAAATCCAGATTCTGACCTTGGCTCCAGATTCATGGAGTCAAAATAGTGATGAAAGCATTTAATGTAAATGAGTACATGGTGCGACAAGCTAGAAAGCTAAAATCTGAAAAGGGTATTCTGGAAACTCCTGGTCCAAAATAAAACTCTTTCTGAAAATACAGTAAGACTTGTAACAGATTTTTATGAAAAGGGTGAAAGTTCCAGGGTGCTACCTGGAACAAAAGACAAAGTAAGTGTTCAAAAAAATGTGTACATGAAAAAAAGACTCATTTTGTGTAACTTGAGAGAACTCTATTATTCTTTCAAATGGGAGAATCATGAGGTGGAAGTAGGCTTTTCAAAATTTTGTTTCTTGAGACCTAAATGGTGTATCCTTGCTGGTGCTGCAGGCACACACACTGTATGTGTATACAGTATCCACCAGAATGTTAAACTATTACTGGATGCTGTGAAAATTGAAGAATCTTATAAAGACCTAATTAAGATGCTTGTGTGCAACACGGAAAACCAAAACTGCATGCTGCATCATTGCGACAGCTGTCCTGCAAATACTGCACTAACTGAGTACTTAACTGAAAAACTAAGTGAGTATTATGATTTAGAAGAAGAAATTGTAATCAGTCAGTGGGTTAACACAGACAGGGCAGAAATGATCAAACAGTCTATCAGTGTTGAAGACTACATTTCTTTATTGGTTAGGTCATTGGAAAAGCTCACCCCGTACTCGTTTATAGCAAAATCCCAATCAGCAGCCTTTAAAAGATTGAATGAAGTCCCACCACCCAAAACAGCAATTATTGTGATGGATTTCAGTGAAAATTATTCCTTTGTTATACAAAATGAGATCCAAAGTTACCACTGGAATAGAGGTGGTTGTACTCTACATCCAGTTGGAGTTTTTCTAAGAAATGAGGAAAACAATGTTTTTGTTTCCAACCACTGTTTTATTAATGATGACCAAGAACATGACACTGGTTTTGTTAACTTTGTACAAAAAGAAATTACAAAGTGGCTGTCATTACGTCATACTGACATTGACTCAGTTCACTACTTTACAGATGGTTGTGCTGGGCAGTACAAAAATAGAAACAGTTTTAAAAATTTCACTGAACACTTGAGAAACTTTAATTTGAAGGCCCAACACTCATGGGAAGTCAATTTGTGATGGCCTAGGTGGAACTATTACAAGAATTTTAAGGAAAGCCAGTCTACAGATTTCAGATGAAGAACAAATAATGACAGCAATCGATGTGTACAAGTTTTGTGAAAAAAATATTGAAAACATTCATTTTAACTTTATTGACAAAAAATAAGCTGATTTGCTGCGGTTAAAACTAGAAAAACGTTTTTCAGCAACCCGAACCATTCCTGGAACAAGAAGTTTTCGTAACTTCAAACCACTTCCAACAAACAACCTGGAAATTAGAAGGACTACAGATAGTGTAAAACCCTCCTTAGTCTTTTCTTTCCATTCTTCTTCTGATTGGGTTCGTGTTGAACCATCCATAAATAGCTATGTGGCTGCAAATTATGATGGTAACTGGTACTTTGGACTGGTAAAAACAATATTCAATGATGAAGAAGATGCAGAAATTCTATTTCTACATCCTTCAGGACCAGCTGCATCATTTTATTGGCCTGAAAGAGAAGATTCTTGCATAGTGCCTTTGGAGCACTGTCTGTGTAGTAGACGCACCTCAATCAAGCGACACTGGAAGAATGTATTACTTCAAAAAAGACTGTCTCAGAAGAACTGAAAGCTCTTGGATGAAGTGGAAAAACAGTTTGAATCAGCATTAATGTTTATTAAAAAGACAAAATTACTCAAAAAATTCAATGTTTCAAGCAATCAGTTGGGTTATACATAAGTGTCGTAAGTACACTATCTTTGTACATAATTATAATGTAATCTACTATAATTAATAAACATGTTAAAAAGCCATCATTATTTTTGTTTTATCAAGTAGCCTATATGTTTAAGAGTAAATTAAAACAAATTTGAGCATTCTATCAGGTCTGAGACTCTAGATATTGCAATTCTTATAAAACAAAACATCTGTTAAAAAAAAGAAAAAATACATATATATTTTTTATAGAAAATATTAATATATTTTAGTAGTATCATTTTTATCTTCAAATATGTATAATAAATAAACTTGCTGCAAAAATTCATGATGTTATCTAAAAGAGTTTTTAAGATAAGCAATTTTAAAGTTTTGAATACAAATTAAATTTACCATTTCCGAAGGTTCGGAAAACGCAAAATATAAAAACTTTAAAAATTTCTAAAAAAAAAAAACTATAAGAGATACAGCAAAAAAATTTGCAGGTTGGTATTAGAACCATTTGAGCCAAATTTCATGAAAATCTAAGGAGGTGGGTGTAAAATTTATTTTTTATTGGGTGATTTGATATGGAATGACCCTTAAAGTACTCAGTAATGAAGCTGCTTTATAAAAAGGGAGAAAGGGATAATGTAGACAATTTTAGACCTATTTCTATGCCATCAGTGTTTGCTGAAGTTATTGAAAAGGCTGTGTATGTAAGGATAATTGATTATTTTACATCACATAATTTGCTATCAAATGTACAGTTCATCTTTAGAAGTCATTTATCTACAGAAAATGCTATATTATCTTTTCTCGGTGAGGTATGGATGGCTTAAAGGAAAGGTTTCAAACACTAGGTATATTTTTTAATTTAAGTAAGGTGTTTGATTGTTGATCACAAAATATTGCTCCAGAAGTTAGATCATTACAGAATATTGTTAGTAGCTCACAATTGGTTTACCTCTAACTTTCAATGACAGACAGCAAAAGGTCATTATTCTCAGTGTTGAGAATGGCTATGATGAGGGGTCTGAGTGAGGTACAGTCAAATGGGGGGTGTCCCAGGGATCAGTGTTGGGGCCACTTCTGTTCCTTATTTATATGTAAATGATATGCCTTCTAGTTTTATGGGTAATTCTAAAATATTTCTGTTTGCTGATGACATTAGTTTGGTAGTAAAGGATGTTGTGTGCAACATTTGCAGTTCATGTTTAAGTTCATGGCTTGTAGAAAATAAACTAACAGTAAATAAATCACAGTAAGACTCATTTTTTACAGTTTCTAACACACAGTTCAACAAAACCCAATATTTTAATTTCACAGAATGACATATGATTAGTGAAACTGAACTGTTCATATTTCTAGGTGTTCAGATAGGTAGTTAACTGTCGTGGAAAGCCCACGTTCAGGATCTTGTTCAAAGACTTAAAGCTGCCATTTTTACTATTACAATGGTATCTGGATTAAGTGATCGTTTGGCACGAAAATTAGTCTACTTTGCTTATTTTCATTTGCGTATGTTGTGTGGGGTATTCTAAAAGAATATTTTTGGCTCAGAAACAGGTGGTTTGGGCAATAAATATCAGCTTATTCCCAAGAATAAGCAGCTTTCACTCAGTTTATACTTGGTAGAAATCCAACATGGATTTGGATTGGACCTCCTTAACTCTTGTGCAAAAAGGTGTGAAGTATACTGCTACATCCATTTTCAATAAGCTACCAGAAGAATTCAAAAATCTCAGCAGTAATCCACGCGCTTTCAGATTGAAATTGAAGTGTTTCCTCATGGGTCACTCCTTCTGTTCTGTTGAGGAGTTCCTTGAAAAATTTAACTGATTCTTATGTTATATTGTTGACTGAGTTTACTTGGACTTATGGCTTGACCCTTTTTGGGTTCATAAACATTTTATTTTTATCTGTTATTACTTTTATGTTGTAACTTCATGGAGTGATATGTTCCATGACCTTGGAGATTTGTTCCTCAATTTGGTCCTCTGGAACTTGACTTGTAAAAACAAAAAAAATAGGAAATGTTGGATTTTCCCTGCTAGTGTTCTGGAAAACTATTGTAAACCATAAGAAATGTAGCTCACAGATTACTGTGCGTCTCGCTTCGCTTTCTTATTTGTATTTTTTCTAATGCAAAACTTTCTAGCAAACTAAAACAGTGTGCTGGATTGAACTCTAGACTAGACCTCCCAACTTTTGCAGCAAATGTCAGACCCTCTCTCCTACTTTCCAAACTGGACACATAAGCACCAGTTTCTGTACTTTCCGCGACTGAATTTCTGCACTCCTTAACTGTTTGTGTTAGATATTGCCACTATATCTGAGTGCAGAATTGCTAAGATAATCACCAGACACAAAGAACTGTCATCTACAGACATGTACAAAACTCACTTAGTAATGATGGAATTTCTTGAAGGCGACTGCCAGGTTTTCTGGACATCTGCAAGAATGCACATTTTCAACTTTTCATGGCATAACGAATAAACTCTTTCCACTAATATTTCGATCGTGCATCTCCCAGCCATCCTTTTAGTGAGCCAAAAGACTAACTACAAGGCCAGTGCAAGGCATGTGGATGAAGTGTCAGCGGAAGAATTGATATTTTCACAGCTATGTGCCCTAAATTTAATTTATTCATAGAAATGTCTCATTTTTGCAATGTTTGATGCAGCCACTGCCTGTAAATGTGTAGCGTTTCATTTGACACGGTAGTTGAGGGGTGTACCCGAACACTGTGAGATGACTTCTGTACCTTAAGCACCAGCTGCCTTGGTGCTGTTAAGGGGATTGCCTGCCATTTATCCCAAAAGGCAGAGGGGTCCGTCTGATAGATTTGCAAACTTGCTGCTCAGTGTCACGTTAGCTTAAACGGTGAGTTCACTGTAGGGAACTATCAGAAACAGTCAGGAGACCTGAAGAAGTGTCTTCCAGAGGTAAAATTAGAGACTGATAGCCTCGACCCACAGTGGAGCCACTGGTGGGGAAGTGACTGCTCCTCAGGAGTTCCAGTAGGAAAGGCTGGCTGAGAAACATCGAACTGTGACTTCCGGCAGCCTCAGAGTGCCAACAAGTGACCGGCAGAAATCTTTTTGAGTGGCTGCCTATAATGTGATCTAATGTTGTGCAGGTGTATAGCAAAAACTGGTAAACAGATTAATCGTAACAAAATTAATTTAACACTCTGCAGTGTAGTGTGTGCTGTTTTCAATCTTCCAGGCATAGTAAAACAGGGGCTCGAACCTGGAGCCTTGCTTCTTACCAGCTGAGCATCCCAGTTTCAAATGTGATCTGCCCTCATGACATGTTTTGCTGAAAAATAGGGGAAAGGTGGTCACAGACTTGAGGCTTGGATTGTGGGTAAGGGTGAGGAATGGTTTGAGTTCCAGTCTGGAACAGACTTTTAATATGTCAGGACTTTTAAAGCTGCCCTATCTTACTTGGCAACTTTGAAACAGGCGTGTGTGTGTGTGTGTGTGTGTGTGTGTGTGTGTGTGTGTGTGTGTGTGTGTGTGTGTGTGTGTAGCTGAAAAGTACTGTAGCCATATTCAAAGTTTCAGAGTTACAACATGGGCTGCAAAGCATGTAAAGCTGATATGAAACCTCCTGGCAGATTAAAACTGTGTGCCCGACCGAGACTCGAACTCGGGACCTTTGCCTTTCGCGGGCAAGTGCTCTACCAACTGAACTACCGAAGCACGACTCACGCCCGGTACTCACAGCTTTACTTCTGCCAGTACCTCGTCTCCTACCTTCCAAACTTCATGTAAAGCTGGCTTAATGGCTTTCACATTTCCTTGTGGTTATTAATGTATATGTATTGTAACAGTTGCATACCTCTACCAGAGCAGGATTCGAACTCAGAATCCCTGTTCACTTAAACAGTTTGGCCTGCATCCAGGCAGACAGCCTTTGGGTCACTACATTTTCCTCCTACTTCTGAACACTACATTGAGAGGTTGGGTATGTGGCAGTAGTACCATTGGGAGAATATTTCTGACACAGTTTTTAGTTCTCAGATCAGGAGTGTGCAATGGTTTTGTGTGTGTTTGTGATGTAAACGTTTAAGTGCCTTTTGAATTAACTTTAAATTACAAGGTATCCAAGCACACACTCCGTTTTTCAGAGGCTAAAAGCTCGCACATCGGACATCACTCGCGGAACCGTACAGAAGTCGGTCTGTGTTCTGAGCCAGCTGCCATTGTTTGGGCACATCCAGGTGAAAATGGCTCTGATCACACACGCTTACTTTGCGGAAGGGGATTTCAGCAAAGTGTCGCTGCTGCACGACACCTACCACCATCTGAATGGGTGTCTTGCAACCACTCCGCCACTTACCACCAATCCTCCTCCACCGCAGCTTTTTGTGGGTAAGTTTTAATGTCATGAAGCAGTATATGATTTAGTAGTGTATAATATCTCATACTTAGCATCAACAGTTAGAACAGAACTAGGAGTACTTTCCTGTAAAGTATCTTTCACTTCTTCTTCTCATTCATATTCTTATCCTCCTCCTTTTTTTGTGTGTGGTGTTTTTGGGAAAAAAAAGGTCGAAGTGGAGGCAGAGGTACTTTTATGAACAAGAAAAAAGTGTGTGTGTGTGTGTGTGTGTGTGTGTGTGTGTTTTAAATAGATGCTGTGGCCAAAATTTCATAATTTCCCCACCTTTCTTTTTCAGTTTAAAGACTAACACAAGCATTGTCAATTAAATTATAGGTTGGCGTTAAGGTTAATTTAATTCCTATAATCAAATTTCAATTGCAGAATGATTCAAAACAGCACACAGAACTAAACAAGATGGCTATTTAAGAGTGTCTAATATTCTGTAAAATGGCTTGTTCCATGTCGTCCATGTACTATGTGACCTGTAGAAAGCTATACAAAGTTCTCTAATTGGAATGTCCTTTCTACAAAAAGTGATTTTATTAGGTTCCAGATTTGCATTAAAAAATCTCTGAGCGCATTTTTCTGCACGACTTTGTTGGTCTTTTTCATGTGCCAGATGCCTCATTTCCATTCTTGATATGGCGCTTTATCTTGACATTGGATTTGACTTTCTAAAGCCCACATCATGTGAACAAATACTGATGATGTCACTTGTCCCAGAATTAATAAATGAATTTGTTTGCACATGCAGTTCATTGTTATTTATTCTATGCAGCTGTCCAGAGAAATGCTATGATGTTTCCAGAAGACCTTTGATAAACTGTAATTGATTGACTTCAGCAGTTCTGTATTGTGTGATTTGAGAGTACAAAACCTTGCAACCAAGGACATGGAGCACTCTGATCTCAAATGGTCTGAAGAACTTCCTGCAGTACTCTCTCTCAATATTGTTAGTAATTCAGATGAAATCAATTGGTCCTAAACTGTACTGGGCTGCTAAATTACATAGTACTCGTGTAACTTGTATGACTCAGTACATTCGGGTATAACAATGCTGGCAGGTAGATTCACCGAAGGAAAACTGTATTTTCATATTAGATTCAGATTTGTTCTGAAAACTTCCTTTGCAACAAACTAAGGGATCGTCTAGGCTCTGTATTCTCCAACCAAAATGTCTTTCACAGCAGTTTCGACAGTCACAATTTGCATTAGCAGATGAAAGCTTTTTCAGTTTCACATTTCTCTTATTGATTTTAGATCTTTAATGAAGCAACATTCATACAACTTGAGGAAGTAATTTTCCTGGCAGCCTACATTCATTTAGTATGCATGCTTCAAATGGTTTAGATATCTAAGTTTGAATATCTTTAGATAGTTCAGCTCTCTGACCAGAAAGACATTGTTATCATCCATTTTATTTGAAACTGTTAAATTTGATAGCCTGCAGCCAACAATAACATTTTTTTAGTACTCTTGAGAGTTATTCAGTTTTGTCCTCTTCAATAAAATATCCAGAATAGGGGCTGTTATAAATTGTCTGTGATAAGGTGGTTTGTTGTGTGATAAAGTGGATTTAAATGTTAACTATTTTTGGCTTTTAGTTAGGTTGCAGCAGATTTTAATTGCAGATTTTGTAGACAACTGTAGACTTATTGCACTACTGTCTACACTTGCCAGTTCTTTAATGAACTGCTGTTTGGCATGTTTTGAATATGGTTATTCATTTTGATATTAATTACTTCTGTTATGAACCAAAGATAAAATTACAACATTGCCTTAGTAAGGCAGGAAATATTTCTTCTTACAAAATATTGAGTAATTTAATTTCTAAATAGTGCGAGGTATCCTATGCTAACCAGCTAATTGAATGTTTTGTTGAGAAAATGGGTCAACAGAAACCTCCGATCTTACTCGTCGGCTTTGACCCGTGACGTAAGCGTATTGTGGTGTGTGACGTCATTACGGCGCGGAGTTTGGTTTGTGATTGTGGCGTGTTTGTAGATGTCGTGTGGGTGTTTGTCGTGCCCTCTGGTGGTGTGTTCGTGGTTTTCGTTTGTTTGGTGTGTTGGGGTCAGTTTGCTGTTGCTCAGTGGTGAGTGCTGTGTTCGTGGTTTTGAAGCGGAATTTGTATTAGTGAGTTAACGGTTTTGTGTGATGGTTAATGTAATGGTAATTGCTGTACGTCGGGTGAGTTTGTTATTGAGTGTATTCGGTTGTGGTTTTTTGTTCAGGAATGGATATGAAAGACCGCATGAATAGTGTTCGGTTGAGGGCGATGATGGGCGAGACACCGTTAGACCTGATCAAATTTCTACAACTATTCGGATTAATTGCCGAAGTTGTAAAGTGCTCTCTTTGCCGTGAGGCGATGAAATTGGTTAAAGTTCCGGCCTCTCGGACCAGGGACGGGTACATGTGGTGCTGCAGGAAAGATGGCGTATGGCATTCCATAAGGCGTGGTACCTGGTTCGAGAAGTCTAGATTGGGCATGCGTGAGATTGTGCTTGTTTCATATTATTTTTGTTATAGATCCCCACAGAGTTTTTGCGCGTTTGAGACTGGTGTGTGTGAGAGGACTGTTTTAGACTGGTATTCCTTTTGTCGTGAAGTGTGTTCAGAATTTGGTGTGAGTGAGAGGACTGTTTTAGACTGGTATTCCTTTTGTCGTGAAGTGTGTTCGGAATTTATTAAGTACAGGGGTAAGTTGGGGGGGCATGGGGTGGTTGTGGAGGTGGACGAGTCGCAGTTTGGGAAAAGGAAGTATGGGAGGGGGAAGTCTGTGGCTGGTCTTTGGGTGTGGGGGGCTGTTGTTCCGGGGGGTGGGGGTTCTGAATGTGTTTTTAGGGTTGTGGAGGGGAGGTCGAAGGCTGAATTAGTGGGGTTAATTGAGGAGTATGTAGAGCCGGGGTCCACAGTAGTTTCCGATGCTTTTTCTTCTTATAGGGGGTTGGGTGAGAGGGGATTTAATCATTTAGTAGTGAACCACAGTTTAGAGTTTAAGAATTATGATACAGGGGCTTGCACTAACACAATTGAGGGGATGTGGGGGGTGGTTAAGTCAGTTCTTGGGAGGGGGAAGAGGTGCTCTTCCAACCTTCAGTCTCATTTAGATGAGTACTGTTGGCGGAAGAGTGTCCCAGAGGGCTATTGCATTGTTTGGGTTTTTTAAGGGCTGTGGGTAAAATGTATAGGCCGAAAGTGGTTAGTTAGGGTGGGCTGGGTAGGTGGGTGGGTGGCTGTGGTTCAGGGTGGGGTGGGTGGTTTATTTTGTTGTATAGTGTTTGTTAAGGTGGGTGGGGGGGGGGGAGTGTGTGTGTGTTTTCTTTTTGTTGTGGAGGATCTATTTTGTTGAAGTTTTTGTTGAGTTGTAGTGTGTGATTGAGATGTTTTTTATGTTGTATTTGGTTTATGTTTGTGGTTTTTTTATTTTGGGGTTGTGGGGGAGGGGGTTGACGTTTGGGTGGGTTGGGTTTTTATTTTAGTTCAGTATTTTTTCGTGTGTGTGTGTGTGTGTGTGTGTGTGTGTGTGTGGGCGCGCGCGCGCGTGTGTGTGCATTTGTGTGTGATTGTGGTGGCCAATCTAGTTTGTGGGGCTGGAACTTTTTTGTGGTAAGTTCCCTTTTTTTTTGTTTTTGGTGTATGTGTTGTGTATTGGGTATAGGGAAGTGTTTCATTGAGATTTGTGGCTGTGAAGGTTGGTATTGGTATTCGTATTGGAAGATGTGTTTGAGATCATAGGTCATGGGTAGTGGTCGATATGGGATTGGTAACTGGTGTTGAGCTATATAGCTGGAGGGAAGTGTGAATCTCAATGTTTGGTGGAGTATGCCAATTTTTGTAATTGGAGATGTGATCGGGAGTGCTGTTGAGCTGTATAGGTCAAGGGAAGTGTTTGATCCCAATTTATGGGATCGGGAGCTGCTGTAGATGAATGTAGGATAAGGGAAGTGTTTGTTTGTTATGGTTTGTGGTATTTTTTGATTTTTGTATTGGGTGTTGGGATCGGGAGATTCTGTTGAGCTATATAGGTCAAGGGAAGTGTTCGATCACAATTTATGGGATCGGGAGCTGCTGTAGTTGTATGTAGGTTAAGGGAAGTGTTTGTTTGCTTTGGTTAGTGGTGTTTTTTGAGTTTTGTATTGGGGGATGTGATCGGGAGATTCTGTTGAGCTATATAGGTCAAGGGAAGTGTTCGATCCTAATTTATGGGATCGGGAGCTGTTGTAGATGTATGTAGGTTTAAGGGAAGTGTTTGTTTGCTATGGTTTGTGGTGTTTTGTGAGTTTTGTATTGGGGGATGTGATCGGGAGGTTCTGTTGAGCTATATAGGTCAAGGGAAGTGTTCGATCCCAATTTATGGGATCGGGAGTTACTGTAGATCTATGTAGGTCAAGGGAAGTGTCTGATTCCGGATAAGAATGTGTTTTTTGGTATTTGGTCAGTTTTGTGATGTTGATTTTTTTCGTCGTTTTGCGTGGTTTTGTATGGCGGTCGGTGGCTACGTTTGTGTATATTTAGTTTCTCCCCACCCAAAAACCCCCAGTTTCCCACACTTGTCCTGTTAGTCATTAGGCTTTTTGTGAAACCTGTGTATTTCAGTGTTTATGATACGTATGCGATGTTTTTATATCCGCCATATTGGAATTGTCGTTTATGGTCGTTTCCGCCATATTTGTGACGTCATGGGTCAAAGCCGACAGGTAAGATCGGACGCTTCTGTATTTCCGAGAAAATAATACTGTAGTGTATATAGAATCTGTGTATCAAACATGCCCAAAATTAAACCAGGAGATCTTGTTGGCATCATTGGCTGAGCTAAAGAACTTGCTGCCATTAGCTGGCTGTGGGCTTATTTTGTATGTGCAACCTCTCCTCCCAACACCTCCCTCCACACTCATAACGCCTGCCTCCAGTAATCTGAGATGGGTCATATTAACTCCTTGTGAGGGTTGTGTCCATAGTTACTAAGCATGCATCAAAAGGAAATTCATTGTTATTACAGGGTAACTGTTGGAACTGTGTAATTCAATAATTGATAAAGATGAGAATAAGAAGAAATTCGACACTGTGAAAAGTTACAAACATAGGGAAGCTTGGGGAGTGTTTCCTTGCAGTGAAGAAGAACTGGATTCTGATGGAAGCAGAGCACTGCTAGACATGTCGTGCTTGTGAGGGTGGCAGTGGACTAGTGTGGACCACCAGAGACAGCTATGAGGTGGGACAATATAATCAACTCACCAGCACACCTGAAGGTGGTGAGGTGGATACTTGCTGAAATCGGATCTACCAGCTAGAAGGAATTATTTATACTATTACTCTTTTATCTTGGACATTGAGATTAGATGTAGTTGAGGAGCGCATCACCACAAAGAAGCCCTGGGAGAGTACGCATCCATTCTCTGACCCACACATTGGCCTGATCTGTGTACTTTTACCTCTCTTTAAAATATTTCTCACCTGTAACATCAATATTGGTTTCAGTGCCTCAATTTTACCAACCCTTGGTACCATCACTGTTACATTAAATTCTAGCTGATGTCACTAACTGAAGTTGGACCCACTCTTGAACAAGGGACTTGATAACCTTCTTTTTAGTCCCTTAATTTCCCCCACCCCACCAACAACCAACCAACAGTTTGCAACTTACCAAAGTACTGTGGTGCGTGGATACACAAATCTGGCTGCATGCCTCAGAAATATCCTTTGGTCATCAACATTGGGAAAAGAAGTGTTACTGACAGAGACGTACAGAATTACGTTCTACAGTATATTCAGCTAGTCATTATGTGTTTCACCATTTTGTCAGTAGACATTACATGGGTCACATTGCAAACAGTCCTAGGTCTCAGTTATCATAGTGTGACTATTAACTTTTGTCTCAATACCTCAGACAATCTACATTCCTTCCCTCAGTGTTCAATCCCGTTCGCTCACGTGCCCACGTACGCTCTGTGTTCGAGGCCTGTCGGCGCGAGACCTGGTGCTGCAGTTCCGGCACAAGGCGCTGCTCCTGTTCAAACTCCTGCTACTGGAGCGCCGCATCGTCTTCTACCGCTCCCCCGTGCAGCCGCTTTGCACCGCCATCCTGTCGCTGCTCTCTCTGCACCCTGGCATGCTGGAGGCGGGTCTCTCAGAGTCTGCCTGTGTCAGGTACTGTCTGCGGCATCATAGAGCAGAGGCCGGCACGTTTCCATTGTGTGTGTGTACATTCCAAAATACTGGACGAATATAGTGTGGCTATTTGCATGCTGTGAGTTGCTCAGCCTTGGGATACATGTTTTACATGGCTATGTACAGGATTTCACCACATATTTGCCTAGATGTTTGGTTTGAAAAAGGCTTTTTCAAAATTATCCACAAACATTTCTACTAGCAGATGAGATCATGGAGGGCCCACTACTAATCCATTTGTTGGCAGAATGTCTTTTGGGAACAAAAACAATTTTGCTTTAGATGTAGCTGTACCATGTCTATAATCTGTATTGCTTAACTGTTAAATCAGTTTGTGGCACATAGTGCTCCATTCGTGGTGCATACTCCTAGTAGCAGGCTGCCTATCTAATTTTCTAGGCACAACAAAAATTTGGTTTTCAGTACTTGGAGTGGTTGTTCAACATATTTAAAATCTGAAAATGCTCTCATAACATACTCGATGAGAGGTATAATCTTACGTTAAAGGTTTACCACAGTAATACATGTTTTGCTGTGGACTCCCCATTATCTCCTCCGCTAGCAAAAATGTTTGTGGATAATTTTGAAACAACTTTCTTAAATCAACCTTGAGTGAAATATGTGGTGAAGCCCTAGTGCTTCAGCTACATAGTAATGTGCCGTTTATGTGGGAAAGAACAACTGGGCAGCTCTAAACATTTCTCTGAAATATGAACAGAAACACGAATGTACAGTTCTACATGGAAACAGGAGGCACAGCCATTAATTTTCTAGACATTAATATTGACATCAACACAGGATGCCATCAGCCACTGCACTGAGTGTCAGTTCGGATTTCACAATAATAAGCACTGTCAAAGCAGTAGCTGTAAACGATGGTTACCAGCCCACTCTCATTGAGAGTATTTTCTAGAAAAAGCTTAAATGCTAGTGTATCCATTGACAGTGCCCCAAACAATTGCCAGTATAAGATGTGTATTACCGGTTGCTGGCAGAGTGCCTGCTGAAATATTGTCTGTAAACCACACACACTTACGCAATAAAAGTAGAAAAATTTTGCTTTGGACACTTCAACAGAACTGCCTGTTTGATATACTGGAGACGAAGGGACACCACAGGAACTGTGCTCAACAGTGACAGAGTGAGCAGACTGGCTTCAGGTACTCTCTACACCTGCTAACGAAAAACCTAAATTGTTGTGTGGCCCATCTTCTAGTTGTGCTCCATTATAAATGGATGTGCCAGTAATTTATTTTAGTAGTCTGTGATTGTGGATGTGTTAGTATTTTGCATATGTAGTATTAGTAGTTAATATCTTAGGAGCTTGTAAATTCTTTTCTTTGTTTATGTTTGCACCAGTGTGTGCAGTAACATCTTTTTCAGTAATGATAGACATTGGGCTAATAACTCAAAACTTGGGTTACAAAAATAATAAGTAGTGGCAAAAAGTGTGTTTCCTCCCTATAATTATGTTTCATTGAGTACCCACAGTGAAGTAAACAGAAAAAAAGTATAATTGACTTTTAAATTGAATGTTTTGTAGGTATTTTATTAAAAAAACTGAGGCAATAAACATTTGGTGCCATATACTTCTAACACACTTTTTTTATTGTATTGGTACTTGGCCAGTGCACAGTTGAAAATTCGCATTCATATCTGTAGGTTGTGGTAAATGGTATCAGTATTCTTCAAACCTTTTTAATAGTGATCTATACTTGCTACAAACCCTTTGCCAAAAGTTGTCAGTTCGGTTTTATTGAGATCTGTTTTCAATGTCTTCCTTCGTAGAGTTAAATAAACGGTACCTTGGGTCTGATTTCACTACCAGAAATTTTCACTCACTCAAAGTGGCATTTATTTATTGATTTTACAAATCAGGAAATAGGTTGCTATTAGAATTTATTACTGATAATGTCAGTGCTCGTTTATTTCACTTTTGAATGAATATGCTGAATGCTGGTATCGAGCCTTACTGTTAGTTCTGGGACTACAGCACTGCAAAAGCTTTTGTGGTCACTTGTTTACAAACTGCATGTTGGCTTCTGTCTCGGATTCTTTGGCCTACATTTGTTTGATGATTTTTCCAGCAACAGTGGGTGAAACTTTGATAATGTATGATGTCAGAAAAATCATCAAACAAACATTGGCCGAAGAACCCAAGACAGAAGCCAAGAGGAAGTTTGTCAATTCTGGGAGCATTGAGACTTCCTTAGCTTCAACTGTGCACACTCACAACACTCACATGTATGACCCCCCCCCCCCCCCACACACACACACGTATGACCCCCCCCCCCCCCCCCCCCACACACACACACTAAAATAAGATGCGGTATGGATCAGGAAATTGAATTTGACTGTCTTACACAAGGGTTCAGATTTATAACTATTTCTTGTTACTGATAGCCTTCTCCTCAATAATCAAACTTGACAGAATACTATATGCCACTACCTTCAACTGAGTGTGTGATCAGTAATTCAGTTAAACCTTGTACCATTTCACATGACCAACTGTTATTTCAGAAAATTTAATCATCCGCTGATGAATGATTTTGAAGTCTGTCTTGAGATGACTCGTACATCAATTCACCATTTACTCTGCCGACAGACTGCTGCTACCTGCACCCCAAAACCTAGGACAAACAAACCTATTGTCGTGGTCGGAGATGGAGTTTTACACCTTCTCTTAATTCAACCACAGGGCCCCAGCTTTTGCAGCACCTTTTCCCTTCCGTGCTGCAAATCTATCCTCTTGCTATTCCTTTTCCCTTCTCTTGGGGAACACGTCTTAGGTGTTTTTGGGAATGTGTTCTCCATTTTCAGTAACTGACATAAGAACAGTCTCACCACTGTTTTTCATTCCTTTTCCTTTCTTTGTTCACCTTCTCCTATCCTTCCTCCACTTCAGTGTTTGAGGCTATTATTTTTCTTCATTCCCACAGACTCTTGAAGGCCAGCCTGCGTGTCTAATGCATAACAGGTGACTGGGTAAAGCGTAATTCCCAGCCCTGTATCGACAGGCAGGGTTCGCACATACCTCCTGATGCAGACCAGGCCCAGGGAGGGGTGATTGCTTAAGCTGCTGCTTTTCCAAATTGCCGATTGGTCCCACTGTCAGGTGTTTGGGTGGGGTGAACAATCACATAAGGCAGGTGAGGCCTCCTTTGAGAGGGGGGGGGGGGTCCCTCAGTTGGATGAATTGTACCGCTGGAGACACTGGCAGTCATGAGGGATTTTCCCGCAGTGAGCCAATTATCATCTTCGCAGTCAACATCTACCAAATGTAACTGGAATGAAGCTCCCGATTCAAACACCCTCCCAGTTGCATCTCGATTTCTCGTGGTTTCATGTGCTGAAGATGGTCAATCTTTTGCAATGGTAGATCCGTTTCTTATTCCGAAAGGTGTTGATGCCATTGCCAGCCCTGTGAAATCCTGCTATTGTTTATGCAATGGCACTTTGGTTTTGGAGACTACTTCTGATTCACAAGCACAAAAGCTGCTTGCCACTTTGTTTCTCCACAACTACGTCATTCATGTCGAGGCCCGTAGAATTCTGAATTACTGGCATGGTGTTATTTACACGAGGCTGCTCAATGGTCTGACCGAGGCAGAAATCCAAACATGCTTCTTTGATCAGGGTGTCATTGCCGTCCATCAGGTGATGAAAAGGTAGATGCATCCTTAGTGCCCACATGCACTCTTTTTCTCACCTTTGATAAGAGTCGTGCTTCTGTCCAAGATCAAAGCAGGCTGTGGAGTTATCACAGTAAGGCCGTACATTCCGAATCAAATGCCAGTGTCATCATTTTAACCACACTCAAATGTCTTGCCAACAACCAGCCAGATGTGTAACCAGTGGTAGGGACATGCACGAACGTGATTGTCCACTCCTCCTCCCTACTGTATCAATCGCAATTGTGACCATGCTGCCTCCTCTCAAAATTGTCCCATATATCTCAGTGAGGAGGATGACCAGGAAATCGGCGTGAAGGAAAAAGGGCCTTACCTGGTCACTCGCAAGTTATTGGCTTGTCGCAAACCCTGTGTTCTACCATCTGGCACTTAGTACTGTTCTTACATCATCTCGCTCCATGAAGGACATGGCCACGCAGACATGTGACCTCAAATTCAGCACTGCAGTTGTGAAATCGCCGTCTTCTCATCCAGCTGTGCAACAGGCCATCAAACATTTGCCTCTCAGGCAAAGTCACCTGCTACACAATTGGCAGACTGGAAAAGACAGGAGTACTCCGATGAAGACTTCCTATGTCCCGCCAGCCAACAAACATCGGAGTCATCCTCTGCCAACTGGAAAGGCTCCAAGAAGTCAAAAGCAAACGGTCTTCTAATTCACCAAAACAGAGATCCTCGTTGATGGTGGCGCCATGTGATACCTTAGCCCTGCCAACCTCCGTGTCGCCGGTGCACACCGCCAACCATTTTTCTGCCTTGGACTGTGCAGATTGACAGAGGGAGAATGTCGACACCTCTGTAGATCTCACGGAGCAGGATCCTCCAGCTTCTGTGCCCTGTAGCACTGTCTTTTTGACTGGCACTCGGCAGCCGCCAAGGTGACACCCCTTCATATTTTCCCTCCTCCCTTTTCCTCTTTTGGACTTTCCTTCAGTGGAACGTTCATGGCCTTTGATCAAACAAAGAGGATTTCTGGCTGCTCTTAGAATCGTTTCTCTGCCTCCAGGAAACAAAATTGCATCCTCACGACTGCTTTGAGCTATCACATTTCTTTCTGATTAATTTTGACCTTGGCCGTGTTTTTCGATTTGGTGAAAGTGTATGACACTGCTGGAGGACTGGTATCCTCTGTACTCTCTACACGTGGGGGCTCCCGTGGCCCCATGCCCCATTTCCTTCAGGAATTTTTAAAAGACGAAGTTTTCAAGCTACATGTGGGTTCCGCCCTGTTGGACACCTTTATCCAGGGAAACAGGGTGCCTCAGGGTTCCGTCCTGATCATCATCCTCTTTGCTATTGCCATCAACGCTATAGTGGCCTGTCTCCTGCCGGGCATCTCCAAGTCCCTTTTCATTGATGATTTCTTATATCTGTTGCAGTTCTGCATAGACTTGTCTCATTGAGCAGCGTTTTCAGTGATGTCTCAAGCGTTTTCACTTGTGGAGCATCGACAGTGGCTTTCGTTTTTTCACTGACAAAACCGTTTGTATGACTTGCAGTTGGTTTCTTCCACCGGTTGACATCTTGGGCCTGTTGCTCTTCCATTCGGTGAAACTATGAAATTCCTGTGACTCGTGCTCGATAGGAAACTTATTTGGCCTTCCCTGTGTCTTACCTAGCAGCTCACTATGTACAGTCCCTCATTGTACTGTGTGTCCTCAGAGGTACTTTCTGGGGAGCAGATTGAACAACCCTCATCCATTTGTACCGGATCTTTGTCTGTTTGAAATTAGACTATTGGTGTTTCATTTATGCATCGGCATGTCTGTCCCTCTTATGCCATCTCAACAATATTGTGGCATCTGTTTGGCAACTGGCACCTTTTACACAAGCCTGGTTGAGTGTCTGTGTGCAGGAGCTGCCAAACTACCGCTGTTCTACCGACGTGACTTTCTCCTCAGTAGATATGCATGCTGTATGTCTGCCATGCTCAGAAACCCTTCTTCGATAACTCCTTTGATCGGCAGTATGAAGTGCATCCCTCTGTTACCTCCTGGAGTTCACTTTTGGCTCTTGCTCCGGCAGCTTAACTTCACACTACCTGCCACTTTCCCGATGGGTGTAAACCCTTCACCACCTTGGCTTCAAGTGGCAGCCCGTGTTCAAATTGACCTTCATTCACTTCCTGAGGACACTACTCCAGCCTCGTTCTACCACCTTCAGTTTCATGACCTTTGTTCAGAACTTCGTGATAGCACATTTATCTACACTGATGGCTCTTGGACTGACTGGTGTTGGGTGTGCCTTCGTCATTGGCACCAATATTTTTCAGTATCGGCTTCCGGAACACTGCTCAGTATCTACAGCAGAGCTCTTCGCCCTGTATCAGGCCACGCAGTACATCCGGTGACACAGGATTTTGAATTGCGTCATTAACTCAGATTCTCTCTGTGCCCTTCAAAGCCTTTGTATGCTGTGTACCATTCATCCTTTAGTGCAACTGGTCCAGGAAAGCTGTCACTTGCTCACTCTTGATGAAGCCACTGTGTTGTTTATGTGGGTTCCTGGTGAAGTCAGTCTGACAGGAAACAAGGCAGTTGACGCTGCTGCCAAAGCTGCAGACCTTGTACCTCATGCCGCTAGTTCTTACATTCTCTCTGTTGGTCTCTATGTTGCTGTGTGTCAGCAGGTGATGTTACTTTGGCATCACAACTGGTCCTCCCTTGATGGGACCAAGCTCTGGGCTATTAAGCCTCTCGAGGTGGGGTGGACGACCTCCTCTCGGCCCTCTTGCCATGAGATCATTTTAGCTAGGTTGCTTGTCGGCCTCTGTCTTTTTAGCTTTTGCCATTTGCTGCGTGGTGCTCCCCCACCACTTTGTACTCATTGAGCACAACTTTTGACGGTCTGCCATTTCCTGACAGAATGCCTTTGTGATTGCCACTGGAGTTATCGGCCATTTTAGCAAACGACCCGCTGGCTATTGACCGCGTTTACTTTTTATCTGTCGTAGCAATATGGTGAAGGCCATCTAATTTTTAGTTCAGGATCTCAGTTTATCTGTGGCATATTTTGTAGATTTTCTTCACATCCCTGTTTTTAGCTGTCTTCTCTTCTGTCAATTGGGATTAATGTATAATCATTTTTAACTCTTCTCTTTGTCTTTGCGTTCTACAGTTCTGACTCCTATGGGCACATAAGCATTTGGATGAGCTGTGAGAATGCCAGTCTTACAAACTATAAGACTGGTAAACACTAAAAAATGTTATGAAAGTGAAATGAGTTAAACTTTGTTAACGTGGTGTCACTGAGTTTGAAACCGACATTAGAACTGCTATATTGGCTCTGATTTCCAGATTGTAGGCATTACAGTTTTTTCAGTAAATATTGGGCCTTATGCAATGGCTGAACCACTCCTAAATCTCAGGTACATGCACTGGTAATCTGTCATAGTCTTCAGTGCTGAATAATTGTTGAAATAAACTGTTTGTATTTTGGAGCTTCTCAAAGAACTTTAATGAGAACTGGATTTTAATATACTTCTAGCTGGCAATCTATGATAACTAGGCACATACAATATCTTGTAAATTTATATGTAATGCAGATACTTTCTACAGTACTTGCAGGAAATAGAAATAAGCTTCAAGGAAGTGTTCATTTACATTTTCTATGGACATACTGAAATATGAAAAATATGCTGATAGGGTATAGTGGGGATTTTAAAGTTACTTGCCATATTAATGTGACTAGAGTCTGTTAGCACCAAGCACTGTCGTTTCCTCTGTGAGGGTGATAGTCGTGCTAAAGACAAACACTGTTGCCAGAAGCGTTGTCTGAAGAGACAGCCATTAATTCCTGAAATGACGAACAATCTGCATAAACTGTTGGTAAAGGCAAGTAAAGTTTTCCTTTCAGCACTGCATATAAAATGGGAGAGGGGGTTCTAAAATTGTTTATGAAAGCTTTAAATGTGTGTGGTTTTGCTTTCATGTAATTAATTTGTAAGATCCCAAGGCTGAGTTTCGAAGAATTGAATATGATTTTTGTATTGGTCCACAAATTGGAGCACTTTGTAAAGCCACTCAGTCTGATTATTGCGAAAAGACAAGGAGAAAACAGCCTGGCAATCCATTACGTATATTTTGAGGCAATCCATAAAGTATATTTTGAATGAGAATGAAATTCAGAACATAGTTGTTATGAACAGAAAATTAATATTGGTGGAAATACTGTTTAAAAGTAGCTTTAAGATATAGTTGTTAATGTTGTAATAAAATTGTGAAAGAAAATAAACTTGTACTTGTGTAGTATAAGAATATTGCTGATTTTAATAGATAAAAATCTGATATTTTGTCACTGGAACTTCATGAATAACCTATTTAAGAATATTACTTTCACAATACAATCCTTTCGTCTTTGTTTTTGTGTCATTCATTGTTTTTGCACCAGTGAATAAAAAACTCATTTTTATACTTTTTTGGTTTTTCATTTTAGAGCATGTTTGAAAAGTCAAGTTTTCAAGCAGTTATAAATAATGTTCAAATTTTGTATAGGCCATCGAGACCGATGTCTCCGATTCCCGATTTCTGTGAAGATGGTGACAGTGTAGAAGAATCATTAGCACAAAACGGAGCTCACTTACAGACTCCAGGCGAAGAAGTTAGTTCAGGTTCCTCAACAGTAGCGGGCACTCCCAAGGAGGAGTGTGACAGGGTCTCGCCATGCACGGAGGAGACCCCTGCAGAGGTGGATGAGAATGAGAACAGCCAGAACAGTACGTGGTACGACAGGGAGGGTGATGCAAAGCTGCCCGTGTCGGACAGTCTGAGCAGCCTGCTGCTGCAGAGGGACCAGGCAGGCATCCAGGGCAACACGGCGCACATCGACCAGACGGGTGCTGGCAACGTCGCCGCTGCAGCACACGTCGACTCCCGGCTCTGCGGTACACCCCTACCCGTGTTTACACAGGTACAGGATTTACATGTTGTTTGCTTGCTGTTATGTATTTACTCAATTTTTTTCCCTGGTTCATTGAAGATAAAATGCGGAGTCCACAATTGTAAAATCTGGAAATATTGTACATGCTTATATCACCCGTCTTCTTTGACCCATGATGTCATAGTAATGGACATAAACCACTCAGAGAAATCAGATATGTATAAATACATGCCATAACACATTTGTTAGCTTCACCAACTCTCAAAAAGTCACATTCAAACTAGCTTAGGCCTCGGGCTATGTTATAAATCAGTCTGTCGCCATTCCAATAGGTAATGTAAAAACAAAATAAATATTGTCAGTGCTATTTTCCATCTCTGTTGTATGTGTTTCCACATGCCACAAGATTCATCATGGGTCAAAATTCTCTTTTTATTTGACAACTGGTTTAGAAATATTTTCAAGTGCACCTGAGCAACAAGGTTTGGAATTTAAGTCTGCAAAAAGAAAGAAAAACGTAAAAACATATGTATAACATACATTGCTGAGCCAAAACATTATGATTTCATGCTTAATAGTGCATTGGACCACCTTTGGAGCACAGTATGGCAGCTATTATGCGTGGCATGGATTAAACAAGTCCTCAGTAGGTTTCCGGAAGTATGTGTTACCAGATGTCTGCACAGCGGTCAAGCCATTCACATAAATCATGCCCCCCAGCAGACTTGCCATTCTTTGGCGGGTTCGTGCTTGGCTACCACGAGCCCCCAGCCTTTGCAGCATTTTTTTCCTTCTGCGCTGCACGTCTGTCCTCTTGCTATTCTCTTTCCCCTCTCTCGGGGAACATGTCTGGGATGTTATTGGGCATGTTCTGCATTCTGTTGCTGATGTAAGAACAGTCTCACCTTTGTTTTTCACTCCATTTTCCTTTCTTTTTTTTCCCATCTCCTCTTGTTCCTCACCTTTGGTGTTTGAGGTTCCTTTTTTTTTCTTCTTCATCTCTGTGCGCTCCTGAAGGCCGGCCCATGTGTTTGACGCGTAACAGGTGACTGGGTAATGCGTAATTCCCAGCCCCAGGTCAGCAGGTAGGCTTTGCACATACCCATTGGTACAGGCCAGGCTCAAGGAGGGGTGACTGCCTGAGCTGTAACCTTCCCAAATTGCCGATTGGTCCCTCTGTCAGGTGTTAGGGAGGTGTGACCTGAGGTGTGTACAATCACCTAAGGCAGGTTCACTCCCTTGTGGAGGGGAGCTCCAAGTTGGAAGGAGTGTGCCATTGGAGATGCTGGTAATCATGATGGATTTCCTCATGCTGAGTTAATCACCTTCCCACTCAACGTCTACAAACAGTAATGAGGCTAATGATTCAAAGACCATACACACTGCACCATGTTTCCTCGTGGTCTCGTGTACTGAAAACGGTCAGTCCTTTGCTACAGGAAATCCGTTTATTATTCAAAAAGGTGTTGATGCAATTGTTGGCCCTGTGAAATCCTGTTCTCGTTTAAGGAATGGCACCTCACTTTTGGAGACCACTTCTGATTCTCAAGCACAACTACTTGCTGCCTCGCCTCTCCATGGCCTATAGAACTTTGAATTCTTCCTGTGGTGTAAGTTACAATAGGGTGCTCTATGGTCTAACCGAGGCTGAAATCCAATCTTACCACTCTGATCAGGGTGTCATTGCTGTCCATCGTGAAATGGAAAAGTAGATATCTTCTTAGTGCCCACCCACACCCTCTTTCTCACCTTTGATATAGTGGTGCTTCCATCCAAGATCAAAGCAGGCTATGAAATTTTCGCAGTCCGTCCATAAATTCCGAACCTGATGCGCTGCTACCACTGTCATAGTTTCAACCACACTAGAATGTCTTGTTGACACCCAGCCAAATGTGTCTCCTGTTGTAGGGATGTGCACGAGGGCGATTGTCCACCTCCTTGTCCCCGGTGCAGTGGTGGCCATGCCACCTCCTCTCGGAATTCTCTCGTGTATGTTGATGAGTGGGCTGTCCAAGAGATCCAGGTGAAGGAAAAAGTGCCTTACCCAGTTGCGTGCAAGGTACTGGCTAGTCACAAACCCTGCGTTCTCCTATCTGGTACCTATAGTTCTGTTCTTGTTACCCCCTCGCTCCATGAAGGACATGGCCACGCAGACATGTGACCTCCAATCCAGCTCTGAGGTTGTGAAATCGTCCAGTGCCAAGGTAGCATCGTCATCCTCCTGTCCAGCTGTGCAACAAGCCGTCAAACTCTCACCTCAAGGGGCGAAGCCACAAGCTATACAACCAGTAGGCTGGAAAGGACAGGAGGAGTACTCTCATGAAGACTTCCTCTGTCCTTCCAACCAAACAACACCCGAGTGTTCCTCTAACCGGAAAGGCTCAAAGAAGCCCACCAAAGGCAAATGGTCTGCTCCTTCGCCAAGTTGAAGATCTTCTTCAGTGGTGTCGCCACGTGATACCTTAGCCTGCCTGGCCTCCGTGTCGCTGGTGTGCACCAACAACTGTTTTTCAGCGTTTGACTCCACAGACTGACCGCACAAGCAAGCTGATTCTTCTGTGGACCCCATGGAGCAGGATCCTCCTGCTTCTGTGCCCTGTAGTAGTGATCTTCCCTGGCTGTCACTCAGCAGCTGCCGAGGTGACACCCCTCCATCTCTTCCTCATCATGACTCTCCTCCAATGGAACATTCACGATCTTCTGTCCCACAAAGAGGGTTTACAGCTGCTTTTAGCATCGCAGCACCCCCTTGTACTCTGCCTTCAGAAAACAAAATTGCGCCCTCACGACCACTTTGAACTTTCATATTTCTTACTGGTTCGTTTTCACTTTCCCCCTGAGGTTGGCATTGCATCTCATTGGGGCATCGTGCTGCTCATATGACATGGCATTCATAGTCAACCCATCTTCCTGACTACCAATCTTCAAGCTGTTGCAGTTCACCTTTTCCTTCCCCACCTGACTTTTTCTCTCTGTAACATATAGGTACCTCCGTCTTTCGGTCACCAGGGCAGACTTCCTTCGACTTATTGGGCAGCTACCTCCCCTATTTTTGCTACTCGGTGTCTTTAATGTGAATCATCCCCTTTAGGGTTCTCCCAGGACCTATCAGAGAGGTGCTCTGTTGACTGATCTTGTTAACCAACTTAACCTCTTCTGTCATAACACCGGAGCACCCACTTTCCTTTCCGACTCCTCGCACACCTATTCTCATTTGGACCTCTCCTTGTGCACTGCCCAGCTTGCCCCTCGTCTTGAGAAGTCTGTTCTTTCTGACGCATACTCAAGCGACCATTTCCTGTGTGCTATCCATTTGCTGACTCCTACCCCGTCCGCATGCACGCCTAAGTGGCAGCGTCCTAAGGCTGACTTTACTCCTCCCTGGCAACCTTCGAAGAACAAGATTTCCCCAGTTGAGATGACTGGGTCGAATATCTCACAAACAGTTATCCTTACTGCTGCAGAATGTGTCATTCCCTGCACTTCCTCTTAACCATGTCGTGTCCCAGTCCCTTGGTGGACTGAGGCATACAACGATCAATTTGTGCAGAGAGACTTGCTTTTCGCGTTTTTAACTGCCATCCTACGATGGCAAACAGCATTCATTACAAACAGATGCGTGTAATGTGTTGCCGCATTCTTCGGGATAGCAAAAGAGCTAGCTGGATTCATTCACTAGTTCTTGTAAAAATTCCACCCCTTCCTCTGTCGTGCGGGCCAACCTCCGACTGCTCTGTGGGACCATGATCCATTCCCAATTTCTGACCTGACAGTAGCTGACGATGTCATCGTGGACCCTATTGCTATCATCAACACCCTGGGCCGCCATTTTGCGGAAGTGTTGAGCTCTTCCCACTATCACTCTGCCTTCCTCCATCAGAAATGAGTGGAGGAGGCTCAGGCAATACCCTTCTCTTCTCCGAATCGTTACAATGCCTCCTTTACTATGAGGGAGCCTAGATCATGCTCTCAGTTCATCCCGATCCTCTGTCACAGGGCCAGATGCCATCCACATTTAGATGTTGCAGCACCTTTCTCTTGTGGGCAGGCACTTTCTGCTTAACACATACAGCCACATCTGGGCAGAGGGCGCATTTCTGGGCAGAGTGCACATTTCCCGGACGCTGGCATGAAGCCACCATCATACCCATACCTAAGCCCGGTGAGGACAAAAACCTTCCTTGTAGCTACCACCCCATCTCTCTTACCAGCTGCATTTGCAAGGTGATGGAACTTATGATTCATGCCTGGCTGCTAGGGTGGCTCGAGTCGTGCAATTTACTGACAAATGAACAATGTGGATTTCAAGTGTGGCATTCTGCAGTTGACCATCTCGTTACTTTGTCCACCCATGTCATGAATGGTTTTCTGTGGAAATATCAGACTGTGGCCGTGGTTTTCAGATTTGGAGAAGGCCTAAGACACCTGCTGAAGAACTGGTATCCTCCATACTCTTTACACATGGAGCCCCCTTGGATGCCTGCCCCATTTCCTTCAGGCATTTTTAAAAGACTGAGTTTTCAAGGTCCGTGTAGGCTCTACCTTATCAGACACTTTTAGCCAGGAAAACAGTGTGCCTGAGAGTTCCTTCCTGAGTGTTGTCCTCTTTGCTATCACCATTAACCCTATAATGGCCTGTCTCCCACTGGGCATCTCTGACTCCCTTTTTGTTGACGATTTTGCCATCTATTGCAGTTCTCCATGGACCTTTCTCACTGAGTAGCATCTTCAGCGATGTCTTGATCGTCTTTACTCCTGTAGCATCGACAATGGCTTTCGCTTTTCACTGACAAAACTGTCTGTATGAACTTCTGGTGGTGCAAACAGTTTCTCCCACCATCTTTGCATCTTGGGCCTGTTGCACTTCTGTTCGTTGTAACTACGAAATTTCTTGGGCTCATGCTCGATAGGAAACTCTCTTGGTCCTCCCATGTGTCTTACCTGGCAGCCCACTGTAGTCAGTTCCTCAGTGTCCTACGTGTCCTCAATGGTACTTCCTGGGGTGCTGATCGAACCACTCTCCTCCATTTGCACTGGTCCCTTGTTCGAAACTGGACTATGGGTGCTTTGTTTATGCATCATCTCAACACTATCCACCATCGTGGCATCAGTTTGGCCACCAGCGCCTTTTACATTAGCCCAGTTGAGAGTCTGTATGCTGAAGCTGCTGAACTACCACTGTCCTACTGCCGTGACTTTCTCCTCAGTAGGTATGCGTGCCATTTGTCACTGTATTCAAACATTATGAATCACCTCGAAGGGAACGATCTATTGATACGTATTCAGCATGGTTTCAGAAAAAATCGTTCTTGTGCAACACAGCTAGCTCTTTATTTGCACGATGTAATGGCCGCTATCGACAGGGAATCTCAAGTTGATGCCGTATTTCTAGATTTCTGGAAAGCTTTTGACACCGTTCCTCACAAGCGATTTTTAATCAAGCTGCGGGCCTATGGGGTATCGTCTCAGTTGTGCGACTGGATTCGTGATTTCCTGTCAGGAAGGTCGCAGTTCGTAGTAATAGACGAGAAATCATCGAGTAAAACTGAAGTGATATCAGGTGTTCCCCAGGGAAGCGTCCTGGAACCTCTGCTGTTCCTGATCTTTATAAATGACCTGGGTGACAATCTGAGCAGTTCTCTTAGGTTGTTCGCAGATGATGCTGTAATTTACCGTCTAGTAAGGTCATCTGAAGACCAGTATCAGTTACAAAGCGATTTAGAAAAGATTGCTGTATGGTGTGGCAGGTGGCAGTTGACGCTAAATAATGAAAAGTCTGAGGCGATCCATATGAGTCCCAAAAGAAATTCATTGGAATTCGATTACTTGATAAATAGTACAATTCTCAAGGCTATCAATTCAACTAAGTACCTGGGTGTTAAAATTACGAACAACTTCAGTTGGAAAGACCACATAGATAGTATTGTAGGGAAGGTGAGCCAAAGGTTGTGTTTCATTGGCAGGACACTTAGAAGATGCAAGTCCACCAAAGAAACAGCTTACACTACACTTGTCCGTCCTCTGTTAGATTATTGCTGCGCGGTGTGGGATCATTACCAGGTGGGATTGACGGAGGACATCGAAAGGGTGCAAAAAAGGGCAGCTCGTTTTGTATTATCACATAATAGGGGAGAGAGTGTGGCAGATATGATACGCGAGTTGGGATGGAAGTAATTAAAGCAGAGATGTTTTTCGTCGCGGCGAGATCTATTTACGAAATTTCAGTCACCAACTTTCTCTTCCGAATGCAAAAATATTTTGTTGAGCCCAACCTACATAGGTAGGAATGATCATCAAAATAAAATAAGAGAAATCAGAGCTTGAACAGAAAGGTTTAGGTGTTCGTTTTTTCCGTGCGCTGTTCGGGAGTGGAATGGTAGAGAGATAGTATGATTGTGGTTCGATGAACCCTCTGCCAAGCACTTAAATGTGAATTGCAGAGTAATCATGTGATGTAGATGTAGATGCATGGCCACCCATCCCATGCCTCCTCCTTCGATGATTCCTTTGATCGCCAGTATGGGTCTGTGTCCCTCTTCTGTTATCTCCTGGAGTCCGCTTCGGCACTTGTTACGGCGGCTTAACTTCACACTACCTGCAACTTTACTAGTGGGTATGAATCCTTCACTACTTTGGCTCCATGAAACGGCCCTTGTTAAATTTGGCCTTCATTCGCTTCCGAAGGACGCTACTCCAGCCTCTGTCTGTTGTCTTCAGTTTCATGACCTTCGCTTGGAACTTCGCGATAGTATCTTTGTATACACTGATGGCTCATGGACTGATGTAGTTTCGGATGTGCCTTCATTATTGACACCCGTGTCTCGATATCGACTTCTGGCAAACTGCTCAGTATTTACAGCCGACCTCTTCGCCCTGTATCAGGCCACGGAGTACATCCAGCAACACCGCCTTTTCAATTGTGACCTCTGCTCAGACTCACTCAGTGCCCTTCAAAGTCTATGTGCCCTGTACACCACCCATCGCTTACTGCAGTGGGTCCAGGAAAACTTGCTCACTCTTGGTAGAGCTAGTGCGATGCTTCTGTGGGTTCCTGGTCATGTCGGTCTGCCAGGAAACAAGGCTGCTGACACTGCTGCCAAGGCTGCAGGCCTTGTACTTCAGCCCACAAGTTCCTATGTTCCCTCAGATGATCTCTGCATTCATTGCCGTCTGTCAGGAGGTGATGTCCCTTTGGCATCACCAGTGGTCCTCCCTTCATGGAAATAAGCTCAGGATTATTAAGCCTCTTCCAGTGGCTTGGACAACCACCTCTCAGCCCTCCTGTCAGGAGGAGGTCATTTTAACTAGGCTGCGTATTGGGAACTGCCTTTTTAGTTGTCATTTGATAAGTGGCGCTACCCCACCACTTTGTACACATTGCGCCCAAGTTTTAACTGTCTGCCACTTCTTTATGGAATGCCCATTTTTTAAGCGTTTACGTTCCCGCTTGAGTTTGCTGTCTGAATTATTGGCCCTTTTAGTAAATGACGTGTGTGCTGTTGACCACATTTTACTTTTTATTCGCCAAAGCAATATGGCGAAGGCCATTCTATTTTTAGTTTTGGACCTCTGTTTCAGTATGGTAGCCCTTTTTCCATGTGGCTATTTTTAGCTGTCTTATGTTATGTCAGTAGGGACTAACTAACTTAGTCATTTTTTAACTCTTTTCTGTATTCATGTTCTATAGTTTTGACTTGGACGCCTGTGACCCCAGTTGTTTTTTGTGCCCTAAAGCAAAGCAAAACAAAATCAAACAAATTGCAGCCTGGTGCTTTACGGGTGCAGAGTTGGTGCCTGATAGTGACCCAGGCATGTTCCATCAGTGCCACATGAGGCAAATTTGGTGGCCAAGACATCAACCAGAAGCCTGTAGCAAAATGCAGGAATACCTGCAGAGGATCAACAATTGGTGCGGTGGCTGGCAGAGGTCAGTCTCTCAAAAACAAATGTCCACTTTCTTATGCTACTTTCAAATGGGGACTCATTTGTTTCTTGATACAAAAATCTTCTTGTAAAACACTGTCCATTTCTATCAGCTGAAGCCTTGTCTCAGGAACTGCTTTCCAATGTGGGAAGAAACAAAACGAGCAATAACAGTGTGCTGTAGCTGTGCATACTTGTGCTTTTATGCGACAAATAGATAGATACATTGTATTGGACGTTGGCCTTCTTTCAGTGTGCTGATGTGGTGTGAATCCATTCCATCATGTTCTTTTCATTTTAGGGGTGAAATGGTGGACCCATGTTTCAGACCCTGTGATGACTCGCCACAGAAACCTATTGCCCTCCACAGAATACTGTCCCAAAAATGCCAGTGAAGATTGGAAACATTGTCCTGCGTGCACATCAATGAGCAGCTATGGGTTCCATCTGGCAGACAGTTTACGATATCTGATATGCTGTTGAACAATCCAGAACACACTGCCATACAAAATGTTCAGCATGCTGACTATTCTCTGCAGCATTATGCACTGATCCTCTCTAATTGAACACATCCACATGCTTAACATTCACCATGGTACTGGATGTTGCAGGGCTGCCTTGAGATCTGCGCATCTGGCATTAAATTGCTTACACCACTTTACAATACCTGGGTGAGAGATTGCATGCTCAGAATATACAGCAGTGATTTAATGATGAATGTCCGTGCATGCAATTGAGCCGTTTAACACCTAGAAAGCTGATCATTGCACACCCCTCCAATTTGGAACGAACATCCAGTTCCTAACCCGCTCTGCACACTACGTGGCGGGATACATTACACAGCTGTTGTTTGTTGTTACGTCATATCTGTTGACCATCTGCTGAAAATTTTAGAGTGATTGCAGTACTGTACTACTGAAGCACGAAAAAACACTAATAACTCCAAAAGATCTAAACACACACATTTTTTAATGAAAAAGAAGGGTTTGGAAATATCCATCGAGATAAAGAGTATGATGTCTTGGTATTTTAATACATATTTTAAAGCATAGATGCATTCCTTACATTTTAGGGAAGAGAGTAGACTCCACAGTCTTCAAAGAGTGTGTCTTCATTATCCACACCACCTATCTGTGTCACTATCTTAAAAATAGTAATGGTATGTAGATAGCACAACACTCTATGGCCATTTTCTTCTTCAACTTAGTCAATCTTGTAAATGATAGTAAGTGTCCTCTCTTCTGATTTGCAGCAATTCTTTTTTCATTTCCCTGTCAAATGAACCTATGTCGTTCTTCTCTGGCTAGTCCGCTATATCCGTCTTCCTGCTGCTGCATGTGTGGGCTTTGTTTTCCCAAATGGAGTGATATGATGCCATATCCAGTGTTATAGTGTTGTTCTTTTCTACGTTTGGAAGCAATGAGTGTAAGAATTACTCTTTATTAAATTTCATTGCTGTCATTTCTTTGTGGTAGTCTCCAGATTTCCTTGATGTAAATAGCAACAAAGCAGTTGGTACAGCCGCACCGATTGTCCCACCTCGTAAAAGAGAGCCGACTGCCTTTCCCAACTGGAGCTTTCAATGTTCCTCCTGCTATGTTGTCAGTCCATGCAGTCGATCTGAAATGACCGGCATTTATCTACATTTAATACAGCCAAATGATTTCACGAAGTTTACACTTAGATAATTCCCTCAAACAGTAGCATCTCCAGATGATGATAGTCTCTCGATCAAGCATAACTCTTTCTGTTGGAACCCTATCTTCTTCTATACAGTTGGGAGGATGATTTCTCCTGTGAAAAATAACTCACTTTCTTGTAGTGAAGGGACTGATGACCATCACAGTCTGGTCCCTTTAATGCCCACAAACCAATCAACCTTGTAGTGTGAGAGCAGCTTCTTCGACGTGGGATATTCTTTCCGCACGTAATAGTTATATATATGTGTCACCGAATTGCAAGCTCTTGAAAATTATATGGTTCTGTCATGTTAGCAGCATGCACTCTGGTTTTTCCCTGTAGTAGAAAGAACAGCGGTTGGCTTCTTTAGGTCTCCAGCACACTTCTCCACCATTACTTTCTTCACAGAAGCCACTCCAGTTTTCAGAGCAGCAGCTACTCAATCAGTGAGTTCCGACAACGATAAGTGTGTCCCACTGTTATCTCCTTCTTCCTCGAAATAGCTTTGTACATTATGTACAAGCTCGTGATTGGCTGTTTAAGGTAGTGATCTAGCCTATGGTTGGAGAAAGAGGACATATAAAGTATGTGTGATATTAATGACGCTCTACTCCGTACCGTTAAAACAAACTGAATTGGTAACTCATGATGTGCTACAAATGATGAACACTTGACAGGTGCTTTGTAGCCACTAAGAAATTGTGGCATCACATGTAACCTTGAGTGCTGGGGTTGGCAGCCCGGCGCCATTACCGTGGTAGAGTTCACGAATTCCAGTGCTTGGGTTTGCGCTAGTGTCCTCTTCACACAATGCAGTCCATGTGTGTGAAGTGTCAGGGACGTTCTTTTGGCGGCCTGACTATAGTAAGGAAAATACTTGCAGAACGAACAACCAAATAGATATATCATTAGACTGAAGACTTCCTTGCAATTAGAATTCAGTATGTTGTTCTAAAATGGAGAGGCATCATCAGAAGGGTAGTGGGATAGAGCCACTGCCGTTCATGATAAACGTGAATGATGTGAGGGGGAATGTTTTTGGCTATGTGATGCTATTTACAGTTCGTGCATTTGTATACCGGCAGATTACATTGTCAGGAACCAGTTTTGAAATGCAGATACTTACAGTAAGGCAGCATGTGGTGCAGAGATTAGCAGCTGGCCTTAAAAGCAAATAGATATAATTTAACAACAGAAACAATCAATTTTTGCCAATATAATGTGATTGGATAGATAAAAAATCTACTCATAAAGAAGAGGTGGCAGAACACACACATAAATGAAGGTTATAATTGAGCAAGCTTTCAGAGCCAGTGGCTCCCCCTTCAGGCATAAGGGTTTGTTGAGTGGTACTTAAGTAAATAAATTAGTGAAATCAAAGTGAAGTAGAAATTAGAATATAAATGAAAAACTTAGTTTAGTTTAGAAGAATTACGCACTGGCAAACAGCGGGCAGAACAGTAGAGCAGAAGAGACAATGACTATGAAGTCAGCAAGTTCCACATAAGCAGACGCTGTCGATTCAGCCGTCAGGGCATCGCCCGACTGGCTCATGTGTTTCTCAGTTGTCACATGTGAGCAAAGGCCCTCGCCTACATTCCAAGAGCCAATGACCGACGTTAAGAAGACTCTTCGAGAAGCTTTTCAACGTGACAGAAGAGGCAATGACCAGCTCATGTGTTTCTCAGTTGTCACATGTGATCAAAGGCCCTCGCCTACATTCCCAGAGCCAATGACCGACGTTAAGATGATTCTTTGAGAAGCTTTTCAACGTGACAGACGAGGCAATGACTGTGAAGTCGTTCACCTCCAGTAAACTGAAGTGAATAAATACGCGAGACGCAGTGGGCCCGACAGATGAAGGAAGAAGAGAAAAGTAGCAGTAGTTTTAAGTCAGTTTCGGTGCTGAAGACAGTCATACAAGTAGAGACTAAATCATGCACAGACGCACCAAGTCCGCCGCTGTAATGGAATAGCAAGGAGCAGCCTCGGCGCCAGAAGACAGAAGTTAAAAGGTGTTTGAAGTCTGATTTTTACGTACCCGGGTGACTTGTGAGGACGGGAAGGAGACGGGCTCACATCAGCAGTCACCTGTGAGCTGGGATGAAGATCTGACAGCCGAAGACTGGCAAGCGGGAGTCCATTGTTAGAGTCCAGGACACTGGCCTTCACCCGCCACGCCGCTCCGCTGGCCGCCGCACAACACACGCGGCCGCTTAGAGAAAAGAAACACTGGGACGCCACATCCAAGGTATCACCATCCGATGCACGACTTTGCTCGCAATAATTAAACGGGCCACCTCGCGCTGCGCGTCTCCAGTCAGCTGGGCGAGACGGCGACACGAGATACACACTGCCACGCGTAATCAGACGCCGCCGCTGCCACAGCAGAAGGCTTCGCAAACGACACAGCTGCCGCTCTCCAATGCAGAGCATCGAGTAAGGAAACAGTTGTACAAATCTTCAATAAAAGTTATCTTATGTAAAAATGCTGTTTCATTCTACCTCATACCCGAGCCTAGGAAGAACCCACCCTGCCCACATGTTGTTAAGAGAGAAAAAGTAATTTTAGGATTTTCACCCTGACATAATGCTTTAGAATTAAATGCCCATTGCAGTAATGCTCATCCTGACAACTGACTAGCATCAAGAGAGAAAACTCAGTTACATTTAGTAGCAGAAGTGTTACATTTAGTATCAGAACTGTTACAGGTTGAAGGGGAAGGAAGAGGGGTGGAGGGAAAGGACTGGGGAGGTCTAGGAAAAGGGGTAGATTTTGGAAAAGTCGCCCAAAACTGTGGGGCTCATCCAGTGCAGTCCCCAACAATCAGTCTTCTCAACTCGTCTCAGAAGTGTTTCCTGACCCACAGTTCTGGGCGACTTTTCCAAGATCTTCCTCTTTTTCTAGACCTCTCCAGTCTTTTTCCATCACACCTCTTCCTCTCCCTTCAACCCTTCTGCCTGAAGAAGGAACCACTGGTTTCAAAAGCTTGCCTAATTATAACCTTCTCTCCTGTGTGTGTTCTTCTGCCACCTAGTGAGTAGATTTTTTATCTGTCCAATTACAGTAGTTGTAATTTAATGCACGTAAGTAGTAAAAAGTTTGCAATATCGAGGAGTTTCTGTCCATTGACTTTCAAAGGGGTGTGACAACATAGATGTAACCATGGGGAATGCATATGCTGCACTCAGGTTCATTGGAAATCTGTCATTTGGGCAGTTTCATGAGTATTGCCCATCAATGTGGGATCCTTACCGAAGGCAGGAGAGAGCGCTCAAGTGTAACGTAGTGTTGGTAATGTACTCTGCTTATCAAAAAGGCAATCCACAGCATCTATATGTGGTATTTTGTCATTACATGTGTTGGATTCAGAGAGCTTTCTGCAGGATTGATGGTGGCTACTTGGAGGCTGCTTGGAAACTTGGCATTTTTCCAGGAAGTTTGTGTGTTGGTGGTGGTAACAAGTCAGTGACCTTATCCATTAGAAAGCTGACTACTAAAAGTGCACACTACAATCTGAATATGGACGAAATAGTTAAAAAAGCGTGTGAAGCGTATGAAAATAAAATATGATGTGGCTTTCTGTGTATATTTAAGTAGTTTCTTAAGTAACACCGTGTTCTCACTGTCCATGTTAAATGTTGTGTTTCTGAACAACTTACAAATATTGACATGCTGCATGTTTCTGTTATAGCATCCTCTGATGGGACAATTTTCTACCTCTATTTGTTGCTTTACTCTGAGATACACTAATCGAACTGCACTCTTTCATTTCTATGTCAACTTTGCATAGGGAGTGCATGGTTTTGTTTCCAGATCTTGGAGATTCCTCCATGTTGCAGGGTTACTTGTGCCACCCTTACTTGTCTTTGCCGTATCTGGACCTTCTGAGTGACGTAAATGTACGGGGATATGTGGTGGGTGCCACCAATGTTCTTTTCAAGCAGAAGAAGCAGCTTGCCGACGTTCTCGTGGAGGTAAGCAACTTGATATAGTGTGAGAGTTTGCACCAGAGTGTATGAAATGTGACAAGGTGACAGAGGAAAACCTTGTTGGATTGTAAAGAAAGATATTTTATGCAGTTAGATGTGGAAATGTATGCCTTCTATATATATGCAGGTTTATTCTAAATGATGGACCCATTTTCAAAAATTTGTATATATTCAAGTACAAATCCAAAATAAAGAAGCTTTATACCAATGAAAAGAGAAAGTTTCAAACTTTTTGGTGGGCAGCGGCGTATAGGCGGTGATGGTTTCAGAAGTGGGCAGTAGAGTTGGCGCGACAATAGGGTCGTCATTCCGTTTCATTGTCAGTAGTGAGTGAGATGGCTATTGTGGAGCATGAGGTTTCCTGTGTTCTCGAGTTCATGAAAAGTGAGTCGCAAATTGCAGTGCACCTGGAATTTTGCACCAAATTTGGAATTCAACCACCAACTCACAAAAGCATTAGCTGTTGGTTTAAGCAATTTAAACAGACTGGCAGAGTGTGCAAAGGAAAAAGTGCAGGCCAATCGCATGTGTCAGAGGATGATGTCCGACAGATTGAAGGAAGTTTTGTGTACAGTCCCAGTAAGTCTACCAATAGAGCCAGTCGAGAACTTGGAATACCCCAACCAACTGTATGGAAACGTCTGAGGTGGTGTTTGTTGTACGAGCCCTACCGATTACTTCTGCAGGCTCTCAAGCCCAGTGAGAAAGAGAAGCATCTCACATTTTGTCGTTACGTGTTAGCAAAGATGGAGGATGACGCATTTGTACAGCGTGTAATTTTTAGCCATGAAGCGACGTTCCACCTTAGTGGAAAAGTCAACAGAGACAATTTTTGCATATGGGGTTTGGAAAATCCACATTCACCATTGCAACATGAAAGAGACTCACTGATGATCAACATGTTCTGTGCCATATTCCGTCCAAAGGCTTATGGACCATTTTTCTTTGCGGAATGAACTGTAACGGAGATCATGTGCCTGGAAGTGTTGGAACAATGGCTATTTCCTCAAGCTATGGATGATTCCCAGGACTTCATTTTCCAATAGGATGGAGCTCCACCCCATTGGCACCATGATGTATGAGGCTTTTTGAATGACTCCCTTCCTAGTGCTGGATTGGTCGCAGGGGACTTGAGGACCTGGCTCTGCACTTCTGGCCACAGAGATCTCCTGATCATACACCCCACGACTATTTCTTATGGACTTATGTGAAGGAAACTGTTTACGTCCTGCCTCTACCGACCACTCTGAACGATCAGTGGAACCAGATCACTGCTGCCGTGCACTCAGTAACAGCAGCTATGCTTTCGCATGTGTGGGACGAGTTTGGCTACTGCATCGATGTTTGTCGTGCAGTCAACGGTGGCCACATTGAACATTTATAACATTTATCAAATTTCTGATTATTAAATAATTATCAAAAATAATTAATTACAAATTATTAAATTGATATCAAACATTATGAATAAACTTTGGAACTTCCTCTTTTCATTGGTATAAGGCTTGTTCATTTTGGATTTGTATCTGAATAAATACGAAGGTTTGAAAATGGGTCCGTCATTTAGAATAACCTTGTATTTTCATGGATGTGTCAAGTCTCAGAACATATGATTCAGTATGACATAAAGTCATTTAAAATCACATACAGACAGAAACGTGAACCTTGTTATGAATTACGTACCATTGCATAACAATTACATGAATACTGTTAAATTCATCAGTTTTGAAGGAATGCTATTGTGAATTAAAAAACATGGGAAGGATTATTAATGATAAAAAAAAGCACGGATGACTGCTGTGTGTGAGATGAGTAAAAGAATGGACCCATAAAATTACACACCAATATCCTCAACATCGGCTTTCTGCAGAATCCTTGAACATATTCTCAGTCTGAAAAAAATTAATTTCCTTGAATTTTGAAGTCATCTGTCCACAAATCAGCATTGTTTTAGAAAGCATTGCTCAAGTGAAACTCAGCTTGCCCTTTTCTCACATGATGGCTTGTAAACCATGGAGGAAGGGCAATAGGTAGATTTCATATTCCTAAATTTCTGAAAAGCAATTGCTATGGCGCCCAGTACCCCACTGCAGATTGTTAAGGGGCGCCAGAAAGCCCTATCTTTCCTATGTTAAAATAGCACTTATAAATTGCATGTTTTCTCAGAAAGTATTTGAGCTAGGAAGTTGAAATTTTTACAAGTTATTTATTGTAGTATTGGCTACAACTTAACACAGAGATTTTTAAAAATTTGAATTCAGTTGTTAGAGATTAATTTTTTCTGTTGTAATGAAAATTTGCTACTTTTGTGCCATTTTGTGTTTATAATTTCAACAGTATACAGGTTTTTTGGAAAAAGTCTGTGTTAAGCTACATAGAAGGGACCGTGTAACATTTCCTGAAAATTTGAAGCAGATTGGTTTGTTAGATACTGAGAAAACATGTAATTTGTATGAAAAATAAAACTTCTGGGAATTGAGTGACAAAGTTTTGGATTACCTTTTCAATCCAGGTCCATGTGATGGATTCATCTTCTGCAAACTCCTCCTCCAGCTTCCTCTTTGTCCTCATCCTGTTTACTCTGACTTGTATTTCTGGGCTATCTGCAGCCCTGTCAGCAGCCCGAAGATGTTCCTTGTCTAAAGCAAGCATTGTTCATATGATGTTGAAACCTATCTTCATTTCCATATTTCAAAATACTGTGCACCTTACAACATGGACATCATTGAAAGTAGCAACAGCATCATACACATGTTGTTGACATCATTGGAAAGTAGCAACACCATCATACACATCAAAGTAAAGTGTTTCTACTCCAGCAAACAGTCTTGGGGATTCTTGACCGTATAACACTATCTACACTTTCATTGGCGTTTTGAGTTTTTCCATGAACATATTTTTTCAACAGTTCACGTGCTGGTAAGTCTCTGAAAATTACCGCATCAGACAGACTATGTTTATGAGTGTACACTTCACCAGTTAGCAATTCCTTGGTGCACCTGAACCAACTGTTTTCTCCTTTGGAGCACAATTAATGATGGGGACTTTCATCGGCTGAAAAAGTATGAAAACAGGGAGCCTAAATTGCCTTCTCCATTCCAATGACACTGTGTGTGTTTTGCCTAATAGCCATTCCGTAATAGTTCTGTATTTTGTCGATTATACTGTCAGTTAATCTTCAGTTCCCTTCAACCCTTTACCATCACTGAGTTCTTGTTTTTTGTACGAAGCTTTCAGTGATCCCATTATTTTCTGTATGTGTCCAACACACTCAAATTTCACACTGAAACATCACCACCACGGGACTTCAGTTCTTGAATATGTTTGAAACTTCTAGAATCACCGTCATCAAGGTAATTCATATATCTCAGTTTATCATAAGCAACAGAATGTTGAAATATACTAGCAACACCAGCCACTTCCATTCCTCCACTCCTGCTACTATAGTTAGCTGTACAATTGTTTTCATGTATGGACATCTACAATATTTAGATATTACTGCTACATCTAAAACATTCTCAGTATGCATACTGGTGGCAGATACTACACCAGGAAGATATGTCTGTCCTCGTTTATTCCTGGTCAAGCCTCTATTACGACTGTATCCTATTACTGCCTCTTCACAGCTTCCTTCATACATTCTATACAGACATCTTCTACTTTAGACCTTATAAATCTTATAGTTCGCACACTTGGTTGAGGGATTTTGAAGATTTTACAAGCCACAGGAAACTGCAGCTGCACTAGCATCCTTACTAGTAGATTTTGCTATCATCTCCCTCATTTGGAGTTGCTGCAACACCGTTCCAAAAGAAGGTCTTATATGAACACTTACCATACTTCAATTCCAAGTCCTATGTGATTTTTTTATAGGTGATTTTTTTTCCAGACTGACTTCATTACACTGAATCCATCTTACACGGTTTGCAAAAATTCCGTTGAGAACCGACACATCGTATATTTCATTCACATTTGATTCACCCATAAAACATTCATACTTTTCACTAACTGAACCAAGCTTCCTCTGTGAAGTGCTTTCTTTCTCACTTCCATTGCAGTGGTCAGGTGTACCAGCAAGGTTAGGTTCACACACTTGGTTATCGTCTTTATTGTTTATGGTAATAACACCTACCCTTGATTTTCCAACATCTCTCCTTTTCTTAAAAGCCTTCAGAGGATTTCTAGCCATTACATTTACCCATGATTATCCTTCAATAAAATGAAACTTAAATGAACAGAATTCACTATGAATATTTTCATTAAAAAAGAGTAAATAAACATGAAACACATGACGATCGAGCAAGCGATTTACATCACAACTATCACAAGTTAGCCACAACAGTTGTTTTGTAACACTTATTTCTCTCACATCACTAAAATGTACATGATGAGCATGTAGATTCATGAGTACGTCATTTGACAGCAGTTTAACAGTGTCACAGTAGGTAAAGTCCACGCAGAACATATTTCAAAAATATTTTAAAAATAGTTATAGTCTTCTGAGTTCAACCATGGTCCACTTCATAACTGGAAAGTAGGAAGCAGAAAGTTGTCCTTCAGTGTCAGCAAACAGGGAAGAGGTTTGAACCTGACTGGGGTCTGTAAAATGGGAGGGGGGGGGGGGGGGGTGTTCCAGAGGATCCTGTTCGGAATCCATTCCTTTTCTTGATATACATCAGTGATTTTCACTAAACATGACAGATGACACAAAAATTTTTCTTTTTACAGATGACACAAGTGTTATTGGGAAACATGTGGAACATAAAATAAATGGTGTGGGTAATGGAGCAGCCAGTAAGATCAGCACGTGGCTTCCAGAGAGCATATTAATGCTTAAATGCAAGAAAACACAATGTATATTGTTTTGTGGAACTCTTATAAAAGCAAAATTTTATTGTGCCTAGCTGGTCATTCAGTGAAGACAACCATTTTAAATTTTGTGGACCATTTTAAATTTTGTGGACCATTTTAAATTTTGTGGACCATTTTAAATTTTGCGGACCATTTTAAATTTTGCGGACCATTTTAAATTTTGCGGACCATTTTAAATTTTGCGGACCATTTTAAATTTTGCGGACCATTTTAAATTTTGCGGACCATTTTAAATTTTGCGGACCATTTTAAATTTTGCGGACCATTTTAAATTTTGCGGACCATTTTAAATTTCTTAGGCTGGGGTACATGGGAGACTTCTGTGAAAGTATCACTTTCAAGATCTTATGCAGAAACTGAATGCTGCTATCTTCAGCATAAGAATAATTTTCTCTGACATTGAAATGCAAGGGCTTTTGTATTTTGAGTACTTTTGATTCAGGAAAATGTGGTCTAACTGATCAGCAGTGTCAGTTTGTGAACCTCGTGTAGGCCTTTCTTCAGGTGTTTCGGAGTTCTCATTCTGCTGCCCCTGTACATACATTCCATCATGGGGTTTCAGAAGACTCAGTCAGAAGAAACTGCCACATTCTTTCAGTGAACACTAGATAGAAAAACAATGTGCACTTTAACGACACTTCCTTAAGAATATAAATGTGCAGACTATTCAACAGATTTCATTTTCAGTAGACTTCCAGAAGAAATGAAAAAAAAGTGATAAACCCCAACTGTTCAAATGGAAGCTGAAAGGTTTCCCCATGGCGAAATCCTTCTATTCTCTACAGGAGTTCCATGCAGTAGTTGAGAACTTTTCTCTGTAGTGTGTTACTTATTTGTATACTCCCTTACAATTTTTCCAGGTTTTATTAATTATTTAATTTGTAAAGTTTCTAATGAATGTTCTGCAAGCTATTCACTGACTCATTCCATGACCAAGCAGTGCTGGCTTGCAGGGTCACATGGAACCTGGTAAATAAATAAATTAGTAAATGAATTTCTTTGAAAATATTTGACACCACAAACTGTCATGAAGCCACAGTCACAAAAAGAATGAAATTTTTAGTTACATAATTAGTTTCAACACACTGATTCATCATTTTAAAATGTAATCACAAACCTGGAAAACTGATATAATAATTGCAACCATACTTCTTCAAATATTACAAAAAATACACTAAAACCAGTGAACTGAAGCAAAGACAGTAGAAACGGGTCACAATACATGATGATGATTTTTTGTTGATCAGTCATTTTGCACCTTAATGCAGTGTAGATGAAAACTGCATTGCGATGAAAGGCATTATACACTCATGCATTACATCCTGCAGCAATGCAATAATTAATTTGTAAGTAAAAGCTCACACGTCGTAATCTTAAAACGTGCAGCTAGCCCAAAATTAGAACACAGCACGCAATCATACTGTGTTCTGCTAATGAAATCTTACAGACATGATGCACTCCCAAGTGGGAGTGCATCGTCTTTGTATCCCAAAAAAGGCACCATAACTTTTCAGGTCAGCAGGACTGTTTCTGTCTTTGTTGTGGATTTGTTAGAAGAAATCCATTGCTTTGATTGTTGCCTGGCGTATAAAGGTAATTCTAGATCTCATAACAGTGACAACTAGATGGAAAAAGTCCTTTGTACCTTTCTTGGATTGCTCCAAATACAGCATTGAAACTGAAAAATAAATAAATTCACACACACACATTTGTCATTCACCATCAGCAAGACAGTTATGACACCTATTATGGTTACAATTTTTTCATCCCCCAACTTATCACATAAAATATTAGTTACCCATCCTGTCGACACACGCACTGCCTCTGCTACGCCACAAGTTTTAGTTTGATGATTAGTAAGGATTGTGTTGTGCAATTTTTCTGTGATTCCTTCGGTAACCACTTCTGGTGATCTTCAACACAAGCCGGTGTTGGACCAAGTTTAAATATTTCTGAAACAATATTTAACTGAAGTTACTGTTGTCAAAGGGTCGCCGAAAACAGCATCCAATTTCACTTTTCTCTCATACTACATCTTAACATATAAACCAAGCATCATTTTAGTTTTAGCTGGTCTAACAGATGGCAGCACACAACAGTAACTCCAAATTGCTTTAGAAATGTCATCTGTCTTCAAACATGGGTACTTGCTGAACCATCCTTACATGAAGGCCTAGAGTAAGTTACCCACCTTTTGAGTGCTAAGCAGTGAGGAGCAAGAATGCTGATGATTGTTAGCACAGAAATAGCTTGACTGTTCAGGGAGGAGTTAATGATGGAACTTTTTTTAAAAAAAATTCACATTGGCCGAAATATCATTTGTGTTGTAGATTTGTATATTCGAGTTTTCTATAAGGTTATGTGGTATCGTGTGAACCGAAGCTGATTGATTATGGGATGAATCGCTATCTGATTCACAGAAAACTCACACAAAAATTGAAAAACCACAAAAGAAGACTCAAAAAATAAACAAACATAAAAAGGCTTATACTACATAATATACCAGTAGAAAAATGCTTCCATCAGAGCACAGAAAGATGAATATGCTCCACACGAAATGTTACCATTTTGTTTTTGAATATAAACTTTATTGTCAATACAATCTGAAAGGATCATATACTACAATGAAGAGCCGTCCATGGAGATTTGTTCTAACTCAGCACATGCTCAATATGTCCACCATTTCGTTTCCTAAGCTCCTTCAAACAAACGCTGAAGTTAGTGAGTACCCTACGGCACATGTCTTCCGGTATTTCACTGCAAGCTTGAAGAATAAGTCTTCTGAGCTCCATTAAATCATGTGGATGTATCAGTAAAATTTTTTCCTTTAGGTACCCCCAAAGAGAAAAGTCACATGGATTGAGGTCTGGACTATTGGGGGGCCAGTTTTGTCCGTCATTGAAGTGACCTGGAAACTTGAGTGAAATGATCTGCATGTTGAACTGCTCGTGTAAAAACTCCAGCACAGTGTTTGCAGTATGTGGCCTTGCTCCATCTTCCATGAACCACTGTGTGTTGAAGGGCAAGGCAGTAGCAAGAAGCTGTGGAATTTAATGGAACTCAGAAGACTTATTCTTCAAGCTTGCAGTGAAATTCCGGAAGACATGTGCCATAGGGTAATCACTAACTTCAGTGTTCGTTTGAAGGAAGTTAGGAAATGAAATGGTGGACATACTGAGCATGTGCTGAGTTAGAACAAATCTCAATGGACGGCTCTTCATTGTAGTATATGTTCCTTTCAGATTGTATTGACAATAAAGTTTATATTCAAGAACAAAATGGTAACACATTTCGTGCGCCACCCTGTATGTTGGTGTGCTAAGATTTTTGACAATTTTTTAAAGGTGCTGTGGAAGGTAGATTGAGGCAGCTGGTTACCCCACTTTTCAGTCAGTGTGATTTAAACAGGAGTATATTTGCCTTTTTTGTTCTGATATAAGCATTTTTCTGCGAGTTCCCCTCCTTTTCCCTGCTACAACATAGCACGTCACCCCTTTGAAAAGAACGTGATGGGTCAGTAAAATTTTGATAGTTTACTTATGTGAAAGATAAGACACTTTACAGCATATTTCTCCATGCTATGTCAATAAACTACTTTTTTGCCTCACACTGGATTTTATGTGCATATTTTTTGCATACAAGTAGGATAAATTTGAACCTCTGTGTCTCGGAAATGGATAGAGATATCAATAAAATTTTCAAGTTTGAGTGAAGTTTGGTTCTTAGAATATTTTGTAAAAATTACGGCCATTTGCTGTGCATAGCTGCCTTGGAATCAGCGGCTCTGTTTTGATACCCAAAAACTGTGTCTTTGGTGTGTTTCTCGGATAAAGATTTGTGAAAATGGGAAGATGGCACTTGTTGATAAATGCCTGGAGAATATAATGCTAAATTGGAGCAATTTGCTGTAGTTATTTATTGTTTATATTTCACATCACACCAGATTTCATATGCATATTTTAAGTGTACATGTAAGATAACTTTGATCCAACATAGACCATATCAAATGCAGAAAGAACCAACTGATTTGCTCCATTTACCTAAGTAGGTGAAAATGTGTAATACTTGTACTTTGACGATTTACTGTAGGTTAGTGACATTAAGATGATCCTTCTGTTGTGTACACAAATGGTCCCTAGCCAAAGGGTTACCCAAAACACTTACCCCAAACTTTCTATCATCAGAAGAGCCAAAGATATGAGCCCTGAAGACTCCGGTTTTTATGCATTGCATTGTATTTTGGAACATACTAGGTACCATATGCTGTCAAAAGCTGACCAATACAGCGGACAACATATTGCAGTGCAATGCTGTCAACTGCAGCAAGGAGCTTCCCTACAGGAAAAAAGGAGTATGCCACAAAGGAGCCCTTGAACTTAGCTTTAGGAAGCCTGCTGAAAGTGGAAGCCGGTAGAATATTGCATCATCTCTCTGCGCAGTGGTTAAAGAATTAGTGTCAAATTCCAAATAATTTTTCCAACTAGCATTTGATGCGAGAATGTGGCAGTTCCTTTTGAGGGAGTACATATCATTAACCAGAAATCCTCCAGGGGAGTGCATGTGCAAGGGAGACAGAGTTAGCATTCTAAGACGCTGGAACAGCAGCAATGGATAGAAACATTTTAAAGAAGAAAACACTAATCTGAGATTTTTGAATAAAATGTTCCTATTTCAGTAAGCAAAGAATGATTTCTCCTTCATCTTTGTCTTCCTTCATTCTCACAGCAGATGAGTGAAAAGTACACCTTAACCTGGTATTTGTGAACACCATATGCTCTTCATTATCTAAATTTCTCCAATCTCCAGAATGAGACTTTCACTCTGCTGGTCCGACACACAGTTTTAATCTGCCAGCAAGTTTCATATCAGCACTCCGCTGCAGAGTGAAAATCTCATTCTGGAAACATCCCCCAGGCTGTGGCTAAGCCATGTCTCCACAATATCCTTTCTTTCAAGAGTGCTAGTCCTGTAAGGTTCGCAGGAGAGCTTCTGTAAAGTTTGGAATGTAGGAGACGAGGTACTGGCGGAAGTAAAGCTGTGAGGACATGATGTGAGTTGTGCTTGGGTAGCTCAGATGGTAGAGCACTTGCCCGCAGAAGGCAAAGGTCTCGAGTTCGACTCTCGGTCCGGCACACAGTTTTAATCAGCCAGGAAGTTTCATATCAGCGCACACTCCACTGCAGAGTGAAAATCTCAATCTGTATTTGTTTTGTAATCTCCATGATATTTTATGACTACTTATGGTCAACAGTCAGGGATCAATTAATTTTGTGTGTTCTTAAAGGTTTGTAACAGCTGATGTCTTGCAAAACCTTGAATCAGATCTATAAAAACGCTAAAGTGGATGTCAGCAGTATGAAGTAGTGAAATTAGTTAGGTAAGGCCCTCAGTTTGTAATGCATAACCAAATGCAAGCAGTAGCAACCACAATTACATGCATTTTTCTACGTTTTTGAATGGGGAAAAACATTTCATTGACACTGAAAAAGTGTAAATAATTTTATTTATGCTGCTGTTGGTATTTACAGGCTAAAGACTGATTTGGTACAGGTCACAACACTAGTTTCAAATAACTTCCGGTAATTCAGCCAGCGACCGCCGATATTTCGGCGGGAGAACACCCCGCCATTTTCAAGGCAAACTGCAACGGACAGGCGGCGTACATGCAAATTTAATACCTCGGTTCTCCGACAGAAGCAGGAAAGATCACACACACACACACACACACACACACACACACACACACACACACTGAACACTAGTGCCACCAAAGATGACCAAAGTCAGAGCTATCGATAGTGAGACTATGAATTCGCAGGTGAGGCAGCATTGACTCTGTTCCTCTGTTTTTTGACAAGGGAGAGAGCCGGATTCCAAACAGAGTTTAAACAGAGACCTCCATCCCTGTTAACGAGGTTGCTCGCTAATTTAATCTCAACTGCCTCCCTAATGACACTGTCCCAATAGCTGGACGTGCATGCCAATATCTCGGTGTTATTATATAACATGGGGTGACCAGTATCCAAGCAATGTTCGGCAATAGCAGATCTATTTGGCTGCTGTAATCGTGTGTGCCGTTTATGCTCGGTACATCTGTCCTCCACGGTCCTGATAGTTTGACCAATATATGCCATGCCGCAGCTACAAGGAATACGATATACACCCGCCTTACGCAGTCCAAGATCATCCTTAACGGAACTCAAAAGTGCTCTAATTTTAGATGGAGGTCGGAAAACACATTTCACATCGTATTTCCGTAAAATACGACCGATCTTATTGGACGTGTTTCCTACGTAAGGCAAAAAGGCAGTAGACTTAGGTGTTGACTCAGAATTATCATCAATCACCCGATGTACAGTTGGTCGATAGCGCAACGCACTTTCAATCTGTCTATCACTATAACCATTTTGACGAAATGTAACTTCAAGATGAGACAGCTCAGCTGGCAAAGTCTCAGCGTCAGAAACAACACGTGCCCTGTGTACCAAAGTACGAAGTACCCCTTCACGCTGAGCTGAATGGTGACAACTATTAGCTTGTAAGTACAAGTCGGTGTGAGTACGTTTCCTGTAGACTGCATGTCCCAATGATCCATCATCCTTCCTCCTAACCAACACGTCGAGAAAGGGAAGGCAACCATCCTCTTCCATCTCCATCGTAAAACGAATGTTCGGGTGGATCGAGTTCAGATGTTCTAGAAAGACATTCAAATTCTCCCTACCGTGAGGCCAAACAACGAAGGTATCGTCAACGTATCTAAAGAAACAGGCGGGTTTTAAAGGCGCCGACTCCAATGCACGTTCCTCGAAGTCTTCCATAAATAAATTTGCGATCACAGGAGACAACGGACTACCCATCGCAACTCCATCTGTCTGCTCGTAATACTGGTCATTAAATAAAAAGTAAGTGGATGTCAACACATGCCTAAAGAGATTAGTTAAATCGGCACCAAACCTGGCTTCAATTAACCGCAACGAATCAGACAGAGGAACACGAGTGAAGAGAGACCACATCGAAACTCACTAAAATATCAGTGTCATTCAGCCTCAGTCCCTCCAAACGACGTAAAAAATCAGCTGAGTTCCTGATATGATGTTCACACCGTCCTACTTGTGGACTCAACAGAGAAGCAAGATGCTTGGATACACGATATGTCGGAGCGCCGATGTTACTCACTATAGGATGGAAAGGAACCCCTTCCTTATGAACCTTTGGAAGGCCGTATAACCTAGGGGGAATGGCACTATAGGTGTTAAGCCTCTTGATTGTGTCCTGCGACAAACCACTTTTCTTCAGGAGGCTGTTGGTCTTTCTCTCGACACTTTTCGTGGGGTCAGCATTGATTACAGCAGCCAAATAGATCTGCTATTGCCGAACATTGCTTGGATACTGGTCACCCCATGTTTTATAATAACACCGAGATATTGGCATGCATGTCCAGCTATTGGGACAGTGTCATTAGGGAGGCAGTTGAGATTAAATTAGCGAGCAACCTCGTTAACAGGGATGGAGGTCTCTGTTTAAACTCTGTTTGGAATCCGGCTCTCTCCCTTGTCAAAAAACAGAGGAACAGAGTCAATGCTGCCTCACCTGCAAATTCATAGTCTCACTATCGATAGCTCTGACTTTGGTCATCTTTGGTGGCACTAGTGTTCAGTGTGTGTGTGTGTGTGTGTGTGTGTGTGTGTGTGTGTGTGTGTGTGTGTTATCTTTCCTGCTTCTGTCAGAGAACCGAGGTATTAAATTTGCATGTACGCCGCCTGTCCGTTGCAGTTTGCCTTGAAAATGGCGGGGTGTTCTCCCGCCGAAATATCGGCGGTCGCTGAAAGTGTTACCTGGCTGAATTCCCGAAGTTATTTGAAAGTTGTATACACCAGGAGAAACTCAGGTCTCACAACACTAGTTGTCCACTACAGGTCTCTTCATCTCTGCATAACTGTGTCCACTTGATGCTGCTCACTGTATTCCAGCAGTGGTCTTCCTCAACAATTTTTCTCACTAACACTTTTCTCCATTACCAACTTGACAATTCCTTGATGCCTTGAGATGTGTTCTGTCCTACTTTTAGTCAGGTTGGTCCATAAATTTCTTTTCTCCTATAATTAGATTTGGTATATCTTCATTACTTATTTCACCAACCCATCTAATATTCAATATTTTTTTGTAGCACCACAATTTAAACTCTTCTATTCTCTTCTTGTCTGACTTGTTTATTGTCCACATTTCACTTCCATACAAGGCTACACTCCAGAAAAAATCTACAAAAAAGAAAAAAGTAGATATTTGACGTTAAAAACTTTCTCTTTCAGAAATACTTTTATTGCTGTTACAGGCAGCATTTTATATCCTCTGTACTTCTGCCATCATCAGTTATTTGGCTTGTCAAATAGCAAAACTCGTGTATTTCCTAATGTAATTCCCTAAGCTCTACCTGATTTAATGAGACTGCATTCCATTACCCTGGTCTTACCTTTATTTATATTTCTCTTATAACAGTTTTCTAATGCTGAGAAACTGAGCAAGGTGGCACAGTGGTTAGCACACTGGACTCACATGTTGGAGGACGATGGTTCAATCCCGCGTCCGGCTGTCATGATTTAGGTTTTCCGAGATCTCTTCAGGCAAATGCCGGGATGGTTCCTGTGAAAAGGTCACAGTCGACTTCCTTACCCATCCTTCCCTAATCCGATGAGACCGATGGCCTCGCAGTTTGGTCTCCTCCCCCAAAACAACCCAACTCCTCATGCTGAAAAATTGGAAGGAGCAGACTGTTTTACTTAGCTAAGACTTTCTAAAGCCAAGATTGCATAAATATTTGTTATTTTTTCAAACAACCAGATTGACAGACTTTGCTGTCATCTTTAGGTCTCCAAAAATTTAATTTATAAAATGTGATCATTTTGAGTTGGACTTCACACCAAGTTGTCATGTAGATAAAATGTTGCACTTAATATAAAGGTTTGTCATAATTAAACATTTAAAATCAAGAAGCACCTTGTGCACAAGGCCTTGTACCTTATATGTAGCACTGACATGATTGTTACCTCATATATATATATATATATATATATATATATATATATATATATATATATATATATATATATATATAAAAAATAAAAAAAAAAACACACACACAGTATACAATAAAATGCACACTAGCACATATGTTAATGTTAGCTGGACATATTCTAATCATCCTTTTAAATCCTCTTATAAGCTCTTCTCAGGACACTATCAATTCTGTTAAACTGCTCCTTAAAGTCCATTTCCATATATGACAGAATTACAGTATCATCGGCATATCTCATACATTAATTGTATTTGAAAGGAAGAAATAAAGTTTCCAGAATACATAATTCTTGCATTTGACTCTGAACATCAATTGGGATTTTGGAAGCAGTCTGAGTTCCATAAACCAAAGAGTGACAATAATAGAAAGTACTGTATAAACAGACTTCCAGAATTGTGTCAATCAAAAGTAAAATTTAGTTTACATTTATATTTAGAATGTCACGTCATTGTTTTGTGTAACAGGTAGAGAGTGCAAAAGTAGAAACGCAGGAACCTGAACTGAGGCGGCTCCTGCACCTGACGACAGAAGACCTGCGATTTGCAGATTATGTTGTGCGACAAGTGTCAGAGGATCGGCACGATGTCTTCCTGGATGGTGTCGGGTGGGAGGGGGGTGACGAGTGGATACGGGCACAGTTCCGTGCCTACCTACTTTGCCTTCTGCGCACGTCTCTCTTGCAGGGTAGGTAACATCTTACTGAAGGGTAAATATGTGCAGCTATTGCTGGAATGTCATCTTTTCATTAAATTTCACAGTTTGTGATGGTTTTCATAAATAATAAATTTAATTTTCAGTAACCTATACCTTTTACTGGCACATTTCCTATAGTGAGCAGATCAGTGAACAATTGCCTAAAACCTAACACCCATAGCAGAGTTATAGTTCATGCAAAAAAGATTCTTGTTCAGGATTCTGGCCTGTGAAGTCACAAAGGATTTTACTAAATCCAAACAAATTCCAGTTCACTGGTTGGAAAGTACTATCCGTTGTCAAAAAAGTTATGCGCTACTTACACTCTACCGTATTGTGGTCCTGTATGCAGGTGTCTCTCCCAAGAGCCATCAGGTGCATTTTCTCTGATGCTTTGGTAGATACTTACAATTTCGATTTTGCAATGTTTAGCTAGAGTCAGCCCAAACAAATACTGCTCACAAAGTCTTTCGTGTGATGCCCAATGGTGTAGTGAAGAATTTTTTTTGTTTCCTTTAGAAACAAAATGATTGTTAAAGTGGAATTTTACGTGCTTGTTCAATATAGTGGTCCAGATTAGTCTAGTGTGATATTTGTTTCAACCACATGAATTAACAGGTACAGTACAACAAGAAAAATAACCAGTACTCCAGCAGCGACAGCACCACTGTGGCCTGCGCTGACTGCTATCGCCATGCAGCAGTGCTGCTGTTCAGTCACTCTTGGAGGTCTGGTTATTCTTCTTGTTGTACTGTACCTGTTAATTCATGTGGTTGAAACAAATATCACACTAGACTAATCTGCACCACTGTATTGAACAAGCACGTGAAATTCCGCTTTAAAAATCTTTTTGTTTGTATCAAGGAACAAACAGATGCTTTCCGTCCACACCATGCGTTCTCTAAAAGACTTGACGAGCTGCATTTGTTTGGGAAGACTCCAGCTACACACTGCAAAAACAAAATTGCAGTTATCTGCGGAAACACCAGAGAAAATGCACCTGACAACTCTTAGGAGAGAGACCATGTATAGTCTTAAATTGCAGTGTACTTAAGAAATTACTTCATATATTTTGTAAACAGATTTCATACAGGTTATGCTAATTTTGATTAACAACATAATACAGTCAACATGTTTCAAACAATGGAAAGCCCAGGATGGAATAACAGTATGCAATAGATAGTGCTTCCCAACACAAAGAGGAGGCATTGAATCACAAAAAGGCACAATGAAAAGAATACTAGAAATAGCAAAAATCATTCCTGTGAAGTAGAACTCGCACACATGCAAACAACAACAACAGCAACAAAACAGTAACAGTTCACACTCGCATAACTACTGTCTCTGAGTGCTAAGGCCCAACTGTGTCTGACGTAAGCAGTAGCAATCTTCTGGGGGAGATAGTGGGGGTAAGGAGTTGGCCTGTGATGGGGAGGGGGAGGGATAGCAGGATAGGGGTGGCGAAGATACTAGTGCTGCCTGTGGGAGCATGCCGGGACAGGGTGGGGATAGGTTAGAGCTGCTACTTGCAGGCTGTCCTGGGAGGGGGAGAACTTGTAGGTGTGTTGGCAGGATAGAAGGTGTATGTACTTATATATTGGTTTTGAGGCAGGAGGAAGGGAATATGCACGTGGAGGACAAGAGTTAGCAAAGGTTGAGGCCTGGGGGGGTTACAGGAATGAAGGATACATTTCAGCAAGAGTTCTAACTGTGCAATTCAGAAAAGCTGATATTGGCTCAGGCTCCTACGTAGTTGTTACAGCAAAGCACATCATCTTCAGCAACTGGGTGGCCCAGCTATCCTCGGCCACAGTTAGGTGTTGGCCATTTGTGTAATACACATTGTACTGCCACCACCTACTGCAGTCCTGTCACTGGCATCTCCTACCCCATAAAAAGCAGAGCCACCTGTGAAACCAGCCATATGATCTACAGACTCAGCTGCAACCATTGTACGTTACTCTATATAGTTATCACTACCAACAAGCAATCTATGCACATGAATGGCCACCGCCAAACTATGGCAGAGACCCAGCTGGACCATACCATTGCACCCAGCACAGTGTGCTCCACTTTACCAACTGCCTCACAGCTTGTGCCTCCTGGATTCTTCCCACCAATACCAGCTTTCCTGAATGTGCAGCTGGGAACTCTCTCTGCAACATATCCATTCTTTTCTTTCTTTCTTTCTTTCTTTCTTTCTTCCTTCCTTCCTTCCTTCCTTCCTTCCTCTAACCCCCTGGCATTGGCCTCTGCCAGTCCCTATCCTCCACCTGCCTGTCCCCTTCCAATGCTCCCTGTCCAGTACACACACACACACACACACACACACCTTCTATCCCATCAGTGCACCTACAAATCATTTCTTCTTCTCTACTTCTCCCCCTGCCTTCCCAACCCCCCACTCTCACCTCCACCCCCACCCCCTATCCCCAGAATAGTCTCCAGATGCTACACATAGCAGCCCTTTCCTGTCCCCACCACGTCCTGGCAGGCTCCCACAGGCAGCACTAGCAACTTCCCGCACCCCTATCCTGCTATCTCTCCCCTCTCCATTCCAAGCAACCTTCTTACCCTCAGCAATTACCCCCAGCAGATTGCTGTGGGCATTAGCACCCAGAGACTGTAGCTATGAGTGTGTGAGTTGTTGTTTTTGTGTAAGAGCTCTGCTTCGGAGGGATGATTTTACCCAAAAGATTTTATATTTCTAGAATTCTCTCCATTGTACCTGTATGCAACTCAGTGCTGCCTCTGTTTGGTTAGTAACACCCTATCCTTTCCATATTGCTGATTAACAACATGTTTTCTTATATATCTCAGTAATTCATATGCTTTTTTGAAATGCCAGTTATGCCTTACTTGTTTTGAGTGGAATTTAACCAATGCCCATTATGTTATTATGTAAAAAACGAAATCTTGAAACTGAAATAACTTTAGAGCTATTGCATGTTAGTAAAATCAAATAATTTTCTTTGACAATTAGGAAATTGTACCTTACATCTGTATAGATAAGTTCTGCAGCATTTTTTTAATGATCAGAATCATGATCATCATCCATCATCATCATTGTTTCTACTCCTAAAGACAGAGAGCAGTTGCAGGTGACATCTCTGTCAGCTTTTCTGGTCCTTCCGTAACTGTTGCCCTTTTACCTCAGATTTTGAGGTCAGTGAGGGAAAGCTTCTCTCCCTTGCCACAGTGTCTTCCCCTCAGTCTCTTCCCTGGCACATTTTGTTCTGAGTAGGCCGGGGGGTCACTGCAGAGAGCCAACCTCTGCACCACTGCAATCGCTCCAGTGTTACAGTCTCCAGCAGTCTTCGTTTTTCCTCATTCCCTATTTTATCTGATGTGTTTTCCCTTTTTTCCCCCCTGCAGGGAAGGCCAGAGCAACACCATTTCTATTGTGTGGGGACAATTCTTATTCAGTACAGTTACTATTCTGTCCAATAAATGTTGCTGCTTTAGTCCATATGGTAGTGTAGGTACGAGGGACATTTTGAGCTGGCTGATCTTAGAACCTAGCAGAAATTTTCCAATCCTGTGTATTTATTGTAGCATATGGCACAGTTTGAAAGCTTTCAGTATTCTGTTTCCATTCTCTTAACACATTATGTCCTCTGTGAGGAAACAATGTTACCGAAGTACTAAAAGTTGTCTAACATACTTGTCTTCTCATCTGCAACTCTTAGAGACTGTTTTACAGTTCGTATTCTACAACAAATCACTTGTCATAGTGTTGCAGATTTTATGGCCAATTTTTCTGAATTCTTTTATATCTAAATCTACAGCTATGTGAATACTCCACAAGCTACTGCACAGTATTTGGTCACACAGTACATCAAATCGGTACTATCAGCTTTCTTTCTATCTCAATTGCTTTAAGAGCATCTTGTACATCCTTATGAAGACTGTTGATATTTGTCTCTCTTCCCTCCATGTTGTCTTTGCTGAGTCTAAATGCCAGCTCAATTGTGAAGAGTTTTGGTTGGCTCCAGTTATTCTCCTGCCACTTGGAAAATCTTTGTGTGTACAGAATACAGGCGTTCAGTGCTGCAGTATATACCCTCTCCAAGAAAGGCCTTAGTGGCCACCTCCTGGTTCCTCTAGGCACTTGGTCCTTACCACTTCCTGCAATAGCTTCTCTGTCTGCCATGACTTGCTCAGCATTTCCACCTAGTTAGTAGTCTGTCGGTAATTGACACAGTTGGTTCGGCATCCGGTAGCTGCCAACGCAGAACTTGGACGAATTTTCAGTGTCTACCGGGGATACTATCCTGGGGCATAACAGAAGTGTGGAATTGTAGATTTTGCATCCATAAGATAACAGAGTTCAACTTTTGTAGTTAGTGTACTTGTTCCTGTCACCTTTTTTAAATAATGGAGTTAAGACTCACTGTTTCCAGTCAATGGGTATGCATTTTGTTTCCAATTTCTGTTAAGAATACAATCTTGGACAGGCAACTGTTATCAGAAAGATATGTATTCATTATTTTCTTATTGTTACCAGTACTTAGAATAAAAGACAATTGTCTGTGTTTATGTTAATAGTACATTGTGCTCCATGCTCTCATCAGCCATTTGAGATGGCCCAAGTTCTTAAGATGAGGTATGATACATTGGACCAGATGTTATGTTCAAAATGTTGTAAAGTTGGTGCCACTCGACTTTTGGTGGTTCACCGGAAAATTCTAGCCCTGTCTTAGAACAGCACATTTCCAATGTTTTCATCTTCTTCCTTATTATCTTCTGATAGTTCATCCAATGTCGGGAAATGATCATATGGTATCGATGGGCGGGAGTACCCACCTGGAGGAGTCTGACTGCCAATTTGCAAGTCTTTTTTCAGCTGACCCTGCACTGGGCCATTTAGGTTTCGATGATGATGATATGGTGATGAGGACAACACAACACTAAGTCTCCACACAGAGAAAATCTCTTAAGCCGGCAGGAATCAAACCTCGGCCTGCTGCATGGAAGTCAGATGCACTGACCACTCAGCTTGAGTGGGCATACACCCAGTGATGTAATATGGTCTTTGTCGAGCGGTTCCATATGGTCATCCAATTCATTGTCAATGTCCCACTCATTTTCGTTGGTGTTGCAACTGAAATTATCTAGAATTTCCAATATCTCCTCCCTAAATGATCCATTGGGCATTATTACTAGCATCTTCATATTCTTGTGGGGCAGCGATTATTCCATAAAATTTCGGATGTGCAGCTGCATAAATTTATGCAGCTGCAAGCCCAAAATTTTGTGGGATATTCTTACTATCAGTTGAAATCTGATCTCTTGTGATTCCAACTCAACAGTGAACATATAATTCAACTACACAGTAGTAATCACAAACAGTAGAAGATGGAATATATTATTTGGGCTAAACAATGTATGTGTGGTAAAACTCAACTGTGGAAAAATTGAGTAGTAACGATAATTGAGAAAAATATTTTCTACAACTTCGTTTTTGACAAATAAGACATTTGAAACCAAGCGGTGTAGTCTCACACCATCCCCCCCTCCCCCATCCTAATATACCTCACCAATAACGACTATAAAAACAGAAGAATTGGGTCAGTCGTGAGTGTGAATACAGTTTCAATCATTTCAGGATGAACTCCCAAAATCACAGGTATATAGCTCTTCGGGCAAAATTATTATATGGAAAATATCAACTTGAGGGAGCGAAAGGCTATTTACAATTTGTACAGAAACCAGATGGCAGTTATAAGAGTCGAGGGACAAGAAAGGGAAGCAGTGGTTGGGAAGGGAGTAAGACAGGGTTGTAGCCTCTCCCCAATGTTATTCAATCTGTATATTGAGCAAGCAGTAAAGGAAACAAAAGAAAAATTCGGAGTAGGTATTAAAATCCGTGGAGAAGAAATAAAAACTTTGAGGTTCGCCGATGACATTGTAATTCTGTCAGAGACAGCAAAGGGCTTGGAAGAGCAGTTGAACGGAATGGATGGTGTCTTGAAGGGAGGATATAAGATGAACATCAACAAAAGCAAAGCGAGGATAATGGAATGTAGTCGAATTAAGTCGGGTGATGCTGATGGTATTAGATTAGGAAATGAGACACTTAATGTAGTAAAGGAGTTTTGCTATTTGGGGAGCAAAATAACTGATGATGGTCGAAGTAGAGAGGATATAAAATGTAGGCTGGCAATGGCAAGGAAAGTGTTTCTGAAGAAGAGAAATTTGTTAACATCGAGTATAGATTTAAGTGTCAGGAAGTCATTTCTGAAAGTATTTGTATGGAGTGTAGCCATGTATGGAAGTGAAACATGGACGGTAAATAGTTTGGACAAGAAGAGAATAGAAGCTTTCGAAATGTGGTGCTACAGAAGGATGCTGAAGATTAGATGGGTAGATCACATAACTAATGTGGAAGTATTGAATAGGATTGGGGAGAGGAGAAGTTTGTGGCACAACTTGACCAGAAGAAGGGATCGGTTGGTAGGACATGTTCTGAGGCATCAAGGGATCACCAATTTAGTATTGGAGGGCAGTGTGGAGGGTAAAAATCGTAGGGGGAGACCAAGAGATGAATACACTAAGCAGATTCAGAAGGATGTAGGTTGCAGTAGGTACTGGGAGATGAAGAAGCTTGCACAGGATAGAGTAGCATGGAGAGCTGCATCAAACCAGTCTCAGGACTGAAGACCACAACAACAACAACATCAACTTGAGGTAGTCATAATGCACCGCTAGGTAATGCATGGGTTAATAAAGTTTTGAAAATGTATTTGTCTCACAAGTGTGTGTGTGTGTGTGTGTGTGTGTGTGTGTGTGTGTGTGTGAGAGAGAGAGAGAGAGAGAGAGAGAGAGAGAGAGAGAGAGCGCATTTAACGTTATTACTGTACTGTATGTGTATTCTATTGTTTCAGATGGAAGCCGGGAAATTGAACATTTTAATGCAAGTTTCATGTCAGCATGGAAAGATACGCACAATTATAAAATGTGGGTCAGTTCTGACCATTCTGCTATATGGGATGTGAACCCAGGCCATCCGTTTGCTGGACAACTTTCAGTTTCAGACATGAAGCTAAGACTGTCACAGTTAGTATTACAAGAGATTGATTTTATGTTATTCTTCATTTAGAAAGTGACTCAAGTGAAAATCACAATGTTGTGATTCACCAAGGTTTACAAGCTAGTCTAGTGTAAAGAAGCTGGTTACGAAGAATGCTCTTTGATGTTTAGAGGCTGAGAAATGTCTTAAGACTTGGACTTTTTGATAATTGTTTATTTGTGTCACTGTGCATCCTGTTGTAAAGCTGACATTGAATTCAGGAAAAAAAGATTGTAGCATTTTCCGCAACATATCTTGGGCTTAGCATTTTCCAGCAGCATGCTTTTTAAAATTTTTTCTGACCATTTTTTTTCCAATTCCTGCTTTCTGTTATAAAAGTAATTCTTTACTGTATAGTATGTATTATTTAAGAAGTAAACTTTAACTGATTTTATAAACTTGTTGGATTTAGTTATTTATTTAATTTTATTCAGCAGTTTTTATAGTATGATTCCCTTGTAGAAAATACTGTTTTTAAACTTTTTAAAATTTCACTTGCTATACGTATGTTGAGTCGTGCTCTTGTTTCATGTGAATGAATAGAGCTGTTAGTATAATAATTACTGATGGATTGATCAATGTACTAACATGGTGCTGTTAGAATCCCCAACACTTTAAACAGAGTTTTACAGTCAGCCCAGTTATTGATTTCAGTTGTTATTCATTTGGCACTTTTCTATATTTAGACACTGTGACCACAGATTGTGCACTTGAACCCCAAAATTAAAACAATACCATCACCAAGGACTGAGTGCACATAGGAATAATATGTGACTGAGACACTTGCTTTTACACACTGCTTTTAGGAATCTAAGGGCATAACATGCTATTGACATTATCTTCAGTAGTATCTTTGTGTGCTCATTTGATTTCAACTTAGTCAATATTCATCCCTAAAATTTTGTGTGTTACACAACTCATGGAATTGTCATCTACGTCTAATGTGAAAGTATTATTTTCCCACTGCAGACTGATATCAGTGCTGTTTGTTTTCTTTATGTTCAGTGTTAATTGAACATTGACTTGTTGTAAGCATCCCTGAGGGTTTCATTTTTGTTCTTTACCAAGAATTTTGATGTGTTATCTGTAACTGCAGTGTTGCTGTCATCAATGAAGAGAATGTTTTCTCCATGCATAACATTATCTAGAAACTCTTTGATATATGTATTTCAGAGCAGAGATATTCAAGTGGTTCATTTCTGTTACAGTACATTCTCCCATACAGCCACAGTGACAGCATTGAAATTCTCAGATTACCTGTTGTGTCTGTTACAAATTTTAGATGCTAGAATGTATGTTCTTTGAAACAAAAAGATTATACCATCCCAGTAGTTACTTATATGTCATCATTCTTTGGACCTGCAAAACATAACAGTGCAATTACATATACTCATTGGACTATGGGAAAACAGCAGAATCAAAGTGTTTGAAATGTGGTGGTACTGAGGGGTGCTAAAGAATAATTTGACATATATGAAATGAGTTTTCAGCAGAATTGGGGGGAGAGATACAGTGTATGGAAATATTATGGATGGATGACATTAAATGTAACCATAAAAATACCTTTCTTCTTGTCTTTAAAATTTCAGTAATTTAGGACAAATTCAAGACTGTTTGTTACCTATCAGTGTAATAAGTAATCTCAGAATTGTCTTGCAACTGGTTATGTATAGCAAAATGAAATTTAATTATTTTACAGTCCCTTTTGTGTGGTTCTCAACAGTGAATAAAATACAAAAGTCTAGTTACTTGTGGGGATGATGTTCTGTAAGGCACAAAAGAAACAAGAGTGCATAGTGTGATATATGTGGTAAAACATTATGTTTCGGAACTGCTGTGAAGAATGTGAGAGAGCATTTGAAGAGAAGATATCAGACTGTAAATTTATAAGTTCACGGTCAAAGTGCAGCAACTGAATCATCAAGTACATCAAATGCTGTTTGCAACAATACAATCGACAGTCTCAAAACTCTTATACAAACATTATCGTTGCCAGTCACATTTCAGTGATGTCATTCTGATAAGAAAAAAAAAAAAAAAGTGGGAGGGGAGGGGGGGGGGGTGAAACACTGCTGATAGTGAAAAACTGTTCCTAGCTTAGGGAACTATTAGTTCCTTCCTCAGGTTGGAAAAGAGTATAGGTTGTAGGTTGGGTAGGTTACTGATCACACACTTTAACTTGGCCCCTGTGTGGGGGAAAAGCATGTGATTGGCTCGTAGCACATTGGCTGCCGGGATGAGCCCTGCCTCCTCCTCTCAGTGCAGCCAGCTTACAGCTTATAAAAGAAATAAATGTGTAGTAGGTTAATGCATTGCAGAAGTCACACAAAAGGAAGCATTACTCCAACATCGAGTAATTGAAAATGGAATCTTATTGCTAGAAAATAACTACTACATCTGAAAACTGTAAGGTGTTGATAGTTAGAAGTACTTCCATTATTATTTTCCATGACCATCTAAGATTGGTAATGAGTGTAAACATTCTGGAACTGCACAAAGTCAGCCAACATCCACCGATGAAGGAAACGGCCGAGTTAAAGTGTGTGATAGTAGATAAGGAAGGGCAGGCCATGATGATGCCAAGATGAGAGGAACCCACCTGTTGTGATGGTGAAGGGAATATTCATAATGTGTTTCCAGCTTGTATCAGTTGTTAAAGATGAAAGGTTTTTGTCGATAGCTTGAATCCGGCATATTGTTTGCCGAGCGGGAAAGCAATTTGTGGAAATATACGAGGATTTTTTTTAAACTCCACTCTGTTTTGCTAGTGTTTATTTGGCAGAAATAAATGAAAATGATTTCTGAGCAAGTCTATCTTCCTGATAATGATGTGATTATAAGCACTGAATCTCATTCTGCTAGATGCTTTGAAAGAAGCTAGACTTATAATACAGAAGATAAAATCAGTGGGTAATTATTTCAAGCTGAGTACGTCAGGCACAAGAAACTTACTGGAGTTAAGAAAAAGCTGGATTGGAACCAAAAAACACCCATTTAAGCTAATTCAACGTATATTTAGCAACTAAAAAAACTGAGGGGTGCTGTGAAAATATTTGTGGTGCTAATAAACAGATATTCCAGTTGTACTGGTGGAATAGTGAATAGTGTGCAAAGAGCTGAGTGAAATGTTGATACAAAAGAAGTAACTGTGTAGATGATCAGAGAACAGTATGGGACTAATAGTCAGAATCTTGTAGATGTTTGCAAGAAAATATAAAATTAAAACTTCTCTCCAGTGCCGCGGAATGCATATAGTCAGTTACACAAAGGATTGTTAATACAAATCAGAGACTAAATGTAATAAAACAGTTGTGATGTCTGTGGTGACGAGGAAATGAAATAACTAAACCAAGAAGAAACTGTCAGTTTATACACTGGACAGTTTTGATGTAATGAGATGCTATATTACTGGGGACAGTCTTAAAACTATTAAGGTACCTCATATGGCAAGGGCAAGCAGCATAGGTATTTTATCTTATCAGTTGTTTACCAGCTATAATTTTCAGTATTTCATAAAAAATACAGCACCAACTAAATATTTTCTGCCATATTTTCTATATAGCATTTGATGCACAGTTTATATTATACAAAGGTACCTGCAGTTACTCTTGCATTGCATTTTTTAATGTATTTTCTTATTTTCCTCCCTTTTTCATGTAGCACAATGCAGAACACGGAAGGAGGTCGTAAACTGAATCAAGCAATGGCATCCACTGGGCGCGCTGTGGCGACGACTGGCAGAGCAGTTGGTGAGTGAGTACTCTGTACTCTGGGTGCTTCCCCAAGCAGAGTGTAACAGAAAATTAGTGCAGCAGAAACATGATGGATGATGTGAAATCAGAATAAATGTTTATAAAATAGTCTTATTTATCTGTTTTAGAGAAATGTTGTCATATCCATGGGTAAAATTTTTTGGTGTTGAGGCTGTGTTACAATGTAGTTAAAACTTGAGATTTTGAAGAAATTCACCTTCTTTTCTTTTTATCAGCAGCTGGCTGACAGCTGGACTGGTGGATATGTCAGTTCAGTGTAAGATGGATGGACAGCTGAGTCATCCAGTATACAGAAAACCAGCACATATTTATTTTTGTATGAAAGGAGTTTCTACCGCCCTACCTAAAAGAATTCTGGCCTAAGCGGATCAATCTGCTGAGCTCAGACTGTTTTAGATTGCAGTAATGTGCAGCCTGAATTAAAATATTTGATGTGCACTTTTCTGTAGAACAGATAAATATCCCACCAATTTAGATCTGCATTCACCAGTACAAATAGGTACTGACCCATTCAGCAAATGGAAAAAGATTGTCTTCTGTACTACTCTGCATTGGTAGAACACCGTTAATGATTACTTGCACTGGTGATAACATAGAGACAGATGAAATGAACAGGTGGTTTTGGAGGTAAGACGCGGAGGTTGTGAAGTGAATGAATAACCAAAAAAAGTCCAGAGCACAGCAAAGTTGCCTTTAAAAAAAGCAACAGTCCAGAGAGCAGTCCAAATCACAAATGGAAATCAGGCAAGGTTAACATCCTACTGTTCAAAGGCGCGTAACTAGAGGCTTCAGTGACTAGTGGCAAACTGGCCAACAATAGACATGCTGTGGTATTTAGTGGCAGACCTTCGCAGAGGGCGGCGCCATCCCACATGCTTGCGTGGCACGTGTGTCCCTCATAGATGCTTGCTGTGGCTGTCGCTTGGAGCCCTAGTATCTGTCACATGTTCTCTCCGTTGATATTTGGTCTAGATGGGGAATCCAAATCAGCATCAGGTACTAAAGATACTCCAACAAGATTTCTTCCTTTCTGTGGGGCAACTTCAAGCAAAATTAGGATACACACTTGTGTAGTCCCAGGTTTACATGCCAAATTTTGCCACTGGAAACACACTGTAGAATACCTCCGCACTAGCTACTTGTTGCAGTAGTTATGTGGACCGTGTGGCCCGATATTGGAGCCTGCCAGCGCTGCAGACCGCTGTCTCAAGGACAGATAATGAATGCCTCATCTGATAAGTGGTGGATGCCAGGCTCTCATTGCGAACCAGAGTGAGGTGCGCAGCTGAACACCGTGACAGCACGGCGGCACACGATGGTTGGGGAGTTCTGTATTCTGTCCACTGCAGAAAATTAGAGAATTGCTGTTTCCAGCAAGATATGGCCTTGGTTTGAGAATATCTGGTGTTTACAGTGTGGCATGTGAGTGTAGGACAGACAACCAGCAATGTCTTTGAGTGCCCTACTGAATATAAAATTCATATCCAGTTTAGAAACTTAGAAATGTAATCGGTAACAGAGCTTAGCCTTATGAAAGAACATAAGATTGTATTTCAAGGTAAGAATCTTACTTCATGCTTCGTTTTAACGGGAAAACAGCAGTAGAAGGTCCGATGTGCTAATGTAACAAACTGGCTATAATATTAGTGGAACCCACAACTGGTTGCCAGAAACAGGGCATTCAGAGAAAAACAGATGAAAGGGTTGGCATCAATTCTCTTCCACTTCATATTCTGTTCCAGTGGGGATTTCCCACATTTACACATGTAACCATCACCGCTAGGCGATGTCACTCTATCAGTAATAAGTCACACACATCAGTCAGCTCCTGAAGAAGAAACCAGAGTTTTAACTCGAAGATAACACAGATTGAACACAGATAATTTTAGATGGCATCAGGATCATAATTAAGTGACATATTATTGTGTGACAAGAAATATGCAGGAGGTGCCTAGTAAAAAGACATTATGGGGAAAAAACTCAAAATGTGGATGAAATTTATCATTAGTTACCCAATGAAATCGATCATTTAAAAAAATAAAAAAAAATTAAAAAAAACTGTCCTCTAAGGCTTTCTTTGCCTATTGTTACTTTCTCAGCACACGGTTCACTAAAGGTTCAAGAGTTCTGGCACATATCGTAAACATTCAATAGTATGTATACTGCCATTCCAGAGGATAAAAAAGGAACATTTCCTCTAAAAGTCAAAAGCATTTCAATTGGGCCCAGAAACTAGTAGAAGAATGACAGGCTGTTAGGTGGCAGTCTTTAGCCTTATGAGGCTCTTGGCAGGTGATGCAGTTGTGTATGAGCTAAGTGACACTGATTAGGAACTTGTTACAAAATGCAAAGATACTTGAAAGTTATCAGTGCCTGGAGCTTATATTGGCAGCTGATTCTATACCTAAATAGGTATAATGTTTGCAAATACATGAAAAGATCCAATATCGACTTGCGCTCGGACCTCAGTCACTGGAATTGATCACAATTGTTAATTATCGAGGAGTTTGTCTTGAGGAAGGCAGATACCAGATTTATATTTACTGTAGGACTTCTAAGGAAGTGAGATTCACCGACAGAAGAGGTCACTTAGAAAACAATTGTTTGATCAGTTCTTGAGTATTGCCAATCAGTTTGGACCCTTACCAAGCTACTTTAATAGCAGCAACATAAAAGATTCAAACAAGAGATGCAGGATCCATCTTGTATTTTAATCAGCACAAGTGAGGGAATTTTAGCAGGAAAGATGATTCTAATAGTCCAACTTCAAAAATTATTTGATACACTTACTGCTTCTTCCAACATAATCTCGTGTAATGATTATGACAATAAAATTGGAGAAATTCAGATCCCTTCTGACGGCTGCAGTCAGTTTTTCAATCTATGTATCACCTGTGAATGGACTAGCAGCACAAGGGAAGGGGGAGGGAAGGGTTGTTAAGATGAGACTGGTGCACAGTGAACTCTCTGCCACACACTGTACAGTTGCTTACAGAGTACAGAAATGGATGTAGAACATTGTGGAAAGAGATACATGTAAATACATTAAGTTGCTTGCACCCACTGAAGTTATGTTACTTTCTATTGTGGATTTTTCCTGTTGAAGTTAGAGTTAAGATGCTCAAGCAGTGTGTGGGATCTTGGTGTGTGGACAAAAACGTCCTTGTATATATGGAAATATCTGGTGCTTGAAGTGGTCTCTCCATCTGCTGACAATGAACTGTCTAGAAGAAATGTTACACGCATTGCAGTGACAAGTTACCAATTATTCACTTATTTCGTGGGCGTCTGAGCTCAAACTGCTATTTATTAGGTGTTCCACTAGCTTTAGACAGAACTTGGCTGTGTTGCTGTTGTTGGTTTGCAGCCTAAGATTTAAGCATACTTTGTTTCATGGGCAGATGGACCTTAAAATCATATTAGTTTCTTCATTTGTCTTTGCTAAGACTGTGTTAATTTTCCATATCACTCCATTAATGTACACCCACATTGTCCTTTACCCTCTTCCTATGTTACACTCCAGTGTGTGAGAAATGTGACTTCCCCTGCTGCCTTCCCCTTACCCCCCTCCCCTCACCACCCCTCCCCATCTCCCTTCACCCCACCCAGACTCCTTTCACCTCTCACTAACGTAACAAAAATAACTCCTCACCCAATTGGGCTACAGTGCTGGGACATTGTAGCTGGGCATGTGTCTGTGTGTGCTTTTATTAGTCTGTTCACTTCGAAGGAGGATGTCACGTAAAATTTTAGTGACACTTTCAGTCTTTTTGCTAATCAATGACAGGCAGCTGTAACACGTTTTATAAGAGCCCTGTTGGAAATACAGATCTGATAAGTGAATCTCTTTATTGTGCTACCAGTATCGATCTACATCATCATCATCATCATCATCATCATCATGATCATCGTCATGTCACAAAACATAAGTATAAGCTATCATGATGTTGATGACCATTCCATCTAAAGCTTAAAATAATGAAGGTAAGATCCACTTGCAACTTTCTGTGTTTGAAATCCCAGTGTACTTTTTCAACCATGTGACTTGTCTTTGTATTCACTGGTAATGTCAAGCAGTGGAATGACAATATCATGAAAAGGATAAGGACTATGTTGGTGAGAACTAAGGACTTGCAGAATTTGAACAGATCGAGGTCATTGTGGAGAGGGTTGCAGCCAGAGATGGTTAAACTGATGGGAAGGCCATTCAGGGGTTGCATGAGTCAAGCAGCAATGCAGGAACAATATGTTGGACAGAGTTCTGGCTGGGGATAAGGAAGCTTTTTTCATCTTGGCACAGATGGAAGGAGCAAGGATTGTGGTGGAGGATAAAAACACGTAAAAATATATAAATAACATAAAAATATGTGCGAAAAATTCACAAAACTACACCAAAATACACTGGAAAAACCATAAAATAATAATATTCTTATTCACTTGTAATCTTATTTGTAATCCTTTTTGGTTTAATTATTGCAATGTACCATAGAAGGCCAGCCTTCTCTGCTTTATTGTGGCAGAGATGTTTCAAAACTTTTGATGTGATTCATTGGTTGACCTCCAATGAAATGAGAAGTCCTCAGCATTTATTTTTTCCCCCAGGATCTCTTAAAGAGATTTTCTTTTTACCCTGTTTCCGAGAGTCCGTTTCTGGCAGTTCTCTGCTGCATGTAGACATTTAGATTTTGCTACTGTACAGTGTTTGAATTTGATGTGTTATGCTACAGATTTGTAAGTGTTTGGGTTTGTAAGTGTTCAATCATAGTCTGAATTTTGTCTGGCTCTTTCATCGACTGCTGCCTCCTCATTGAAGACCCTGATGAGAATCATTCTGACCATTATTTGTATTTCACACAGGACTCGTTAGTATCATAGAAATAAACTATTGCCAGTGTGTCAGCCCCATTGTTTCGGTTTTATAGGAGGTGCCCTGTCCCAAGCGCGAGGTGCTCTCTCCAGCTGGTGGAGCACACTGACAACTGCCCCTCCGGGTGGCAGCACTGCAGCCAGCTCTGCCTCTGATGAAGGCGAGGGGATCTGTGAGGGCAGTACAGGTGCTGTCGACGAGGCTGCAGATGCCCTGCAGACACCCGGTTCGGCGACTGACATGCACAGGTCGCCCACAGTAGAGCAGCCAGCGCCCTCCACCACCACTGTTAACTAGTGCCCTGACTGAGGTGAGTCTTGAGACACAGAAGCTGAAGTACCTCCAAATCTGTATGACAGGTGGTCTTTTTCTTTGTTAATACATAAAGTTTTAATTGCCACCTCCAAAAATTACTTAATAAATTTTTTGTTCATTTACACGTACATGTCTGTAGCCCTGGTACACGTGTGCTTGCAAACAAATACAAAATTAACTAAGCAGCTTTTTTTTAAACAAGTGCTGTTCCAACTGAGCTACCCAAGCACGACTAATGACCCATCCTCACAGCTTTGTTTCCACCGGTACCTCATCTCCTACCTTCCAAACTTCACAGAAGCTCTCCTGTGAAACTTGCAAAAGTAGCGCTCTGAAAGAGTATAGATTTCAATCCAGCACACAATTTTAATCTGCCAGGAAGTTTCATATTGGAGCACGCTATGCTGCAGAGTGAAAATCTGATTCTGGAAACATCACCCAAGCTGTGGCTAAGCCATGTCTTCGATATATCCTTTCCTCCAGGAGTGCCACTTCTCCAAATTTCACAGGAAAGCTTCTGTTAAGTTTGGAGGGTAGGAGACAAGGTACTGGTGGAAGTAAAGCTGTGAGGATGGGTCATGAGTTGTGCTCGGGTAGTCCAGCCGGTAGAGCACCTGTCCACGAAAGGCAAAGGTCCTGAGTTCGATTCTCGGTCTGGCACGCAGTTTTAATGTGCCAGGAAGTTTCGTATCAGCACATACTCCACTGCAGAGTGAAAAATCTCATTCTATAAAAATAATTTTTGTTGCTTGAGACTCAAAAGCACCGTTTTTTTGTTAAATTGATATAAGAGTCTTCATTAACTATTGACAGTGGAGTAGCATTGGTCATTAAATAAACAGGTGGTGGTAAGAATATTTTGACAGAAAAGGTTCATTAAATTAAATGCTTCTGCTTTATCAATGTTGATAGAAAAATCAAGATTGCTTATTTAAAAAAAAATCTTTTACTTTGTAGAATTGATGTTCCAACAACCAATCACAAATCTTAACTTGAAAAATATGGTAAGTCAAGGACCAAGTTTATCAAAAAGGTTTATGTACCATATTCATCCGAGTGCAAGACAGTTTTTTCCCCAGAATTTGTTATTTGAAAAATACAAGGTTGTCCTACATTCACAGATTAAACTGTTGTTCCGGAGGTCATTATTTTTACATCGTGTACTATGTTAACGGTGGGACTGTCTTACATTTAGAGATGAAGCTTTGGCAGTTGAGGTCACGCACGGATTTAATTTGAAGAATTCAGAAGGGTAGGAGGGTGAGCAGTGAACTGTGGCACCAGCTAGCCAAGCAAGTTTCATCGCACTGCCAACTGTGGCAATGAATACTGCGCATCTCGGCTTCTTATGAACATGCCTAAACAGTAGCAGAAATGGAATTGACTTTAAAAATGGAAAAAAACCTTGGAAATAGTATGTGCTTCTACAGGAGAGAAATTAATGCTAACAAAAAAACGTTCACAAAGACCACCTGCAGCCTTGTATAAAGGTGTGGCCTGCATGGCAGAGTGAGTGGTAGAAAGTCTCCTACAATATTTAGGAGAGGTGATGTCGGAGTGGAGATGATACGTAAGTTTTGTAGGAAGCGAATAAGGGTGCAAACACTTCCAATACAATTTAAGAACACTTTATTTTTCAATAATTCAACCTTACTCCCTTCCCAAGTACTGCCTTCTGCTATCAAAGACGAGTGCTTTACTAATGACATATTCTGATGATACCATTAAATACTTGAATTGAGATAAGAGATGAGCGTGAGACAGTGCTCATTCCTTGCTGTACACAACCAATTATTCCTCATTGCGATTAGTGCAGCTAGACACTAGGAGACATGTATGAGGCAGCACTTGTTCCTTTGTATATTGTGATGCACAGAAATACTATTACTCTTTTACTACCTTGAGAGATAAGCTCTACAGAGCTTGTTCTTTAATAACAGGTAGAAAACTCAATGTAAGAGCTGTGGCTGGATATTTACTGGAAAATCTGTGCCTACCTCAAATGTGTACAGTCTTCTCGTAGTTTACTGCAGCGTCATTGAACTGAACTGTCACTTTACAGTGTCGATTCTCAAGGACTCACATGATATCTCATGATTACTGTGGCAACTGGCTCGCTAACTCTTAGTGCTTAACTCGTCTGCTGCTGCCGAGACTCCCATTTATAGATCGCTTTTTCAGGGTCTTGGAGCACTTTTCCCTGGCAATTTTGCTTTCTCCTGCTTACATTAAAGATCCTTTCAGTGAGCTAAATCTTTCCAGAAGCTTCTCAAATCTCCTCGAACAGTCCGGAAATGCCCCACGCGGGTCAGGACTTGCTTGTTTTCGCCTCTGTCAACTGGCCGTGGGTATTTCAATTGCTTACCACATGTTGTCACCCGGCAGTGACTGCGAGTGCGTACCACTTTCAACTGGTGTGTGCTAACCGTTGCATTTGCTTCTTGTTGCTTTTTTTCCTGGTGGCCATATGCAGTGTCTCTTGATGCCTGTGCCTTACTACTACAGTCAAGAGACCCTTCTTATATCAATAACTCAGTAACACTGGATCTCTTTTATTAATAATCTTGGCAGTTATGACACAGTGGTGCTAAATATGCACTCCGCTGTAACACTGTTTATTTTCAAGGTTGGCAACAGTGTTAAACTGAAGTGCAGATGGATCTAAAAGTTCACAGTTCACAATAGGTTCACACAGACAATACTAATTTTAAGTTGATGCTGATTCTTAAAGCAGATGCCACAAACAACTGTGCAGCAGAAAGAAAATTTGGTGTCGCAGAACTAATGTTCATTGGTGGTGTCAGATGAAGAATAATTTAAAAAAGACCAGTTCTACATTCTACACACTAAACTTTCAGGGGACTGAACCAGGGAAGGTGTCATGAATTGGAGCTGCTGGTTGCTCAATATGTGCAACAGAAACACAGTGATTGCTTCCCAATTACTCAAGAATTCATCTGAAAGAAGATGCTGGAACAAAGAGGAATTTTCCAACTCCAAGTGTCGTGGAATTTGCAGCCAGGGCTGGCTGGTGCTTGAGGATGAAGAGGAAGGTGAAGCTTATAGTATGACATGGAATGATGTTAGCAACTTCCTGCTGCATTTGGCAAAAAAACTATTTACATGTCAGCATCATGTAATCAGTCTGAGTAAGCAGCATGACTGATAGGCCATATGGGCAGTACCGATCACATGTCTGTTTATTTTGATATGCTGTCAAATTTTGCTGTTGGAATGAAGAGCATTAAAAGTAATACATTTGTTTGCATGGCCATCTTCCGCAGCAGCTGTTAACATTTGTTACTATAGGTTATTCATCTTGAGCTGACTGCAGTCTGATTAAAAAGAATTACAACAGACGTGTTCCACTTTTATTTACAAAGCGTCTTCAATGATTATTGGTGTTTCTTTACACAACCTGCCCCCTCCCCCCCCCCCCCCCCCCCCCCCCCACCTCCCTCCCCTTGGTGTCGACAGGCTTCATTTCAAATCTGCATGTGGCAGTTTTTAGCATTCTGCGGTATTTTCTGTGCGGCACTATTTACAATTGATCATCTTAAACTGTTTCTCATTCTGCACTGCACTGCATTAGATGCCAAGAAAAGGGTTGGATGACAAATGACCTGACTCTAGATTGGTTGAAAGTTGTTTGAAACAGAATACCAGGCTCTTTGTCTAACAGAAGAAAAATGTTGATGCTGGTTCTTTTCAGGGGACACTTCATAATTCACTTGGCAAGTTAAGGATCTGATATCAAAGAACCATACAGACCAGGTAGTAATTCCTGGTAACATGAGTTCAAAACTTCTAGTAATTAAGGAACAGAGGAAGTGATAGTCACCATTGTCTTCATTCCAAATAAATGTGCCTTTTGACTGGTTGGGGTCACATTGAGACTTTCTTGCTATATTTTCATGGTTGACCCAAAGATCTTGCACAGTTGGTATAGTAGTGTAGTGTAGCATGGATTTTGGGATCCTCTTTCAGCTCATTCATTGTATGTGTTTTCTCTAGTTGTGCTTATAGTTCTGAATATAATGTGCGATGGGTTTCATTTTAAATTCTGTCAACACATCTTCGTTACTTCTGTGATGCATTTGGTGTGTCAAGATGTTCGTCTCAAGAATTTCATTTCACGGTCTTTTCACATCTCTTGCCATTATTGTCCGGGCTTCACTGCCATAACATAGTACAGGTCTTGCCAAGGTTTTATAAAGGCTTATTCAGGTGTGGTGCTGGACTAGGGAGGGTTTCATTACAATATTAATGACTCCCATTGTTTTCATGTACCAGGTGGCATTTTCAGCTAGGTCAGATTCTTCCAGAAAGGATGGTTCACAGCCATCACTGCTTGGTCAGGTGAAGATAATAATTAATGTAAAACATTTCTTTTTATTTTATTTCTCTTATTATCAAAGTGTGGACAATCAAATGGCATAAATTTAGAATATGTATAATGTTAACTTTTTAGGCAAGTGCAGTTTTTAATTTTGATTAATCTAAAAATGAAAGTTTCTCAAGAAGCCACATAAAAATAAAAAGTGTCATCTTGCAGTTGGTACTGATATTATGTATGATGATTAGAGCTAGGAATTTTGGGTGCAAAATTTAGGTTAAAAAGGTGCAAATTTCACATCATAATATGGCACACAATTCTCACTTGTTGTTATGTATTAAAAACTTGCAGTGAAAGGTCCCTGAGCACATTATTACAATCACATGTCCAGAAAACTGTTAAAACAGAAACATTTAACATTTCAGTGAAGCTGCATCTCTGGTCATGAAGTAAATACTTATATGTAGAAAAAGATTGTTCAGCGTCAACAAATACGAGAGATGCATATTTTGTTTGCAATGATAATTGAAATCCCTGTTTCTTGCAATGTATTCAATATCAGGGTTTTCCTAAGCTCTGGTCTAGTACTCGCTTTGCAGTACCCTACAGTGTTTCCCTCACATCCATCAGAATAACCCATTGTTCTTTCTAAGGACACAGTTTCTCCACTTTTGTAATGACAGTTGTTAGGGAAAAGTAGCCACACACAGTAAAAATTTCATCATCTAACTCCTTTTTTCCAGCTAGTTCTTTGGCATTTTTCACAGCTGAAAAATCATGTGGTATAATATCTAATAAATCACATACAGCAGTAAAATGGTTACAAATAAACACTGCAGCCTTTACTCAAGTACCCCATTTAATAAGAATTGGAGAAGTTGGAAGAGGAAGCCCCGGTAATTTCAGCATGCTTTTGTATTGCAGCAGGAGCATTTTCTAGCAATTTTTTAGTGCAAGAGGGAAATGTGTTTTCATGTGAATATTCATCTTTTAGTGCTTCGGACTCAATGCAATGCAGGTCACATGCTTTGATTACGGTACATAGGTTACATATAAGGTACTTGGCACATAAGTACTAGCCACACTCGATCTTACTCTATTCTTTCAGGCCACAATACAGTTAAGGCATCATTGTAACTGTGCTTCACACTGGCATTGTTTATTTTATTCAGAAAGGACATTTTCAGCAGCATGGGTTCCCATTTAGGGATGCTAGTAAAATGTTTAGTAAGTTTGTTTCGCCTATTACTGGGTTTCATGTAGTTGAAAGTATACTGCATTTTCAGCTGTTACTTGCCTGATCTGTTGTAAATGCTGAAGATGTGGCTTTTGTAAGATGCTGCGATCTTAAAGTGACTTTCTGGTATATAAAGACAAAGGATATTCTGAAATGTCGACTATGTAATACCAAAAAAATGTGGAGGCGTTAGTAAAAACAATCACTCACCACGTTCATATTTACGTCCCCATTAGAACAGTATTGGGAGCCTACGATCCTAGTGGTGAACTGAGGAACTACGTAGAACCAAACTTCCTGGCAAATTAAAACTGTGTGCCGGACCGAGACTCGAACTCGGGATCTTCGTCTTTCGCGGGCAAGTGGTCTACCAACTGAGCTACCCAAGCACGGACTCACGCCCCGTCCTCACAGCTTTACTTCTGCCAGTACCTCGTCTCCTATCTTCCAAACTTAACAGAAGCTCTCCTGCGAAACTTGCAGAACTAGCACTCCTGAAAGAAAGGATATTGCGGAGACATGGCTTAGCCACAGCCTGGGGGATGTTTCCATCATATCAGCGCACACTCCGCTGCAGATAGTGAAAATCTCATTCTACATAGAACAAGCTTTGCAGATGGAAAAAACTCTTTTTCCTGACCTTCATAGTAACATTCCTTTTTTAGGAATAAAATGTGCCAAAAGATAAATATTCCTGACCTTCATAGTAACATTCATTTTTTAGGAATAAAATGTGACAAAAGATACTTAAAAAAGTATTAAACAAGTCGGAAAGGTGCAACCAAAAACAGTTAGGGATGTTCATTTAATGTTTAATGTTTTCTTTGCAAGATAAGCTAATTTGTGCATTTAAACAGAAAAAAATGAAAGAGCAACACCTAAAATTCCTAGCACTATTGATTATCCAGTAAAAATCAGTTTTCAGACAAATTCGTTTTCAAAAATGAATATTTATTTATTTATTTATTTTTTTTTTTTTAAACGAATTTGTCTGAAAACTTGTGGAGTCCTCAGTCATGTTTATGTCCTCCTGTTGATTCAGAGCAGCTACCAGTTGGTGAGGTTTTATCTTTAATCCGTAAATTATTTACAATCTACCAGGACTTTCCATTACCATAATTACTTGTGTTTGGTATTTTAAAAGTTTCACTGGTACAACACGAATTCCCCCATATCAGTACCCTGTGCAGGTGGTGAGAAACCAGAAGAGAGCAAAGTCTGTCATCTTCACATACTCATTAGTGGCTGCACCTGCCAGTTTCCACACAAGATAGCACACTTGAACTATTGGCTTGCAGACACTAGTACTATGTTCCCACCAGTATTTGCATTTTAAATGGAATGCCTACATATTAAAATGCCAACATGGAAACAGCTGTGACAAGGAGTGGTGGCGAAGGTTTAAAGACAAAGCTGAATGTTTAATTTCCACAATTTCTCATTCTTCAGGAAACAGGAAACATTAAGGGCTGTGCACTGCTTGTTGACTGCTCACTGCAACTTCTGTCTTCTCAGGCAGTGCATTTAGATTGACTTTTTGTACTCTTAAAATATGTTTACTTCTTGCCTTTTCTTTCTTGTTACATTATCACAGGTTCCTTCTTTTGGTATGAGAGAAGGTTTACATAGTTGGAAGTGGTTGCAGGGGAGATAAGAGGAGGGAGATGGAAGAGGATAAGACCTGAAATTATGAGAAAAGGGAGTTAATGAAGGAAATGGTGTCAAGGTCAAAGGTTTACATTAGTAAGCACTGTGGTTCAAGGGAGGAGCAGTGAGAGTACATACATGTGTTTTGTTAACAAGTTAAGCCGCCACCAAATTCTTCCAATCACCCAAAGTTTACAGTTTGCTTCTCCATTATAAAATCAATATGGTTTATCCATAATATATTATTTTGAACAGATAGATTAAGATTCATTATCACTGTCATTTATCAGTTATTCTGTTCTCAGAGTTGGTTTGGGGTTTTAAAAAAATGTTGAAAGTCTGGTTGTTCAAAGAACTTCTGTACAATTTATGATGAGCTTGGCTTGAGCATTAACAAATCATGGAAGGCTATGAGAGTAGCACGTTACATCAACTTAGACATTTTTCAGCCGTTCCCCAGCATGTGGGCAATGTACAGCCATTAACTTTGAGCACCGCTTGTTAACATCAATAGGGGGTGGCCAACACTGTCACTGGTTAGCCCAACAACACAACATATTAATGTTACTGCCAAAGCCTTATGTTAGTGAGACGTTAGCAACTACTTTAATAAAAGATGTACAAAGGTTAGATCTGTTGGTCGAAATCCTGAAGGATAACAATATTGCTAAAAACAGATTGACTTCAAAATACCTTTTAATTATTTTTGGAGATGCTCAATGTATGTGAATGGCGGCTTAAAAAAACCTCATTAAACAACTGAACAGTGCCTATCACCAGTGCAAATTTTGGTATTACTGTGTACAGACATAGCATTATACGCAGCAGCATGTGCTAAATTACAACTTACAAGTCACAGTACATGAAAATAACATTAGCAGCATACATGCTGCCTGTAGCATTACTGGCTCCAGACAAAAAGACCACAAGCTATGGCCCTGACCACCCTTTGTAATTTTCATAACAATTTCATGTAATAACTTATGATAAAACATATGAAAATCTTTGCAGTCATTTTCCAATCTCCTAAACTCATTTATACCTCTTTTAACAATTTTAAACAAATCTCAGACACACTAAGTGCCACATGTGGTGCTCTAGTCAAGACACTAACTTGACCTGTTTCATAAACCACAACTACAATTCAATGCATGTTGAAAGTTATTGGAATATCAAGGAAAGAAACTCGGGGTGATAAAATCATTTGGGTATCTGTGGAGGAGTTCGTAGTTATGGCTCTATTTACATAAATAAACTAAATTGTCTATAAAATTTTTTATAATTGTTTCATTAGAAGACAAATCTGTTCATTATATTGCAGGCATTACCTTTCATCTGGTGCATCACGAGTGTGACTTTCGTGATGAACTTGGTTGTTGCAATTTACCATAAAAAATAATGGTTATAATGTCAATAACTTTTTAACTATTAAAGCTTCAAACATGGATTTATGTTCAGTGAGCTTGCCCCACTGCCATAGTACCAAAGCTGTCATTGGTTTTCCTGTAGCATGCTAGTAATGAGTTTTAATGTATTTTCATTGAAATCATATTAGTGACATTTCGAGTCGCAGGTTCCTCCGTACTATCTCATCCCGCGACCTTGTCACCGGAAAACACCCATCTTCCTGCTTGGAAAAACCCCAATGACCCTGGGCCTCGTGAATTGCTAGCTGCCTTTACTTCCACTCAGCTCAGCTCAGCTGTCTGACATCTGGTCAGCGCCATTAGACATTCACACTGGCCCACAGCCAGCCTGTCAGATTCACTCCATCCTGCAGCAGTCAAACCAGCAGCTTGCAATGCCACAAATTGAAAATCCCAGATATGTCTTTAAGAAGGTTCCAAGCAGGAAAGTAAGTTAGGATACAAAGATGACTATAGTAAACTGTCTCTCCCTCCCTCCACAAACATAAGTGTTGTTGTGTATTTTAAATGCTCTGGAGGGATAAAAATAACTGTATATACAATGAACGGACATTTCTGACCATGTATGGATAAGTCAGCAGGTACATTGACATAGTGACTATAACATAGAGCTCATCCAAAAAGACTGCAACTGAAGGGTTGCAAATTGTTGATACATATAAAAATATTGTAAAAAGTAGAAAATTTTTGTTGAAGTTGGAGCAAAGGAAGATTTTATTAATGGCAGAGATACATGCAATGTGATAAGACAGTATTTGTAGCAGTCAGTATTGGAGAAAAACTCGGAAAAACACAGTACATACTACTCAAATAGGATTCTGAAGATAATACATCCAGAGGAGATGTCATGGTTTTAAGGAAGCAATGGCAAGAGCAGAATTACCTTAGGATGTTCAGTATTAGTACTGGAGAGCATGGCAAGGTTGAAACGAAAATTGTGTTTCGTTTTAATATTTTTTGTTTTACTTTAGCATGGCATGCTTCTTTTTAGTAGTATTGTAGTCCATTTTTGTTTGTCATATCTATCCCAAATGAGTGGTGGATTTTAATATATGTGTACTTGAATTACAAACAAATGAGGTGAAGAAGTGAAAGAACATTCTACAACTTAATTGAAGATAAAATAAATCTGTTATACATGAGCCATCCAGTTTTTATTTTACCTCTATAATGTAGTTCTAATCTTTATAAAATGTTGTCCTGACTTATTGCATTTTTTCTGTTTACAGGCACTCTATCTTAAATCTGAAAATGGATGGCCATTGTGCTACAAAATGAGTTTTCTTAACTCAGTTAAATGTCTGTGATTATAATTTAAGCAAAAACTACAATGAACTATTCTCCCTGTGTACTTAGTTAATTGTGGCTCTATTATTATCAAGTTAGGTAGTGTCTGTAATGATTGTTTCATATATTTGTTGCACTGATTTTTATGGAGTATGAACTTCATAGTGTTCTGGGCTTTAAGTACACACTGTGGTGCTGTTTAGAAGAGTGGACAGACTCCATATGATGAAGAGTGTGTGTGTGTGTGTGTGTGTGTGTGTGTGTGCGTGCGTGTGTGTGTGTGTGTGTGTGTGTGTGTGAATGCATAACGGTGACTTGAAAGAACACTTGTATGCAGGATCTCATGTGTGGAATGTCAAAAGTATTAGTACTGAAAGGCAGATGGCTTTTTTATCTTATTCATTTTCTTTCATTGGGTTATGAGTGGCAGTGCTGTTGTTCGTCTGCACAAATAATTCTTGTCATATGTATAAAACTTTTTGAACATTTATAAAATAAAAGTAATGGAGTGGCAGAGTGCTGAAGGTGTAAGATTAATAACTGTTTTTAAGTATGAAGCTGTTAATCAATAATTTGGGGAGTGTGTAGATTCTAGAATGAAACATTTTTGTAATAGTTCCCATCAGTTGGGTACGTTTTAGTGATTGTTATAAGTACTGTGCAGGTGTTGGTACCATACAGCTCACAATTGTAAGATTTTAATGACAACCAGGGATTTTGTGGGTCCTGCAAAAATTGTCAGTGGTGTGTTGCTGTTGTGGCAATACAACATGATTTTTTATTGCTTTTATCAAAGTGTTTTATGGCCTGCATTTAGTGTTGCTCTAATGCCAGGTACAACTGAAACAAATGCTGAAATGGAGATGCTGTTTGTGCAAATAGTAGAATTCATTCCAAATCAGAAAGAACTGGGAGAGGTATTTGGCATTGTAAAAGGCTGAGCTGACATACCACTGACTACTAACAACAAAGGACTATGTTGAACCATAAAATGTTTTGTGTAGGATCAGTTGGAGCATTGAGATATCTCACTCTTCATTTTTGCAGTGCAGAATGTAACAATTCTGAGTAAGCAGCAAAAAAAATTCAGTTTTCTTCAAGAGTACTGGCTTTCCACAAACATTTCATAGGAGGATATTTTGATGTCTTCCTGTGGGTTATATCATTTTTAATATTTCCTATTGCACATCTTCTACTGCAAGACTTCTCGTTCACCTGAAGTTACTTTTATTTCATAATAGTGGTTGTGTGATGTGTACCACTGTTCTGCTTAAGAAGAAAGGATCCAACACTGGACATAAAATGTGTAATTAAGGTAGCTGGAATACTTGCCATATGTAATTAGTAGTAGACAGCTTTTCATTGATGACATTATAAAAAAAATTAATAACTTTTAATTGTATTGTTGTGTTCCTTTCAAGTATTGGTTCTTTCAGGCCGGAAACAACGGCAGTGCAATTCAGACAAGCTATGTAAACAGTGGTCAGGTACACATTATTTTAATTTTTATATGTGTAAATATGAAATGCTTTGTTCATCAAGAGTGCTGTATGAAAGTTCCTTTATCAGTACAGAAGAATATGTTAAGTTATTGTCAGAGAATTGTTTATTTTATAGGTTACAGTCTGTTAAAGGTGTCTTTTAACTCTTTGTGGTCCAGTGTCATGTGTAGACCAATATGATAAATGGTGAGCTTTGAAGCTGGACTGCAAAGGTTTATGCATCCTGTTAAAGTAGAGAAAATATTTTTTATTCTGATAAGTATATTTGCCTGTATGCCCTGTTGAAATTTTTTGTGACTTACTACTGTACAGTGTGCTTGATGTTTCATTTTTATTACTTGTAGCAAGCCAGTCAAGATATTTGTATTTCTTATTGACAATAAATTCGTAATTTACTTGTTCAGGTTTCTCTGTAATTCTCCATATAAATTACTATTACTACTACTTCCTATCGTG